>NC_042621.1:299136701-299837535 GCF_901001135.1 Rhinatrema bivittatum | reverse complement strand
CAGAGAAGGGCAAAGAAAAAGGTGGATGGTCTTCATCGAATGACTTATGAGGAGAGATTGAAGAATCTAAATAAGTATACCCTGGAGGAGCAGGGGTGATATGATACAGACTTTCAGATACTATTTATTATTTTTTATATACCAATATTCAATCTGAGATATCACATTGGTTTACATTCAGGTACTATAGGTATTTCTGTATCTCCAGAGGGATAACAATCTAAGTTTTTGTACCTGAGGCAATGGAGGGTAAAGTGACTTGCTCAAGGTCACAAGGAGTGACAGCGGGACTCGAACCCTGGTCTCCTGGTTCATAACCCACTGCTCTAACCACTAGGCTATTCCTCCTCCCCTACTTGAAAGATTTTAATGATCCAAGGTCAACAACAAACCTTTTCCATTGGGAAAAAATCAGCAGAACCAGGGGTCACGATTTAAAACTCCAGGTAGGAAGACTCAGAACCAATGGCTGGAAGTATTTCTTCATGGAAAGGGTGGTGGATGCCTGGAATGCCCTAATGGAGAAGACCAAAACTGTGAAGGATTTCAAAGGGGCGTGGGATAAACACTGTGAATCCATAAAGTCTAGAGGATGTGAATGAAGAGAAGAGGCATGGAGGTGGCTTGCAGGAATGACGGCTACTACCTGGTGATTAATATCCTTATTCAATAAACATACACACATTTAATGCGACTCCAACATTGCTCTATGCTTCAATGGCAAGAGGAAATGTGGGAAAAAGGATTTGCATTCATGAATAAGCGTGGGAGTAGCTTACTTGTTGCAGCGGTTACTACCCCAAACCAAATAAGCCTGATACACTTTCAATGCATATTCAGCATAGCTCTCTGCTTCAATGGCATGGGGGAATTAAGATAAGAGGATTTACATTCAGACAACTACCAACAAGGACTGAATTGCATAGTCTGGGTAAACAAATAAGCATGTGAGTAGCTTGCTTGCTGTGGTGGTTACTACCCCGAACCAATTAAGCCTGATACTTCACTTTGAATACATATACAGCGCAGCTCACTGCTTCAACGGCAGGGGGGGATGAAGAAAAGAGGATTTACATTCAGACAACAACCAACAAGGACTAAATTGCACAGACTGGGTAAACAAATAAGCGTGGGAGTAGCTTGCTTATTCCGGCAGTTACTACACCTAACCAATTAGACTTGATACTTCACTTTGATGCAGCTCCAGCACTGCTCTCTACATCAGTGGCGGGGGTGGAAGGAAATTAGAAATAAAAAGTTACCAATAAGAGAAAAATAAGTGTGAAAGCTTGCTGGGCAGACTGGATGAGCCATTTGGTCTTCTGGCGCATTTCTATGTTTCTAACTCCTTGAACGTCACTGGGACTGGATGGTTTTACAGTGGAATTTTATCAAGCTATTAATAGCAAGCTCACTCCCAACAACTAGATCAAGATTTCTGTACCAAAGTAAAGCTGACAGCACCTTTGGTGAAGCCATAAATATAGCATTTGAAAAGCCACCAGGTCTATCTCATTAATTAATGTAGACTGTGAAATGAATGCTATTTATGTACTGTAATGTATTATGGGGTAGATTTTAAAAGGTGCGTGCGGGAGTAGATTTGTTTGTGCAACGCAGCGCGAACAAATCTCCTGATTTTATAACATGCGCACGCTGCTGCGCGCATGTTACAAAATACAGGGTCTATGCGCGCAAGGCTGCGCAAAATTGGCAGCCTGTGCGCACCAAGCCGCGCAGCCATCCTCCGTTCCCTCCGGTGCCCCCCACCTTCCCCTCCCTTCCCCTATCTAACCCACCCCCCAGCCCTAACTAATTCCCCCCTACCTTTATTTTACAAGTTACGCCTGCCCAAGGCAGGCGTAAGTTGTGCGCCCCGGCCTGCTGCCGGTGCGCCATGTTCCAGTCTGTGGGCTGGTATGGAGGCCGCGGCCACGCCCCTGGGCTGGAACCACGCCCACGGCCCCTGCCCCGGAACGCCCCCGAGGATGCGCCGGCTGCGACACGCCCCCCCGACACGCCCCCCAAGAAAGCCCTGGGACTTTCGCATGTCCCGGGGCTTGCGCGCACTGCCGAGCCTATGCAAGATAGGCTCGGCGCACGCAGGGGGTGGAAGGGGCAGCTTTTCGGGGATTATGTGCTTAACCCTTTGAAAATCTGCCCCTATATTTTTACTCTATTTTGTATATTTTATTGGTGCCAGGTGCTCTGAGTCTTCCTTAAAAGAGAGAAATATACACAAATGGAACATGCTAAAATATTGGCCCAAAGATTAAGCAAAATCCACATGGATCAGTCAGGTTTTTTCTTTGGATAGAAACATAGAAACGACGGCAGAAAAGGTCCATCCAGTCTGCCCAACAAGCTTATGGTAGTATCTGCTGCACAGTGCAGGTTACCCCCATGCTTAACAGATTCCCAGACCGTAAAAGTTGGGGCCTCATTGGTTGCTGTTTGAATCCAATTCCCTGTTACTCCTTGTTGAAGTAGAGAGCAATGTTGAGTTGCATGAAAGTATGATGCTTATTGGTTAAGGGTAGAAACTGCCACATCAGCAGGTTAAGCCTATACTTATTTGTTTCCCCAAACCGTAGAAGTTGGGGCCCTCATTGACTGCTGTCTGAATCTAATTCCCTTTTACTCTGCTGTTTATGCAAAGAGCGATGATGGAGTTGCATCAACAGCATGAAGGCTTATTGGTTAAGGATAATAACCGCCGCACCAGCAAGTTACCCCCATGCACTCATTTCTTCATTTCCTTCCTGTAGTCTTTAGGGATCCACAGTGTTTATCCCATGCCCCTTTGAAATCTTTCACTGTTTTTGTCTTCACCACCTCCTCCAGAAGGGCGTTCTTCCCTCTCCGTGAAGAAATATTTCCTGACGTTGGTTCTGAGTCTTCCTCCCTGGAGTTTCATTTTGTGACCCTTAGTTCTACTGATTTCTTTCCAAAAGAAAAGATTTGATGATTGTACATCATTAAAACCTTTCAGGTATCTGAAGGTCTGTATCATATTTCCCCTGCACCTCCTCTCTTCAAGTGTTTACATTTTCAGGTTCAGTCTTTCCTCATAGGTTTTCTCATACAGACCGTATACCATTTTGGTCGCTCTTCTTTGGACTGACCCTGACCTTATCCTTTTTGTGATACAGGCACCAGTATTGAATGCAGAACTCCAGGTGAGGCCTCCCTAAGGACCTGTACAAGGGGATTATCACCTCCTTTTTCTTACTGGTTATTCCTTTCTCTATGCAGCCCAGCATTCTTCTGGCTTTAGCTATCGCCTTGTCACGTTGCTTCACCATCTTCAGATCGCCAGACACTAATCTCCCCAAGGTCCCTCTCTTGGTCAGTGCACATCAGTCTTTCACCCCCATCACATAAAGCTCTTTTGGATTACCGCACCCCATGTGCATGACTCTGACCTTCTTGGCATTGAATCCCAGCTGCCAAATCTTCAACCACTCTTCCAGCTTTCTTAAATCCCGTCTCATTCTCTCTACTCCTTCTAGCATGTCCACTCTGTTGCAGTTCTTAGTATCATCCACAAATAGGCAAACTTTACCTTCTATCCCTTCTGCAATGTCGCTCACAACAATATTGGGGAAGGGAAGATTTTCTCCCAATCCTTTGTATTTCCAGCTGAATTCGAATCAGGGCTGGGAACTGGCACCATTCACAACTACCCGGGGATTTCCCCCCTTCCAGCTGACCTCGTCTGGGCATTGCAGTGATGGACCTGGACCAAGGACCTTTTTTTTTTTTAATTGCATAGGGTATTTTTGTGTGTTTACGTTTGGGCCTGATTTACTAAGCTGTTTTCCTCAGAGCGGGGAGAAAGCCTTAGTAAATGAGACCCTTTGTTATTGTAAGTGGGACTTAAGTTGTTGAGTGTATTTTTGTGGTTTGTTACACTGAGCCCCTGTTGGAAGGACCCTTTTATAAAAGTGAATAAGTACATAGATGCGCCAGACCCTGCAGTCAGGGGTCCTGAATCCAGGCACTAGTCGTCACACTAGTTGTCCTCTTTGGGGGTGGGTTGTGAATACAGCATCCCCTACCCACAGCCGTTGAGGGATCTCCTGCTGAAGCACTGGGCTGGCCCAGGTTTTTAAAGGGTGGCAACTCCCCAGATTTTGCAAGGCTATGACATTATATCCTGCACAAAGCTAGCGAGGTGGCAGGTCTGGCTCTGGCGGTTTCATTAGATGCTGAAAAAGTTTCTGATGGGGTGGAGTGGGAATAATTTTATTTCAGGCTTTAAACTGGTTTGGTTTTGGAAAAGCTTTTGTGCAAACGGTACTTATGCCTTATAAGGCCCCGAGAGCAAAATCATTGCTGACTCGATATTCTTTCTGGTTCCTCTGTTGTGGGCAGCAGTACAAGCCAGGGACGGCCCTTACCGTCTGCATGTCCATCCGTCCATACCAGCGTGGAGGTCAAAGTCCACACGCATGGCCACGCGCCCTTACTGAAGTGGCCATGCTTGCCGCACATGTCCGAGAGCTGAGGATCTGGGAGGGACAGTGGGAGTCCGCGTCACTGCTGCCCCGCGCCCCGTGTTGTACGAGAGCAGGAAATGTGCCAGTGGGCAATGCTTCTAGCGTGCACTTTTCAATTTCTTTAATAGAGCACTAGAACTTTTAGCAATAGCTTTTAGACCTCTAAAGAAATTAATGGGCTCATGGTTAATGACACTGAATGTCAATTTTCCATTTATGAGGATGATATATTGATCTGAGTTAGGTGTTCCTATTTCTAAATTGTTAGACATTATTGCCTTGTTTTTAGATCTGTTATTTTACAAATTCTGTTGCAGAAAGGCTATCTGAGATCCTTACACTTTGCAAAGGGAACAGGAAGGGATCAGCAAAATGATTTAGAAAAGACAATTTTGATTAATATGGGAAAAAAATTAAAGGCTTACTTCAAGAATTTACTTTAAAGTGGTCACCATTCTACTTGGGATGGAGACGACTTGAAGCTATTAAAGCGGGTAATTAGCAAAGCCAGGTAGCTGGCTGAATTGGGCTGGCTGCCACTTGCTGTCCTCTAGCCAGCCGAAAGTCCTCCCAGACTCCCACGCTGCGCAGAGGCGTTCTGTGGACAGTCGCGTTTAGGCCAGGGCAGTATAACTGTGCACATGCATGGCATCTTTAAAAGTATGGTTATCCCATTCTGCTGCCCACACTTTTAACATTTGTTAAACTGTCTGGTTAGTTTCTCTTTGAAACGTACTCTAGCTGTAAAGCACGTTGGAACTGTGCAGACTACTTCTAATTCCCCTGGAAATATCATTACCTTGCTGACAAATTATATACTCGATGTGTTTGCCATTTGTTTTCCAGATGGTTTTAATTCATTTTAATGTCATTGTTATGCTTTATTTGTGTTTTTACATTTTATGTTGTATGTTCAATTTTATTTGTAATTTGTGGTTCATAACTTTTATAACTAACTAACTTGTATAAAAAAAAAAAGGTGGCTTTGTGTTTTCTGAATTCCTCTGGGAAAATTTTTTTCACATAAACCTCTTCAAAAACGTAAAATGTCTAAGCAAAAATAAAGATGAGGGTCAGCCTTGAACATTTAGTTCTGCGTCACCAGGCGTATATTTTGCATGAAGGTGGGTTGTAGCTCCAAAACTGGAGGGACAAGAGTAATCCTTGATGGCTGGAGTTGGAAGAAGCAGGCTTTTCTCTTTCCTAGGGCTGGCTCCTTAAGGAAACATTGAGTGCTCATGGTAACTTGCACCGCAGTTTAGAAAATGGATGATTCCTTATAGATTAAATGGAAAGTTGCTACCAAAATATTCCAGTGGTAGAGCACAATGTTTGTCACATTCATTTTCCTGGACAGTGACGACAAGGTACGCGGCTGTTGGATCAGGTATTAAATGGAAATAAGAGTGAAATTTGTTCTCAAACACTTAAGACGGTTTCAGCTGAGACCCTGTGAGGTTATCCGGCTAAATAATTCGTCCCGTGTGTTCAGCGGGATAACGTAACCCTTCCAGCACTGGAAGCGTAAACTGTGCGCAATTTACATTTCCAGCACAGCTTGTGACAGACGTTGTGCTGGGGCACCGGGAGTGCGGAAGTTTATTTCCCACTCCCGGCGGGGATTTGTATGTTTCGGGGGGACGGGGGGAGGGGGGGGGTCTGGTGGCAGCCCCAGATTACACATTTATAGAACTGGGGAAGGACCCCAGAACATTTTAAATATTTAGGACAAGGCCATGTATGAAATCGGGGCCCCTTTCTTTCTTCTGTTTTTGACATTGCTACTAAACTGAAGCAGGTCCTAAGTTATCCGGCTCACTTAGCCAGATATAACCAACATTCAGCTAAGTGAGCCAGATAACTAAACCCCTCCCAGAAATGGAACACCACTTTTTTATCCACCTAGGTATTAGCTGGATAATGACTTATCCAGCTAAAATATAGCCAGATAAGTGACCCAATATACAGAAACCTGCCATTTAGATTGATAAGTTATGAGTTCTCCATCTAAATGGCTTTGAATATTGACCTCCATATAAAGCAGAGAAAACTGATATCCATTTATTGCAAGATGTACCACAGATTTTTAAAACTGGTGATAAGGCATTGACATCCTCCCCAAGTGATTTTGGTGATCTATTGGCATTTGCAAAATGCACTTAGAAACAGATAAAAGCATAGGCAAAGGGCCGGCCCTTTGGCTGAAGGGGCAGGCGCTGTACGGAAGGTCCCCAGTTTGATCCACGAGTTGGCTCTTCTGCTCCTCAGTTTGGCTGGGGCAGGACATGCTGCAGAGGGAGCGTTCACAGTCCCAGGGGGCGGGGACAGCAAGTCATGGACATTGCTTAAGGGTGACCTCTAGTGGTAGGATTCGGGGAGCCCCAGTGAATGACTCTCCCCCAGCCCAGGACTGTCACTGTGGTGAGCAGACCAGCCGTGCTGGGAGAGGGATATAAAATAGGGAGAAAGTTCCAGATAGTTGTGAATGGTGTCAGACTGCAGCCCGCTTCTGATTTCAGCTTGACATAGAAAGGAGCAGGAGAACAAAAACAGAAGCCCAGGCAGAGAGAAGAGGAAGAGAAAATGAGAAAAAAAAAGGGGGAGATCAGAGCATACAATATAAACCAGAGACACCAATGTTTGGAAAACTATTTCATTTGCTGAAAGGGAATATTAAGTAACTAATTAATATAAGGACTCTTGGGACTCAGTACAAAGCACTATGTCCTCTGTGCGTGTCTGATGACAGACATTTTTTCAGGTTCTTAAAGGCTGAATCTGATTGGCTGATTTAGCTTTTTAGCTATTCCCTTCTTGGCAGGACATATCCTGGATGAGCAAAATTGGGGCGCTGGTATTTTGTTTTGGTAACAAAATTTAAAGAATGTTATTTGGATATCAGGACATTGCATATTTTGAGACTAGGTTGGCAAAATGTTTCCTGGGGGAGACTTCCCCAGAACTGTTATAAACTGCTCACTCACTTGTGCTCACTACTAGAACATTGGGAAAAAGTATCCCAGATTTGGAAATCGATTGCAGTTACGAAAAACATTTCTGGAGATATGATAGAGGTGTTTAAAATCATGAGAGGTCTAGAACGGGTAGATGTGAATCGGTTATTTACTCTTTCGGATAATAGAAAGACTAGGGGGCACTCCATGAAGTTAGCATGGGGCACATTTAAAACTAATCGGAGAAAGTTCTTTTTTACTCAACTCACAATTAAACTCTGGAATTTGTTGCCAGAGAATGTGGTTAGTGCAGTTAGTGTAACTGTGTTTAAAAAAGGATTGGATAAGTTCTTGGAGGAGAAGTCCATTACCTGCTATTAAGTTCACTTAGAGAATAGCCACTGCCATTAGCAATGGTTACATGGAATGGACTTAGTTTTTGGGTACTTGCCAGGTTCTTATGGCCTGGATTGGCCATTGTTGGAAACAGGATGCTGGGCTTGATGGACCCTTGGTCTGACCCAGTATGGCATGTTCTTATGTTTAATAGGCAGAAAGAAGGGTCAACAAACAAGTTGTAGATGAGATGTTATTATTGGACCAACTCACCTGGAATGACCTGATGAAGGGATCAGTTATCCAACGCTGCTGCCGCTTGCTGTTAAGACCTGCGCAATCGGCGCCGAGCCCCGCCGGGGGAAGGTTTGAAAAATCACCCTCCTCACCCAGGAGGCCCAGCGCAGACAGCGAGGCAAAAGTTAAGTTTAAAATTAAGCTTTTGCTAACTTTTCTCCGCGCCAAAAATCGCCGCAATCGGAAGCCCCGCCCGCCGAAGCAAGCCTCCAATAGGAGCCAGCCCAGAGGGGCTTTAAATCTGAGTCAGACCGGCGCCGCGCGCCTAAGGAGCGCGACAAAGGGGCCTGCCCCTTTGTCTCTGTCGCGCTCCTTCGTAGAGCCCCAAGTAGGCCCCGAGCCATACCCGCGGAATAACCTAAATCTACAACAAAGGTAGCAGCTAGCAAAGGTACGGAGCCTACCGATTCAGCCGTATGGAATAAGCCCCTCTCAACCAACCTCATCCATCCCAGTCTCTACAGTGTCGTAACAGACACCTACAATAAGACTCTCACCCTGTCAGAACGCCAGTCGTACAACCTCGCTACCTCCGCACCCGAACCTCGATCCATTCACCCTTCTCACCTGCAGCCTCACCTGCAAGCTTCCAGCATTCTTCCAGACTCACCTGCAAGCTTCCAGCATTCATCCAGACTCACCTGCAAGCTTCCAGCATTCATCCAGCCTCTTCTGCAAGCTTCCAGCATTCATCCAGACTCACCTGCAAGCTTCCAGCATTCTTCCAGCCTCCTCTACAAGCTTCCAGCATTCTTCCAGCCTCACCTGCAAGCTACAAACACTCCTCCATCCTTACATGCAAGCTACAAACACTCATCCATTCTCACATGCAAGCTACAAACACTCATCCATTCTCACCGGCAAGCTTCCAGCATCCAGCCAGCCTCACCGGCAAGCATCCAGCATCCAGCCAGCCTCACCGGCAAGCATCCAGCATCCAGCCAGCCTCACCGGCAAGCTCCCAGCATCCAGCCAGCCTCACCTGCTAGCTTCCAGCATTCATACAGCCTTACCTGCAAATTTACAGCAGTCATCCAGCCTCACCTACAAGCTTCTAGCACTCTTCATGACCCACCTGCAAGCTTCAAGTACTCATACACCATCCCCTGCAAGCCTCTAGCTTTCATCAAACCTGCACATACAAGCCTCCAACTTCCACATAGCCCCTCCTTCTTAATCATTCTAACCTCGCAACATAGTCCCTACAAATGGCCCCATTTTTCACAATTCCAATTCTTCAACATTATACACCACCTAAAAGAATTTCTTTCCGACATGCCCAACAACACAACCTTAAATCCCTCTCTTCAACTTTGATCACTCCTTCCACGCAACTTCTAGGCCTCACCCTTTTCTCTTTAAGCCTTTTCAATGCCCAATCTCTAACGAAGAAGTCTGTAATCTTAAATGACTACCTCACCGACGTGAAACCGGAGATATGTGCAATCACTGAAACTTGGTTAAAACCATCAGACACAGCAATAATTAATCAACTACCTACAGAGGCTTACGACTTCTTCTCGCTTCCTCGTCAAAAAAAAAAGGGAGGAGGTATTCTTCTAGCAACTAAAAAGGACCTCAGATTCTCTCTACATCAATCCAATTCCAATTCAAAACTTGAATTCGGCTTCTTCACCTCAGACAAGCTCCAAATCCTTCTCGTATATGCTCCCCCAGGACTCTTGGAATCAGATGCTTCACCACTGGTCGAACTAACCTCCTCCCTCATCAACTTTGACTTACCAGCTATCATTCTAGGTGATTTCAACATGCACGTTGATAACCCTACCCTATCACCTAACTGTGAAACACTTCTCACAGCCTTCACAGCACTAGGCTTCACTCAATTAGTTAACAAACCTACCCACAAAGCTGGCCACACGCTAGACCTGATCTTCGTTAACGCTGCAATCAAGCCCGCATCTATCCCAAATTGCACTAAGGTCCCGTGGTCAGATCACTACCTCATAACAACTTCATTCTCTATAAAAGATACCAACCCAGCTTGCACTCCTTCGCCCTCCTTCAATTACAGGAAAACTTGCTCCCCAGAAGACCTTAACAATCACCTTTCACCACTACTCCACCAACTGGACCTTACAGATCCCAACGCAGCGCTTCGATCATGGAATACAATCACCGAAACTATAGCTAACAAGCTATGCCCCCCTATTACAAAAAAACCACACCAGAATTCCTCCAAAAGACAGCCATGGTTCTCTTCAGAACTAAGAAAGCTCAAACTCCAACTAAGACAAAATGAGGCTAAATGGCGCAAAAACCCAGGAACCAACACCCTTTCAATCTACAAATCATCTCTGCAGCAATACAAATCAAGCACCTTAAGATCCAAGAGGGACTACTACGCCTCGAAGATACACAACCTTGTATTCGATGCCAAAGCCCTCTTCAGCTATGTAGCCAACCTCACACAATTAAACCAACCAGAGATTGCTCATGACCAAGCTCAATCGAAAGCGGAAGAATTAGCTCTATTCTTCAGCAACAAAATCAATACTCTTCTATCACAGCTCCCCACGAACCCCACTGTTCCACTAACCACTCCTCAACCCTCAATCAACTACACTCGGTTAGAAGAACTTGACACAACTTCATCCATTGAGATCCAAGGAATTCTTAGGAAAATGAAACCTTCCTCTCACCCTTCAGATCACATCCCAGCCAAACTACTACTATCAATTCCAGAATCTATCTCCAAAACCTTGGCAGATATCATAAATTGCTCCCTTACACAAGGATTCTACCCTGACAACCTCAAACTTGCCTCACTCAAACCCCTGCTCAAAAAACCAAATCTCGACCCAAACGATTCTAACAACTTTAGACCGATAGCCAACCTCCCATTCATAGCCAAGATAATGGAAAAATTGGTAAACTCACGACTCTCAAACTACATTGAAGATAATAACCTTCTATTCCCATCACAATACGGATTCCGTAAAACTTTAAGCACAGAAGCCCTCCTCATCTCTATGACTGACCACATCATCCTAGGCTTAGACAAAGGACAAGCCTTCCTTCTGATACTACTCGACCTTTCGTCTGCATTTGATACGGTTAATCACTCCCTTCTCATCAACCAACTAACAGCCATGGGTATCTCAGGCACTGCCCTATCATGGTTCAGAACCTTCCTCAGCAACAGAGGATATAAGGTTAAGATTCATAATAAAGAATCCTCTCTTCACCCCGCGTCAGTAGGAGTCCCTCAGGGCTCATCCCTGTCTCCTACCTTGTTCAACATTTATCTGTTACCCTTATGTAAACTTCTCACCGACCTCAATCTCAAACACTTCCTCTATGCAGACGATATCCAGGTCTTGATCCCCATCGAAGAGTCACTTGCAAAAACTCTGTCTCACTGGGAAACCTGCCTCCAAAATATCAAACAGCTTCTCACAAGTCTCAACCTGATACTAAATTCATCAAAAACGGAACTTCTACTCATCACACCAGAAAACAGCTCCCTCACACTCACCCATCCTACCGTACCAAATACTACACAAGTAAGAGACCTAGGAGTTCTAATTGACAATCACCTAAACCTGAAAGCCAACATCAACAAAACCACCAGAGACTGCTTTTATAAGCTCCAAGTGCTGAAAAGAATACGACCTCTCTTCCACACACATGACTTTAGAACGATTCTACAATCAATCATTTTCGCAAAGCTGGACTATTGTAACACCATCATGCTAGGTCTCCCCTCATCACACACCAAACCATTGCAAATGGTCCAAAATGCCTCCGCCCGTATACTCACTAACACCAGGAGAAGAGAACACATAACCCCTATCCTGATGGACCTTCATTGGCTGCCCATACACTTCAGAATAATCTACAAGGCCATTCTCACCATTTTCAAAAACATCCATCAATTAGCTCCAATCGATCTCCATATCCCCCTCCGATTACACCACTCTACAAGACCGACAAGAGATGCTTACAAAGGTTCACTTCAAGTACCTCCAGCCAAAACTACCAGACACATCACGCTTAGAGATCGGGCATTCTCCACAGCCGGTCCAACTTTATGGAACTCCATTCCCCCGGATCTTAGAATGGAACCCAGCATCTCAACATTCAAGAAAAAACTCAAGACGTGGCTGTTCATGCAGGCATTTCCTAACTCCAACATTATTTAATCTCCCATCAATCAACACGCTTCGCTAGTAATAACGTTAATAAATGTTATTTATTCAATGCTATCTATACTTATATATAATTATCTGATCTTCATTTTCCTTCTCACTCCAAGTTATTGATTTCCTTGTTATATGTAACTGCTTTTTCTGCACTATTGTTCAAATTGTAAAGTTTTATTATTATTGCATCCCTGTTTCTTGTGAACCAGCATGATGGGACTATCATCCTGAATGTTGGTATATAAAAAAACTTAAATAAATAAATAAATAAATCAGAGCTCCCAAAAGCTATTCAGAGATGTCTTTAGTTCAATAAAAATGTCTTACTAACAACTTGATGTTACGAGCGTGCGCGGGCGTGGTCGTCGTAAGCGGGTGGTGGTGAGCCCTTGGGCCATGGCAGGACTCAAGGAGGAGCCCAAGGCCACACCGTGGGAGGTGAGCTGAGCAGGCATGGTGAGCGAGGCAGGCAGGAACAGAAGCAGGGAGTCCGACCCTCAGCCGGACCTGCATGCCCATGGTAGCCAACACGGGGAAGTTGACTAATGAACGGTCCTCCGACTGTTCCCGGCCCTTTCGGACCTGCCGCAGGGAACGGCAATGGGCAGCAGGCCGGACAGAGGCGAGGGCAGACAGAGTTCTTAAACAGAAGACATCAGACGGGCAGAAGCAGGCTGAAGCAAGACGGAGACATCAGGACATCAGACGGGGCAGAAGCAGGCTGAAGCAAGACGGAGACATCAGGACAAGGGCTGAAGCGAGACACAGGAAAGATCCAGGCGAGCAGGAACTCCGATGCTGGGATACTCACATCCGAAGCCCCCTCGGCTGGCAGAAGCTCAAGAGCCCGTGGGACGAATCCCTCCTGTTGGCCACTCCAGGGCCCAACAGGACAGAAGGCTCAGGAACCAGACGAGGACGTAGGTCAAGGCAGAGACACGAAGACATCCGGGCAAGGGCTGAAGCAAGACACTGTAGACAAGGCTGGACGGAAACATTGCACTGTCCATCAGGGCGCCCTACTCAGCCCACCCGTGGGACTGAGTCGCGGACCACCCTGTCCCAGACACGCCCTACACAGCCCAGGAAGGCTGGTCGCGGACCACGCTGAGAAAGAGGGTGCGGGGAAGACCCAGGCGAACAGGAACTCCGATGCTGGGATACTCACATCCGAAGTCCTTACGGCTGGCAGGCACAGGAACAAACATCTAGGCAGAGACACTGGACAGGGATCCACCAAAGCATATGTGATCACGGAAGACCTGGATCAGCAAGGATACAGACGACTGTAGGACCTGATCCGAAGGCCCTTTGCAAATGAACAGAAAGTCCTTAAATACTGGAGGTAGAAGGCAACTCCCTGGGAGGAGCTTGCCAGGACCGCCCACCGCTGGGCCTATAAGTCAGGTGGAGAGCTGCGGGCCAGGCTTCAGAGCGGCCTCCAGAGGAAGGTAAGAGACCTCCTGTAGCGCAGCAGCAGGGGGGATCGCAACACTTGGCCCTTATTTCTATGTATTCAAGAGGACTAACATGGTGACCACATCACCACAATACGTTGCCTGTAATAAGATATTTTACTATCCTTGGCCTCAAGGCTTGTCCTTAACAAATAGAAACATAGTTCCTTCTGAGATATATATTTGGTGGAATATAGTGAGGTCCATATTGAGAGAGAGAGAGAGACAGAGACTGTTTATAAGGCTCTCATATTAGTCATCTATTTATACCACTATAGGAGGGTCATCTAGTAACTCGAGGTGAGGTTTTGGGGGCAGTTTTACAAGCACAGTCAGATGTACGAATAGCACAGTACACATCAGTGAAGATTTGATGTGATTTGAAATGAGGAAAGATACACAAAGATGAGATTTCTACAGTGTACTCTCACCCTAAGGGATAGCACCCAGGTAGAGAATGCATCAAGCTAGGGTGAAAGTACACTGTAGAAATCTCATCTTTGTGTATCTTTCCTCATTTCAAATCACATCAAATCTTCACTGATGTGTACTGTGCTATTCATACGTCTGACTGTGCTTGTAAAACTGCCCCCCAAATCCCTAGACCACCATCAAAACCTCACCTCGAGTTACTAGATGACCCTCCTAGGGGCCGAGCACACTGTATGACCCGCAGTTGGACATGGGTTGTAGAGACGCTAACTAATCCCCTTATGCAAAGCCCGTGATAATGCCCTAACGCATGTTGATGAATGACCCTATTAGCTAGCTAAATTCTAGCCACCTAATAATGTGTCCAAATATTCATTTAGCTGACTAACTTCTGAATTAGCTGGCTAAATGCTTTTGAATATGGACCTCAGTAAATCTGATGTACAAATGTTTATTTTTAAAACTTTCTTTTATGCACTCATGCATGTTATATCTGAGGCAGATTATAATAGAATACATACATAATACATTAAAATAACAATACAATTGCCAAACACTGCCAAGAAAAACAGATCTGAGCTGCAGCAAGCACAGCCTTGGGAAAGTTAACTAAGGGACTCAACACCAAAATGTCTTTCATGCCTTCTTAAATGACTTCAGGCATGCTACAGAACGCAGCTGTTCAGGCAGGAGTTCCAATATCATCTTCTGCTGCAGAGAAGGCCCTTTCTCGTCATTTTAAGATGGGACCTCCAACAGATGTTTGTTCGCTGATCGTGGAGAACGTAAGGGCTTATACACTCACAAAACAGCATTAATCCAAGGGGGTAGAATCATTATGCAAGAGTCTATGTATGAGAGAAGCTTATTTAAATGGAATCCGCCATTGCATTGGCAGCCCGTGCAAAGATGAGAGTGTTGTGGTCCTGCATTCTGGCGCCCGTCAAAATCCAGTCAGCGGAACTCGAGCATTGCTCGAATGGTACCAGCTGGGAAACCTACACATAACGAGTTACAATAACCTACACAAGTCAGAAGAAGGGCAAAAGTCCTGAGGCTTCAACAAGGGTCTCAGTCACCTAAGCAAGCATAACTTGAAAAAGGAATGCCTTCACAATAAAGCTAATTTGGGCTTTCATTGACAAGTTGGAACCAGTAATCACACATTTCTTGCTTTGTGCATGATTGAAATGCAGAGACTATGAAATGTGGACAGAATGTTGAATGATGGAAATCTGACACAACTAAGGATAATAATTCTGTCTTTTTGACATTTAACTGTGACCTGTTGTGTGATGACCAGTCGCTCACAGAGCTCCTGCACAGAGATACCAGGTAAAGAGATCCGCCAAGACGAGCCAGGACCTTGCAAAGCAGGGAGAGATAAATATTAAATCAATTTGCTGATAAGGACAAACCCTGAGGCACCCCAGAGCTCGCTGTATTACAGTCAGAAGCAGGCATCACCAACAACAATTTGTTGGGTGTATTGAGATCCACCTCAAAACTTTTACAGATATACTGAAAGACTGGCAAGCAATATTCCATGATCCAGGGTATTAAAAGCTGCTGATATATCCAGGAGGACCATGACATGGTTGATGTTGCTGTCAAAGCCTCTTATGGTAGTATTTATTTATTTATTTAAGTTTTTTTATATACCAACATTCAGGACGATAGTCCCATCATGCTGGTTCACAAGAAACAGGGGTGCAATAATAATAAAACTTTACAATTTGAACAATAGTGCAGAAAAAGCAGTTACATATAACAAGGAAATCAATAACTTGGAGTGAGAAGGAAAATGAAGATCAGATAATTATATATAAGTATAGATAGCATTGAATAAATAACATTTATTAACGTTATTACTAGCGAAGCGTGTTGATTGATGGGAGATTAAATAATGTTGGAGTTAGGAAATGCCTGCGTGAACAGCCACGTCTTGAGTTTTTTCTTGAATGTTGAGATGCTGGGTTCCATTCTAAGATCCGGGGGAATGGAGTTCCATAAAGTTGGACCGGCTGTGGAGAATGCCCGATCTCTAAGCGTGATGTGTCTGGTAGTTTTGGCTGGAGGTACTTGAAGTGAACCTTTGTAAGCATCTCTTGTCGGTCTTGTAGAGTGGTGTAATCGGAGGGGGATATGGAGATCGATTGGAGCTAATTGATGGATGTTTTGAAAATGGTGAGAATGGCCTTGTAGATTATTCTGAAGTGTATGGGCAGCCAATGAAGGTCCATCAGGATAGGGGTTATGTGTTCTCTTCTCCTGGTGTTAGTGAGTATCAAAGCTGGAGAGCGGCAGGGTTTCAGTTTTCAACGAGTTCCTGAAGTTAATTCATGATATCACTCTCTTCAATAAAGCCAGTGAGCTGATTTAAGACCACTGATTCAATTACCTTTACCAAAAAGGGTGGAGGTGGTATTGATTGATAGTTAGGCAGTATTGAAGGGTAGCAGTAGGTTTTTTTCAATATTGGCCGAAGAGAGGCCTGTTTTAAAGGCGCTGGTAATTCTCCAGCTGACAAAGCAAGATCAGTGATCATAGGAATAGTTGTGCTGACATCATTTCTGATCAGTTTCAGTATTGCTGTGGGACAGGATTGAGGGGACAAGATGAAGAATTTGTTTTAGCAACGACACAAGAAACAGTATCGCTAGATATAGGGTCAAATGAATCTCAAATAGGACAATTTTGAATTATCAGCAGACAACACTGTAGGGCCAGAGGGAAGCCCTCAAAGATCGTTACAATCTTAGAAACAAAATCAGCTGCAAACTGGTTACAGCACCCAGGAGTGGCATTCACACCAGTCCTATTAGATGTGGTAGTTAATGATTTAACATGAAAAAGCTCTGATAAATTATTTCCAACAGCATGAATTCTGTTACAGCTATAAAATGTTATAGACTTAGAAAATGTCAGGAAATCTGCAAACCTGCAGCTCATTAGATGTTCCAGATGTTGTAATTGCATCTTTTTTGTGTTATATCATTAGAGAAACTATGTTGTGCAATATGGTAGTAGTATCCTCCCAGACACATTAATATTATGTTAACTAAATGATAACTGTGTATAAAAATTCACAGGAATTCACCTTGTATGAACACAGACATAAAATAGGACCACATCTAGGGTGGCAGAAACTCCTGTCAGGGCATGCAAGGGTGGTTCAATTTCTAGATTCCACAATGAAGCTTCATGGAGCAGGCCTCCTGGAACTGACAAGAGGGGACTGTGGGAACCGGTGCAAGGGGTAATTATTGCAAGGCCACCGATGGACAGTGATTATAATTGTATTTATATTCCACCTTGCAGCCATTTCAAAGGGGATTACATTCAGTCCCAAGAGGGCTCGCAATCTAAGTTTGTAGCCGAAGCAATGGCCGGTGAAGTGACTTGCCCAAGGTCACAAGGAATTTGACCCCTGGCTGCCCTGGTTCATAGCCTGCTGCTCTAACTACTAGACTACTCCTCCACTCCACTGAATCACTTGTAACCTCTGTGTTGGTTGAACCTGGATACTAGCTCCAGAGGCCATATCTCAAATTTCTGTTTTAATCGGAACACTATTATGCCAAAAGATGCAACTCCAGGGTTTCCTGTGCGGGGGGTTTCCTTTCAAGGCCCTTCACATTGCATTCATATAGTTGCCAATGTACAGTTTTTGCACACAGCACTGATGATAACATCATAGATGAGTATTACCATCCCACGCAATGAAGCACATTAGTGTTTTGGTGGTTTCCAACATTCCTTTTTACTGATAATGCGAGTTAACGTCTTTACAGCTGATGTTGGTACACGTTTTTTGTAGTAAGCTTATGACTGCTTACAGTCTTTCAGAAATCAGATGTTAAAGAACCAAATCAATTGGATTTAAGTTACTTGATATCTTCCTTCCCATTGGATATGGAGCAAAGCCAGGGCTCCCTGCCATGAAGATGAAGTATCAAAGATGTAATTCAGTTTATACAATCCTTTATCTCCTACCTCCTCCTTGTTGCTTTTTGCTTACCTCCTCTTGCAGCATCAAGGCGATACCTCTTACTTTTCCTCTCCAAATCGTCAGTAGATGTACATGAGCCCTGGATGGAGTCCAACTCTTCTCCTTTCTCTCCTCTCTGGATAGCTAAAAGTCATCCTCTCCTTGGTTCTTCATGATCTCAGATTTCTCTTTCATAAAGGGAACCTTTTTCATTTGATTGAAGAGCAAATGTACAGTAAATAAGCTTAACTGAGTCTCTAGTAAATGGGCACTCCAAACTTAATTAAATTAATTAAAGATTAAAGGGTCGACTGAGAGGGTGGAAAGAAACATCCATCCAAATAAAAGATCTCCATAAAGCCATAGCTTAGTTACTAGAAAAATCAGAGGACAGCCAAAACATATACTTGCTAGGTATTTGGAAACAGGATGCTGGGTTTGATGGACCCTTGGTCTGACCCAGTATAGCAACATCTTATGTCCTTATAGCAATAGGGAAATCCATGAAGCAAAATGGTGATCTGGCTTTATAAACCAGAGGGACACATCCATTCCTAGTTTCTACATGGGGAAATGCAAACCCACTATGTTACTATGAAGTCTCTCCCCATACCATTGATATATTCCTCTAAATCCTAATAGAGAACTAACAGGATCCCTACACACTGAAGGGAAAATATTAAGCAAAACTACTGAAGTAGCACTCAACTTCAAAAAGGGAGACTAATAAAATTAAAAAATTAGGAAAAAACAAAAGAAGCAGTTGTAAGGGTTAAAACTCTGCATGAAGCATGAGATTATTTAAAAATACCATCTTGGAAGCTCAGATAAAATATATTCCACACATTAAAAAAAGTTGAAAGAAGACCTAACAAGTGCCAGTATGGTTACATGCTGCTGTAAAAGAGGCTATTAAAGCCAAAAAAGGCATCTTTTAAAAAATGGAAAATGAGGAGAATAGGAACTGTCTCCGTCTTAATTTTGTTCAGTTGTTAGAGATTAGGGATGTTTGAACTAATCTAAAGTACTGTTAATCAATTGGTTTATTTCATATTTGTCTGTCAGTGATCCTCCAGAAACTACAATTAATCAACTTATAAGTACCCAGTTACACACCTTATTGACCCTTGTTTTTAAATAATTCCTTGTTAGTGTATCAAATAAATACATTTATAGGAAGTAGTGTTTTGGTGCATATCTTCCAATCTTCTTCTGCTGGAAAGGGAGGAAACATGGAAGCTAGATTGTGGGACCTGAAGCCTAGAAGGCTCACGGAATCCTCTGCTGGACAAGAACGCAAAGAATTCTTCTAGTCCTCTGCTGCTAGAATAAGAGCAATGGAGAGTACATGGAGTTCTCTGCTGTGGTAGAGAACTTGAAAGGCTCATGCAAATCGGCTTTTCAAGACTCTGCTGCTGGAAACAGTGTAGGGGCTAAGAAAAGTGAAACCCAGCCAGCTCATATTTATCCCAGCAGCCCAGCTCTGCTGGGGCTGCTGGGATAAATATGCAAATGAGCTTTCATGTTGTAAAGAATGCATGGGTTGTGAAAGCTGAAACCTAGACAGCTGACAGTGCCCTAAGCTCAGCTGCTGTGAAAAGTATGCAAATGAGCCTTCAGGTTCTTTATTATTAGGTCGAGAGAAGGGCCTGTGAAAGCTGAAACCTAGGCAGCTCAGTGTCCTCTGGAATCCTCTGCTGGGAAAATTATGGAAATGTACCTTCAGGTCCTTTACTATTAAGAGTGTGGGGACTGTGAAAGCTGAAATCTAGATAGCGCACTATGGCCTAGATTTTCTAACCTATCGCGGCGGCGTGAATTGCGCGGTGCAGGGGGGCGAAGCGGGGGGGGGGGATGTGTGGGCCTGCGATCGCTGCCAGCTTTCGCACCCAATAGCGCCATCATAAAAGGTGGCGCTATTGGGAGCAGAAAAGGCTCCTTACCTTTTCGCTGTCCATGCTGTCTTCGCAGCATCCGCCCCGGTGCCGCTGCGACTCCTCCTATTCCGGTCTTGATGCCGACACTTTTTAGTGATCGCGTGCGAAAAGTCCCTGTTCGCGTGCAATCGCTTTGAAAAATGACCCCCAATGTCCTCTGGAGCTCTCTGCTAGGGCGGCTGGGAGAAGTATGCAAAAAGCCTTCAGGTCCACATTTATTAGAAAGAGTACAGAGACTGTGAAAGCTGAAACCTAGGAGATGCACAGTCTGCTCTTGAGCCCTCTTCTGGACCTGCTGGGGAAAGTATGCAAATGAGCCTTCCAGTTCTCGGGTATTAGAAATAATGTGGGGACTGTGATAGCTGAAACCTAAACAGGTCATGGTATCCTCTGGAGTCTCAAAATGGGGCTGCTGGAAGAAATTTGCAATTAATTATTTGTGTCCATCAGTGAATATAGCAGGTCGCAGTACTGTGGCTCAACCAAGTTTAAAAATTTTGAGTTAATTCTGGATTAAGATTTCTCCATGCAGGCTCAAACTGAGGGAAGAATAAGGTCAGCATTTCACTCTTTACATTTAGTATGAAACTTGCAATCATATGTTTCACAAGCTAATCTTGCAACCATTATCCACACAACCATTACTAATCGGTTACTGTAAGGAACTTACATAGAAACATAGAAATGACGGCAGAAGACGACCAAACGGTCCATCCAGTCTGCCCAGCAAGTTTCGCACTTTTTTTTCTCATACTTATCTGTTACTCTTGGCTTTTAGTAACCTTTTGGTTCTATTTCCCTTCCACCCCCACCATTAATGTGGAGAGCAGTGTTGGAACTGCATCTAAGTGAAATATCTAGCTTAATTAGTTAGGGGTAGTAATTGCCGCAATAAGCAAGCTACACCCATGCTTATTTGTTTACCCAGACTATGTAATTCAGTCCTTGTTGGTTGTTGTCTGTATATAGATCCACTTTTCTTCATTCCCCCTGCCGTTGAAGCAGAGAGTTATGCTGGATATGCATTGAAAGTGAAGTATCAGACTGTTTCCCCTGCCGTTGAAGCAGAGAGGTATGCTGGATATGCATTGAAAGTGAAGTATCAGACTTTCTCCCCTGCCGTTGAAGCAGAGAGCTATGCTGGATATGCGTGAAGTATCAGACTTTCTCCCCTGCCGTTGAAGCAGAGAGCTATGCTGGATATGTGTGAAGTATCATTTTTTCTTCTACCCTGCCGTTGAAGCAGAGAGCTATGCTGGATATGCGTGAAGTATCAGACTTTCTCCCCTGCCGTTGAAGCAGAGAGCTATGCTGGATATGTGTGAAGTATCATTTTTTCTTCTACCCTGCCGTTGAAGCAGAGAGCTATGCTGGATATGCGCGAAGTATCAGACTTTCTCCCCTGCCGTTGAAGCAGAGAGCTATGCTGGATATGTGTGAAGTATCATTTTTTCTTCTACCCTGCCGTTGAAGCAGAGAGCTATGCTGGATATGCGTGAAGTATCAGACTTTCTCCCCTGCCGTTGAAGCAGAGAGCTATGCTGGATATGCGTGAAGTATCAGACTTTCTCCCCTGCCGTTGAAGCAGAGAGCTATGCTGGATATGAGTGAAGTATCAGTCTTTCTCCCCTGCCGTTGAAGCAGAGAGCTATACTGGATATGCATAGAGATTTACATCAGAAGCAGCTGAAAAGGCTAAAGTATGTTGAAAATATGGGATTGAAACTGGGTGAACGTATTACTTCTGTTGCAGAATTTAAGTTTTAACCTTGCTCTTTAAATATTTTTTTTATGGGGAGGAAAGTCCCTGACTATTTGAAAGAAAGGATAGCTTGATATATACCAAGAAGTGAGTTAACAATCTTCTCAATAATTTTTTTCAGAGTATTCCTCCCATATGGATATTAAATATGTGGAGACCAAGAACAGCGTTTTCTCTCATTATGGTCCAGCACTGTGGAACTCAATGCTGAAGATCTTGAGGCCCTTAGAAGATATTTCAGCATTTCACAATGTAAGACCTGGCATTTTAACAAGGCTTTTAGAGAGCTGGTCTAAATGTATGAGAACAAAATAGGTAGTATGAATATTCAGTGAAGTTAGCTGTTTTATCTGTACAATTCCTTTATTTTATGTTTGCTAATTTTAAGTTGAATGTTTATGTGTTTGATGTATAATATATTGTACTATTGATGGCCATGTATGCTTTATATTTTGTAAATCGCTTGGAGTTTTTAATAGACAAGTGCCCCAAAATGGAATGAATGAATAAATACAAAAAAATAAATCATAGGGGGCTGTTCTTTATTGATACAAATTTAAATACATTTGTGTAAAATACTTCAGTTATGCATTCCCCTGACAAAGTGTCAGATGTTGTATGTACAGGGCTATCAACTTTACAATTTTTAAGTATAACACAAGGAAAAGACAAAAAAAAAAAAAGTACACAAACAAAACGCTACTCCAAAGCAAAAGAAAATACAAAACTGTGATAGCACAACTATTCCTCCCTTATACCATACAATACTTTAAAGTATTTTACAGGCTGTGACTCAGACTCCACAAATCAGTGCAATTTGATGCAATTCCTTATAAAAACAAAAAGCGAGAATAGTCTTGTAAAAAAGCATCAGGAAACATTATCCATACTCTCTCTATCTTTGGGCAAGGGGTGAGGTAACAGTTCTGCTGCTCTGTGAGCGCTGGTAGGGTTGCAAAGAAGCTCCGCACTGAGCCAGTCCTGATGTATTTCTCATTCCTCTGTGGAAGGCATCTATGTGAGTTCTATGGAATTAAGACCAGGACTGGCGTGGCGTGGAGCTCCTTGTTAACCTTGATTTCCCTGCCAGGAGTCCAAACGTGAACACTGCACAAATGTGCTGAACTTCTTCTACACGCTTATCATGGTGACTGGTACAGCAGCGAAGTATAGCAGGGCTGAAGGAAGTCGAGAGCCAAGAAAGCTGTAGGCAAGACTTTACAGAAACTCTTCTGCCTTTATTTACAACACTTCAGATTTGTAGCAGCACCTGCCATTGATGCAGTCCAGATCACCAGAGCAAACAAACTTGGGTCACATAGCAAGGAACAGATTCTCAGAGGGTCTCACCAGTCCCTTTGGGCCGCATTGTTTATAGACTTCAGTAGTGGCAAACGGGGACCTTAGGGAGGGAAGAGTGACTTCCAGTGGCAACCTGTGCCATTACTGACTACCTCAGGAGCAATATTTTTCCACTACTGACCTAATATTATATTTGCTTTATCGTTTGCTTTTACACATAATAATCGTCCCATGAGATCTGCACCATTTCCCCACAAAGTAAAATGTTACTATGAACAGTCACAATCAGTTGCTCCTGTTTACTTGTAAAAGTGCTTACATATAGTGAGGTCAATATTCAAACCTGGCCATTTAAGTAACCGTCAGATTTAACTTATCCGGCTAAGTTATGTGGTATATTCAGCGGCATGGCTAAGCCGCTAAATATATGTGCATATTTACGCACTTATACATTTTAAAAGGAGCGCGCGTATTGGACACGCAAGCGAAAAATACGCTTCGGTTTATATCGTGCATACAAGTAAACGTGTATCATTTAAAATATCCCTATGCATATGTGTGGACTCTTCATGCACATATCCCACGAGTGACCATGGAGGGGGGGAGGGGAGGGAGAGAGAGACTATGACACTCTATATATCTCGCACTGAAAGAGGGGTGCTTTCAACTCAGGATGGGTTTTGGGGGGATGGTGTTACAAGGGTCTACAGACCATTGTGCCCTAGGCAGACCAATGTAACACCTCCTCCCCCAAACCCACTCTGAGATGAAAGTGCCCCTCTTACAGTGCGAGATATACAGAGTGTCAGATGGTCTCTCTAACAGAGTCTCTCTCCCCGCCATTCAGGATCCCTCTGGCACTAAATCTCCAGCCTTGCAGCTCTTTACGCATGTGAAATGCCCGTGCCCTGCCCCTTTCTGCCTCCTTATTCTTGACACGCGCACAGGTATGCATGCATTGCTCACATGCAGCCCGCATACGCACGTATGGAGCCGTTTTTGTGCGAGCAACAATTTTAAAATCTACCTGTTAGCCATATAACTTATATGCGGCTAAGTTTAGATCTGCTTTTGAGCATCAGTTATGTGGCTAAGATTCAATATCGGTAATTAGCCGCATAACTTATATGGCTAACACACTCCACACCAATCCGCCCACTATATGCTCACAAGTTATGCAGCTAACCTTTTAGCCATATAAGGGGACTTACGCTGAACGTGGGCACAATATTCAGCGGCTACTAATCAGCTGTTTAAATTCTGCTTATGCAGCTAAATTGCCCCGAAAGCAATTTGAATATTGACCTCAAAAAAGTTACTGCTCTCAAAACCCTATAATACAGCAAATAGTAAATGAAAACAGAAAAAGACACAAATGGCCCATCCAATCTGCCCAGAAAGGCTTTTTAGGGTTTTAGCTGTTGCTCTGTGCATATTACCTCAGTGCTTTATCACTATCCTAATGATCCTTTGTGTTTATCCCATGCCTTTGTGGATTCTGGTACCATTTTCTTGTCTACCACTTGCATGCGGAGGGAATTCCAGGTATTTACCATTCTTTAGGTAAACAAATATTTTATGATACTGGTCCTGATTCTATCCCTGCTGAAAAGTTTAGCTGACACTGGAGTAGTGAACAGTGCACAGTGCACCATTGCTTGCATAACAATGATCTGCATGGGAGAACTGTCAGAAAGAAACCATTTCTATACCCTCATTACAAAAGTTATCGTCTAAGTATACAAAACAAAATTGTGATAACTATGTGCTTTGGACTGATGAAACAAAAACTGAACTGTTCAGCCACAACCACACAAAATACTGTAACTGCAACATTGCAATACTGTATTATGGACAACAATTCTAATGTCAGCTAAAATTTTCAGCAAGTTGTTTGCGGTGATCTGTGTGTTCTGTTTTGCAGATCTGAACAGTTTTTGGGCAGTTATATGACAAATATTTCTTGTGTCTTCCAGATCTTGTCTCGACTTCAATAGTTCAATGTAACTTCTATTTCTTAACAATGTTTCTGATAGTTGAAATTGCTAACTGGAAACATTGGGGGTCCAATATTGGTGCTGGTTGGGAAAGTAATTTAGCCAGATATTATGATCAAGGCACTACTTAGCCAACTAAGTTAAATCCAGCTAAGTTAGATTAGCTCTCTGGCTGACCTAACTTATCTGATTAACTTAACTGGATAAGAACGAATTTCACTACTTATCCGGTTAACTTAAACAGATAAGTAGCACCACCCAGATACGCCCACTGCCTGCCCACAAATTGACCGGCTAAAAGATGGGATAAGTGACTTATCTGGCCATCTAGTGGCCCCTGATTTTCAGCGGACCACTAGATAGCCAGATAACTTCAACTTATCCGGCTATCCAGAGCCAAAAGCGCTTTCAATATCGAGCCCTTAGAGATTTTTTTTATAGCCTTCCCCTGCTTTGTAAAAGTGAATTATCTTAATTTTCAAATGCTCAAACAGTTGCTTCGAGAAGTCCATGGTTATTGAAAGTAGACAGAACAATCACAACTTGAAAGGTTAGACGGGTCAGAGTATTTGTTCAACTGTGGAATTATCTTCACCTGATTAACTGAAGGCTTAAATAATCAATTAACTTTTTGGGCCTTATTAATAACTTTTTTTTAAAAAGTAGCAATGAACTAACTGGAAGGGTGTCAAAACTTCTGCACATGCCATATTCACTGTTGTATTTTCCATCTGTTAAAATCAGCAAATAAATAATAATTTTGCATTTAAAATTGCAAAAGATTTCATGTTTTACTTTGTACGATGTAGAAGTTGAGTCAGCTTCTGTTCACTTAGGGGTACATTTTAAAAGACAGCGCGCGCACGAACAAAAGTACGCTGTATTTTATAACATACGGTCGTAGCCGCGCGTATCTTATAAAATCCGGGGTCGGCGCACGCAAGGGGGTGCACATTTGTGCAACTTGTGCGCGCCAAGCCCTGCACGCGCTGCCCGTTCCCTCCGAGGCCGCTCCGAAATCGGAGTGGCCTCGGAGGGAACTTTCCTTCCACCCCCCTGCACCTTCCCCTACCTAACCCGCCCCCCCGGCCCTATCTAGACCCCCCCTACCTTTATCTGAAAAGTTACTACTGCCTCCGGGTAGTAGTAACTTACACGCGCCGGCGCGGCAGGCCCCGACACAGGCCCGTGTCGGGGCACTCGGCCACACCCCCGGACACCCACATGCCCCCGATCCGAAACCACGTCCCCTGGCTACGCCACCGACTGCCCTTTTTGCAAGCCCCGGGACTTACGCGCGTCCCAGGGCTTGCGCTCATCGCGCGCAGGGGGGGGTTTGAAAGGGTTACACGTGTACCTTATGCGCATAACCCTTTTAAAATCCGGCCCTTAGAGATCCAATGAAACATACAATTTGGTCAAGGATTCTTAAACCTTTGCACACAACTGTAGCAGGAGGGCTCGTGTCGGTGAGTGAATATATAATGTACCTTGAAATGCACTGTAGCAGATCCTTCCTTTCTATCTGGTATGTGCATGTACACTCACAGATATATATCTAATGTGCATTATTTTTATGTATGTAAACATAATGTTGACTGTTAAAATTTGATGGATGGGGATGAGAAAGTGTACTCTTTGCGTACTAATTCCTTATTAGGTTGGGCTCAATCCTTTTCAATATGGTTTGAATATCATCTGTGGGGTATTTCTCTCCCTCCTCATTCTGTAGCTAGTCCATCCACTTTATGAAGAATATGAGCATAATGAAAGGCTTCCCCACTGACAGATATTGAAAATAGCAGCCCCGCAGTATGAACAGCTGTAAAGTTTGGCTGAAGTGCTATATGAAGTGAGGCATGGAATATGGTATTATTTTCGCAGGATGCCAGTATCAGAACCCACCATACTAAGCTTCTGATCTCTTAAAGCTGCATGGCTAGTTACAATTTTTCAGGTTTGGGGAAAGCCCATTTATTCGGGGGTCTGGAAGGCGTGGGCTCAGAGGAGGGAGGGTTTGTGGACCTGAAGGCCCATTTGGAAATCTAGAAAAGAAAGGGGTTGCAGGTCACAACTGTCCTTTGAAAGGAAAGATGGGGTTTCCAGTGGCACGCATAAACGCGGGCCATTGACAAGAAAGATAATTGAACCTCCGGTTAACCTTTGTAGCTCGTGTTAAGCCTCCTAGGTTTATTCAGGACATAATTACTATCTGGTAGTGCTAATGCACATTTAGATGTGTGTTGTACCCGGATGTTAAGTAACTGTGGTGGGGACATCACTGCACTGGCACCAGAAAGACCGGTAAAGACACCAAGTGGCAACTATAGAAGAAGGAAACCCCCAGAGCAGGACAAAATGTCGTGAGGGGAAACTATAACCTCAATCAGACCTAGTGACTGGGAGGATGAAGGGAGCTCTGGGCATAGGACCATCCACCCAAGCACTGATGGGAAATAAAAGACAGCCGCAGAGAAGAACCTGGAAAGAAGCACACAAGCAAACCTGATGGAGAGTCTTCCAGAAACGGGGCTACAAGGAGATAAACCCAAGGAGGAGGAGCGCTAGGAAAGGATAGCAATCTCCAAACAGGCAAGATTGCAACATGGGGCTGGGACACTGCAGTCGCTAAAGGCAGAGAGAAGGAAACTCTGCAGTTAATGTGATTGGCTTTACTGGAATAAGTAAGGAAGAGAGGCTGGAAGGATGTTTTCTTTTGAGACTAATGAAGAGTGTTGGAAGTTTGAACTGTGAGAGGGAGGGGTTTTGGAAGCTGAATCTATGATAAAGCATTTTCAGCAGTGTTAAAAGCCGGGGCTATATGTTTACAGTGTTGCTGGAAGCTGAAACTAGGATCATGTGTAATTCTAAAGACTGAAGCTACACTAATGCAGTTTGGGCCTCATGTCTGAACGTGAGGCAGAACTGACTCGACCACAGAGTTTCATAAAAGTCACTGGAGATCTCGGGGAACCGATCAGAATTCTTATCAATGTGAAATGAATAGGGTGTGTTGTTTTGGTGTTTGCCAGAATGATGGGAATACACTGGAAGTTACTCAGTGACTAATATGGAATGGACCATGGAAACTTTTTCCTAAAATTTACAGAATTTTAAGTCCAAGATCCTGCAGGAGCGAACAGGAGGAGGAAATTCAGGTTTTGTGTTCTGAAGAAAGAAACCGATTTGAGAGCGAGGACATCATGGTAATACATGCCTTAAGTTGCATTAATTGCATGCATTAACACTCATGTAATAGGAAGGGCAATTTTCAAATGGATGTCATTGCGTAAAGTAACATTAACAGCCATTCCCCTAGGTGATAATTAATCACTCTGCTGCTGTTCCCATATAAATTACATTCAGAAGTTAATATAGGGAATTTCCATCAGAACAGGAGGCAGGGATACAGCTAATAGAAAAGCGGTTGTACCTCGAGCCTGCCCAGCAAGTTGCCTAAGGTAATAACTGCTGCTCCACGCAGGTTGCCCTCATGCCTCATGTTAAGGATAGTAACCTGCTCCGTACGGGGACTCCCATGCAAAAATGTTTACTTTAGATGTCACAGAGGTTACCCCCATTCCTTCATTTCTATTTTTTAACCACTGAGGAACCTCTGTGTTTATCCATTACCATCCTTGTCTTCCAGGAGGGCATTCAGTGCATCCACCACCCTTTCTGTGAAGAAATATTTCCTGATGTTGGGCCTGAGTCTTCCCCTTGGAGTTACCTATCATTACCCCTAGTTTTACAACTTCCTTTCCATCAGAAAAGGTTTGAATGTTGTGCATCATTAAGTTCTTTCAGGTATTTGAAAGTCTGAGACCTATCTCCCTTGTCTCTCACATTCTTCCAGTTCTTCCAGTCTCCTTTCATAAGTCTTCCAGTGCAGACCCCACATCATTTCGGTTGCTTTCCCTGGACCGCCTCCATCCTTTGTGAGATACGGTCTCCAGAACTGAACGTAGTACTCCAGGGGAGGCCTCACCAAGGACTTGTACAAGGGCATCATCACTTCCTTTTTCCTGCTGGTTATGCCGCATTCTTCTGGCGTTAGCCATCGCCTTGCTGCATTCCTTTGCTACCTTCAGATCATTGGACATTGTCACCATGAGGTCTCTCTCTCCTGTTTGTTGCACATCAGTCTTTCACTCCCTCACCTCCCCCTCCTGCATTCAGTTCCTTTGCATTGCTGCACCCCGAATGCATGACTCTGCACCTCTTGACGTTTTATCCTAGCTGCACACCTCGAGCTTTCTTAGATCGTATCTTATTTTCTCTCGTCCTTCAGGTGTATCCATTCTGTTGCAGATCTTAGTGTTGCTCTCAAAAAGACAAATTTTACCTTCTAATCCCTCCTTAATATAGTTCACAAAGATATTGAACAGAATCGGTCCCAGAACTGATCCTTGATGAACTCCACTTATCGCTATTCTTTCTTCAGAACAGGTTCCATTTACCACTATTCATTGATGTCTGTCAGTCAGCCAAGTTGTAATCCATTTCACCACCTTGGGACCCACTCCCTAGTGTCTCACTGTATTCATGAGTCTCCTATGTGGCACCGTGTCAAAAGCTTTGCTGAAATCCAAGTAAACCACATCAAGTGCTCTTCTGATCTAATTCTCTAGTCACCCAATCAAAATAATCAACCAGATTTGTCTGACAGGGCCTTCCACTGATAAAACCATGTCGTCTTGGATCCTGTAATCCAATAGACTGGAAACAGTGGTTATCTGCAGAAATGCCCCTTTAGAAAATTGCATGACAAATATGTGCAGACTTGTATGTCCATGGGAAGAAGTCGGGACTTGATTTTATAAAGGATGTGCACAAATTGTCTTGGCAAAACTGAATGCATTAAATAGCCAGTGGAATTGTGTCTGCACAGTTTTGCCGGGATCATTTTCAACGTGAACTTACATGGCTAAGTTCTCTTTGAAAGTTGGTGGAACTTGGACACATAACAGCCCTCAGATTTATGTGTCCTGTTATAAATTACCCTTTGAGTACATGAAGTCCTTTGTTTTATTAGGTGCATGTTGACCCCAGTTTTTGTTTATAAAAAAAGAACATTAAAAATGCTCCTCCTTTAAAGCTTGCCTGGAACATTTCTATTCTGAATGTATTGGGGCCTTCTCACATAGAAAGTAGCGCCGTGGCATGTATTGTGACTCTTGATGGTGGAAGTGACTGAGTTCCGAGCATTTATTTCACCTTAGGATGGAAATGGATGCAAAACAAATCGGAAAAGGGCCACCCCACAGGTCTGTATGTGGATGAGGAGGTGAGATGATACGAGGCTATGTATGTATATGTACACACACAAACACAATATACAAACTGTTATGACCGGGGCAATAGGGATAAGGGGCATGGTTTTTGGCTACAAAGTCTACACGAGCTACGATCTCCTGTTCTTCCACATTCTTCCTTGTTAAAATGAATCTCTGCAGAGGTCTGCATGTGGGTCTGGTCAGTGTCCCCACAGCATGGCTGCTCTGTTTCCTGGTTACAAATCCCTTCTCTTTTACAAGCGGCTGCTGCTCAGTAAACTTAGGATGTGCCCCTTTCGGCAGGATGTCAGCTAATCTTCTCGCCTCAGTTTGAGGAAGCTGCACACTCACAGCTCTGTTCAGTCTCAAAGAAAGAAGGGGAAAAAACCTATATAAACCTGTTTCACCTCCAAAAGTCCAAGTATGGGATGAAATGTATAACAGGAAGCAAGTTCATTTCTAAATATTATGCACCTTTAAAAAAAAAAGGCTTGAAAGAGAGAGCAAGAGGGGTTAGAGAAGACTGATGGGACCTAGAAGGGCCAAAAGTGACTGTTCACACCACAGAGCCAAGAGAGACAATGGAGGGAAGAGAGGACGAGGGGAAAGGAGAAGGGAATAGGTGAGAGGACTGGAGGGGGAGGCAGCTATGTACGCTTGTTAATGTGAAAGAAAAACGATAAGATGGGAAGTTAATAAGGAAAAGAATCTGTGGAGAAAGAAAGAGGACTGACCGAGCTGGGTGCCATCCTCTAGTGAGTAAATTCAGTCTAATTGCAATTACTCCTAACGGGATTTAACTGTTGAGGTCACTATTGCAAGGTCAGCAGGCTGCTCGGAGGCCTGGAGAGGATTTTCTTGCATCCAGCGTAAGTGGCAGGTAAGAGGGGGTTCCACTTCCCTCTGCCCAGATGTGAATCAACGGGGAAAAACGCCAGAACACAGTGCGCTTATTCAATCACGCGATCTGCTCAGCAGCAGAGCGAGAATGATGGGGCTTTCACCTGGCAAACTTTGCAGGTCCGTGCTGGATTGGATGTGTAGGCAGCTCACAGTTCTCCGTCTGCTTTAGGAAGGAATAAACCCTTTCACGGGGACTGCCAAAATGAGTCGAATGGGATCCTGAACCAAGCCAGAGGCTGCGTGCTTCATTCCCACTTTGTACTTTGCAAAATGAATAATCGAGAGGCTTAAGCGCTTTCTTTATATCTGTCACTTTTTTTTCAATTTACTTTACTGCTAACGCGATGCACGAGGTGAGAAATTTAATTTCTGAAATGAAAATGTTTCCATGGAAATGTGCAGCAAACAATCTCTGAGATTCTGAAGATGCTGCCCTCTAAAATCTCCAAGAGTTAATCCCCCAAGTTCCCACCACTGCCAAAGCGCCAGTTTTCATTGTTCCTTAACCCTTGGGAACCCATGCTGAGCACATCTGAAAATTTCTATCAGGCTCTTGGAAATCTGCAATACATGAAAGATCTGTGAAATACGAAGGGGATAAAAGCAGGATCTGTTTTCCAAGGGACCGTCAGGGCAAGCTGCTAATGCAGGGGTGGCCAAGAACCACAAACAGGCCAAGTGTTTAGGGATAGCCACAATGAATATGCATGAGCTAGGTTTGCATGCACTGCCACCATTGTATGCAAATGTATCTCATCCTTACTCATTGTGGATATCCTGAAAACCTGGCCTGTTCGTGGTTCTCACAGTCCACGGTTGACAACCCCTGTGCTGGTGGATTCACTTCTCTCAGAAAGTGCCCTGTAAGTGCTCCGTAGCACAAGGACCTTAATCTTGGATGTGTGCTTTTTCTTTTTAATGGTGTTTGATAAAAACAGAGCTGTCAGCCTAACACCATATCATAATGGCATCTGACTCTACCTCTGGTTTTACCAACTTCAATCTCAAATGCATGCCAGTCCTTGTCAAAACTGGCTTAAACTGGGATAGGAGACAGCACTCACTGGTTTTGTAATCAAGCATTGGTTAGATTAGTTCTTTCTTCAAACAGGGAAGACCAAAGTTTGCTTGCTTCAGGCTGCAGGGTATCCCACACTGTGACGTTTGCCTGGTTCCTTGGTCCTGTCAAGAAGACAGCTGCAGGGTGTTGTACAGGGCACATTTTCACAGGAATGTTGCAGATTCCTTTAAAATCCCAAGACAACATCATGCAGCACCACTTGTTTGTGGCAAAGTCCGTGTCATATGTGATGCATGCTTCAGATCAATGGAAGATTACAAATGTCCTGAGGCTTGGCAGTGATGCTATGGCAGGAGTCTCCTTGCCACTGGCTCTTGGATCATTATGATGTGGAGGTAAGAACAGGTAGAGGATTTCAGAGGCAGAGTTGCCAGCTCATTCAATTTCTAGAGACTTCACTTCCATCCTGGTTTGTTTTTTTTTACACCTTCCTCCTCTCTCTGGATGCATTTTGATATCTGTGGGTCTGACTGCAAATGGATCAAGAACACTATAATTCACTGGCTGGGGAGTTCAAATACCAGGAAAGGAAACATAGCTTCCTTTCAAAAACTGGGTTACATACACCCCTCCAGCATCCTGCTGTTGGAAGGGAAAACACAAACAAAAAAACCCCAGCACGCTCCGTCCTGGTGGGACTTAAGCTGCACCTAACACATTCGTAAGGCGAAAGAAGGCAAACAAAGCACATTAAAAATATTACTAGTTTGAGGACGAGGCTATTAGCAAAGGCAGAACCTGTCAGGGATGAACATATTCTGATTCCTGAGACATTGCCAGTAGAAACCTTTACAAGTATTGCTCTTGGCTTATGCTATCAAAGACAAACGAAATGGAAACAAGATTCTTTTAAAAAATACCCACAAGAGTGATGAGAGAATTCCAGTCTCAGGGTTCCTCTCAGTGGTCACAGACCTGGAAAAGGTTGGCTTGGTCATGCCAGTGTAAGAATTCCCACGCCCCCCGCCCTTCCCCCGTCTCCCCCGTAAATGCAGTATTTCATCAAAGGGTAACATAGCAGTCATGGTTAGAGGGACGCTAAGAACATCTGTAATATAGCATGGAAGTAGATATTGTACAACTTTTTTTTTTTTTTTTTCATTTTATATTCAGTCCTCAGCAAAAAGGAACATAACATTTCCATGTCTGAATCGCATTACAAAATAAACACTAGAACCTTACAACAGGGCTTTTATTACTGCTACCGCACCACTAAGGCATGCAAGTAACTATGGCATCAATTGTAAACAGTATAAAAAAAAGAGAGAACTCTCCCAGAAATCATAGGAAAATGGAAAATACAGATATAGCTGGATTGTAAACATCAATTATCTCCCCCCACCCCTCACAATATCAAACCGGGCCCAGAAGGGAAAGGGCACAGTAACTCTCTCTCTCTGTACCTTGGCAAACTAGAGAAGGTAAATGCCAGGCTTGCAGCCCAGCAGGAACTGCCCCAGGAGAACCTCCAGGTTCACAGTCCCCTTAGCGTTCTTTTGTCCTTCCCTCTGCTCCAGAGCTAGAACTGGAAGCAAAGCAAGTCCTTTGGTTCAGGCGTCTGCTAGCTTCCTGAATTCAGCAAATCTTGTACGTTTTGGTCTCCTTCCCATACGCCTTTTTCACCTAATGCGCATTGCAGAACCTTCTAGAAGGTATCAACATTTTGTTGCTCTACAACTGTGTTTCTAAATGACTCAATATACTTTTTTGTTTTCTTTGTTTACACTTCACCCCTTTTCCCCCACCTACTTCATTAAAAATGTTCCTTCATAGCTGAAACAATGGCATCCAGGGCCATGTTAACAAGTTCAGTGACACCCCTCAAGGTTAATGCAGTGCTGCTTAGGAGAAACCTGGAAAACTATCGCCGCTGGGGGTTATGTTATAAATATTTTAGCATCCTCGGGATCTCCTTATGCTTGTTGTCCACTTGAGGTACAATATTCATAATGATCCCCAACAATGTACCATCACTCCAAACGTTACTTGAGTTCTCTTTTCTCATAGGTTCAAGATTGGAGAAAGCAATTCCAATGATCTTCTTCCAGAGCTGTCCTGCTCCCCTAGCTTCTCCCAGCTTTCATCATATGTACCTCTCCCCTCCTCTTGTCTGGGGCATGGGGAGAACGGGTGCTTTGCAGGCTGCACACATGAAAATACTTCCATAGGTTCTGCCTCCATAAAAACGGAGACTGTAGTACAGCTTTCAACAGAAGCCATTTTTTAAAAATAATAATAATAAAAAAAACCCCAATTACAGAATATACAAGTGCAGCCGCCTGAACTCAAACACAAGTTCCTTGACGTGTTGGAAGATGAGGCTTGCGATTTCGGATCCCAGAACTCTTGTCTTTACATTCGGATGGCTTCTGCTGTGATACATCTATCAGCGCACTGGCAATGGCAAGACCTGAAATGGAAAAGAAGGACAAAGGTTAGCTTCTCTGGTCAGTGGGAGGCATTTCTCTTGGTGGCCACCTTGATGCCTCCCGAGCAATCAATAGACACAAATACTTAGGAGTACATTTTCAATAACGAAGGACGTACGTGCATAACAGCAAGGAGTTACGTGCTGAACTTGCCTGGAAAAGTTCGGCATAGTTAACTTTAAGGACAATTCTCAATGCATTTTACGCAGGTAACTTGCCCTTCCTCAATGTGGCTAAAAGCATGCAGGCACCTTGCAGCTGCTTTGAGGGAGGCACTCCTGGGGGCATGGTTTGCTGAAGGGAAGAAAAGAATGCATGTATGTTGCCTTTTTAACTCTATGTGCATTATTTTCCTTGGGGAAAAAAAAAAGGACACACAGAACAAGCAGGAGGAAATACTGTGGGCACTTTCTATCGGCAGCAGGTATCAAAGGGGACGTACGCGTGTTCTTCCACTTTGAGAACTGGTGCAAAATCCCCAGGTGAAAAGCACCCAAAGTGCGCATGTGGCTTATTCTTCTCCTGCTCATCCCCGAGTCCCTTCCAGCTGTCTGTGTAGAAACGTGATCAGTCGCCATCTCCCCAAGAATGAGAGACGGTGGAATGCAAACGTACCGAGATGTTTTGGCATTCATTATCAATCATACTTGCTTTAATATTTGATTCTCCAGACTTTCCTAATAATTCCCATCACTATCTTCCATATAAGTCTTTTGAAAAAGGAACCCAAAATACCACAAAGGAGTGGGAATGTGGAGAGAGGGCAGTCTGCACCTGCTAAGCTCTCTACAGAACTGTATTTATAGACAAGACTCTGGCAATTCTCCCTCTGGCAGAGAAAGGTTCCCCCTAAATCTTCTAATCCACAAGAATCTAGGCATTACCATTTCTAGAATATTCAGTTTGCTTTTTAATAAACGTTTTTCCCTTCAGTGCATGGCTCGTGTTTCAGCTACCTGGTCTAGTAACACAGTTCTGCTTCTATTTAATTAAAAATCAGAATACATCAGGAATGTGGTTTCCTATAGTGGTATGGCTGGAAATTCGCTAAGGCAGTAAAGCTGCCAAGTCTCTTTCTCACTGGAGAGAGAAGCCTTCTTTCTCACCACATTTTCCTTTTAAAATACATAAGCACACACACAGATACATACAGACATCTCTGAAACACCCTCTTGTGATCCACAAGTGCAGTACAACTCTCCCATTACTGGGGTACTACCAGCTGGGCCAGATTGTGATGCTCGCTAATGGGGACTGAATAAATTGGGGGAAATTCATACAGTTCACAGTAAGGAAAGCAAAGTCTATAGCTGCCCTGTAGTTCTTTATTTTTGGCACATGACTAAAAATGTATTTGGTCTTCTCATCTTTTCTTATAAAGATAGCAGTTGCCAAAAGTTCGGCAGGCTTGTTATCAGCAGGACACTGCAGACACAGCAGCCCGAGCTCTCGGAGTACAGGTGCACCTACCTGGGTCTTATTACTGGCAGTGTCTGATGGAATTACTGTAGGCGCAAGTTAAGAAGCCCAGTGCAAACTACTGAGCAAAGTACACTGGAAAAAAGTTAGCAAAATCCAGCTAATCAACACTTTGCAGATGGTGCTAGAGAAGACCAATTAGCTCTTCCAGTCTGTCCGGTTATTCTGGGAGCAGGGCCACTTATAGGGTAGTGTTGCCTATCCAAGTCACTTTTCATTATATTTTTCATGGTTAGATCTCTAAGCAAGGGATGCCTCTTCCTCTGGCACGTTCGCTAACAGACCTTCTCTTTTAGCGCATTTCCTAGTCCTTGCATTCAGAACTGCAAGTAATTGCTTAACTTCCTGAATCTTGAATTCCAGGTGCCAAATATACATCAGAAGAACCAAACTGAGCATAGGAAAGGGTAATCACTGCGGGAGCAAGGACGGTTTCTGTTTCTGTGTTAAGAGTATGCACTTGTACCAGTAGAGAGAAAAGTAATGAACTCCTCTTGTATCCAAGGCCTGGAAGGAAAATGAATTGCAGTCACCTTTGCTTCTGTCAAACTTCTCAACTCATTCTCCTTGCAAGAATGCACTCTATTTATTTATTTGTAAAGATTTATATGGCATTTTTAACCAGGCCCAATATGAAAGGTGAGCCAAGATCAAAGACAGGAATTTCAAAATATGAAGCAGCAGGCTCATGAGGGATAGGGAGAAGGTAATAGTAGAATTAACAAGATTGTTAAAGACTGAAACGATAGGGGACGCTCATCCCAGTACAGAGAACTAAGAGCTGGAAAACTCTGAGCTGGGGCTCAGTCCAGGGCGATAGAGGGATAGTACAGATGTGGATGGATTAGGGGAGAGGAACCATACAGAATGGAGACCTTAGATAGACCAGGACCCAATGAAAGCATTGGAGGACAGGTGAAGATGGGCTTGGTAGAGAAATGGAAGACAAAACGGGCAATAAAGCTCAGACTTAGCTGTCAAGGATAAGGTTAGGAGAGGAGGAGACCAGACCAGACAGTAGAGAGCTGTAGTTGTCTAGGACTGACAGCAAGAAGGTGATGAGCAGCAATGAATAGGAAAGGGTGAATTAGGAACAAGTTTAGAAAATGAAAGCGGAAACATTTTTGTGATATTGTTGAGTATGAAAGTAATCAAATGTTACCTCCACAGACCATGAGCAGGAAAAGAAATCGAAATGTGGAAAAAGTGAGCAAGTGCTGAACTGAGAAGGTGCGAGACAAAGGAGAAAATAAACAAGTCCAGTTTTACCCATATTCAGTTTCAAGGAATGATCACACATATTAGTAGTTGTGAGACAGCTGCAAATTTTGCCAGAGATGGGCGAGAAGAGTGCAGGGGAAGACACAAAGATTTGGATATCATCTGTATACTGTATCTATGACAAGAGAAGCCATATGATGAGATTAGAGAATCCAAACAATCAATATATAGTTGGAATAGATGAGAACCAGCACAGAACCTTGAAGGAAGCCAACTGAAAGGTTAAGAAAGAGATTTTGAGCTTGAAACTTAAAAGGAATGATTAGCTGGAAAGAAATGGAAGCAAGCTTCAGTTTCGAGTAAGAATAAAGAGAGAAGAAAGTATTCATGAACAGATATCAAAGCTGTAGACAAACTAGCTTTAGAAAGTGTACATGTAGAAGTCCATTTTAAAACGAGCGCGATTGCAACTATATGCACACATATTGGCGCATGAGCGAGGGTACACTAGAATTTTTAATCATGCATGCACTTACGTGCTTATGTTTTAAAATGCACTACCACCATCAAGGTTACTTGAGCAGATAATGTGCATGAGTGTTCAACAGGACCATGTCAGCTTTTACATGCATATATCAGCAAATTTTTAAATGTGCTCATGTGAGGACAACCCAGTTTTTACAATTAGTCCACCAGTTTGGCCAGTTAATAACAAGGTCTTCCAGATCCCTTTGGTTCTTCATCCTGCATGTCCCCCCAGTTGACCTATACCCCTCACCCTGTCCTGTACGCCCATTCGAATCAAACAATTACCAACAAGGGCCCTGAACTTGGTGGTCAGTGAAACAGATAAGTATGGGAAAATAAGTGTGGGAGCTTGCTGGGCAGACTAGATGGGCCATTTGGTCTTTTTCTGCCGTCATTTCTATGTATCTATGTATAACTCAAGATCTACAGACTTGCTCCTCATTTTGAGCAGCAGTAAAGTTATACGGATAACAAACTGATGCACTCCACAGTCTCTGGTTTTAAAATTCAGAGTTATGCACATAAGTTTTGGCCCTACCCCAGAATGCCCAAGCCCTACCCATGCGACTGTAGGGAATATCCCAATTTTTGCTAATCGGACAAGCAGCTAAGATGGACGCTCTGATGTCAGTAAAAATGGACATTGCCTGTTTGGCTATTTGCAACCAAATACAGAGATTAAAACAGACTTTGCAGTTGATGTGTACATGACCAAACTGGACTGATTTATAGGCCCTTCCAGCCTAGCTAGAGACAAAAGAGGCCAAGAGAAACACCAGGACAATTGGTACTGTGTGAATCTGCACAGCCAGAGCACTAGGAGCCTATTTTCAAAGCTCTAGGGCCAATCTAAGAACAGGACTTCTCAGTACCCTATCAGAGATGAACAAATGGCAGTCCTCAAACTGATCCCTTGGTGACCTGTTCAATAGATACCTGGAAAGAGGCGTGGTGCCGAGTGATTGGAGAAGAGTGGTGATGGTCCTGCTCCACGAGAGTGGGAGCAGAGAGGAGGCTGGAAACTACAGGCAGATTAGCATCACCTCGGTGTTGGGAAAAGTAATGGAGATGCTGCTGAAGGGAAGAATAGTGAACTATCTACAGTCAGAAAAATTGCTGGACCAGAGGCAGCATGGATTCACCAGCAGAAAGTCCTGTCAGATGAATCTGATTGACGTTTTTATTGGGTGACTAAGGAATTGGATCGAGGAAGAGTGCTCGGTGTGATCTATTTGGATTTCAGCAAAGCATTTGATATGGTCCCACATAGGAGGCTTGTGAATAAAATGAAAAGCTTGGGAGTGAGTTCCAAGGTGGTGGGCCTGGATTACAAACTAGCTGATGTATAGGAGACAGCATGTGATAGTAAATGGAACTTACTCTGAAGAGACAGCGGTGTTAAGTGGAGTGCCGTAAGGATAGGTGTTGGGACCAGTTCTTTTCAATATCTTTGTGAGCGACATTGCGGAAGGGATAGAAGGTAAAGTTTGTCTTTTTGTGGATGATACTAAGATTTGCAACAGAGTGGACATGCCAGAAGGAGTAGAAAGAGTGAGACATGATTTAAGGAAGCTTGAACAGTGGTCAAAGTTATGGCAGCTGGAATTCAATGCCAAGAAGTGCAGAGTCATGTATTTGGGGTGTGGTAATCCAAAAGAGCTGTACCTCTTGGGGGGTGAAGGGCTGTTGTGCACAGAGTAAGAGAGGGACCTTGGGGTGATAGTGTCTAGAGATCTGAAGACGGTGAAGCAATGTGACAAGGGGATAGCTAAAGCCAGAAGAATGCTGGGCTGCATAGAGAGAGGAATAAACAGTAAGAAAAAGGAAGTGACAGCCGCCTTGTACAGATCTTTGGTGAGGCCTAACCTGGAGTACTGTGTTCAGTTCTGGAGAGTGTATGTCAAAAGGGACAGAGACAGGATGAAGGTGGTCCAGAGAAGGGCAACAAAAATGGTGGGGGGTCTCCATCAAATGACTTATTAGGAGAGGTTGAAAGACCTAAATATGTATACCCTGGGGGAGAGGAGGTGCAGGGGAGATATGATACAGACCTTCAGATACCTGAAAGGTTTTAATGATGCACAATCGAAAACCTTTTCCATTGTAAAGAAATCAGTAGAACTAGGGGTCTCGTAATGAAACTCCAGGGAGGATGACTCAGAACAACGTCAGGAAATATTTCTTCATGGAGAGGGTGGTGGATGCCTTGAATGCCCTTCCAGAGGAGGTGGTGAAGACAAAAATGGTGAAAGATTTCAAAGGGGCATGGGATAAACATTGTGGATTCCTAAAGGCTGGAAATGAAGAAAAGAGTGCATGGAGGAAACTTGCTGGTATGACGGTTACTACCCTTAACCAATAAGCCTTCATACTGATGATGCAACTCTATCAATACTCTCTGCTTCAATGGCAGGGGGAAAAGAGGATAAGGGGAATTAGATTCAGATAGCAACGAGCAAGGACTTTGACTTTTATGGACTGGGAAAATAAATAAGCATGGGGGAACTTGCTAATGTGGCTGCTACTACCCTTAACCAATAAGCCTTCATATTGTTGATGCAACTCCACTATTGCTCTCTGCTTTTTGGCAGGGGGAAAAGGGGAATTAGATTTAGACAGCAACCAACAAGGGCATTAGATTTTACGGTCTGGGAAAACAAATAAGCATGGGGGTAACTTGGTGGTGTCGTGGTTACTACCCTTAACCAACATGCCTGATACTTTGGATGCAACTCCAAGATTGCTTTCTCCTTCAAAGGCAAGAGGTAATAGACAATTGGACTCAGGCAGCAACCAACAAGAGCCCTGATTTGACGGTTTGGGAAATTAAGTAAGGTGGTGACTTGTATGGCGCAGCAGATGCTACCATAAGCTTGCTGGGCAGACTGGATGGACCGTTTGGTCCTTTTCTGCGGTCCTTTTCTATGTTTCTATGTAAGAAATAAAGGTACTGGTATAACAGTGGGAAAATCAGCTAATTAAAGCTTTAATTATGCATTTAACTGACTATGCATGAAGCTGAATTATGCATAGGTAAGTCCATAAAAAGCAGTAGGGTGCATGCACTCAGGGCTGTTATTGTTTGATCGTTACCCATCATAAGAGGAAGACAACCCATCCAAGAGCTGCTACCTTCCCCCTGCCTTGCCTCCCTGCTTCCTGAGCTGAAGCAACTGGCACTGAACTGCCTCTGTTGCTTCGGTGATAGAGGCTATCCTCTCTACTTGTACACTGAGGACTTGAGAAGGGAGCAACCGCTGGACCAGACCCCAAGAGCATGGGTTGCTGCAAGTCCCATGTTGGTGAGAAACTATGAGCCATCCTGTTTAGAGGGTTAGGAAGTTAAGGTTTTTTAGCACTATATATATTCAAGTCTCTGCTGGAGGGATGTTCCGGTAGCATTAACTAACTATAATCTGATAAGCACAAGATATCAAGCATGCTTTCGTAACTACTGTTTTCTTTTTTTCTGTTCCCTAATAATAATCTAATTGCTTGTGTGTTTCCTGATGAAGTATTAAGCTTAGTCCTGTATAACTTAGAAATAAAGCATTATTCAGACAAACATTTTGATAAATTCTCAAAGCAGACGGACAGGAGGGTCGTTGGTAAATAAAGGGAGGTGGGGTTGGAAATCCTAACTCTCCCCCCCCCCCTCCATTCCTCACATGTGCACAGGTACATACGCTCGTATTTTGTGACATTTTAAAATCTGCATTGCATGCGGGCATTTTTGCATGAGCAACACTTTTAAAATCAACCTTATAGGTTTTTGGGCCCAAGTTATTTCATGTCACAATATTTTACTGCATTGTCTAATATATTTTGTTTCATATAGCTTGAGAAACATTTCACCTGTCAGCATCCAGTCAGTCTGACCATTAATAGAACTTGTGAAGTTAAAAGAAGAAATCACCTGCTTTCATGTTAGGCAGCAAAAGGCACAATGTTCTGGATGCCCATCTAATAAGTCAAAACTCACATCCAGCTATAATAGGCGCCTGATGTAATGTTAAGTAAAGATGAAATAGATTATTCACAAAATAATACAATGAAATAAAGTAAAAAAAAAAAAAAAGCTGTAACTTAATAGTTACAGGTTCAATGGTCTTGGATTATACCCTACAAATGCTCCAGGTAGGGCATTGATTATCATTATCATTGTTAATTATGCTTACTGTTTATGTTGTACCTTGCTTGAACTTACTTTTCTCTTTTAGCGAGTAATAAGTTACTGAAATAAATGTTCATAAGACCATAAGAAAATGCCATACTGGGTCAGACCAAGGGTCCACCAAGCCCAGCATCCTGTTTCCAACAGTGGCCAATCCAGGCCATAAGAACCTGGCAATTACCCAAAAACTAAGTCTATTCCATGTTACCCAAAAACGAAGTCTATTCCATGTTACCATTAAGTGAACTTAATAGCAGGTAATGGACTTCTCCAAGAACTTATCCAATCCTTTTTTAAACACAGCTATACTAACCGCACTAACCACATCCTCTGGCAACAAATTCCAGAGTTTAATTGTGCGTTGAGTAAAAAAGAACTTTCTCAGATTAGTTTTAAATGTGCCCCATGCTAACTTCATGGAGTGCCCCCTAGTCTTTCTATTATCCGAAAGAGTAAATAACCGATTCACATCTACCCGTTCTAGACCTCTCATAATTTTAAACATCTCTAGCATGTCCCCCCTCAGCCGTCTCTTCTCCAAGCTGAAAAGTCCTAACCTCTTTAGTCTTTCCTCATAGGGGATCTATTCCATACCCCATATCATTTTGGTAGCCCTTCTCTGTACCTTCTCCATCGCAATTATATCTTTTTTGAGATGCAGCGACCAGAATTGTACACAGTATTCAAGGTGCGGTCTCACCATGGAGCGAATCAGAGGCATTATGACATTTTCCGTTTTATTCACCATTCCACAAGAGAGGATCTTCAGGGGAGAGGTCTTCTTTGAATTCTGCTCTCAGAGAGCTCTTATTCCAGGAAAGTAGCTGGGTCTCAAGGTTGGGGGTGCCCAGGCTTCAGGACCAGAGAGGTCTTGTTTTGGGATCCAAGAGGGGTTCTGAAGATAAGAGCAAGCATCTCTGAGAAGAGGGGAGGCAATAGAGATTTCTGCAGAAGAAGAGAGAAAGGAAGACTGCCTAACAGGGGAAGGGCCCAAGAGTGGTTGACTGAGGAAAAGAATCAGCCAGCGGCTCAGCTCCTTTTGTGTATTGGAAGAGAAGGAGAAGCAAGGAAAGAGAAACAGTACTGTTGCTTGAGATTGCTTTCTTCTGGACTTTTATTTCCTGTTATGGACTGGGCACTGATTTAGTGTTTCCTGTAATTAAGTGACCAGTAAAGGATTTTATATTGGACTGTTTTGAAACTGGACTGTGTGTGCAGAGGAGTTCCAAGTGTGAAAGATCATTAAGGGTACTGTAATACTCTGGAATTTGTTGCCAGAGGATGAGGTCAGTGCAGTTAGTGTAGCTGGGTTCAAAAAAGGTTTGGATAAGTTCTTGGAGGAGAAGTCCATTAACTGCTATTAATCAAGTTGACTTAGGGAATAGTCATTGCTATTACTTTCATCAGTAGCATGGGATAGACTTAGTTTTTGGGTACTTGCCAGGTTCTTATGGCCTGGTTTGGCCTCTGTTGGAAACAGGATGCTGGGCTTGATGGACCTTTGGTCTGACCCAGCATGGCAATTTCTTATGTTCTTATGTTCTTAAGACTTGCCCCTACCCCCTCTCAAGGTGGGAAGAACCCAAAAGCACGGGTCCAGTCCTGGCACATGACTTCCCCGTGAGCCCCTGCATGCCGAGAGAAGTTGGGGCAGGAGCTGCATGTGGCTGTATAAGTAAGTAGCCCACTTTGCTTAGGTCTGATAGTTTATAAAGGTGGGTTATAAATGAATACATTAAATTAAATTACAAAAGTCCCCCCAACCCCACGTTCTTCCAGGTTCCTGCAAAGACTGCAGAATATTTATTTATTTATTTAGATTTTTTTCTATACCGGCATTCGTGATAACATCACATCAAGCCGGTTTACAGTAAACAATGGGGTAATAACCGGAACATAGAACCAAATATGTAATATACATATTATAAATACAGTTACAATAAACAAGGATATGTACAACTAGGAGTAAGAAGAAGAAAAGATAGGAACTTTAACATATTGTATTAACCTGTACAATGGTAAAGTTTCCAAAGATGGAAGTGAATGATTTACAATGAATTGTTCAGTTCAAAAATGCAGTTTTTAACAATGAGGAAGAAAACATAAGTAATGAAGATTCTGGATGTTTATAAAGTGTAGGGGAAGATTATCAGGATGGTTATAAAAGAGAATTGTTGCTTGGAATTTGAATATCGGAGAGAATTGTTTTTAGTCTGGTATAGTCTGGTACATATGCCAGGTGCTCGTGCTAGCGAGAAAAGAAGCAGTTCAGACTGCTACCAGTACACTGTAAAGCCTGAGCAAACTCCAGATGGCAAGTTAACCTTTATATTGCAATGTTTGCCAGAGTCAAAAGACCAATGATGTCTCAGAGTTTCTCATATAAACACTTGCAGGGATTAGCAAAGCTGCACCAAAACAGTCCTGATAAACTGAGCAACTGTAGGTTCCAAAAGGGAGTATGTTACATTTCTGATCTACAGAAACAGTAAAACGCCTAACAAAAATATATACTGTGATATGTGTGCATGTCCCATATATACTATGATATATATTTATTTATTTATTTTTTACATTTTTGGTTTTTTATATACCGATCTTCTTGCATTGGATGCAAATCAAACCGGTTTACAGTGAAACAATTCAACTTGCCTAAGAGCATTACATGGAACAAAGAACATGGAATAAAATAAGAGTACTTGTGAACATTACATAAAAAAGCAAGGAACAATTAAACATTTAAACATTTAGACGCCTTTGGTAACAATTCTTATACAGAGTGTGAGTAAATGTGCCATTAATGTTAAAACGAAATCAGGAGAATGATTGACTGGAATTGAGAAGGAATACTGGGGCGAATAGAAAAGAAGGTGTAAGATAGGGGAGGATTTAAGGGTGAATTAATAACAAATAAAACCAATCAAAGTTGTGGTGGGTAGTACATCGTGGTCCTTCATATATACACACAAACACACACATGCATGGATACTGTTCCAGGAATTGTATATGTAGCTCAAAATGTGTACACCACGAGAAGAGAGGAACTGTGGAGGGGGAAAAGACTAGAACCTGCTCCTTACCCCCTTGGAAATAATTTTAACCCTTCCATCAGAATCAGTGCTGAAGTGGGTACGGTTATACCTCATCCCCAGTAGGGAGTGATAGGAATTGGGGGTAGGGGGCTATGGAGGAGGGGTCTGGGGCAGGGAGATTGAGAATTGGCCCCAACTGTGGGGGGGGGGGGGGGGAATTATTGGAATTTTAAAACTGGTAACTGGGTTTGAAGGCCTGGGACATAATTTAAAATATGATTGCCATACTGGGTCAGAGCAAAGGTCCACCAAGCCCAGTATCCTGTTTCCAACAGAGGATAATCCAGGTTACAAGTCCTTGGATGGATTCCAAGGGGTAGAGAGATTTCATGCTGTTTATCTCAGAGATAAGTAGAGGATTTCTGCAACTCCACCTTAATAATGGTTTATGGAATTTTCCTCCAGGAACTTGTTCAAACCTTTTTTAAACGCAGCTACACTAACATCCTAACTATATCCTCTGGCAATGAATTCCAGAGCTTAATTATACATTGCACATTTAAAACTATAAGAGAAAATATTATTTCACTCAATCTAGTAACTTCATGGTGTTCCCCCTAGACTTAGTACTTTCGGAAAGAGTAAACAATCGATTCACATTTACTCATTCTACTCCACTCATTATTTTATAGACCTCTATCTTATCTCCCCTCTGCCGTCTCTTCTCCAAGCTGAAGAGTCCTAACCTCTTTAGCCTTTCCTCATAAAGGGAATTGTTGCATCCCCTTTATCATTTTTTTTTTGCTCTTCTCTGTACCTTTTACTCAAGAAGAGGTCGCACCATGGCTCAACACAGCGGCATTATGATATTCTCTGTTTTATTCTCTAGTCCTTTCCTAATAATCCCTAGAATTCTGTTTGCTTTCTTGGCTGCTGCTGCTGCACACTGAGCAGAAGGTTTCAATGTATTTTCAGTGATGACGCCTTGATCCTTTTCCTGAATGGTGACTCCTAATGTGGATCCTTACATTATGTAGCTATAATTTGGGTTACTCTTCCCTAAGTGCATCACTTTGCACTTGTTCACATTAAATTTCATTTCCATTTGCATGCTCAGCCTTCCAGTTTTGCAAGGTCCTCTTATAATTTATCACAATCCTCTTGAGACTTAACAACTTTGAACAATTTTGTCTCATTGGCAAATTTGATCACCTCGCTCATTGTTCCAGTTTCCAGGTCATTTATAAATATGTTAAAAAGTAATGGTTGCGGAACAGATCCCTGGGGCGCTCCACTATTCACCTTTTTCCATTGGGAAAATTTAGGGGCAGATTTTAAATGTTATGCGTGCGGAGTACATTTTTTGTGCGCTACCCGGCGCGCATGTTATAAAATCCAGGATCGGCGCGCTCAAGGGGGTGCACACTTGTCCACGCCAAGCCCAAGGGCCTTGGAGGGAACTTTTTTTTTCGATTCCCCCCCCCACCTTTCCCTCCCTTCCCCTAACTAAATCCCCCCCCCCTTTCCCTTCCTTCCCCTATCTAACCCACCCCCAGCCCTAACTAAATCCCCCCTACCTTTTTTTCAGGTGTAACTTGCGCGCGCCGGCTGTGCCCCGGCACAGGCCGCTGTGCCGGAGCACTCGGGACCGCCCCCGGACCGCCCCCGGACCGCTGCCACCCCACCCATTTTTGAAAGCCCCGGGACATACGCGCGTCCCGTGGCTTGCGTGCGCCGCCGAGCCTATGCAAAATAGGCTCGGCATGCGCAGGGGTAGGTTTTCGGGGGGTTCTGTATCTTATGCACGTAACCCTTTGAAAATCTACTCTCTGTTTTCTATCTTTTAACCAATTGGCAATCCACAATAAGACACTGTCCCCTGTCTTTTTAATATCCTAAGAAGTCTCTCATGAGGGACTTTGTCAAATGCTTTCTGGAAATCCAGATACACTATATCAGCTGGCTCACCTTTATCCACATGTTTATTTATTTAGATTTATATTCCGCTTTTCACACTTTTTTCCAGCACTTCAAAGTGGATTACATTCAGGTACTGTAGGTATTTCCCTGTTCCCAGAGGGCTTACAATCTAAGTTTATATCTGAGGCAATGGAGGGTAAAGTGACTTGCCCAAGGTCACAAGGAGCCACAGTGGGACTCGAACCCTGGTCTCCTGGTTCGTAGCCCCCTGCTCTAACCACTAGGCTACTCCTCCACTCCAAACAAAACTTGCCTTGGCTAAACCCATGTTGGCTTTGTCCCATTAAACTGTGCCTATATATATATTCAGTAATTTTGAACTTTATGATAATTTCTACCATTTTGCCTAGCACAGATGTCAGCCTCACTGGTCTGTAGTTTCCTGGATCACCCCAGATCCCTTTTTAAAAAATCGGCATTACATTGGCAGTCTTCTAATCCCATGGACGATTTTAATGATAGTTTACTAATTACCAAAAGCAGTTCTGCAATTTCATTTCTCAGTTCTTTCAGCACTCTGGGATGTACAATTTGGTTCTGGAAATTTGCTAATCTTTAGTTTGTCAATTAGCCCTAGTACATCATCCAGGTTCACTAAGATTTGTTTCAGTTCCTCTGAATCATCACCTTTAAATATCACTTTTGGCATGTTCATTTAATCTCTGTGCTATGGCCTTGTCGTCCCTAAGTTCCCTTTTACCCCTTGATAATGGTCCAACTGACGCCCTCGCAGGCTTTTTACTTCTATTGTTCCTGAAATCAGTTTTGCTCCATAGCAAGCTTCTTTTGAAATTCTCTCTTTGCATCTGACTTGCCAGTGCTTACGCTGTTTCCTGTTTTCTTTATTCAGATCCCTTTTCAATTTCTTGAAAGATGTTCTTTTGGCTATCAGAGCCTCTGTCACCTCACCTTTTAATCATCCCATTGGTCATTTAGTCTTCCTTCCGCCTTCTTTAATGCATGGAATACAGTGAGCCTGGGCTTCCAAGTTGGTATTTTTAAGCAATGTTCATGCCTGATGTAAACTCTTAACCTTTGAGAACCCCGCCCCCCTCCCAAAGGAGATGGAGGTTAAAGAGCATGAACTGTAGCAGAGAAAAAAATGAGGACAATGCAGCTATGTAAGATGAGCCGCCAGCCCAGGAAACAGGGAATGAGATTGAAAAGGATGCCAGACCTCTTACTGTGAAGGTGCTTAAATGGGCATTGAACAGAAGAGTCCGAGACTCAGGTAGGGGATTTGCATGTCCCAGCCCCCTGGACTACTGTTGGTAACTTGCAGGAAATATCACTTTAAATTCATAGAGAACTATGACTGGAAAAGTCTTACATTGGAGATTTCTGAATGAGCGAGGGATCTGTGAGAAATATGTACTGAAAAACAGATTCTCACCCTAACAAGGGGAGTCAGACCCTGGGGTCCCAGTTCTCAGACAACAGAGAAAAAAGCCAGGGGGGATGGAAGGGTGTGCACACATTCTCTTCCCTTGGTCCTCCCTGGCTTTTGGCCTTTTGGCTGAGAGAAGGTAACCCATTCAGGCTGGGTAACAGCGAATGACTGGCCATGAGTTTAGCAGAGCTAAAATCACTGAAAGCCTGGACACCTAAATCCTGGGTTTTATGTGCATGGCCAGGCCTTACGCGCTGGGGCAATTTTCAAACGGGCCCGGCCACGCGCAAAAACCCTGGTACGCGATTAAGTGCTGGGGCCTGCAAAGGGGACGGTCCGGGGGGGGGGGGGGGGGAGAGGGGCGGGGCTGGAGGCGTCGGTACAGTGGCCATTTGCCGCTGTGCCGGGGAAGTGCGCACCGGCAGTTGGCCGGCACACATAATTTGCTTCTGTTCTGGAGAAGCAGCAACTTAAAAAACAAAAAAAATAAGGTAAGGCAGATTAGGTTTAGGGGGTGGGGAGGAGAAGGGAAGAGGAAGGGAGGCAAGGGTAGGGAAGGGAGGCAAGGGTAGGGAAGTTCCCTCCCAGTCCGCTGAGTGGGAACTGTGGAAAGATGTGTTGCATTGCCACGCATGTTATAAAATCACTTGTCCATGTGCGTGCGACAGGTAGTGTGTGCACATGGAGGCACGAGTGTATTTTTTAAAATCTACCCTTTACTATGGAGGGCCTGAATCACTGAACACTAAACAAGCCATGTACCAAGTGAAGCTGTAAACCCAAGCCAGGAAAAGCCCTCCTACCAAGGGAGAGGCACCGGACAGTGGCAGAACCAGAGGTCAAGGGGTCCCCCTTGAGCAAGAGGACCCCAGTGGCAGATTGAGTGGTCCCCCAGGAGGAAGGGGATCCCAGCAGCAGATCGTGGTCCCTCAGGCCGAATGGGACCTCAGTGGCAGATTGGGAGGCAACCCTGGGTCCCCCTTGAGCAAGGGGACCCTAGAGGCAGATGAAGCTGGTCCCACAGGATGAAGGGGACCCCAGCGGCAGATGAGGAGGTGACCCTGAGTCTCCCTTGAGCAAGGGGACCCCAGTGGCATATCAAAGAGTCCCCCCAGGAGGGCGTGGACCCCAGTAGAATTCTAGGAGGTAGAGTAGGGTCCCCAGGAGGGTATGGACTCCACCAAATGAGTGGGAGGCAGAGTCCCCAAGAGGGTGTGGACCCCAGTGTTGGTTTTTCAGCAGAGCAGAAGTGGCACCAAGGAGATGGTAGCGGTTTAGATACAACGGACCCCCCAGGCCAACACTGCCTACCAGCCCAGTTGCATCTTTTCATTTGGGTGAGACTTGAGAAAAAGGGGGAGGATAATAATACTTGATTAAGCGGGAACTCAAGACATCCCTTCTATTCTATATGGTGCTATACTGTGGGGGCAAATAATCTCAAATTGCCAACTAATAAATTTTCTTGCTACCATGTAGAAATGTATATAGTTGTGAGGCCTGGGACTACTAACCGTGAGTAGATAAGTGAGCTGTTTGACATCCCATTAGCAATGTACATAGGCATATAGAAATCTATATTCTTATATACAGTAGTCTAATAAACCTGTATATATTTGTACATTCTGCCAGCCTTGTTCACAGTTCCATTTGTTTCCTGGGGTGAAGGGAGCGAAATCCCACCCAATAACACCTTCTTCCCCAGGTGAAGCACCAGGCGCCAAAAATGTGAAGACCGATGAAGTCTGCCCTGGGGGGGGTCTCTGCCAGGTAGGTCCGAGACCCAGGAATGCCCCGCGAAGAAAGCAGTCAAGGGGGCGTTACATTTACAATGGCTCCTTTCAGTTTTTTCCTAACCATTTTCTTCATTTTATCATAGTCATCTTTTTGAAATGTAAATGCTGTTGCAGTAGATTTCTTAATGTCTTAGCTCCAGTTATTAACTCAAATTTGATAATGTGATCACTATTGCCGAGTGGTTCCAACACTGTTACCAAATCCTGTGTTCCACTATGACTAGATCTAAAATCGTTTCCTCTCTTGTTGGTTCTTGTACCAGCTGCTCTATGGAACTTTACCTCTCTAGCATGTCCTGATGTGACATTCACCCAGTAATTTTACATTACAAAAAACTTTAGAGGGGTTTGAGGAGTGGGGGATGCTCGACTCAATAAGTTGGAGAGAGGGAATGAGAGAATCACTTCCATAACTTTTTCTTTTCCATTTTACATAGCATTTACACCTAATGCAATGCAAATATATCCCAAAGGCTGTAGACAAAGCAATGGAGGGTCAAGTGACTTGCCAATGGTCACAAGAAGCAGCAGTGGGAGAACTGGGATTTGAACCCTGGCTTTCTCTTTCATTTCTTATTTTCTGATTTTGTGTCAAGAGGTATTAATTGATGTGTTTGCAGGATCTGTCTTGCCTTCAACTGTATTTTTTAAATGACTAATAAAAAACAAAATACCCAAAAAATTGACGAAGAGAAGGAGGAAAGCCAGAAGAGGGAAAAAGTGCAAAACAGGAAGTGAGGTTAGAGAGGCATCAAAGCAACAAGAGAAAATATAATCCAAATATAAGGGCAGAGAGAGAAATACAATAAAAATGCAAAGCAAGAGAAAAACCTCCCAGAGACTCAAAAGATTGGAAATATTGTATTTTTAGATGCATATCAGATGTTATGTCGGATTTGGGTGGTCTGAAAGTTTTCAAAATATATAGCTTCAGACTGTAGAAAATTATAATTATATAAATGTTTAGGTGAATTTTGTAAAACAAATCTATATCTGGGTCAGTTGCCTCTGGATTCACTGTTCTGCCCTCCAACCTACTCCAAAAAATGTTTGCATACTCATTCAGAAGGATTTCAACCTTACAGAAGATCTCAAAGGATGAGAGGAACGGAGCCTGAGCCAGAAACCTACTGCAGGTACCCCACTCGCGAGCGCCTTTGAATAATCATTTGGCACACACTAATTAGCACCGAAAGCCCACCACTGTTTTCACTCTGCTTCACCACCTCCCACCCTCCTGCCGAAGCAATTTGGCTGCAGTTGGGATTCATCTATGTGTGTGTGTTTCTCGTAGCCCTCTGTATAACGGCATCACAGAGTGCAGGAGCCATTCTCTCCCTGCAATCTAATGCCACGTACTGGGGCATGCTGGCACGCGGTCAGAGTTCCATTAAATTCGGGTCACTCCAGAAGATCATTTTTCAAAGCGTCACACAAATCATCTTATGAAATCCACTTATTGTGTTCTCCAGGCCCAGCACAGTTCCTTGTTATCAAAGCAATACAATTAACTGGGGGAACAATTCATTATTTCAGACTGGCGGTCTAAAGGAATTTCATTTACCATGTCAAGATGATGCACAGACCCTGCAGGCAAGCAGAATTTACATCAAAACAGAATGGTGGATTCAGTAATAGTGCTAGCCTTTAAATATTTATTTTAAGCATTACCTGGGGGTTTTTTTTTTACTTTCGTCTTAAGTATGAAAAACTAAGGACAAGTTGTATCATTAAACTCTGAAATGCAAATCATCTCCTAGAAAGCAGCTTGCATCGCTAGCTTCTTCTGCCTTGGTCTTGAATTTATTTTTTTTTATTTCCTGATCCTTGATTAAGAGTTGTCTTTGCAGCACTTATCACTGCTTGCTCTTCTTTGAAGTTTCAATAATACCGGTTCAGGTCAAAGCATAAGCAGTAGGAAAAAGCACTAGGTTCCCCCACGTTAGGACTATGAGGGGCACCCCAGACTGGAGAGCATGCCTGGAGAGGCAGGATGGAGGAGAGAGGTGTGGAGTACAAGCACTGGAACTGGATTGCAAGGCAGGAATCACTGGACTATGGTCAGGAGTAAGAGGCCAGGCAACTGAGCTTCCACGGGGTAGATGCTGAAAGGTTTGTTGGACCTGCACTGTAGGCCTTCCGCGAGTTCCTTATCTGCTGGTCTCAATTGGGGCTCTCCCAGTGCAGGTCCAATAGGAATGCTACAGAGGAGTGTTTCCCAACCTTTTCAAGCCCAAGGCACACCTACATTAACAAAAATATTGTGTGACACACCAAACTCCACCAAGCTGGCAGTGCAGACACAGAAAGGACTGTTATGGCCAAAAGAAGAGCTAGGGAAGCACTGAAAGCCCCACCACTTTCTCTTCCAAATTTTATAACAAAGGAAGAGAGCGCATGGAAACCTATATGAACCCATGACAATGTGCCAGCTCCCTCTAAATACAAGTGTAGGAGAAGGTAAAAGGCAGTGTGGTACAGTCAGCCAGCTCGGTTAGCTACCTTGATAAGAAAAGGTTCTACAAGCCAAAGGAAGCTCTCCTGAATCAAGGAAGTTCTCAATGCAGATATTATTGAAGAAGAAAAACAACTTAGAAATCAGTAGTCCAAAAGACTGCCAGAGCTACTTCCCGACTACTTCTCCCAATGTATAGAATGAGTCACATGCAGTGTTCAGTACACACTCTCCCATCTGGAAGCACTAAAAGGAGAAGATGAGGAAATGCTACACAAAACAAGTCAAGCTCTCCATCCATTAACTACCACACTGCAGGGCTGGTTTGTCGTTAAGAAAAGAAAGGCATGCATGATTACACTTTCTCAGAAAGGAGCTCCTTTCCAAGAGCAGAGCATCAGGCAGCAGTGACATGTCCCTGGCACATCTGAGCAGGTCGGAAGGCACACTGGTTGGGAAGCACAGGCCGATACAATAAGAGGCGCAGGAGAACAGGCGCACCCTGCTGAACGCCCGCGCTAAAAAGGAGGCACTAGGGACAATAGTGCATCCCTAGCGCCTCCTTATTAGCAGAAACCCAGGAGAGGTGGCTGTCAGCGGGTTCAGGAAACTGACACTCAATTTTACAAGCATCAGTTTTCCAAACCCACTGACAGCCTTAGGTTAGGAAAAAGGATGCCAGGAAATGTAAGCGTCCATTTACCTAACCTGAATGGCCTGCACATTTTTTTTTATTTAACATTTTTGGTTCCTCCGACTTAATATCACTTGGCTGCACATTTTTGTTTCTGGTATCCTGGGTGCATAACTAATAGCCTAATCAACATGCATTTGCAAGTGATGAGCGTTATTCGTTTCGAGGACACACATTTTTGACATGCTAAACTCCTTACAGTATAAGGGGTAGAGGATATGCATCAAAAACGCGTGTCCAACCGCGTGTTAAACAGTGCGCTTGGCCCGAGGGTAAATATGCTATAATTCCCTGGTGAGCCAGCAGCCTCTGGAGCTAAGCTGCTGATTCCCAGCCTGCAACCACTAAGAGTGGGTTCAGACTCTGTTGGCCTTGACAGAATGCCCCGCCTCCCGCCTCCAAATGTGGCCTCTGGACACCTGCGGGGTCCAAGACCCAACCTAGAGAGATAAGTCCACAGCATGTATGGGGCCAGGCTGAAATCAGGAGTAGGGCCTCCCCTAGGGTCTGGAGTTGATGCAGGACCTGGGACAGTCGTAGTCTCTGGGACAGCTGGAGCATGGCCAAGAGTCGAGGTGACCAGAGCCGGAATCTGTACACTCTGGAGTCAGAGTGGCATAGACAGCTGGCACTAGATTTGCTGCAGCTGTAATTGTGAAGACAGCTGGTGATGGATTAAGCTGGATTCTTCAGAGCTGCGACTACATAAATAGTTGGTGCTGGATTCATGGAGACAGGAACTGACACAGTACAGACAGCTGGCACTGCATTCACTGATGCAGGGGCTCGAGCTGCACACTAAAGTTGCTTGTGCGGGATCTGCAGTTGTAGGAGCCGAAGTCACAGCAATGTCTCCTTCAAGAGATTCAGATATGAACAAGGTTTCTTGGACTACAGGAACCCCAGGTGACTCCTCACCTGGGAGCAGGAGCAGTAAGACACTTTCTATGGATGCAAGCGCCTGTATTACCTCACAAGCCATAAATGGAGGAATGATTGCCCTTTTGACAATAGGGGCAGGTCCTGATTTCGAGGACCCAGTTCTTTCCTGAAGGACGGAAAATGAAGAGTGCTCTTCCTGAGCACCAGTTGTGAGGATTTTAGGGGATGAGGTTCATATATGGTGTGAAGGAGTCTATAGGAAACTTCCTAAGTTTACACCTTAAAGGACCGGCATAGCAGTCTTGCTTGGTCTTCCATAAGATCCAGACCCACAAGGAATCCTGGGTGAAGGGAGGAGCCCCTCAGCAGAGTATAAGAACTCAGGGCCTAGAAAGGTTAACCAGGCCCTGGGGAATAGGCAGGAAGCTATTGTATGAGAAAACCTACTATGTATGATATCTCTGGTTACCTGAACTTTAAGGTGAGCTGCATCGTTTGTTTTGCTTTGCACTTCGTTTTTCACTGTAAATAAATTGCACAAAAGGGAAACAGCCAGAGTCTGATTCCTTATTCTTTCTGGCTGTTTCCAAGCTGCATCACCCAAGTTACCACATATGGTGATAGAAGTGGGATCTCTTGCCTAAGCAGGAAGCACAGGCAGGAGCCCACAGCTACAGCAGCAGAAAGAACAATTACAAAAAAAACCCCCAACCCTGCAGAGATTTGTTTTCTTCTCTTTTTCCTGGGGCATCCCTGTTCCACTCGCTCAGCTGAACCTACTGCACACTAAGGGGGTAGCCCACCTGTTCAATCAGGTTCAAGCAGTGAGTCAGGGCCAGACAGGCCAGCAGGTGTTTGTTTTTTTTAACCTTTCCTTCCTCTAGAGAGATACCCAGTTTGTAAGCAGCTTGGTAAGCAGGGAAGATGGAAGAAGTGCTACAAGACAGCAGCAATTACAGAACATCCTACAAACACAAATTGATCAGCAGCAGGCACTGCGAGAACAGGGGATGCAGCAGCATACGGTACTAACCGCTGTCTCCTTGAGCTCTGCCTCCTGGACATCCCTGCGCGCGCCATCGCAGACAGTTTAAAGGGACCAGGGCAGGAGGTCCTGACTCCGCCCCATGGAAGGTGTTATCTGAGGCGGGCTATTTAAAGCTTCTTCCGCCCTCTGCTCCTTGAGTTAGCAAGGAGTTCTCTGCTGCATTCCAAGCTTCTCCAGGATTCTTTCTACAAGAGATTCTTCTATTTGGACTTCGGTTTAAGCTACTCTGTCCACTTAGATGCCTCGCTACCCTCCGGGGATTTCACTCCTTATGAAGCTCTAGGCACCCGCTCCTCGGGGGTCTCTTGCTTCAACCACTCTTTGGGGTTTCTACTAACTAGACAACCACTCCTCAGGGGTCTCTCTCTATATATTTATTTCAGGATCTTCTGGACTATCGGGTACTCGCTAATCAAGGGCCTACCAGTCTGTGTATCCTACACCACGGACCTTCGGTCCCACCATCCTCATTACCAGGAAGACGCCACACTTCGCGCCTGTGAGTACCTGTATGATCCTGTGCTCCAACTCCACCCACCAGGCTCGGCCTTGCCCTTGCCCGAAATGCGGGTTCCTAGCTATCTTGAACATCTGGATGAGACTTCAATCTCTGAGACTGTCTGAACGTATTGGCACCTTGCGGATTTCAGTGCCTTTCCTTCCTGCCTGCCTCATACCATCTATCTACAGCAGTACAATAAAACTTTCCACCTACAAGTGTCTGCTCTCTGAGGTTAGCCTATCCCTGTGGTTCCCCACGGGGCCCCTCCCCATGGGAGGAGTCATCTCCACTGCAGCTAAGGGTCCACACAATGCCACAAACACAACAGATTGCTAACTCCATGGATCCGGCTCAGCTCACAGCTCTGTGGGCTATTCCTGACCTGGCTCAACGCGTTCTAGAATAGCGGAGGAGTTTGGAGACCTTGTTGACCTCACTTGACTCAGTGAATGCTCGTCTGGACTTTCAGGCCACGGAATTGATGATGCTTAAGTCCTTCCCTAGCCTTAGTCAAAAACTTCAAGATCTTCAATCAACTCTAGAGATAGTAATGGCGGACGTCAATCGTCATGCCGTTCAACAAAATCTCTTAACTCAACTTAAATTCCCATGTCCGGCACCTTCCTCCCCGGTCCCTGACTTGGATCAGTTGACCATTTCACTACTGGTGCTGCCGCGTTATTTGGGGGACCCCAAGCGGTGCTGGGGATTTTTGAACCAATGCTATATGCATTTTACCCTACGACCGACCAGCCTTCTTTCCTACTGATTCCGTCAAAACAACCATCATCCTTTCCTTGTTGGATGACAAGGCCTTGGCATGGGCCTTTCCCTTAAGGGAACGTGGTGACCCCATAGTCTCGAATCTGCCACACTTCGTTTCAGAGTTCAAACAGGTCTTTGAGGAACCAGACAGATTACCCATTATGGGTTCAGACCTTCTTCGTCTACGACAAGGCTCCTGTTCCTTACAGGACTATGCTATTGAGTTTTGAACGCTCGCCACAGAACTAAACTGGCAGGGGAGCAGTCTTTATGCCATGTTCCTAGAAGGCTTGGCACCCCAAATCAAGGACGAACTCGCAGCTCGCGAGCTTCCCATTTCTCCCAATGGGATTATAGATCTCGCGGGCAGGATCGATCGAAGATTGCATGAGCGCTCTCGAGAGAGCCGCTTCACTTCGCGAGGTTGCATAAAGGACTCTCTCGTCCTCAAAATCATCGGCTGGTTCTGGGTCTGAGGACAACAATACAAATGACCCCAACAATACATCCTTCTTATTATACCACATACATAGTTCCACACAGACCAATCATCAGACAACCACAAAGATCCTATGTTAAAGGACATAAAAGTCACTGCAAAAAGTTACTAACTTCATTGTAAAAAGTAACTATTCTCAATGTAAAAAGCTATCTAGTTTATTGTACAATGTATAATGAAATGTCACAAAGCGCAATAAGCTCGCAAAGCTCCAATGTAAAATAGGAAGTCTACATCAATAGACCCCTCTATTACTATGTAAACCGGTGTGATATGTACGATGAACATCGGTATAGAAAAACAAACACACAAATAAATAAATATGTAATCACATCCCTCTAGTTGCCAATCCAGGTGAGGCAAATCAAAGGATGGTTGCACTGACCTAGAACACAAGGCAAAGGAAGAAGCTGGTCGCATGGGCAAAAGGTCTCCAGATCAGGGTCCCCCCAGTGGGCTGCCTTCAAGGGATTCAGTGAATCCCCAGCCCTGACCAATTTCCTTTGTTTTTCTTTGCGTTTTTTTTCAAGTCGCACGTGACGCCACCCCCACGGCAAGTCTTTAGTGACACAGCCCCCCCCCCCCCCCCGGCAGCACATGTTTACTGACGCAGCTCCCCTCCTGGGACATCTTTAGCAATGTGGTCCTCTTCATGGAACATTTGAAGTGATGCAGCCCTCCTCCCCGGCTCAACTTTATTGATGAGGATCCCCTCCTCCCCTCCCGGCAGCGCACCTTTACTAAAGCGGCTCCCCCTCCCTTGTGATGCATCTTTACTGACAAGGCCCTCCCCCACCCGGTGGTGAATCTTTACTGACGCAGTCCTCTCCCCAGTGATGCATCTTTAATGAGGTGGCCCCCACCCCCGGCAATGCAGCTTTAGTGAGGCTGCTCTAGGGACAAAAAAAGAAACTCGATAGGACAGTTGCAAAAAAGGTCCATAAGAAAGTGGGAGACCTTGAAAATGTGTGTGTGTGTGTATGAGAGAGAAAGAGAGAGCTTATGTGTGTGTGTTTGTGTGTGTGTGAGAAAGAGAGCCTGTGAGCTTGTAAGAGAATGATCGAGCCACTGAGTGTGAAAGAGTGACTGTGTGTATGAGGGAAAGATAGTCACTGAGTGTGAGAGGATGACTGTGTTATTTGTGTGTGTGGGAGAGAGAGCCACCGAGTGTACGTGTAAGGGAGAAAGAGCCATTGAGCGGAAGAGAGTGCCTGTGTGTGTGGGCAAGAGAGCCACTCAAGATGAGAGAAAGTCCCTGTGTATATGTGTGTGTGTGAGTGATAGTCACTGAGTGTGTGAGAGTTTCTTTGTGTATGTGGGAGACAGAGCCACTGAGCAAGAGAGAGAGAGAGAGTGTGTGTGTGTGTGTGTGTGTGCGTACAAGAGAGAGAGCCACTGAATATGAGGAAGATGGCAGGGAGAAATCAAATTCCTGCTTGAGTTGATGCTGCATTCAAATGCTACTTCCTTACCCCCACAGTTGGCAGCAGGAGTCGTGTAAGTGAATCTCCTGCTGCCTTGGGGCCGATCTCGCAGTTTATTACGAGATCGGCAGAAGGAGTTCATCTTGCATTAACGTGACTGCTGTGGTCCCTGTGATCTGGCAGGCCCCACAGTGCCTATCTGGTGGATGAAGATGACAAGAGATCCCGCAACTCGGTGGCTGCCAGCAGAACCTATCCCACTGAGGGTTGAAGATGAGTCCTGGCAGGCCACTGTGAGGGGCTGAATAAGAGAGGACCTGCGACCCGGAAGCATGGCAAAGAGAAGGGGAGGCCCTGAACCTGTGTGAGAGAGAGCGTGTGAGTGTGTCAGAGTGAGAAAGCCACTGAATGTGAGAGTGTGCCTGTGTATGTGGGACAGAAAGCCACTGAGTATGAAAATTCCTTACTTTTTGTGTGAGAGAGTGCCTGTCTGTAAGAGCTAGAGTATCTGTGTGTGAGGGAGAGAGAGCCCTGAGTGTGAGATTGCCTGGGTGTGTGTATAAGAAGGGGAGAGAACCACTGAATGTGAGAGTGCCTTTGTGAGGGACAGAAAGCCACTGAGTGTGACAGAGTGCCTTTGTATATGTGTGTGTGTGTGTGTGTGTGAAAAAGAAAGAGCCACTAAGTATGTGTGTGTGAGTTAGAATGTGTGTATGAAGGAGAGAATGAGAATAAAGTTTGTACATCCTTTCCCCCTCAACTAATCCAGGACAATCTCAAGCTTACTGGAAATCAAAAGTTCCCAGGTATGGAAAGCAGAGGATTTTTTTTAGTCCCTATTAGTTTTAATTTTTGGATGTTATTGTTATGGTTATTGGTGTTTGGGTGGATCCTTGGACACTGTAGCAGCTGACCATGCCCACAGGAGGCAGTCCCGTGAGGGACCGCAGTGTCAGGCTAGACTCTGGACACACAAACACAGATTTGAATCTTTTATTGAACAGTTTTGGAAACCACCAGAGGTGGCAGTAGTGAGTAGTGGATGTTGAGCCTGGCTGGGCAGGTCTCCCACAGGACGCTGGAACAGTGAATCCTCTGCTAGGCTGTGCTGTAGTGGAAAGAGACTGAGAGTTATGAGTACACAATGAGAAGCATTCAGAGTCCCAGGTAGAAATAGGAGAAGCTCTGAGACAGGGAGAGCAGGCCCTCCAGGAGCGAGTCCCTGATCCCTGAGAGCAGAGAGACTCCGCTGTATTGTACTCACGTAGCAGTAACAGAGATTCCACTAGACGAGAGGTCTGGCACCGGAGCAGAGAGCAGGCCCTCGAGGAGCGAGTACCTGGTTCCAGTGAAGCAGTACTGTGGAATAGATGGAAGTTGTACTCACAGATGAAAACTGTTAGTGAAGTCCTCCAAGCAGAAAGGTTTGAAGATGCAGGCAGCGACCCAGGGAACATGGGCCCTCGAGGAGCGAGTACCTGATCCCTTAGAGCAGAGAGACTCAGTGGTATTGTACTCACACAGCGATTCCACTAGACGAGAGGTCTGGCACCGGAGCAGAGAGCAGGCCCTCGAGGAGCGAGTACCTGATCCCTTAGAGCAGAGAGACTCAGTGGTATTGTACTCACACAGCGATTCCACTAGATGAGAGGTCTGGCACCAGAACAGAGGGCAGGCCCTCGAGGAGCGAGTACCTGGTTCCAGTGAAGCAGTACTGTGGAATAGATGGAAGTTGTACTCACAGATGGAAACTGTTAGTGAAGTCCTCCAAGCAGAAAGGTTTGAAGATGCAGGCAGCGACCCAGGGAACATGGGCCCTCGAGGAGCGAGTACCTGATCCCTTAGAGCAGAGAGACTCAGTGGTATTGTACTCACACAGCGATTCCACTAGATGAGAGGTCTGGCACCAGAACAGAGGGCAGGCCCTCGAGGAGCGAGTACCTGATCCCTTAGAGCAGAGAGACTCAGTGGTATTGTACTCACACAGCGATTCCACTAGATGAGAGGTCTGGCACCAGAACAGAGGGCAGGCCCTCGAGGAGCGAGTACCTGATCCCTTAGAGCAGAGAGACTCAGTGGTATTGTACTCACACAGCGATTCCACTAGACGAGAGGTCTGGCACCGGAGCAGAGAGCAGGCCCTCGAGGAGCGAGTACCTGATCCCTTAGAGCAGAGAGACTCAGTGGCATTGTACTCACACAGCGATTCCACTAGACGAGAGGTCTGGCACCGGAGCAGAGAGCAGGCCCTCGAGGAGCGAGTACCTGATCCCTTAGAGCAGAGAGACTCAGTGGCATTGTACTCACACAGCGATTCCACTAGATGAGAGGTCTGGCACCAGAACAGAGGGCAGGCCCTCGAGGAGCGAGTACCTGGTTCCAGGGAAGCAGTACTGTGGAATAGATGGTAGTTGTACTCACAGATGAAAACTGTTAGTGAAGTCCTCCAAGCAGAAAGGTTTGAAGATGCAGGCAGTGACTCAGGGAACATGGGCCCTCGAGGAGCGAGTACCGGTTTCCTGATAGCACCTGAAAGAAGCAGAAGAGGCCCCCAAGGAGCAGATACCCCGTTAGCAACCCTGAAGGGTGTAAGAGCTCCAGATAGCGCTGGAGTGGCAGAGCAGCTTCGGTACGGAGAGCGAATCCCATCCGTAGAATATCCGTTGCTAACTCGATGAGCTAGCAAATACTGTAGGCTTAAATATCCGGGCAGCGTGACGTCATATCAGGGGGACGCCCCTGAGGTTCGTGCCAACATGGAAATAAAGATGAAGGCGGCGTGCGCGCACGCGCCCTAAGGTACCTTGGAGGAGCATGGCGGGAGGCAGCACCAAAGCCAGTCCGGGGATGCCGGAGAGGACGGAAAACAGATGCCGCGGCAGTCAGTAGTCCAAGGTGAGCGGGAGGAGCTGCAAGTAGTGAGAGGTAGGCAGGGCGAAGCCGTCGAAGACTGACGGTCACAACAGTTATTTAATATGTCTGCTGTTTTTAAATGTTTTATTGATGTAATATTTGCAGTGCTGTTCTTTCCTGGGTAGGGTTGCTGCTGTTTGAATCCTAGGAGTTAGTGTTGTTTTGATATAGTAGATTTGTCTCTTTGGGTAAACTGTATTCTTGGCAGGCTGTGACAGCTTTTATGGGAGCTATGTATTATCTCAAAATACTGTACTGAGCTATTCAAACAATATAGGACCCATCTTTAGATGTTAATATCTCTGATCTGACATCTAATTTTAAAAGCTCTTGTACAATATCTTTAGGTAAAGGTATTTATTTTGCAGGTATTTTTAGGCAGCCTGGCTTGTTCTCTTTACTTAATAGGTGGTGTATTGGTGTTTTAGGGCCTGATGTAATATTTGCATGGTTGCCATTTTATACGTAAGGTTTTTACTGTTTGAGTACTGGCAGTTAGTGCTGTTTCAGTATCGGAGGGTTACTATTTTGTAACGGTTTAGTCATGGCTTTGAGGGCCAAGCCCACACCCAATGCATATTACAAAAAGCCTAATGCCATATGGATTCCAACTGTCTTTTGTATGTTGGGGAAAGGGGACAGAGGAAGCAGAATTGCTGAAGGGTTGGGGAAGGGAGTGTGGGAGGGTAGAGAGAAACGAGGGAGCAAGATCGTTGGTGACTTGGTTGTTGGGGGGGTGTGAGATGGAATTGGAAAGGAGGCTGAGGGAGCGAGATTGAATCCCCTACTATAAATGTCAGTGCACGCCACTGGACCCCCCCCCCCAAAGACTTGAGTGAAGCCACCAGAAATCCTGGGTAGTCTTCAAGAAGGGAGCAGTCATGTTCTTGCAAGGCTAATCAGCAAGTCCACCTTAGCTTCATCATTGGGGTAGTCATGAGGATGTTTCTGGGCCAAGAGACAGCACTGCTTCATGAACTCAAGTCTGTATGTATCTTCAGGGCTTGGTGCAAGAATCACTTGGAAAGGAGGAGTCAATGGAGTTGCAGACATGGTTTGGAAAGGAGTCTTCGGATTCACTGACTCAAGGTTGGTGCAGACTCACCAGTTGGAATATTGTGTACAATTCTGGAGACCACACCTTCAAAAGGATAGAAACAGGATGGGGTCGGTGCAGAGGGTGGCTACTAAAATGGTCAGTGGTCAAGTATATGGGGATAGAAAAAGTTCTAAAAATGAACACCCTAGAGGAAAGGCGAGATAGGGGAGATATGATAGAGACATTCAAATATCTCAAAGGTTTCCATGCACAGGAAGGGAGCTTCTTTCAATGGAAAGGAGGCTCTAGAACAAGGGGTCATGAGATGAGGTTGGAAGGGGGTAGACTCAGGAGTAAACTTAGGAAATATTTCTTTATAGAGAGGATGGTGGATGCGTGGAACAGCCTCTCAGTGTAAGTGGTGAATTCAAGAAAGCCTGGGATAAATACAGGGGAATCTCTAAGGAAGTGATGAGAATTATAATAGTAGATTAATTGAACAGATGGGCAGTCTGGATGGGCCATGTGGTCTTTTTCTGTTGTCATGTTTCTATGAGGAGCTGGCGCCTCCTGGAGTGGACACTTTGGAACTGCTGGCACAACCGGGAATGGAGTCCCTGGAGCTTGCTGCTATGGGTCAACAGCCCATTCTGTAAAGCTGAGTCTTGCATGACCATGGCTCTGTGTTCCTCTTTCTTACACAGGATCTGTTCATGACTTGGAGGACTAATGAGGCAGTTACTTTGTTCTTACGCCTTCCCACAGACACTAGAAAAGAACTCACAATATTTCTTCCTTGAACCATCAGACTTTTCGAATGTAGCACATATGGTTCTGGAAATGAACAGCTAGACAAGATAATTTATTGCCAAAAGCTATAGCGCTTTGCCTGTAATCCTTGCTGTGTTTTCATGCCGTACATATTGTAAAAAACAAAACCGAAGCCTGAGGCTACTCTTTGGCCTAGCCTCAACTTGGGCTGGTCTAAGCTGTCAGGGATCGGTTATCAGGAACTGCCCCAGACAGGATGAGTATACTTAGAGAGGCTAGGCCGGAGGCGTGATGGTGGAGTCCAGAGGCTGCACAAGAGCTAGGAAAGAGGCATGGAGCACAAGCACTGGAACTTGATTGTAGGATACGAACACTGAACATGATCAGCAATCAACAAGCCAGACGAACAGATCCACAGGGCAGATCACTGTGTACCTTTTGAGAGTTGCTTATCTGTAGGCCTCAATTTGGGACACACCTAGTGCTGGTCCAATAGGAATGCTGCAGATGCATGGCCAGCTCTCTCTAGTATACAGGGTAAATATGCCATAAATTCCCAGTGAACCAGCAGCCTTTGTAGCTCAGCTGCAAGTACCCAGCCTGCAACTTCCAAGTTTGTGGAGTCAAGCCTCGTTGGTCCTGAAACCCCAGAGGCAAGACAGGTTACCAGTTTACTTCCTCATCAACATAAGAAAGAATTCTAGTTTACTTTTTTATATTAATTTTCAATATATATACAGGCTGATACTATAGGAATTGCGGGAGAGCAGGCGCTCTCCCAATGCGCGCCCAGCCACCTCTTCTGGGAGGGGTTGTGCTAATAAGGAGGCGCTAGGGACAACAGCGCATCCCTAGAGCCTCCTTATTAGCGGTAGAGGGGGCTGTTAATGGGTTCCGACAACAGATGCTCAATTTTACCGGCGTCAGTTTCCGAACCCGCTGACAGCCACGGGTTAGGAAAATGGACACTGGTAAAACTGAGCATCCGTTTTTCTAACCTGCTGACTGGCGGGCAGATTTTTTTTAATTTTAATTTTTAGTTTGTTAAATTTTTGGTTCCTCTGACTTAATATCACTAGGATATTTTTACACAGCCTTGGGTGATCTCTCTGAGTCCAGGGAAGTGGTAAACAAGTTCCATAAATAAATAAATAAAAACAAAAATATAAGAAATATAGACAGAGATCATTATAGCATATAAAGAAGCTGACGTAGTGTGTGCAGTTCTAGAGTCTGCACCTTCACGGGTAGAAAGGGCAGCTACCAAAATGGTGCACGAACACACAGGATAGACTTAAAGACCTAAACTTGCATACCCTGGAGGAAAGGAGAGAAACTTCAAATGGTATTTGTCAGTTATTAAATTTGTTGCAATCAGCAGAATATTCCGTCTATCAATCAAGAAAGAAAGGGGGACATTTAAATACCAGCAAGGAAGAGAGTCCCAGGAGGTGAGCTTCTTTCACTGGGAAGGAGGCTGTAAAATGAGGGCTCATGGGGTGAGGATGAAAGGGGATAGACTCAGGAGAGAACTAAGGAAATCTGTCTTTCCAGAAAGGGTGGTGGGTGCAGAGGTGGCAGAGACAAGGGCAGTATCAGAATTTAAGAAGGCACAGGACAAGCGCAGAGGAGCGCTGTGGGAAAGCTGGGCCCACATGGGTTTAACTGCCATTAGCTTCTACACTGGTTGGTCCTAAAAGGTGCTGTTTGGTGTGCATCATTTTTCTACTTTGTAAATCTGACTGATAGGAAAATAGTGCGCAAAGTTTTGTTACGCTGAATTTTGTTACCCCTCTCAAAAACACTCCATCTCATTCCGTTTTTTGTTTTTTTGCGAAATCTTAACACATTAAGCCCATTTTCTGTGCAGTTTTGCTCCATGCTAACAGTTAATGAGCACGTTGCATCATTTTGGATTGTAACAGCTCAACGACGCTTTGAATAGTTTCACTCACAGAAAACTACACGTAAAAATGTCCTCTTTGCAAACACGAAAAATTCTGCAATGCCCGCTCTGAGTCCTAAAGTACCAAATGGTGTGAACTACTGCAAATAATGTGCTCTGCTGGCTGTTTTAGCGCACAAAGCAGCTTTTGCAAAATGTTTTACATTCACTACAGCAGCCCCAAAGCCTGAAAAGGCCATTTTCCCTTACCCTGCTTTCTACTCTCGCTTCCTCACCACCTAGGATTCTTTCTCTGCGTTTGCCCTCACTACTCTCCACCCCATCAAACCTGCCACAGGATTGCCCACCAGCAATGGCTAGTGATTATTAAAGAAGGCCAGTGGCCAATAGGACTGCTGAGTGTGGGAAATCTGTACCCCCCTCCCCCCCCTTCACCACATAAAGCTGCAAGCTCTCCAGATCTCAGTGAGTTCCCAGCTTCTCTGGGTCCATGGGCCCTGTAACCACCTTTGGGAAGAACTCAGAGGAGGGGTTGCTCCCTGTGCTCTGCTGTTCCTGCCCCTTTTCTTTCAGCAGGAGCACTGATAGCTCGAGGTGACCGGAACAGAGGCAGAAAATGAGAGAAACGCTTCCGGCTGGCTCTCCTGGTAGCTGCTGGTGCTGTACCTCCCGTGCAGTACTGTGTTGGGTTTATTAACAACGAAGTAGATATTCAAAGCCATTCAGATGGATAACAGGAAACTTAACTGTCTAAATGCCTTAGCCGCATATTTCATAAGCTTATCTGCCTAAATTCTAGCCGGGTAATTAATTAGCTGGCTAGAATTTAGCAGGCTAAGTAGGAGGCGTTCTGGGAGGAGCAGATGCGCCACAGGGCAGGTCTAAAGTTAGCCAGGGCCACTGAATATACCCGGATATGTTAGAGCTGGTCGGATATGTGGTATCCGGCTAACTTAACTAGCCGCTCAGTGGCTGAATATTTACCCCAATATGTTTAAGTCATCCTGAACAATACAGTTACCAGTTCTCTCATAAGTAAATGACAACTAAAACTTCAAGACATTACAAGAGAACAACCAAAACAGTTCAAGAGCGATTCAAGGATTTTTTTAAATATATATAATCCCCACAAACAAACCACACTCACATATACACAATCATTTTTGCAATGCTACACAAACCACAAAAGATCAACAACCTGAAACAATCTCCATCTTCTTAGCCAGGTCCAGCCAGTAAGCATAATAGAAAATTAAACCACTAACATCTGGTTGGATTTTTCCTTTGTTGCACCTATGGTTTCTTACCATTTCTGATTTCCTGTTGTTTCATCACTTCCATTAATGCAGTGTGACCCCTCTGTGCCTTCCAACACCTAAAAGAAGGCAACTCATCACCCTTCCAACCAAGGAGGATAACCTTTTCTGGCCAACAACCGTGAAACAACAAGAAACTTCCAGGCTCCTCTGTGAAAAGAGTGCTCACACTGAAAAAGACCCCAAGTAACCGAAAAATGAAGTAGAATTTCCAAGAAAGCGAAAGCTTGCCTCCAATAAGAGTTCAGTTTATGGCATTCAGTACACATATGAGATAAAGTACAACTGCATTTAGTACCCAAGTCGGAATCCCACAGCTTCATTTGAACCCCCAGGAATCTAGGAAGATAAATTTGATGCACTATTTTAAATTGAATTTCATGAGTACAGGAAAGAGAGAGACCAAAAAGAGAAGGAATGCAGAGATACAAAAGAAATGGAAGGGAGGAGAGCAAAGAGATGGAAGGCAAGGGAAAGGGTAGACAAAAAGGAGAAGGAAGGAAACTGGAAAAAGGGAAGAGAGCAAACGAGAGCGAAGTGTGCAGAAGAGTGCAGAGAGAAGGGTAGCTGGAGGCCACTGCTATCAATTTGCTGTCTCCCTCAAAGACACTTCTTCAGGAACAAAACATAATTTCTTTATAGCCAAGATTATATTTTATACAGGAGTATCACAATTTGGTGTGTGCCATGGTGAGGCATGTTTATAGTGATGGAAGACTCTCTGATTCACTGGAATGGGGAAAGGTCGAAGGCATATCTGAGTGAGAGGTCCTACAATATGAAACAAGCAGATCATTCCATATGTGTGGGAATCAGTGGCAACCCTAGCCCCTTAGAAGATAAAGTCCAGATCCTATGTCTTCTCACCAACACTTCTTGTGACTTTCGGCAGTCACTTCACCCTCCATTGCCTCAGGTATTAACTTACACTGTAATCCTTCTGCGGCAGGAACCTACCTCCTGCATTTGAATTGTAACTTATCTTGAGCATTGGTTTGGAAAGGCAAGTAACTGAATCTAAACATCCAAATCCAAAATGCCTTCATGGATGGTTGTGAGAAAGCTACAGAAGCATCCTCTGAACTGATTTGGGCTACCATGGCCATCAGCAGCTAACTGAGACTAGGTCAAAGATCTTCCATACTGCATATTTGGAAAGGTACTGTATGTAACAAAAACAAGATGAAGTTTGGCCTTGTAGCGTAATCAAAAATAGGCACACTTTAAAGTTTCTGCTCACTTCTGCTTTCTTACCAAATGGACCGGGGAATCTCTTCTTCCAGTAATTATGCCAAAATTTGGCAGAGGGAGTGCTCCCATCTCAGAAAGAGACTCCTTCCCCCCCCCCCCCCCCACCTAATCAACTTTAAGAGCCCCAATCTGTTCTTATGGATAAACAAACATAGCAATGACAAGAGGAAAGAGTGGGGAGATATCCCATGTTTTACCACTGAAAGCACCAAATATGAATCATAGTAGCCAAAGAAGTATGCAGACCAGTGTACTGACAAGCCAAGACACTGACACAGTGAAAGAGAAGAGACCTTGCCCAGATGAGAACTTTACCCTAAAGGATACTTTTATCAAGATCTGCCTGTTTGTAAGTGCCTATGTAAATAAAACCAAGGCAGAGGGACAATGCAGCCACTTAAGCTCATAAGCAGGAGTCAAGGACCAGCCAAGGCAAGTCCAGAGGAAGAAGGGGGTGGCAGTCTGAGATGGAGAAAACATTGACACGGCATACAGCTTGAAGGAGCAGAGACCCTGAGTTCAAGTGGTCCACTGGCTTCGGTCCAAGACGTGGCAGGACCCCCCCGAAGAAATGGGGAGGGGAGAAAAGACCTGCAATGCAAGAAAAACCCTCCCCCCACCACATGATTGTGCATGAGCTTATGCATGTTTATCAGCTGGAAAGTATAAGACGAAAGGGCAAATTAGAAGGGGGAGCGAACCAAGAGAAGTGAACCGAAGCAGCCCAGCACCCCCTGCTATCGAGGAGGGAGAAGACTAGGTATGGCCAGAAGACTGCAGAGAGGAAATGCCCTGCCTGGTAGCTCTGCCAGTATCAAACCCAGGAAGCAAGCCTTCTCTCCTGCCCACATTCTCCAGACCTCCAGCCAGAGCTGCTTCAGAGGTGAACTTGAGGGACCAGGGGTAAGTAAGTTAGCCATAAGTATTAATATGTTAAGCAGGCTAAGGTTTATGGCGTGTTTGAAACCACCCATGGTACAGAACTTTCTTTAGACTAAACTGGTGCTTAGTGGCCAGGATATTAGAGAAAGGAATTGTTATCTTCTAAATGCTAAATCCTGCGAAACCTGATAAATAAAAGTTTATTTCTGATGAGAACTCGTTGTCTTTTTCTTGAACTTAGGGTTGTGAAGTAAAGTAGGAGGGCAATTGGAAGTGTCCTGTAGCAGACAGGTCCCTGCACCCCTAAACTTACTTACAAAAGTTCCTAAAAAAAGGGAACTGGACTTTAAGAAAGAATTATTTTTTATATACAAGCACACAAGGAAAATAATGTATGATTAGGTCTGATAAGAGTCAAGTTATTTTTACCTAATCCTTGTTTCCTCTAAGAGAGATTAAATTGCACACGAACAATCTAATAATAAAAATTACTGATGTGTGCGTTTTACAATTATGCAGAACAATTAATTCATACCACCATAAACTACAGGGCACCAGATTGTTTAGGATCCAGTATTCTCAGTTTATAGAGAGACATCCGGCACTTTTGTAGTCATTCTTTTTAGTGTGAATGAAAGCACTCAGAGAAAGGCTCCACTTCCTGCATAATGGCAGTGGGCAGTGCCATGTATTTCATTTCCCCAGCAAAAGCAACTTCAATTAGGCAGGAATGCCTAATGGCAGGAATAAGTGGAGTTCAAGGAAGGAAGCGGGATTGGTGGTGGAGCAGTCTGTTTCAGAGAGTCCAACTGCTCTATATAAACTCTTTGCCCCGTTTAAACATTGTTTTTTTACTACCTCATTTACACTCTGTCTCTTTTTACTGCCTGTATTTCCAGTTCTCCTAAGCCCTTAATAGCTATAGCTTTATTTCACTGTAATCAGATTTAAATGGAAATATGCATGCTGGGATGTTTAAAATGTTTTTCGACTGTATACAGTTAGAATGCACTGTGCTGATAGAAGCTTAACAAGAAAATAATTTCCAATTTTTTTTCATTTTCTTAAACCACCACCTCCTTGCCGTGCATATTTGTCCATAAATTGCAGTTTTAAGTTTCTTTTCTACCATGAATTTTAATTAGAAATTTGCTGGGACTGTAATGACCTCCTTGTAGCAAGCCAAGGACATGGTTATAAAAATTACCTGCTATGCATGACTTGATCAACAGGTAATTGAAATAAAGAATGTGTTGTTATATTACATTTTTTTTTCTATTTCCATACATATTGCTGAGAGATGCTTGTCACTTTACAGGCAAACGGTCTCTTCAGGAGAACGGATATCAGAGTCTGTCTTCCTAGCCTATCACAGGAAAATACCACATAGAAGCCGGGAGACGCCTTTACGGCGACAGTACTGCTTCCTGTATATGTCCATAATTAGTTTCTGTTCCATACAGTTTTTAGTCTTACTCCTGTGTCCCCTTCTCTTTTCTGGTGCTTTTTAAGATGTCAGAAAAGTGCTTTGGTGGTAATTAAATCTGTCCATGTATCCAAAGGTATGATAACTTTCCTCAGAGTGGGCCAATCAAGGTCAAATATGAGGTGAAAGTCAACCATAGATCTGGCATTTACCCAGGGCCAATGCAAGGGTATTAGGTGCCTAGGCAAACCTTCAGTCATATGCCTCCTCCCCCCCCCCCACACACACACAAGTTGGAGGATAAGTGACGGTGCTGACCAAAACCACCAATGCATTTGCTGTGAAGTGCTGAGCTCTGAATTTGCTGGATTTTGTACTACACATCGTGGATCATCTCACCTAGCAACTGCATACTAAAAACACCAGACATTCAAAAGATCATTTTAATCCTGGAACACACTGTCATACACAACTACAAAGACAATATCCTGATTCCTGCATGAAATGTAACAAACATTCATCAACCTGTCTCCACAGGAGGAATAGGGGCATTAATGGGAGCAGCTGCACAGAACAGCGCGACTACCCTAAGCAACTTGCTAGGCAGACTGGATGGACCATTTTGGTCTTTATCGATGGTCATTAACGATATTACTTTGTTTCGCCAGACATGTTTATTCTTCCCATTAGACTACAATCATCAGCTGGTACTTCCCACTTGCATCTAGTGGTTGGAAGTTCCTAGTCCACTTCCCCTTCCACAATCTGCTGCTGTAGCCCCAGGACAGGAACACAGCTCTTTGCTGGCTTACCTGGCTCCTAGCAAACATACCAAGATCACGTTCTTCAACTCCTCTCAGACTTCCCCAGTGCTTCCTGGAAGCACCTTGTACGTTCCCAGATTATGCGCATCCCCATCTAATGGAAGAACCCTCCATCACTCACATTATACACCGACATCCATTCCTGGATATTTCTTTATTTTAAAGAATAGTACACTCTCTAGAGGTCTAGCAGACCAACAAAAACATATCAGGGAGGTGAGTTTCAAAAATCCAGGACTGGCCTAAATTCTCCTTCAAGGAACTGAGTCACTTATCAGATCTACGCTTCCTCTGTGACCCTCTGCTCCAGTCACTGCTACTAGTGCTTCTTATCACTTTTACTCGACATATGCAGAGTTGTACAGAGACACGTTAGAGACAATCTAAAGCTACTAATCAGGTAACGGATGCAAAGATCCCAAGCCCAGACCTTATATGTGGAGGGGAGTAGCAGCCTAGCAGCTACACTAGCAGAGTGAGAACTAGGGAAGCAAGGGCTTCCTGTGCCCTTCACCATGGAAGGCTCATCCACATACTTCTTCCACATCCCCAGCGGAGAATGCCAGAGGACACCGCAAGCCATCTAGGCTTCAGCTTGTGCAGTGGAAGATGTGAGCCACACCACCACCTCATATATATTAACAACAGACTTGATACAATGTCAAGTAACTGTTTCAAAATAAGAGTCAATAAGGGATTTAACAGATAGTTAGAAGTAGATTAATTGTAGTGTCTTGAGAATCACTGACAGACAAATATAAAATAAACCAATAGACTAAAAGTTCTTTAGATTAGTTTGAACATCCCTATTCCCTTAGAAATTTTAAATCACTAGCGATGCAATACAATTAAGATGCAGCTAGTCCAGCAGTGAGAGGGGAGCTATTCAATCTTTTGCACCGAGTGCCACATGTACAACTATCTACCGCTTGGTGAGAGGTTATATGTGTGTACTCCGTACAAAGAGCTCCTAACCTTCAGAGAATGAGTCCAATATCTGGAGGATAAAGTGGCAGACTTGGAGGAGCTAGGGGAGATGGACAGTTTTACTGAGAAGACCTTCAGGGATATAGTAAAGCAGTTCCACATCCATAAGAGCATAAGAACATGTCATACTGGGTCAGACCAAAGGTCCATCAAGCCCAGCATCCTGTTTCCAACAGTGGCCAATCCAGGCCATAAGAACCTGGCAAGTACCCAAAACATTAAGATTATCCCATGCTACTATTGCTAGTAATAGCAATGGCTATTCTCTAAGCCAACTTAATTAATAGCAGGTAATGGACTTCTCCTCCAAGAACTTACCTAATCCTTTTTTAAACCCATCTACACTAACTGCACTAACCACATCCCCTGGCAACAAATTCCAGAGTTTAATTGTGCGTTGGATGGGAAAGGTCACCTGGCAGGAGAGCATCACCCTGGTTTGGTAGGAAGCAATCCTGTAGCTTGGACCTGCCCTGAGGGTAATGTAGTATCCTCCTGTACGAGGGATGTGTTTCCAGGAGTATGTGCCTGGGAGAGAAGGTTTAGGACAGCTACCATAGTGATTTGATCTTTGGGAAAGTGCATAGCTGGGTGATTGGTGGATGTGAGGATCACTTGGTAACTTGCCTGCCTGATACAAAGTTGGTGGACCTCACGTGCCTCAAGATAGAATTTTAGACAGTGTCGGAAGGAGCTATCTTGGTGCATGTAGGTACCAATGACATAGGAAGGTGCAGGAGGGAGATTCTGGAAGTCAAATTTAGTATTTTGTTAGAAAGTTGAAATCCAGAACCTTCAGGGTAGCATTCTCAGAAATACTCCCTGTTCAAAACACATGACCCCTAAGGCTGACAGAGCTCCATAGTCTCAATGTGTAGATGAGGCGATGGTACAGGGAAGAGGGTTTTAGGTTTATTAGGTTCTGGGCAAGTCCGCTTTAACCAGGGTGGAACCAGGCTGCTGGCACTAACCTTAAAAAGAAGATAAAGCAGTTTTTACTGTCTGGGGTATATATGCGTGTATTTGAGGCTATTTAAAACTCACATTGCTCGCATGCACCCACATGTGTGTGTATGTGGGCATTTTTGCATGAGCAATGCTTTTACATTTGATCTCAAAATTATCAAAACTAATAATGGGCAATTTCAATTAATCCAGTATTGACTGGGTAAATGCGGTATCAGAACATGTTAAGGAGGTAAAATTTCTAGATGACTGCATCATGGAACAGCTGACACAAGAACCGACAAGCAAGAGAGCTATTTTAGATCTTTGGTGCGAGAGATAATCATGTTGGGGCCACTTGGCAATAGTGATCATAGTAACATTCAAAGTATTGTCTTTTCCATCTTAAGTTAATGTTGTTACATGATGTGTGAGTAGAGATGAGAACAAAATATTTGCGATTGGTACTTTTTTAGATATTAATACATGTTCTTTTGGCTCTTGCAGAATTGAGAGATACACTTTGGAAAGATGTAATTACGAGATACATTTCATATCTATGAAATGTTTCTGCATATCTGATGCAGAAACAATGGTTTCGAAATGTGGACTGTGTTGGGATGGGGACTTGTGTTCAATGAATTAAGATAAGTTTTTACATGCAATCAAAAAACTGTTTCAAAAAACATTTAATATTTTGCCAAATGATTAAATATAAGACAACGAAGGTCTGTAGACTGGTAATGTCTAGTATGTTGGCATAACAATATTTGTGTATGGCATAACTACTTCTATCTATGATTTATGGGAAACCTTTTCTTGGATTATTTCCAGTATTTCCCGGCTGCATTTACGCTGTCTTTTGTTGCATAGCAACATAGTAATGACAGCAGGAAAGGACCAAACGGTCCATCCCGTCTGCCCAGCAAGTTTCTTATGATAGTAACTGCCACTCCATGCCACTCTTAAGGGTAGTAACTGCCGCTCCATGCAGTTATCTCCAAGTCTTAGGATAACCCATAAAAAATTACTGCTAGCAACATTTTTATTGGGTGAGGCACCTTCTTGAAAATTCAGACAGTGCTGCTTCACATGCTTTGTGTATTGACTTTGCCTAGAACCAGTCCTGTGATTTTCCCTAATGTCTGAGTATCAGTACCCCAGACTGTAAAAGTCAGGGCCCGTGATGGTTGTCATCTGAATCCAATTCCCCTTCTTCCCCCTCTCCACCGCTGTTGAAGCAGAGAGCGAAGTTGCAGTTGAGTTAAAAGCATCAAGGCTTATTGATTATGGGTAGTAATCCCATACCTTTTGTTAAGAGTAGTAACTAATGTTCAATGTAGGTTACGCCCATGATTATCAGTTCCCCAGATGGTAAAAGTCAGGCCCTCGTTGGTTGCTGTTTGAATCCAATTCCCCTCCCCTGCCACCATCAAAGCAGAGAGTAATGCTGCAGTTGCATCAAAAGCATCAAAGCTTGTTGGGCTTAGTGACTTCCCTCCAGTTATTGTCAGATCAAATTTGACTTGATAATTGGAGGGAAGTCACTAAGGAAATCTACAGTAATAGAATTTCATTTTCAAAAGAAATATTATGATAAAATGAGGAAAATGGCTAGAACAATTAAGAAAGGAATGGAGAATAAAACAGAGAATATCCTAATGCCTCTGAATCACTCTATGGTGCAACCACACCTTGAGTACTGTGTGCAGTTCTGGTCACCGCATCTCAAAAAGGATATGGCAGAAAGAGAAAAGATAGAAAGAGGGCCGACCAAATAGCAGCCGCCTCCAGCCCTGTCTCGCCCCCTTTTCAGGCCCCGGCACTTAATTGCGTACCGGCGTTTATGCGCATGGCCAGGTCCATTTGAACATTGGCCCGGGGCAAGTAAGGCCCAACCAGGGTTTAAAAATTTACCCGTTAGGCTGTAAACCCTCTTGGGGCAGAGAAAAAACCTACAGTACCTAAATGTAACTCACCATGAGTTTCCAATGAAAAGCTGTAGGCTAAATCTGAACCTACTTATTTATTTATATTTATATGCCAACGTTCAAAAAGATATCACATCGGTTTACATAGCAAAATCAATATAGATAACAAAAGTAACAAATAAATATAAATTAAATAAAAACAAACAAACAATAAAATACTTAAAAAATTGTCACATCATCCATTATAGCTATTATCATTTCATAAAGTAAGATAAAATGTTAAAATACAAAAAAATACATACAATTCCTTAAAAAACAAATTCACAGAATTGTATAATCGAGGTTACTATGAAAACATCAGACAAAGTAGAGTAGTTAAGTGAAGGCTTGTTGGAATAGCCATGTTTTGATGCCCTTTTTGAATATTTTAGTGTTAGGTTCTAATCTGAGTTAAAATATTTTTAACCTGCACCCTCCTAAGTTCGGGGTGGGGTACAAGATAATCAGTGGGGCATAAGGCAAACTCCTCTCCTTAAAACAATTTTGCATTACCTTCCTATGACTACATCAGCTCCAGTATAACACCATATCAAAATCCCACTGTACCGAGCAATGGAAAAGGTAATGATCAGGAGGCTTATGCACTAAGCTGCGCTGTTTTGTAATCAGTATGGCAAAACTTGTGTGAAATCTTTGTACACATACAAATGAACCAGGTAGAATTAAAAGCATGCAGACATTTCCCAAAAAAAGAGTTACATCTCACTAAGGTGCAGTTCGTTTTTTGGCAACATTTATTCTACAGAGCATATTTCACATAATGGGTGCTATGATGTTGTATTGCAGCAGTTCATTTTTAACATTTTGCACATGGAAAACTGCATAGAAAATGTTACTATCTGCAAAGGAGATAAACTTTACAAAAAGGGCTTTCTGTGATATCACAAATAATGTACACGAGTTCCCGGGTTGCCCCCCCCCTAAGTACATCGGCCTCCATGTTCGTCAGCCTCTGCTTTTTCCAGAGCTCCAGAATCCTGAGTTTTATCCCTGGATTGTTGAGCCAGACATATATCCCTCTTTATCATCTGTTAAAAGCTAGTTCAAAATAATTGTTCTTATCATTGCCACGTCCTAATCTCTATTTCCTCTAATCATCCCCAGCATGGTCAGCTCTTTTTTTTTTTTTACCATCTATGCATGAGTTGTGTTTAAAATAAAAAAAATACAAGATTTAGCCTACAATGCTTCTCTGTTTGATTCTCAGACTATTTTAATGCCTGATGACTGTCTGGGGAGGGGGGCCTCCCATGAATCCCAGGTATGAGATTTTAAAAGAACTAAATGCTAAATAATGATTTAGAGGTCCTTATTCAAAAGCATTTAGACAACTAACTTTATTTATTTATTTAACACTTTTTTATACCGGCATTCGTAGGACACATCATGTCGGTTTACAAGTAACTGAGAAGGGAAATTACAATGAACAAGGGAGGGGCTAACTGGGTAAGTTAGCCGGCTAAATGAATATTTGGGGACAAATCCGGCAAAAGTTTAGGTTCCTAATAAGTTAGGCGGCTAAGTTAGGGGCGCTCCAGTGATGTAACTAGGAGGAGCTGAGTTAGCCGGATAAGGTAACCAGTTAACTCCAGTATTCATCGTTAGCTGGATGACTTAGTCAACTAAATCTGGTCAGGCCATAGAGATGCCCTAAAGTTAGACGGCTAAATTTAAGATTTATGTATTTTGATTTCTATATTCCACATGTTGGCACTTCAAAGTGTACATCAAAGCGGATTTCATTCAGGTACTGTAGGTATTTCCCTCTCCCCTCGGGGCTTACAATCTAAGTTTGTACCTGAGGCAACAGAGGGTGAAGTGACTTGCCCAGGGGGATTTGAACCCTGGTTTCCCTGGGTTGTAGCCCACTGCTCTAATCACTAGGCTCCTCCTCAGATATATTCAGTAGTGTGGTTTCACTATTGAACATCCCTCCAGCGTTAGCCGGATAAGTTTATCTGATTAACTTTGCTAGCCGGACTGTGTCTGAAGATGGCCCTCTTAGTTTTCCAGCCTAAGAAAATGCAACTTTTCATCAGTCTTGCCTTAAGTAAATTGGTTATGGATTTTAAAGGTGAACAACATAATTAACTTGTAGTCAAACTTCTATCTTGCACCTCCCCAAGACGATCCCAGGGGAAATTCCAGGTCTGAAAGGGAAATGTACTGAAATGCTACCACAATCATCTCCCTGCCAACACATATGCCCTCTCTCTCCACCCCACGAGGCCAGAGTGCATCATCCTTTTTCTTCAGGAGACGCAGCTTTTGAGCTGGTGATTTTGGGGTGGCCAGGCAGGCAGGAGGAATTTCCCTGGTGAATTTTGCAGGGATCATCACTGTGGTGTGAAGCGCACTCTTGGAGCAGATCTAAGAAAGCGCTGAATGAAGGGCTATCTGTGGGGGGCTTTTCTTTCAAGCCTCTTCCATGGTTCCTTCTTTTAAGGGAGGACTTTTCAGTTGGCTGCCTAGGGTAAAATTACAAGGGCATTTTTCAGGTGCACACTTTGTAGCTAATTTTCAGTGAATTGTCAGCGAAGGCACTGAGATCTGAATGGGGCTGGTCAGCCATCAGTAAAGCAACCAGTCCTGGAGCGAATACAGTGAATAAGTGAATACCTAATGCCTGTCAGCTTAGATATTCACCCCATGGAAGGAGGAAAGAGACTCTGCTTCTCCCGCTGGGGTACTAGGAGGAAGAATCAGGACAGCATAACAGCGAGTTTTGTTAAACTTGGAGGAAAGCTGAGGGATGAGGCAGCTACAGCCATAACCTTTTTTGTTTTTTTTAAGTTGGGGGGGGGGGGGGTGGAAGGGTGGGAGGGGCCTCTACAGCCTGCAACTTTACTTTTCAAACATTCAATGCGCCAATGAGCGGCAAAGTTACCAGGGCAGCAGATTCTATTCGTTTCTACTGAAAATTCAGCTAAAGTGATCTGGGGACCTTTATCCAGATAACTCTTCTCAAAGTAATTTGTCCCAAAGGGAGCCATGGAACGCAGCCCCCAAATGGGTATCTCTGCTGCTATGGCTGGGCTATTTCGGAAGGATGGTGGCAGCTCAGCGGGTCAAAGGGAGCTCCAAACCCCTTAGACCATCATAGCTGTATCAAAAATAACGAAACTCTACCATCCTCATCTCCCTGGTTTTAGGCAGAACTAGAAAATGTAAGACAGGGGAATGAAACGCTGGCGTAAAGAGAGAGGACTGGAAAGGATGACACTAAAAGGTGGCAGAGCCCTGACCATAAACATTTTAAACATCAGTGTACGTTAATCAGATCAATGTGTGATATATAGACAGCATTAGTTATAAGATGAGGGTGGTAAGGATATTGCCTGCAAGTTCCTCTTCAGAGGAAACTCCTTGCAAAGTTTACCCTTTCAAACTGAGAGCTGGTGGGGTACAAACTCTCTGTGTCCTTTGCACTCACATGGAAGCAGTACATTACTCCTGGGGGGATTCTGCAGACTTTATATTGGATAAAATAGCACAGTATACATGACCATCTTTAAGTAAGTCATTTAAAATTTAATAAGGAGAACATGTATTCATTAAAGATGTAGAGTTGTTAATATTTTGAGCAGAATTTCCCTACAAGTACTTTGTAAGATTGTCCCTTCCTTCCTCTCTCCCTGCTCGGTCTCCTTTTACTTTGCCTTCTCAAGCCCCCAAACTCCTTCACCCTCCACTATCTCTCCCCTTCCCCTCTATATCCGCTCCCAGAGTTTGACCCCTCTCTCAGTACTGCCTCTCACACAGGCTCCCTCTGCCCCTCTCTCTCACACTCACAAGGTCCCTCTCTCTCATGCATATATACACCCCCTCATACAGGCTCCCTCTCTCTCTCTCTCTCACACACACCCCCCTTCACACAGGCTCCCTCTGTCCCTCTCTCTCACACTCACAAGGTCCCTCTCTCTCGTGCATATATACACCCCCTCATACAGGCTCCCTCTCTCGCACACACCCCCCCTTCACACAGGCTCCCTCTGTCCCTCTCTCTCACACTCACAAGGTCCCTCTCTCTCATGCATATATACACCCCCTCATACAGGCTCCCTCTCTCTCTCTCTCACACACCCCCCTTCACACAGGCTCCCTCTGTCCCTCTCTCTCACACTCACAAGGTCCCTCTCTCTCGTGCATATATACACCCCCTCATACAGGCTCCCTCTCTCGCACACACCCCCCTTCACACAGGCTCCTTTTTCTCTCTTATACATACACCCTCACACAGGCTACCTGTCTCTCTCTCTCTCTCACACACACCCCTGCACATCCCTTTCTCTCTCTCACACACACACAGGCTCCGTCTCTCTCGTGCACATAATCACCCCCTCATACAGGCTCCCTCTCTCTCGCATACATACCCTCATCCTCTCATGCATACACCCTCACACAAGCTACCTGTCTCTCTCTCTCTCATACACACACCCCTGCACATTGGCTCCCTTTCTCTCTCTCACACACACAGGCTCCCTCTCTCTCGTGCATATATACACCCCCTCATACAGGCTCCCTCTCTCGCACACACACCCCCTTCACACAGGCTCCTTTTTCTCTCTTATACATACACCCTCACACAGGCTACCTGTCTATCTCTCTCTCATACACACACCCCTGCACATTGGCTCCCTTTCTCTCTCTCACACACAGGCTCCGTCTCTCTCGTGCACATAATTACCCCCTCATACAGGCTCCCTCTCTCTCGCATACATACTCTCATCCTCTCATGCATACACCCTCACACAGGCTATCTCTTTCTCTCACACACCCCTGCACATTGGCTCCCTCTTTCTCTCTCTCTCACACACACATCCCTTCACACAGGCTCCTTCTCTCACAAACAAGCACCCTCACATAACACATACTATCCTTTTTTCTCGCAGACCAGCTCCCAATCTCTCACGCACATACACATTCCTTTACAATCTCCTCACATAGGCTCCCTCTCTCTGGCAGTCACACACACCCTTATTCATGCTCTCCCATACACACAGTCTTAAACACATAGCTCTACACACAGTCTCTCAGTCTCTCACACAACCACTACACACAGACTCATCGGGGCCTGCTTCGCTCGCGGCATGCTGGGACTTGCACCTCCGTCTTCATGGTGATGTGGCACGCCGGGGCCTCCTTCCTCTTTGCTGCCACGCGACACGCCAGCGCCTCCTTCCTCTTCACCGCCACATGGCATGCCGGGACCTCCTTGCTCTTCACAGCAAGCAGGATGGGTCCACGTGTGGCACAGTGGGGTCTGCTCCAAATTCTGCGCAGAAACTGGAATTTCTGCGCAGAGGGAGAATTCTGCACTCCGCAGTAGCACAGAATTTCCCCAGGACTAGTACATGCAGAGATTTGAAAATGCAATCTCCTTGCATACTCTAGCTCCCCTGATCTGTCCCTGCTTCACTTTTTATGCATGTAAAACTTCAATAAACAAAAAGAAAATGCAACAGCATCTTTGCATAATATTCAAGTTGCCCCATGAAAAGTCATCACAGCCTGCTAATAACTTGCCAGATATGTAGTGCGACAATGAGCAGAAAAATTTGTCAAAGTCTACTAGAAGTCTGAATCCCATAGAAGCAAGCCTTTTCCCAAATTAATAAACAACTTTTCACCTTGGGATAGCCATGGGGTGCCCGGCTAGGATTAGGATACACCCCCACAGGTGTGGCACAGGACTGCAGGGCTGGACAAGGACTGGTCTTCTGCCTAGCCAGCCCCCTCCCTCACAGGTTGAGTTCTTGGGTTATGGGGATCGATAGGGCTTAGCTGGATGAGGCCGGACAAGGCGGGACAGGCTGCACAATGTAGGGCAGGCACAAGCTGCAACTGAGGTCAGCACAGGCTGGACTGGAAGTAGAGGTCTGAGTATTGTTAAAGGCAGGAACCTGAGAACTGGATACTTAAATGGGCTGGACAAGACTGGACAGGATACTAAGCAGGGATTAGGATTGGATACAGACACAGAGCAGGTACTAGGACTGGATATGACACAGGCTTGGGCAGGATACTGAGCAGAGACTGTGACTGGATACAGACTGGGGCAAGGAAAGGCAATAGCAAGGTAGGGAATGGATAGTAGGAACTAGACTGGGCATGGTAGGTCAAGACCAGACAAGGGCAGGGTTAGACAAGACAGACCAGGACAAGGACTAGACAAGACAATACAGAACAAAGAACACTGAGGTCCAAAGGCAGCAATATCGAAGGCCCGGAGGCCACTAAGCGAGGAGAGGCCTAAGTAGGCCACAGTACAAGATAGAAGGTCCAGAAGCCACAAGGCAAAAAGAGGCCTAGATAGGCCGCAAGACAAGAAGCAAGGTATCCGAAGGCCTGAGGGCCACAAGGCATGGAGCAAGGTAAGAACAGCCAGAGTGACTCCATGAAGAGGCATCTAGGTTCTGGCAAGGCAGGGTTAATTGGGGCTGGAGCTTGGGTGTGGTGTGAGCAGAGAGGAAGAGCTTGGCAAGGCTGGAGGTGAGGCTCACTGAGGACACCTGGTGGAGGGGAGGCTGCAGAACAGGCTGAACGAGGGCATAGAGAGCTTGTGATACAGGAGAAACATGACATGCCATCAGCTTCTATGATCACGGCTGTGTAGAACTCTACATTAAAAACCATTATCATGGCCCTCAGCTTCCTGCGATTCTGCATCTGCAGCAATGAGCACAGAATCTAGGCAAGGTCATGGAGTCACAGTAAACATCTGCAATATCAGTCTGCTGTCTGATCTGCTGCTGGTCTGATACCTCTGCTGCCGCTGCACTACCTGACCAGCACAGCAAGCAGCAGCACAGCTCCACACTTTCCCGAGCAAGGTGGAGGGCAACCTCAATTCAGGTAAGTGGCGAGGGCTCGGATTTACTGCTGGGGAACTGCAGAAAGCAACAGTGCACAATCATTTGTGGGGGGCCCACAGAAGAATGGATGAGAGGGGGGAGGAGAAAAGAGATGAGAGAGAGCAAACAATGGATATGGAAGAAAGGAGGAAGAGAATTGATGGAACAGTAAGTAGAGGAGAACGAATGGGAGGAAGTGAGAAAAAAAAAGAGGTACATTAGGTTGTAGAGCGAAGACAGAAAAAAGGAAAAGAACATTTTAAAACAGGAGGAAACTGAAATGGAGAAGAAACTAAATCAACCAGAAGTACCCAACAAAAAAGTACTTTATTTTCTGAAATGCAAATTTTAAGGGCTCTATTTACTAATCTGACAGGTGAATTAATGAACAGGCCCCACTGCCAATGGCAGGAGCCATGGGAAATAACACGAGTTAATGCACATTACCGCAAAGTGCAGGGGGGAAAAATAGATTAAAAATGAGACTTTGGGGCGAAAGCGGATAACAATCCAGAAGGATTGTAAATGTGGGATTCAGTGCAAATAGAAACAGAAATACAACTGGGGCTGAAAATTGTTCCCCCCTTGTGGATCAGAGGGGGCGGAGCCAGCGGACACGTGCGGATTTCACTGTGAAATCCCTGTATGTGATTTACAGTTTGAACTTTGCAAAGAAGGTGCAAAGTCCGCAGGCACGGAAGTACTTTGCAACCTGTGCCAGAGAGCCTCTGCGGGAGGGGGAAGGGCTACCAATTCATGCCTCAGTCCCTTTAACTGAGTGACTAATCAGAAATGAAGAGAACAGCACTATTTTAGGAAAACAAATAAATACTTTCAATTACTCTAAATGAACTCTGCTGTCACTTCGCTTACAATATTAATAACAATTCTTTTACCCAGTCTCTGAAACTCAGCCACGGAAGAAAAACAAATGTTTTGAATATTAGCAATTAAACGAGAGACTCTTGATGAAGTAATTGGTCTAATTATGCAGCTCAGTAAGGTTTGCTGTTTGCCAGTGCGATTCAGCATATATCATCAACTCAAATCTCAATAAATAAAGCAACATGGCTTGCCTTTATTAAAAGTTAAACGAATAAACAACACATATAAAGCCATACATACTCCTTCCTCCCTGGAGCACATCTAACTGCCTAAAAAGAAGCATGTAATGTCATTACATGCATCAGTTCTCCAGCACAAACACAGGGCCTTTCAGAAGCCTACTGCACCTGCACCTTCTGTGGCTTGGCTACGCAGCTGAAAATAGGCATGGAGATTGGAAAATCAAACCTACGTTTGCACTGTCCCTCCAGAGGGGTGCATTTTTACTGTGCTTAAATCTAGGTTCAGCTTCTCTAAAAGGGGTGCTGGTTTCATCCCTGGGGGATCTGGCTGGAGCCCTTTCAAACCCGTCCTCTGCAGGGGGAATTCTGAAAGCCAGTTCTGCTCACAGAAGGTGGGGTTTCTGGGCCTGCATGGCTCTGTGCCCATGACCCGATTCTGCGGCGCATGCTTTCTGGGTTGGGGCAGATTTAGGGTTTGCATGCACACTTTTAATTTTAAAAGGAGTTACACGTAAAGCAACACAAACAAGTTACACCCTGCAAAGAGCTGGTGAACCTTGGTGTGAGTTAGTATGTGTGTGTGTGTTATTTCGGATAATTTTCAAAGCTTTGAAAATTGCCATTAACTTTTGTGTTTTTGAAATGCATTAGTTACACGGTTTGCAATAAAATTTCCTTTTATATTGTTTATTGGCGCTGCTGGGCTCAGTTTCCAGATTTAACTGCATGAACAACTGCTCTGTAGCTTGTATTCCTGATAGGTTCACGTGGCTGTATCCAAGTTAAGTTCTGACAATAATCTAGAAACTAAGGGGTAGATTTTTAAAACATGGGCGCGCATGTTATAAAATCGTAGACGGCGAGCGCAAGGGGGGGCAGAGTTAAGCCAAAATCGCATGGAGACGCATCGTTGGGCTTCCCTAGTTCCCTCCCAGTCTGCTCCAATTAAGGAGCGGACTGGGAGGGAACTTCCCTACCCCTACCCCATCCTCCCTTCCCCTCTCCTAACCACCCTCTATCCCTACCCTAGGTACCCTCAATTTTTTGCTCCTCCAAAGGAGCAGTAGCAGGTTGCAAATGGCCGCTGTACTGGTGCCTCCAGCCCTGCCCCGCCCCCCAGCCCGCTCCTCCCCTTTGCCGAGGCCTGGCTCTTGTAACAGGGGTTGCGCGCGCGGCCGGGCCCCTTTTAAAATGCGCAGAAGGCCTGGCCGCGCGCGTAACCCGTTTTTTGTGTGCACGGGCCATTAAAAACCGGGCCTAAACGTTTTCAGTAAAGTATTATTTTAGAAATCCCCCTACAGGATGGGGAAAAAAAGGATAAAACTGACCGTTTTAAATCTGATTTAGGACTGTGATCCATTAAGTCCCCACCCAAATTGTAAACGCCCAAATTGCATTTAGGATCGTAGACTGCAATTTTCCCATCTGTCTGTGGTCATAAATGATGAGAAGCTGGGATGGGGGTGAGGAGAGGGAGAGTTTGTGTGTGATATGAGGCCGGTATTTTTTATTTTTCAATCAGTTTTTGAATATAAAAAAAAATTAAAGTGGCTATCTTGTCTTCCAAAGATCACTTGCAAAGCAAATTCATTATTTTTGCAAAATAATAGTTAATCCCTTAGAGCAGCACCTTTTCTTTCTCCATGGCTTTCAATGTGATCTACAGGAACAATATTCTGGCCAAGCACCGAGCAGCATGCAAATACTCTCTCTCTCTCTCTCTTTCTCTCCAGCTATAAAGCAGGAGTGGAAAGAGAGAGACACTTGTAAGGCGAGGGATGATTGACAGCTGGGAAGACAGATTCATGGCATTAAGTGTTCACTCGAGTGTCTCTCTACCGACTAAATGACTGCGGCAAAGAATTAATTGTTCCTCACAGCTGATGGAGAGCTGAGCCCTTCCACGTCTCCAGTCCGCATTTGATAGGTTACATGTTCATCACAGGACAGACGTTGCCAGAACAACCTGTTACCCCATGATCTGGTGCCCATAAAGCGGACTCAGGGGCTTAGGCCAGCCCTGACAGCAGGGCTGCAATAAAAGGGGCTTTCACGTTCCCAGTGCGGGTAGCAATGTATGGCTTTCGTTCAGTGCTGGCCCTTCATGGCTTCACTGCCCTCACGGTCCAGGCTGGATTTATTTCAGCCGAGCACAGAGCCACCCCAAGCACACGATTTATGGAAAGAGTAATAATGTCAAACCCATGCTCACAAACCAAAAAAAGAGATATCTTAAAGATAACTCTGAAGAGGCAGGGAAGAGTGGTGCACAGCAGCGTTTCCCAGCCGGTGTGCCGCGGCTGCAGGGGTCATTTCTTCCTATTCCTCCTGCCCTGCAGGATATCCTTTACCTTATAAATACTAGGCGATGTACAAAATAACATGCAGAAAATTGTACATAAAATAGAGATTATACAAGCACGTCCGACTGACGCAGCTGCTCCTGCTCCCCCCTCTGCAAAGGAAACTGCACGAGCTCTGGTGTCTTGTCAGGGCAGCTGAATGTGCCACGGGGTGTGGAGGGAGAAGGAAAGGGAAAGTGAAGATAAGGGGGGGGGGGGGGGGGAATGGAGGGAGAGGGAAGGTGAGGATGATGATGATACCAGGGAGATGGGGAGAAAATGGAGGGAGAGGGAAGGTGAGGATGATGATACCAGGGGGTAGGGAGAAAATGGAGGGAGAGGGAAGGTGATGATGATCCCAGGGGGTGGGGGAGAGGGAAGGGATGATGATGATGATGATACCAGGGGGGTGGGGGAGAGGGAAGGTGATGATGATGATGATGATGATACCAGGGGGTGGGGGAGGAAAATGGAGGGAGAGGGAAGGTGATGATGATCCCAGGGGTTGGGGGAGAGGGAAGGTGATGATGATGATGATGATACCAGGGGGTGGGGGAGAGGGAGGGATGATGATGATGATACCAGGGGGGGGGGGGAGAGGGAAGGGATGATGATGATGATACCAGGGGGTGGGGGAGAGGGAAGGGCATGATGATGATGATACCAGGGGGGGTGGGGAGAGGGAAGGGATGATGATGATGATGATACCAGGGGGTGGGGGAGAGGGAAGGGATGATGATTATGATACCAGGGGGTGGGGGAGAGGGAAGGGATGATGATGATGATGATCCCAGGGGGTGGGGGAGAGGGAAGGGATGATGATGATGATACCAGGGGGTGGGGGAGAGGGAAGGTGATGATGATGATGATGATGATACCAGGGGGTGGGGAGAAAATGGAGGGAGAGGGAAGGTGATGATGATCCCAGGGGGTGGGGGAGAGGGAAGGTCATGATGATGATGATGATACCAGGGGGTGGGGGAGAGGGAAGGGATGATGATTATGATACCAGGGGGTGGGGGAGAGGGAAGGGATGATGATGATGATGATCCCAGGGGGTGGGGGAGAGGGAAGGTGATGATGATGATGATGATACCAGGGGGTGGGGAGAAAAGGAGGGAGAGGGAAGGTGATGATGATCCCAGGGGGTGGGGGAGAGGGAAGGGATGATGATGATGATACCAGGGGGTGGGGGAGAGGGAAGGTGATGATGATGATGATACCAGGGGGTGGGGGAGAGGGAAGGGATGATGATGATGATACCAGGGGGTGGGGGAGAGGGAAGGTGATGATGATGATGATACTAGGGGGGTGGGGAGAAAATGGAGGGAGAGGGAAGGTGAGGATGATGATGATACCAGGGGGTGGGGAGAAAATGGAGGGAGAGGGAAGGTGATGATGATGATGATACCAGGGGGTGGGGAGAAAATGGAGGGAGAGGGAAGGTGATGATAAGACCAGGGGGCTAGGGAGAGAGAAAGTAATGATGATCCCAGAGGGTGGGGGAGAGGGAAGGGATGATGATGATCCCAGGGGGTGGGGGAGAGGGAAGGGATGATGATGATCCTAGGGGGTGGGGGAGAGGGAAGGGATGATGATGATCCCAGGGGGTGGGGGAGAGGGAAGGGATGATGATGATCCCAGGGGGTGGGGGAGAGGGAAGGGATGATGATGATGCCATGGGGAGTGGAGGAGAGGGAAGGGATGATGATGATCCCAGGGGGTGGGGGAGAGGGAAGGGATGATGATGATGCCATGGGGAGTGGAGGAGAGTATGCACACCAAGGAATGAGGTGGTGGACCTGCTTACAATTACTTTTAAAGAAAGAAGGCCTCACTGAGTGAAGCCGAACTGGAGGGAGCCCATCACCAACAGCAAATAGAAATCCTGAAGACGCCACATTTCTCTACCAGACTCTGAGAAGCAGCCAAGCTGTCACAAAGCGCATTGCACACAATTGCACTGAGTGGTCCACTTTGTGCATTTTACATCATTTGCAGCAACAAAAGCACCCTGGTCCAGCTGGCTTCTGCACCCTCTCTCTGCTCACAGCTCCCAAACTGATTGCGCTACTTTATTGCATTTAAATTGCACTGATCAGCCATTTCAAGCCCTTTCTGCTGGAGGGGCACTCAGTAATTACTGGGATTAAGAGTCTGAGGTACTAAAGGTGTTTTCCCATTTTGTGCAATAGGGATAATGCTTAAGGGCTGACATTCAGCAGGATTTAGCTGGCTCACTAGCTTAGCCTTTGGAAAATCCACTGCTGCTGAGTGTTAGAGCTTCACTAGATGCTCTGCTTAGCTGCTCAATTTGGGGTAGATTTTAATAGGAGCGCACACACTACCTGGTGCGCACACATGGACTCGCTAATTTTATAACATGCACATGAGCGCCAGATTTTGTAATCCACACGTGCAAGGGGGGCAGAGCAGACTGGGAGGGAACTTCCCTACCCCCTACCCTAACCTCCCTTCCCCTTCCCCTCTCCTCCCCACCCTCTAAACCCTTTCTCCTGTCTTTTCTTTTAATTTTGTTGCTTACTGCTCCAACGTAGGAGAAGCAACTTGCCCGTGCCTTCCCCGGTACAGTGGCGAACGGCCGCTGTACCGGCCGCCTCCAGCCCCTGGCTGCTCCCCCGGAGCACCCCTTTAACTGGGCCCGGCACGTCGGCGTGTAACGGGGGTCACGAGCGTGGCCAGGCCCCTCTGAAGATGCGCGCAGTGTGTGCAAGGCCTGGCCACGCGCGTAACCCCCGGGTTTTTGAGCACAGGTTTTAAAATGTGGCCGTTTCTGAGGTGCCCCAAGAACTCAGACTAAGGGGCTGCACTAAGACCTTTCCAACTTTATTAAAGACATTTCTTTTTCAGGCAGCAGTGCCATGGTGACGCCCGTTTCTTGTTGGTATTGATGTCCTAGTCTGCTGAATTACTGTGCATGTTTTATACTGCAAAGCGCCTGCAGCCCTTGGTACTGGCTGTACATAAACACAGGATTAGCTGGCTTAACTCTAGCCAGACCTCCAGTCCTCCCTCCCTTCCAACCCCAGCACCCACTGCTCCATAGAAGGCCCTGCCCCCTCCCCCCAGCAGCTGATACTCTCTCCCTCTCAGCTTTGGCACCTAATATTAAATAGACTCCCCCTCCACCCCACCCATCTAAAACCAAACCTTGCTGCTAGAGACCCTCCAGTCCCCCTCCCCAAAACAATCTTAATGCTGAGCCAGAGCAACGCTGGACGCCACTGGTAGGGAGCGAGGCATTCGGCCTCCTGCCGGCTCAGAGCCAGCATTAGGACGCTTGGGGTGGTTCTGGGAGTTGAAGGCGGATGGGGGCTGGGTTATATTTTGCTTAGACCACGCAGGAGGGAGAGGGATCAGGGTCTGGAGGCTACTTTTGGGGGGAGGGGCAGGGGTATTGCTAGCCATGGGCACAGGAAGAAAAGGGCGCAGAGCAATTTGTTTTCTGTCCTGCCTTGCCCGCCCACCCTGACCCCTTGTTTCAAAAGGACGGCAGAGGCTGAACCAGAAACACACAGAGCTTCAACCTGTGATCCCGGGACTTCGGATTCAGCTGAGGGAAGAGCAGGGGAGCATGACGGAGTCCAATCAGGGAGCCCGAATTCCTGGGGAGGGAGAGGAAGTGAATGCTGCTGGTGCTGAGACAGGGCGATGCTGAAAGAGGATAAATGTGGGGGGAGGGGAAGGGTTCTCATCCCGTAACCCTCCTTCCCATCTCTCTCTCCCCCCCACCCCAGCTCTGGCTTTCTCTCATACAAACCCATTCACCGCATTACCACCAGCTCTTTATTGTGCCCTGCACGTTCCCACAGACGTCCTCTCCACATGCATCCCCATGCCCTGGTTCTCTTTCAAACCCCAGAGACTCACATTTGTCCTGCTGATCTCAGGGAGAAGAGGGAACACTGCATTCATAGAAAGTGCCACTCAGCTCTACAATCCCTAACCCCGCCCCAGGGGAGCTGAGCAGGTGGTGTGGATACAGTACCATGCCCCACCTCCCAGAGATCAGCAATGCCAGCGCAGGAACCAGGGTACGGGAGTGCGTGAGGGAGCGGAGGGGCACAATGCATGGAGAAGGGGTGCAACGCGGCGAAAGCAGAGCCCAATGAAGAGAGATGGAGATGGGGTGGGACGGGCAGAGACGGTGATGGGGTGTGTGTGTGTGTGTGAAAGATTCAGAGACGGTGATGGGGTGTGTGTGTGTGTGTGTGAAAGATTCAGAGATGGCGATGGGGTGTGTGTGTGTATGTGTGAAAGATTCAGAGACGGCGATGGGGGGTGTGTGTGTGTGTGTGTGAAAGATTCAGAGATGGTGATGGGGTGTGTGTGTGTGTGAGTGTGAAAGATTCAGAGATGGTGATGGGGTGTGTGTGTGTGAGTGTGTGAAAGAGTCAGAGATAGTGATGGGGTGTGTGTGAAAGAGTCGGAGATGGTGATGGGGTGTGTGTGTGAAAGAGTCGGAGATGGTGATGGGAGTGGGGCAGCTGAGAGAGAACCAGAGGTGTTATCTTCGTCACCACACCCTTCCCAGGCCAGTAAATACTCCCATCTGCGGTAGGTCCCCCGATTGTGATTGTGAAATCGGATGTCCAGGACGTCCCATACTTGGTATGTAGGATCATCATCAACGGTTGTGGTTGCAGGGTCCGGAGGTGTATGGTGATACCGGGAGAGGACTACAGGCTTGAGCAGTGAGGCGTGAAACACGTTGTGTACTCTGATCCTGATGAGGTGCAAGTCTGGAGATCTAGCGTTTTAAGGCATTTAGCGCAGCATGAAAGCTCGAGGTCGTGGGGGGAGGGGACTTACAGGATGAAGAATCAGAGGGGTCTTGAAGAGCTCGATATGAATCCGGCAAACTGGTGGACTATTTGGAAAAACTGTTTTTCCCTCATGAGCAATGTTTTAAAACCCACCTGCATCTGTGCATAAAAGCCTCTACAGCCTTTGCTGAAATACGCACGGGAGGGGTACTTTAAATGATACATGCATACGTGCAAGCAGGGGTGGCTCTACGAGGCAGGGTGAGGCAGCTGCTTTGGAAGCAGCAAAAACTGCCCCCCAAACTCCTCTAGTAGCTGCATCACCCTGCTGCCAAAGCAACAAAGGTGGATAGTCCAGCAGCAGCTGGAGACTCCTCCATCTTTTCTAGATTCTGCGCAGAAAATGGCAAAAATGGAGGAGTCCCCCAGCATGCCGCGAGTGGAATTCATCCCGCTTGCGGCGAAGATGAAGGCCCCGCTGTACTGCGAGCAGAGCCTGTCCCACTCACGACAAAGATGAAGACCCTGATGAGAGTGAGGGGGTGTGTATGACAGTTTGCGAGCCAGGGGGGAGGGGTGAGAGAAACCATGTGTGAGGGTGTGTGTGTGAGAGTTTGCGAGCCGGAAGGGGGGGGGAGGGGTGAGAGAGATCATGTGTGAGGGTGTGTGTGAGAGAGTTTGTGAGCCAGGGGGGAGGGGTGAGAGAAACCATGTGTGAGGGTGTGTGTGTGAGAGTTTGCGAGCCGGAAGGGGGGGGGGAGGGGTGAGAGAGATCATGTGTGAGGGTGTGTGTGAGAGAGTTTGTGAGCTGGGGGGGAGGGGTGAGAGAAACCATGTGTGAGGGTGTGTGTGTGTGTGTGTGGAAAAGGGAAAGAGGGGGGCAGGGAGGCGCCGTCTCATCCCTCGCCTCAGGTAGCAGATTGCCTTGAGCCATCCTTGCTTGTAAGCACAATTTAAAATTGTCGCATCTCTCCGCTTGCGCGCCGATACGAGTGTTTATGGGCACATGCATGCATGTTCTTTTTAAAATGACCCTGTGCATATGCAAAGTTGGGGCTATGATTATAATGAGTGGTTCTTCTCTTTTATCCTGAATGTTTTGCACATTTGACTGTTTCTTAAAATCAGAAAGATGTTTATGTGACGGCCGATCTCTAACAGCCTGTGATTTTTGTTTAGTTTTAGAGTTGAATTTCACTGGTTTTCAGACTTACTTTTCTTTATGATACATAAGATTAACCAGAACAGTGGCACAATTATAGTATGGATGAAACAGATAAAGAAGGTAGAAAGATAAAGGTAAGGGCGAAAAGTCAGTAGGGTCTGCAATAACAGTTGGCAGAAGCAAATCTGTAAGATCGCGTGGGCTAAGAGGTCCTTTTGACAACTACTATGTCAGTGTGTAAGAAGAGGTATTTGATTCTTGAAGAGCATGACATGTATTTATTTATTTATTTAACACTTTTTTATACCGACCTTCATAGTAATAACCATATCGGATCGGTTTACATTTAACAAGGGTATAACTGTAGCGTAACTAAAGAAAATTAAGCAAAAGAAATGAATAAGAAATGAATAAGGCAAAGTTACATTCAACAAGGATAAAGAACTTGGAAGCTTATGTAGCTGGAAGGAAGTAAAAGGTGGTAACAATTAAGAAATACAATAGAGGATACGGGTTAAAGCTTAAAAGTGCTTTAACCTAGAGGTGCCATAGTCCATCGTTCATGAAGATCAAATGCCATCGTCCAAGTAAGAGAAGGGCAACTAGTGATTGTCTGGGGGATCCCCGAAAGCTATGTATGCTAGTGGCCTCCAACACTTACATTCTTTGCAAGTGTCTCAGTCTGGCAGTTCTAGTTACTAAGAACTGGATTTGGTTGTATACACGTAGGGCTCCCTTGGGATCCCGACTAATGTATGGCTTTGTAGAAAGGCTATAATGCAAACAAGAAGGTGGACAAAACACACACCAGATAGCAAAAACAATGAGGTGTGAAAAAATACACAGAAACTGTCCAATTAAGCATCCATAAATCCACATTTAATGGGACCAACCAAGCTCCAAAAATGTAACACAAATACTGTAGGTCCCCCGATACAGACTGTGTTTTGCCCAAGCTGAGTCAGGAGGGACTAGCAACTGCAAAATCAACAAACAATGAAAAATGGGCGGATAAATATAGGCAAACTAGCACAAACGTCAACAAACTCAAGAGGATAGAGTAAAACTGAGAAAGACCTAATAAAAGCACAGTATTCAAAAACTGCAAATCCCCTTCGTGGCCCTTCCTTCCCCTTTTTGAACATCAAGGGTTTGGTTTTATTTTGATTAACTGGTTTCATTCAACCCAAGAGATTCATGACTGCAGAGACTGGGACATCGCTAAAGTGTCCAAGAGGAGAACTATTTATTTATTTATTTAACGCTTTTTTTTATACCGGCGTTCGTTTGCACAACACATCGGTTTACAGTAAAACAGTTCGAAGCATGAAAGGAAATTACATCTTAACCATTTGAACAACTTCATGGCATTTTAGGGCAGGGGGGGTTACAGGATAGGAATATAAGTGGAAAGGAGATTAGTGGCATGAAGACAATAGGAACATGAACTATAATTTCCATAACTGTAGAGGTAAACACTTTAGAGGAGAAAACAACAAATTTACATAAGGGCATGCGAGGGGGTGGGTCTGGGAGTCATTGGTAGGCTCGTTTAAATAGCCAGTAAAGAAGTAAGGAAGAGAACAGGAGTGGCCCATTACAAATATCCATCTGATACTGAGAGAAGGGTTTAGGAGGTACAAAGGAGACATCTGATCCAAGGAGGAAGAGCAAACTATCCCAGAGGAGGAAGGGATCTGGCTCAGACCACAAAAGAATTTGGCATTCTGAATTTCATGGTGGTAAACACTGTGATGTCCTGGATGCCATGTTTCACCATTTCAAAAGATTACAACAAAATTGTGTTGGAACACCAGTTCTGAGTCCTGCGAGATCACTACCATCAACTCTAGAAACCAAAGGCTAATGCCCAGGGCTCAGGAGGCTATCCTTCCCATCTGTGATGATCCCTGTACGTCTGGGGCTAATAATGTTGAATCAATGCTGAAGAGAACATTAGCCCCAGTGAGTTTGTTCCCTTGGACCCCTCTGAAAGGATCCCATACAGACCGCCATTAAAGATATTTAGGTGGTATATGATTCAGTCATTTTTCTTCCTTAAAATGAGCAGGGGGGAGATGGGAGGTGTTCAGCAGACAAATTCCATAACTTCAATCTTCCCTTTAGTGTGCAGATGACTTGCATGATCTTTCGTTAAGTAGATGCTGTAAGCCTCGGCTTCAGCTGTTTTCCTTTCTTCAACAGGCAGAGTGGGTTGGGAGGTAACGTCCAGAGAGTGAGGCATTCTCATCACTCATTTCTGCCTTTGAGTGTGAAATAATGAGGAATCCAGGTGTCAAAACCAGCTACTGGCACAGCTGCAATAGCAACTCCAAGTCTCCAAATGAGAAGCCCACCAGATTAAGTATTCTCCAGAATAATATCTTTGTAGCATACAATTAGATATTAACAGACACTCATAATTAAAGTGAAATGGTTTGACATTTTCTCGCTGTTTGCACAGAAATCTGCAGGCATGCGAGGCAAGCTCCTACAGGGAGTGAACTGAAATTCTAGAAATAAAATTAGCAGACGACAAGGAGGAAATATGGTTGAAATTACATCCTCAGCACAGTAAAATAACACTATGCTAATAAGTGCAGCTATTCCAGGACATCACAGTGTTTACCACCACAGTAAACCGTTCTTTTCTTCCAGCTTGTGTTTGCTGGTTATAGATCACAGAGCAAGTCACACCAGGAGAGTGATTAGGAAAAACGAATGGAAATAAAACTTTCCTCCGTGAAGCTGGACTTCTCTAAACCATCTGAAATTATGGGAAGAAATAAAAAGCACAAACTTGCTTCAAAATGACACACTTATTCTCTTCTTTCGCTTTCAGCTTTATGTGGGGCTGGCTGGTTGAAGGAAGCCCAGCTGCCCACAGATCCCAGCCTTATTTTGGTTGTCTAGCGGCTGGCTCGATGTGGGAATGCTCCACCAATTCTGCAGCTGCAAAGAAACTGAAACTTCCTCCCCGACCTGACCCCGACGTGGTGATCAGCTCTATATCCACTCATCTATGGCGTCTCCACTGGCAAAACCTGCCATAATGTCCTGTGTTTTCCCTCCCCACCGCACAGACTGAACAGAATGCACGTTCATCTTCTAGACCCTGATGCTGATATACTTATGCTGCAAAACAATTTCACAAATGGAGTTTCACGTACAAAACTCCATGAAGACCCTGAAATTTGGGGAGTTTTGCATGCCAGACTCCATTTGGGAACCCTTTCAAAGGTTTTTCTCCTCCCAAACTGTAACATTTTGTGTCTTTTGCTATGCATACAATTGTATTTCAATTCTGAATTAAGAAGCTGTTGTGATACTGCTTAACCCCCACAGACTGTATTTACACACAGGCCGATACAGTAAAGCGCGGCCGCAGTTACCCCGTTTCTAACCCGCTGTGTACTCACAATTTGGCCGCGTAAATCTAACCCACGATTCACTATCTGTTTTTACCGATCCTTACCTCTTCATTTACTCGACGCGTATCCCTTTCCGCCCGCAGCTTGTATATGAGATGTAAACGATCCGATTAGCTATTCCCTCCCATCCAGTAACTTGCACCCCGACTATCGCCTTTTTAACCTGCAGTGTAGCCGCACGTTTAACCTGCTAAATTACCGCCTACCCTTACCCCTGCGTTAGAGGCAGGGGTAAGCGTAGGCGGCAAACTTTCCCCCAGCCCCCGCTCACCTGCCCTGGCCGCGTCCATGGGTGCCGGTCTCCGGGGCAGCCCCAGTCCTCTCTCCCCTCCTCCCGAAGCAAGGCGCAGGGCGAAAAGCCACTCGACATGCTATTAAAGTATTGGGAATAAAGTGTAACAAAAGTTAACTTACTTTTTCTTACAGTCCTCTCTGCCCTCCTCCGGAGGCGCGCACCGCGGCTCCCCTGCCTCCCAGGGGCAGCTGGCGGCAAAAGCGGCTTCCAGCGGCCCCCGGCGGCGAAGATGGATGAACGCACGCCTGTAGTGCAATTTGGGCGCGCAAGGCAGCAAAGGTGCATGAACGGGTGTGCGTGACGTCATGGCATTCATTCATACGCTTTTGGTGCCTTGAGCGTCACGAACGGGCGTGCGTGACGTCACGGCGTTCGTGACATCACGAACGGGTGTGCGTGACGTCACGAATCGCACTACGGGCGTGCGTTCATCCATCTTCACCGGTGGGGGCCGCTGGAAGCCGCTTTTGCCCGCCGGCTGCCCCCGGGAGGCAGGGGAGCCGCGGTGCGCGCCTCCGGAGGAGGGCAGAGAGGACTGTAAGAAAAAGTAAGTTAACTTTTGTTACACTTTATTCCCAATACTTTAATAGCATGTCGAGTGGCTTTTCACCCTGCGCCTTGCTTCGGGAGGAGGGGAGAGAAGACTGGGGCTGCCCCGGAGACCGGCACCCATGGACGCGGCCAGGGCAGGTGAGCGGGGGCTGGGGGATGGGATTAGTCGCGATCTGAAGAGTGGCTTTCCCGGTGCGTTGGATTTTAGGTTTTCTGTTGCTTAAAGTTGGGATCCACTTCCTGGTGAAATTCCAGGTACCAGCGAACCCAGGATACTGTATAGGTGCTGTATAGCGCCTATACAGTAAAATGGATTGCGCTTCAAGGACGTGCATTGGACGCGGCTTGCATTTGCATGCCATTTAAATACAGTATCGAGCGGTATGTGATCCGAACTGTGCGTGCGGCAAACGCGGGTGCGCCCAGCACTAACGCACCTCTTTCTACTGCACCTTACTGTATCGGCCCGACAGTGAGTTTCGCTTTGAGAAGCCTTGAGAGAGAGAAAGACAAAGCATGTTCAGTTGGATGCTGGGGCTTTACAGCAAACCTAATGCTTCACGACTTGTTATATCAACCCATATATCAAAAAGAAAATGATATAATCACATTCCAAAATTATTTACTGATAAAACATATACAAATACAATCACGCATTCACAACACACCATGCATTCATGTATAAAAACAGTATATCCCAAGTTTCACTTCACAAAGCTTCTTCAGGGGAATTCTTTTTATTTAAAATATAAGGCGACTTCTCAAAAAACATATGTTCCGATCAGCCGTTCACGGAACAGCCTGTGTGCAGCCTCACTCACCCCAGGAAGCCATAAGGCCACTGTGCACTGCTATTGCAGTGGGATGCTGTCAACGCAATGCCTTCCCTTCTTCTCAGTGACCCTACCTTAGGTACTTGCGCACCGGTGTGATGTCCTTTAAAGGGCCCGCAGCAGGAATCCGAGTGGCTGGCGCCTCCTGATGACCTCAAGCGGCTGGGTACTTAAGGCCCAGTTGTGCAATCTAGCCTTGCCCTCACCATCGGGTCCCTTGTGTCATGCTTTAATAAGCCGAAACCCAAAGGCTCAACCCATGGGAGGTGCGGCTGGTCCAGGTGAAGCTCTAGCCTAGCCTGTGCCAAGGAGCGTCCTCCAGTTTCCACTGCAGGCCTCATGGGCGGTGCCAACTACACTGCAACAAGAAGGGCTCACTCTTACTCCGCTCCTTACAACATATATCTCTATGACAAGTTTCAAATGGAGTTCACGAAAGAGGAGTATCTTCATTCCCACCGATTCATGACAGATAACACAAAAACATCCAGCAGTGACACGTTCCTATATCAGATGTAACCCATTTCTTCATAATTAATCAGAAGGTTCAGTTAACCACAACAATTCCAGAATCGATGTACACTCTCTCCCTCCAATATACAAATTTCCTCATCACATTCTTCATGAAGAATAGAAAAACTGGGTACTCTACTTCACCAACACATAATCAAATACTCCCGCAAGTCAAACCACACGAACATTTGCTATTCTAAGACGCCATCATTTTTCATGTGACTTTTTTAAAAAAGGCCTCTATCAAGCCTTACCACTGAGCTCCATAATAATCTAATCTAAACAACTAGCCTTCTAGATCAATGTGGCCATCTTGGATAGTACCCGGCTTCCACTAGCCTGCCAGTAATGACACTGTTTCCTAGGGAGTTGTAGCCTGGCTACTCCATGGCCTGCAAAAATCCTAGGCTATGCTTCCTTTCGCCGCCATATCTTTTTGTCTTCACCTCTCCCATTGCCTCTGATCTAGAGAGAGTGAAGGGTGGTAAGTTAGCAATACTGCAACCTCTGTTCCTGATATTATTTTAGACTATAACAGTAGAAAGACCATTAAGTCCATCCAGTCTGCCCAAATGTACCCCCATAGCCAATGTATCATCACAGACTCCCCACTACCCTAACCTCCCTTCTCCTTCTCCCCATCCCCTATCCCTATCCTATTTACCCCTGGTTTGTTTGTTTTTTTACTTTTTGCTCCTCAACAGGAGCAGTAGCAAGTTGTGCGTGCCGGCAGAGTGCCGGCACACGCTTCCCCAGCACAGTGGCAAATGGCCGCCATACCGGTGCCTCCAGCACCACCCCTCCCCTTTTCTTCGGCCTGGCACTTCTGTACCTAATGGGAGTTATGCACGCAGCCGGGTCCCTTCTAAAATGAGCACAACGTGCTAGGTCCAGCTGCACGCGTAACCCCCAGTTTTATGTGCACGATGGAATAAAAAAATCGCAATATTTATTATGGATGATGCTTTTATTCGGTGAACGGCTTGTTTCTTAATGGATTACAAGCCCCCTAGAGTCCGATACTGTGATTTCTTGTTCTAGATCATTCATTCTTCTGAAAAAGCTTTTCGTCTGCCTGATTTATACCTTTGAGGTCTTTAAAGGTCTCTGTCATATCTCCCATCTCTCCTCTAGGGCAGTGGTACTCAAACCAGATCTTGAGTCACATCCAGCCAGTCCGGTTTTCAGGATATGCACAATGAATATGCATGAGGAAGATTTACATTACAATGGAGGTAATGCATGCAAATCTCTCTAGCTAGGTGTGCCCTGAAGATTAGGTTGAGAACCATTCCTCTAGGAAATATATATATATAGGTCCTTAAGTCCCAACTCATATGGCTTGTGGTGTAGATCCTGCATCATTTTGGTAGCCTTTTTCTAGACCATCTCCAGCTTGTCAATATCTTTTCAAAGTAATGGCCTCCACAACTGGGCACCATCCACCAAAATGACTCCAAAGATGATTATAGAGGTATCTCAGGAAGTCACAAATTTGTAGCTGTGATGAGGTAGATAAGCAATCTCACAGATGAGGAATAGTAATTCTTTCCCTTTTGATACCTTTTTATGCTTTCAGATATCTGAAATGTTGGAAAGAATTATGCAAAAGGTATCTGTGTCTGTCTGTTGGTCGGTACAATCTCTCTCCAAAGGACAGAAGGAATATATCACCAAATTTGGTTTACTAGGAGAAAATGGAAAAAAGTTCAAAAGCATTGGGTGGTATTTTCAGAGAACAAAGCCTTCCAAAATATCCCCATCGCTTTACTATGGAAGGTGATTAGATACTGTAGAATGTTGATAGAGGGAAAGAAATGAAGCCTGAAGTAGCTGGCAAAGGATGGCCCCTTTCATGCCACCTCACCCCACCCTTCCTAACCAATGTCCCCTATACACACAGACACAGAGACCCCACCCTAAAAACATACCCATACCCCTTCTCTATACACTCATTGCAAACCCACTCACTACACCACTCTCCCCCCAAGCAACCCCATGTCCATCCCCACATACAGGCTCTCACTACCCAAAAACAAACAATCCCCCCTCCCACACAGAAACCTTCTATCTATCTATATATGCATGCATGTATATATACACTCACATCCAAACACATAAGTAAGGGTGTCAGCAAAATGTCCCTTACTATATGCATTAGAATCTTCACAGATGCTGAATGCATGAGGTCAGAAAGCGTAGGAGAGTGTCGTGTCGTGTTCCATGACTTGTCCCACTGAAGGCATCTTGCAGGAAGTGTGTTTTTAACCAAATTCATTAGCCCACTTTAGCTCATGCTCTCTTCATTCAATCTCCTGCCTTGAGGAGATGGCTGGTGTCCATGAGTGAATGTCATGGATTTGCCTGCTATGCTGCCTCTGTGTCCTGGTCTTGCCTGCCATGACTTCTCTGTGTCTGCAGAGGCCTTCAGTGAGCCTCAACACTAGCCTTGCTAAGCTCTTCCTCGCTGCTTTTGCCATGCCTATCTAACCCAGCCTTGCCAGTGTATATTTGTCTTCTCATGGTGTCATCCTTGGCTCCATGATCTGGCCCTTGTTCCTTGCCTTGTCTCGTGTGCCTTTTAGCCTTCTTGCACTGTGTCTTGTCTGGTGGCCTTCAAGCCTTTTTGCCTTGAGGCCTTCATGCTTTCACTGTCTTGTATCTTGTCTTAAGGCCTTCAGGCCTACTCTGTCTAATATCCTGACTTGTGGCCTACCCAGGCCCTCTTATTGCCTAGTGGCCTACGGGGTTCCTGCCTTGTTGCCTTCAGGCTTATATATTCTCTGTTATCCTTGTCTGCCTCGTGTAACTCTTGCCCTAGTCTGCCTTGTTTGGTCTTGTCCTTGGTTAGTTTTGTCATGCTCTGCCAGCCCTGTCTGTTTCAGTATCCTGTCTAGTCCTGCCTTACTAGAGTCCTGTCCTTACCTTGCCTCAGTCTGTGTCTTGTCTAGTTCCATGTCCTGCCCAGTGGCCAGTGTTGCCTTGTCTCCATGTACCAAGCCTTGCCTCTTCTGTCCAAGCCTAGCCATGTCTGTCCAGCCTTGTTTTGTCTAGTCTGGCTCCAGCCTGTACGGACTCACTACCATGTACTGCCGCCGCAAAGACCTACTGGCACCCAGAACCCAAGGGCTCAACCTGCAGGGAAGGGGGCTGGCTAGGCGGAAGACCAGCTCTTGATTAGTCCAGAGTCCTGCCTTGCAGTCCTGTGCTGCTTCTCAGGTGGGTTTCCCAGATTCCAGAAAATGTGATAGAGGGCTGACCAGGCCCTAGGACTTGGGAGATTTTCTTAGGATCCAAAGAGGATCTTGAGAGGTGAAATAAAGGAAGAGGGAAGTTAGCCTCCTACTTCTCATATTCTGAGGGAGTCCCTGAAGCATGGATTTCTGGTTGAAATCAGCTTAAGTACTGCCAGACTGGGAGATCTATTTGCACTCAGAAACTCATCTGAAGTTGTATCAGGAGGAGTTTCCTTTTTTTTTCCTGCTGGGAAGGTGCCTGCATCCAGCATGCAGGTAGACATACCAAGAAGGATCCCTTTTTATGAGCCCCAATTGCTAGGGAGGGCAGAATTGCACTTGTGATTGTATCTTTGATTTATTGGAACCTTCTTTTCTGGATTGACGTGCACTGTTTCTAAGGGTACCTGCTCTGAATACTTATCTACATTCAAGTTAACCAATAAAAGGATTTGTTTTTTAACAGCTGTATGCAGTGTGTGTGTTTTTTAGTTGGAAGACAGCAGATGAGCTCTAGAGAGCTTTACCTTTTCTCCTTGTCAGGAAAAGAACCCGGAAGCATGGGTCCGAATATGGCCGACCCTCTACCAAGTGATCTGCTGAGCCCTGACAGCTGGTGAGACAGGGCCTACCCCCAATATTCCCCCCCCACACACAGACACATCTGAGATTTATTACCCCGGGTGCCTGCCTTCTCTCCCTCCCACTACCCATTGTTTAACTCACTCTCAGCAAAGCACCTGATCTAACCGCTCAGATCTTCAAGTTGTTAATTTCAGCTAAACTAAGGAAACTGAAATTGAGCTTAAATCTATCTGCCCCAAATCTGAATGGTTTCATTTAGGCCTGCTACTGCAATATCTAGGTTTGGCCACTAAGGCCTCAGGAAGAATCCGTTATCATTGGGAGAGGGGGGGGGGGGGATCAATGTGAGAGTGGGAAGCTCCCCTGAAAAAATACTGCAGCTCTATGGTGCATTCTTCTGACTCGCGGCCATACATTCTGGGACAAAAGAACATGGCCAGTGGCCCTTTAAGGCGATGGTGGCCCCAACCTCAAGGGACTGCCATTGGTCTTTAAGGGCCTGGAGAAAAATAACAGCGGATTGAGAAAAGGTTGAGTGGGGGTCAGGGCTGATCTCTGGCTCAACCCAGGGTGACCACTTGAGGTGGCCCTGACTGCCAAAAAGAAAATAAATAGTCAAATGAGCCCGAGTGGTGACGCCCCCTTCCAAGGTACAATAAAAGGCAAAGTTCCCTCCCCTCAAAGGTTAGACTCATTGGTGTTCAGTGGCCCCCCAAACCCAAAATATAAGCATTTCGGGTACACCCTCCCACTCCCCCAAAGTGCTCAAAATTTTAAAAAAGATCTTCCAGGCCCCCACCCCCCCAAAGTGCATAAAAAAATAAAGGTGTTTGGGGCCCCCTCCCTTTGCACCCCCCGAATCTTTGAAATCCCAAACAGGTCCCTTGGTGGGGCCGGGGCGCCCCCTCGCACCCAGCCCAGTCCGTGCCATTTTTCAAAATCTATTTATTTATTTATTTACCAATTTTTATTCCGTTAATTCCAAAATGTTCAAAAACGGATCACAACTAACATACACATTAAAATTATCACACAAAATAAAACAGTAAATACCAAATTTTAAGAACAAAGTATAACATTAGAAACAAATATAATATGTACACTAATAAGCCTGATTAAACAGAGTTGCTTTTACTTTCTGTCAAAATTTCAAATAATCCTGCTCACACCGTGTCTCATAAGCTAAGGAATTCCACAACTGAGGCGCAACTATTGAAAATGCCTTAGGCCTTGTTTCCTGGAACTTAGATTGAGAAATTGTGGGAACAAATTTTGGTTCTGAGACCTCAAAAAATGTAAAAAAACTTTTTTTTTCACCAGATGCCCAGGAGGGAGAAGCTGCAGAAGGAGCACATTTGGGGTTCTTTTTTTTTGGTATAGGGGTTATGGAAGGTTGTTTGGACAGATTTAGACCTGCTGTTGCAGTGCCTAGATTTGTCAAGCCAAATGTAGCCAATTATTACTTAATCTTACTCCTAGTAGGCCTTCGACTTGGTTCCCTTTTGTCTTGTTAAGTATAACCTACATTGCAATTTTGTTTGGACAAAACGTACCAGCCAATGGGGGAGATTTTAAAATAGCAACATTTATCCAATTAAGAGCCAATTTTAATCACACGTTTTTCCTGGACAATATATGTACAGATTGTCAAGTCAATAAAGTTTCCTGAATCTGAATCCAGATGTCCATGTGGAAATGCAGGTACTTCTTTAGCCGGATCTGTCTGGCAAACTATTCAGGCAACCTAGGAGGCCAGGCATTTGAGTAACAATCAAGCTAGTATTAACGGTTATTATTTAGGTCATTGCTGAGCTTGTGGTTAGGCATAAGAAAGGTGAGTGTTAGTAGGAACTAAGAGAAGACCTTGTAGAGTTCTGCCTTCAGACCTGCTCAGGTGTGCCACAGAAAAGTCACCACCGGGGCTCTGTCCTCAGCACTTCACAGCAATAAGAGTCACCAGTTGTGGCTCGGAAACATCAAGGCGCTTCTTTCTGAGAACAAGAGCTTCGTCTTCCTAGCTACAGCATGCATGAGGCCTGCAGGGTGGTAATTAATGGGCAGCATGCAGGGCATGGACAACCAGGCCTCACTTTATGTGGCACCCACAGCGCCCACAGCAGCTCCTCATCTTCTCCCTCTGAGCTTCCTCCAGCCTCTGTCTTATCACACTAAATGAGCTGCCTGCCCCACCACGTGGACGTCTGCATTCTCTTGCGCTTGTACATACAGAGGGCTGCTCCATTTCATGGGTCCCTGTGTGCCTCAGCCTCCTTCCTCCCTTTGTTTTGAAATTTGGAAGAGAGACTGGTGGGGGCTTTCAGTGTTTCCCTAGCTCTTATTTTGGCCACAAGTCCTCTCCATGTATGAACTGCCTGCCCCGCAGAGGCTGGTGTGCCTCACAGCAAGTTTGTTAATGTCGGCGTGCAGTGGACTTGAAAAGGTTGGAAAATACTGTCCTAAATTAAGAAGAAATCTTGCAGGTGCCTGTCAGCTGGGAGGTGTCTTTAGCAGTGTGGACAGGATAACTGGCTAGACTGCACGCATCAGGTGGTCTTTTTCTGCTCTTCGTTACTTTGTTACTACGGAGATAATTTCCAGTAAATGCCCAGTCCCTAAATTAGGTGCCAGTTACTTAGGGCTGTGATTGTTTTTCTGAGATTAGGCTCCTACGTTAGTTGGCTAATGCTGAAAATCAGCACAGTGTTCCTAACTATACCCCTGCAGCTGTCCACGTTTGAGATAACTACGTTTAGATGCCTTGTAAAACTAGGCACCTAACCTGTAGGATCTTAGCTCTAATTTTCAATGGGGTTGAGTTAGAAGTTTACAGCAACTCCAAAAGGAAGGCAGCTAAACCTTTTAGAAACTGACCCTGTGTAGGAGATGAAGAGAACACGCATTAAGAGGGTGACTTGATGATGGAGTGCAGAAACATTAAACGGGCAGGTAGTTTTCAACCTGCAGAATTTACATCGGTTTTCAGAGAGAAAGAGTACACGTGCAGACCTGCACTTACTTTCTCCTGTGAAGCTGCACGTACACATGCGAGTGCTAATCCTTCCTGACTCCATTCCCTAGAACACCTCCTCTCTGGTCACCCTGGCACTACACCCAGAGAGGGGAGGCAATGCTGTTTCACTTTAAAAACTGCCCTCTAAAAGGGCCAGGCTACAGGGAGCACAGGCCTCTCAACATGTGCACGCTCTGCATCTTTAAATTCCTTGTGCTGGGAGGCTCAGCCTCTCCCCCAAGTAAAAAGAGACTTGAGCTCTGCACCCTTCCACATCCCTCCTCCAAGAAGGGGCTTGGTCCCAGCCGCACTCACAGGCCCTCCCCATGGACCCCAAACTTATTCCCCCCTCCCCCCCCAATGAACCTTGAAGTCTTTACTGGCATGGGAAAATCAATGCACCTCTTGCCAGCACCGCTGCTAAGTTCAAAATGGAGCAGTTTTTCAGCAAATGTTATGCCAGTGTGCACAGGAGCTAAACTTACCTAGGGCCTGATGGCCTAGGTAAATTTAAAATCTGCCTCAGAATAAACTGATAATATTAAGTTAGCTCATTATCACCTACCGTATACAGTGCAAAGGGCTGACAATTATTTTCAGTCTTTTGCTGATCACTTGCCTACGTATTTACCACCCAACAAGGCAACTGTGCTCCTCCACTAAGAATCTCTTGGCAGGCCCTGCCCCAAGAACGGCTAAACTGGACATCACAAGAAATCGTGCTCTCTCAGTTGTTGGCTCGAGATTCTGGAACTCTATTCCTGACTCATTGCGAGAGTCCTCTACAGAGCTTCGAAGGGAACGTAAACACATTTCTACTTAAACAGGCATTTAAAGCAATTGAGCCTTAACAGGGCCTGGAAGAAAGCCTTATGTAACCTGGCATGCTTTGAGTCCATCTGAATATCTAATGCAGAGGGAATCTTTTGTTTCAGACCTTTCTTTACGTATGCCTTTTCTTTGATTATGTACCTTTTCACTCTGAACCGCTTCAAGCTACTTTAGAGAGAGTTTTCAAATGTGTGCTCATTTTGAGTGTGTACACTAAAGAGTGTGTACACTAAAGAGTGTACACACTAAAGAGTGTACACTAAAGAGTGTACACTAAAGAGAGTGTACACTAAAGAGTGAATTGGACTGCCATTTTTGGAGAGAGGATGCTGGGCTCAATGGACCTTGGTCTGACCCAGCATGACCTTGGTCTGACCCAGCATGACATTTCTTATATTCCTATGAATTGGCCTCTATTTAGCATCACATTAACTCAGCGATTCTCAACCGGTGTGTCACATCTCACTAGTGTGTTGCCATATGTGCCAGGAGTGTTGCACACTTCCCGGTCTCACTGAGCCGGCTACTCTTTCCTCCCTCTCCTCCACCCCAGCGACAGGCATTCTTCCACTGCTGTCGTTGCCACCCAGGCTACTAGCACATTTGGGAATGGCAGCAGCATTAGTAGAAGCTGCAGCATGGCCTTTTCTTCTTCCCGCCCCTGGCCCAGAAGAGGAAGCGACATATAGTGGGGGTGTGCGGGAAAAAGAAAGGGCCATGCTGCAATCAAAAGCAGCAGCACTGGCCCCGAGCAGCAGCTGGCAATCGCAATAGAAGCAGTGGGGGTTTGGTGCAAAATGATCAGCCGGTAATCAACAAGAGGAGGCAGAGCTGCATCAGCCCCTGTGACCGATGGGACTCTTCTTTCTTGGGCGGCGAGGGCTGGAGGAGGAGAAGGAGGCAGCTGCAGCTGCCATTTGAGCTCGGAACGGGGTGTGTTAGTGAGAAAGCGAGCCAGAGTGTGTGTATGAGAGAGAGAGCATGTATGTAATTGATTGCATGTGTGTGTGTGTGTGAGAGAGAGCATGTATGTAATTGATTGCATGTGTGTGAGAGAGAGCACTAGTCAGGCAGGTGACTGGTATGACAGAGAGCAAGCGACTGATCAGGGAAGTGTCTGGTGTATGTGTGTGTGGGTGAGAGAGAGATTGGTCAGGAAGGTGATTGTTGTGTGTGTGTGGGTGAGAGAGAGATTGGTCAGGAACGTGAGTGTTGTGTGTGTGGGTGAGAGAGATTGGTCAGTAATGTGACTGTTGTGTGTGTGGGTGAGAGAGATTGGTCAGTAATGTGACTGTTGTGTGGGTAGGTGAGAGAGAGATTGGTCAGGAAGGTAACTGTTGTGTGTGTGGGTGAGAGAGAGATTGGTCAGGAAGATGATTGGTGTGTGTGGGTAAGAGATTGGTCAGGAAGGTGATTGTTGTGTGTGTGTGTGTGGGTGAGAGAGAGATTGGTCAGGAAGGTGATTGTTGTTTGTGTGTGTGTGCATGTGTGTGTGTGTGTGAGAGAGATTGGTCAGGAAGGTGTCTGTGGTATGTGAGAGAAATTAGTCAGAGGTGACATGTGAGACAGAGACTGGTCAAGGAGGTGACTATGGAAAGAGAGATATTGTTGAAGGAGGTAACTGTTGTGTGTGTGAGAGAGACTGGTCAGAGAGGTGACTGTTATGTGTGAGAGAATAAGATTGGTCAGGAAGGTGACTAATGTGTGTGTGTGTATGTGTGTGTGTGAGAGACACTGAGTGATCAGGGAGGTGACTGGCATGTGAGAGACAGAGACTGATTGTGGGGTCTAACTGATGTGTGAGTGTGTGTCAGAGACTGGTTGTGGACTCTAAGGAAGAAGACCATGAGGACAGAGCTTTAGCAACCACTGCTGTTTCTGGTGTTTGCTATTGGCCTGCAGGGGAAAGGAGTAGGACAATTGCTGGAGAGGGTAAGTAAAGGTGGCTTTTTAAGTTTGCATTTCTTGATTGACTTCCATTTTAATTATTGGGTATTATGTGATGTGTCTGCTGTTTTGAAATATTTTACTGATGTTTGGAGAATTTTTAATACTTTTTATGAGTTTTTAATTATTGGATGTTCTGTTCATCAGTTCTGAAACATTTATTCTATTTATTAATATAGGTTTATAATTATTTTATATGTCTTGAGGAATGTATAATTAGAAATGTGCATACAAAAACTGAACTGGAAACAGCAAGAAGCCATGCTCTGTATGCAGTGCAACAATGGAAAAGCAAAACATTAACTTTTTGGTCACTTTATTCTGTTTTTGTGGTGAGGGTCTGTCTGTATTCTGCATATGTGACTAAGGCAAGGGTATTCTGCAAGCTTGTAGCTTCTGTGTGGGGATCTATAACAGCTTGGCATGTTCTGTTTTCCTAATAGGAGGTGTATTGGTATTTAGGACCTGGTGTAGTATTTGTAGTGTTGCCTTTTCATAGGCAGGGTTGTTACTATTTTAATGTTTTCCATAATACAGGTGTAACTTTGTGTGAATGAGTTTGTGTGCATTATTACAGATCCTGGGAGTGTTAGGTGCTATATTTCATTTTCCATTTCTCAAGTTTTGTACTGCATGCAAAGTGGCTTTTTGGAGTTTCCAATCTGGTTTCTGTCTTCATATTTGTAATTTGTGATCTTTCTGTATTTGGTGAAGATTGGTTGTGTGTGTGTGTGTGAGTAGGTCTATTGCACCTGGTAGTGGAGGGAGTTAGTGTTGCGTTTACTGAAATGACACCAGAACCAGAATATCTATTTTCTATGCTGAGTTGTATGGGGAATGTCCTAGCTCAATTCTGCAGTCATTGCTGGGGGGGGGGGGTTCCTGAGGATGCAGAGTGTATGTTTACATAAAGCCCCGTGACAATCACACATATGAGAACCATCTGTCAGGTATGCTCTGACAGAAAAAAGGTTGAGCACCACTGCACTAACTTACAGGAGCCTTTAGTCACTTGGCCCCAGAGTGAATTAGAGCAATTCATTCTGGCAGCACTCCGGCTGGACTTTATGGAAGGGAACCCATCCCATTTAACTGAAAATGTATGCAAGTCACTCACTCTATCCTTAACAATTAGTGTACATTTATTTTTTGTTATTTATTGTGGTGCATTACCAAAAACTGAGAACCAAACAGAAACACTTTGTGTGTCAAGTTCTGGTTCCGTGGGCTCAAGACTTATTTTCTCTTCCAGCTTTCGCTATTACAAATCTACACTGCAAACTCTAGAATGAGAACGTCACTTTTTACTGCCAAAGAATTGCTGAGGTCACGAAAGCCAAAGTTTCTTGGGCTGTAGATTGAACTGCTAAATTTTAAACACAGTTGGACATGACAAACGGAGCTGACGAGCAAAAAAATCCAGGTGCATGTGTATTAAACCTGAAAATGCTCCTTTTGAAAGTGCAAATAACAGAGGGAGACTTACACAGTATCTGTGGTCCACGTTTTCCTCTTGAGCCAGTGATTGTGCATTAAAAGGGCTTCCTGAGATGGAATGAAAAAGCTGGCAAGCAAATGTACCCTGCACGCACGCCTGTGCAATTTCAGAGCACATGACACCAGCTGAAAAGATGGCAGATGCAAGAATTGGATTTAACTACAGACAATAACTCAATTTATCCTCTCCATAGCCTAGTAACTCAATAAGCTTTTAATGGTTTCGTAAATAAACAGATGGATGTCATCAAAAGCCAGGGCAAGATGGATCTGATTGGCCTCTCTCTGTATCAGTTTGCACAATCTGTCCCTAAATATCTAGATGAGGAAATATAGACCCAATCTGTACAGAACAACTTATCTGGGCAATGAGGACACTCTGAAAGAGGGAGGGTTACCCATGCTTAGGAAGGAGGAAGAGAGGAAGTCAAATATTATCCCTTGGCATTCTGCAGCAGGATATGCAAATTCACTTATGACCAGCTCGCTGCAATGTTAGCGAGCCAGGCTGGGCCTTCCAGGATGGAAAGAGAAGCAACTCCTGTCCCTGGCAGATGAAGAGCTTTCGGGTCGCCTGTGCACTGGAAATCACTCATTTTGTGCCTAGAACCTGAAAGCGCCCTCTCTAGAGCAGTGAAAGGGGAGCGCAATACAAATATTTTTTGTGGAAAAAAAGCAAACACAAAAACAGAGAGACCTAAATTTAGATGTAATTTTGAAAGGCAAATGCTAAATCATTCTTTATTATAGGAAAAAAAAAAGTTGATTTGTTTTGCAAATTTCTAGCCCGCTAGTCCCAAAATGGTTATTCCTAGTGGACATCCGTTACTTAAATCCATTTACCCATGCAGGTTGTTACAAATTTTGGCAAAAAATATCTGAAGTTGAAAATACTGGATGCCCTAGCCCAGTGGTTCTCAACCTTTTCTCGTCGGGACACAACTGGCAGATGGTTCTCACATGCGTGACACACTGTTCATCACAATATTACCTTAATTGTTAAGAGCGACACAAGGAAAAATAAGAGTACTCTCTCTGAACGTAAATTATATAATAGTAAACCTCCCTTACCAGAACAGCATCAACTTCCAGCACTCAAACAGTAACCACCTTACCGAAGAAAAGGCAACACTGAACATATTATAAACTCCAATACTTCTGTTAGGAAAATGGAACAAGCCAGGCTGCTATAGATCCCAATCCAGAAACTACATGCAGCAGAAAACCTCACCTCAGTCACATGTGCTGACCCTCAACTAACAGACAGGCCGATACAGTACAGTGCACTCCGACGGAGCGCACTGTTAGCCTGCTCTTGGACGCACATTTTCCCTTACCCCTTATTCAGTAAGGGGAGGAAAACGCGCGTCCAACCCACGGCACCTAATAGCGCCCTCAACATACAAATGCATGTTGAAGGCCATATTAGGTATGCACGCGGGATACAGAAAGTAAAATGTGCAGCCAAGCTGCACATTTTACTTTAAGAAATTAGCGCCAACCCAAAGGTCGGTGCTAATTTCTTCCGGCACCGGGAAAGTTAACAGAAAAGCAGTAAAAACTGCTCTTCTGTGCACCCTCCAACTTAATATCATAGCGATATTAAGTCGGAGGTCCCGAAGAGTAAAAAAAGTAAAAAAATAAAAAATAAAATTTGAATTCGGCCCGTGGCTGTCGGGCCGAAAACCGGACGCTCAATTTTGCCGGCGTCTGGTTTCCGAGTCCGTGGCTGTCAGCGGGCTCAAGAACCGACACCGGCAAAATTGAGCGTCGGCTATCAAACCCGCTGACAGCCGCCGCTCCTGTCATAAAGGAGGCGCTAGGGACGCGCTAGTGTCCCTAGCGCCTCCTTTTACCCGGATCTACCGCCGGACCTAATTTAAATACTGAATCGCGCGCACCGTTAAGTGGCCAGTGTGCGCGCCGGGAGAGTGGCCAGTGTGCGCGCCGGCATTTGCCCGCTCTCCCGCAGACTTTGCTGTATCGGCCTGAGAATAGAGACCATAAATCACAAACAGAAACATGCAGTAAAAAACTAAACTGGAAACTGCAACAAGCCAGAGTCTGTATGCAGTGCAACAAATGAAAAATGGAAATAACCAGTCCTCATAAAATAAAGCAAGAAATATAAAATCAATAGCAGTAAAGCCATACTAATAAAAAGAACAGATTTCAAAACAGCTGATGAATGGAATATCCAATAATTAAAAACTCATATCAAAAATTTCTAAACACCAATAAAATATTTCAGAATAGCAGACACAAAGACCCAATAATTAAAAATAAGGATTAAAAATGCTCTGTTCTCCATTCCTGAAAATGCTCGATTTCCAGGTGACCTGAGATTGCAGTGGGGGGGAGAGGGAGAGGGGGGGGAGGGTTTTGTAAATTTCTCCTTTCTCTGTCACACACATGCTCGCTCTCTCACTTACGCAGGCTCTCAATCACACAATTACACACACGCTCTCTCTCTCTCTTATACACAAAGGGCCGGATTTTAAATGCCCTGCGCGCGTAAATCCGTCCGGAATTACGAGCGCAGGGCCCTCGCGCGCAGATTTAGCATAGGCCGCCGGCGCGCGCACAGCCCCCAGGACGCGCGTAAGTCCCGGGGCTTCGTAAAAGGGGGGGAGGAGGAGGCGTGTCCAGGGGCGTGTCCGGGGTCAGGGGGCGGTTTGGGGCAGGACCGGGGGCGTGGCGCCGGCCCGGGGGTGTGGTCGAGCCCTCCGGACCAGCCCCCGGTTCGGGTGATGGCGCGCCAGCAGCCTGCTGGTGCGTGCAGATTTACATCTGCTTTCAACAGACGTAAATCTGCCAACAAAAGGTAGGGGGGGTTTAGATAGGGCCGGGGGGGGGTGGGTTAGGTAGGGGAAGGGAGGGGAAGGTGCGGGGGGGGTGGAAAGAAAGTTCCCTCCGAGGCCGCTCCGATTTCGGAGCGGCCTCGGAGGGAACAGGCAGCGCGCGCCGGGCTCGGTGCGCGCAGGTTGCACAAAGTGCACCCCCTTGCGCGCGCCAACCCCGGATTTTATAAGATACGCGTGGCTACGCGTGTATCTTATAAAATCCAGCGTACTTTTGTTCGTGCCTGGTGCGCGAACAAAAGTACGCGCTTGCACAAATTTATAAAATCTGCCTCCCAGGCTCTTAATCACACAATTACATACACGCTCTCTCTCTCTCTCTCTCTTATACACACAGGCTCTTAATCACACAATTACATACACGCGCTCTCTCTCTCTTATACACACAGGCTCTTAATCACATAATTACACACACGCTCTCTCTCTCTCTCTCTTATACACACAGGCTCTTAATCACACAATTACATACATGCTGTCACACACACGCAATCTCAAACACATATGCTCGCTCGCTCACTCACTCTCCCCACGAACTAGTGGCAGCAACAGCCTCCTCCTCTTCCAGCCCTCATAGCTTCAAGAAAGGAGTCCCATTGGCTGCGGCGACTGACGTGGCTCCTCGTTTTGCTCTGGGATGACGCTGCTCTTCTTCGGGCCGGCGCTGCAGAGAATTTACCTAACAGGATCTCCTCTTCCAGCGCTCGCAACCGCTGCACTCCACTTCCTCTTCCGGGCCGCGGGGGAGGGAAGAAGAAACCATACTGGTACTACTGACTCCAGCTCTCTTGCCGCGTTCTGCCCGAGCGGAGAAAGAGTTCCATTTCGCTGGCGCAGGAGCAGCTGGGCCAGCGGGGAACTGGGAAGGGTGGCGACACACCTGCATGTGCTTGGCGACACACCAGTTGAGAACCGCTGCCCTAGTCGACACTAAAGCTATTGTAAGCCTATGGAGATTTAGTCAATTGATTACCAGCTATGAAGGTCTGGTAGCTACATTTATTCCAAGCTCCCGCAGCTTATTAGCAACTGGCAAACAGAATTTCTTCATGGGTGTCTGTTCTTAGGGGAATGCAGACCTAAGGCAGTGCTCACTGGTACAAACATTCATCTCTGGAGGCCTTGATAAGACTAATGGCACCCCTATATACTGAATTCAAACACTGTCTTGTCTGTCCTCCAAAAAGAAGAAAATCTGAAATTTATAATATAATGAAGACGTGCAGAGTGCAAGCCACACTTTGGGTTAGTGGAATTTGGATGGATTAAGTCAATGTTTCACTTGAAGTCTGCCATGTCCAGCCAACCTATTAGAAGCTACATGCACTGCTAAGGATGGTATAAAAAGGGCCACAAAGGCAGCCAAATTCACCTTGAGATGATTCAAGTCTGTATTTATGCTATGGGGGAATTATACTAAAGATTGAATGCAGATAATGGTGATGCCCATTTGGGCACATGAAGGAGGGTATCTGAAAGTAGTCAGGACGCCCCTTCTCAAGCAAAGGTAATGCATTCATATGATGTCTATTTTCAGAATTCTTTCCCCTAGAACTGCTCACATAAGATATAACAGAGAAAAAGGCATTGCTGGAAAGCTGAAACTCATGCAATCTGCCCCATAGACTGTATAAAACAGAGTAATAGTATAACTTAGGGGGAGAGAGCTCAAGAAGGAATTTTAAACACTCCTCAAAAGCGCATTCATTTTATAGTGCACTTCTGCAGTTACCATCTACTTAAGGTACATAATCTGTTGCAGGCATACAATTAGGTTGGTGTCACTCCACCTAATGCAGTACAATAGAGGAAGGGTTAAGGGTTAGTTTTATGAGCTATTGCTCTGTAACTTACATACAATTTGAGCTCTTGATGGCTGTACTATAGCTGAAAACTGTGCAGCATTCAACAAAATTAGAGCCTGTCTTTTCTCTCTCAGTTAATAGCTTTGGTTGTTTGTCTACCTTCTTTGTTTGCTTTCCAAACTCCTCTGCAAGGTTAGCCAGCTAAGAGGATGGCTAGCTGAGAAATGAGGATATCAGTGAACTTGGCTTGTTTGTATGTCTACCAATTACATTAAGTGGCCACTTACCTCGCCTGCCACAGCTGGGAAAGATTGCTCTGGATAAGGAGCCAGAAGCTTTCCTGAATGGACTCAGGAGAGGGCACAGGAAATGTGCAGAACTAAAGCACGGATCCAAAATACTGAAACGAGGAAGCATCAGTTCCTCTACTAAAGGTTTTAAGGGATATTCTCAGGCTGTTTATACATCATGAAAATGGCTCGTTCAGTTCTATTTCCTGCCTTAATAGTTCCCCCCACCTCCCTGAAAGCAGGCAACAATCTGCCAGGAGCAGGGCATAGGCAGAACTGAATTTTTGGGGGGAGCCTAAAGTTAACATGGGGGGGCACTGTGGGCAGCCCCCTTCCCCTAATAACCCCAATCCTTGTCTTTTGGCTCTTCACCTCTCCCTGGCATGTCTCTGCTGTTTCGCACTCTCCCACTGTGTTTAAGGCACCTAATTTATATAAGTGTTAATCTCTCTGGTTGCTGAAAAGTAATTATGTAAATAGCCTTCCACCTAGCATTCCTGAACTTTGAAAGCACTGAAAGGAGGGAGGATAAATAATTGCCTGCCAAAAGTAAACAAGATGTTTGATAACTTCAGAGTTTTACACCTCTAGCCCAATGGCAGTGATGTGACCCAGTCACGTTATCCTCCTTAAAGGCAGCACTTCCAGCACCTCCAGGCCCTCTTAATTCTCGCACCTTTAAGGAGCTGACTCAGATAGGATGGGACCTGCTGCCTTGAGTCAAACGTGAGGGGGCACTAGGCCCACCCATAACTATACCTCTGGCAGGTAGAGAGGACGCGTTTGGTAAAAGGACTGATTTTCTTCTGTTTTGAGGTTTTGATTTCAGTCTTGACTTCCAGGGGCATTCAGTGTGAGCGCTGTCAATCAGGGGATGACTTCCAAAATAAGGGCGTAATCTTGTGCAAGGTCAACATTGCTACTGCAGATACTGCACTTTACTGGTAAAAACACATTAGAAAGAGCAGCATTAGGAGGAAGTCCATAGTCTCTAAAATCAGGTCATTTCACTTCTTCTAGCAAGCAGACTCTGGGCTCCTGTGGGAGCTCGGGGTAGATTCTGCATACTTTAGCTATCCTGTTATTCAATGTAAGCCCAGATCCGATATAAATACAGTGTAGCTAAAACTCTGATGGATCTGTACTATAGGGTCCCAGGCAGGGAGGATGGATGAGCTTCTTGGTTTGTCCAGTGTTTTTTTTTTTTTACATATTGTGGACCCTAAATGCAGAATCACATGCCATTCTCTCCTTTCAGTGAATGCCTATCTAATATCGAGGTCTTTTTAAGAGCAGATGAATGCAATCTCACTCCAAAGTTGGGTGTGCAAAGCACTGTCTTTATCAATGTACTGATAATCAGTCAAGAATCAGATTTTATCGGCAATGTTTTTACTCTTCCACTTTAGATGCTTCATAATCTTCAATTCCTTTTTCACAAAACTAATCCCAAAAAGCCAAGATTTCTATTTCTACTCTTATTTCTCAGTGCTCCTTCCTTCTCCAAGAGCCCAGCTGCACATCAGCGATGGGGCTCTTGGAGAAGGAAAACAGGGGGTCTCTGAAGATGGCATGTGGGGCCGAGCAGGCTGAAAGTCCAGAACGTTTTCTGCAGGACTTCCCAAGCTGTGGACCTCCATGGCTTCTCGCAGTTGCTAAGTAGGCCAGATATGTAAGAGAGGGAACTGCCAAGCAGAAAAGGAACAGCCTAGGGCCATAAAATAGGCCTTGGGAAACAAGGACCTGGGCTCTATCCTTCATCCCCAAAAACGGTTCTGGAGGACCGAGAGACCACACCTGCTATCCTAATGGGAGGCCACGCCCTCAAAATACTGCAATTCACATGGGCTGTCTGACCTCCACACTGTAGTAACCGTGCAATCCCTGGCAAGGGAAGCACTTCTTTGAATAGCAAACAGCTCCACCAAGGCTCTGTCAACAAAAAAACGGGGTGACTTTTTATGGGCTTGAGTTCACCGCAGACAGACGCTGACAGCGCCCTCCAGTCCAAAGTATGAAGAGCTGCTTCACCTTTAAGGACAATACTGGTAGGATGAATAACTGATTAGAACAGACAACCAACATCAAGTGCCAGGCTTACTTTCATACCATTCTGAAGCACGCAGGTGGCACCAAGGCCAAGCATGCTTAGCTTAGTGGGAATCTACTAATTTATGTAATCTCTACTATGCTATTTAGCACAGCGACACACATCGTGCACTCAGGCTAGCGCACAGCTTAAACAGCGATTGGACATGCGAGGCTAACACCCAATGCAATAAGGGGATTAGCGCGCCCAAAACACGCATCCAAACTCATGCATAGCTAATAGCGCTCATGACATGCAAATGCCAGGTAGATGAGGCTATTAGCTATTACCCCTGATGCAAAAATTTGCCGTGTGCCCAACATACACTTTTTAACACAGCAAATTTCACACCAGCCCTGTAGCTGGCATTTAGTCTTGTCGCACGTCAAAGGCTCACTAAAAACAAAAAATCCTTTCTGTGGTTCCTACTGCTTTTAGTATCGTCCTGATATTAAGTAAGAGGAACCACAGAAAGAAGCAACGTGAAAAAATAAAAGTCTTGACGGCAGTCAGCGTCCATTTTCCTAACCCGTGGCTGTGCGCACAGCCACGTCTCCTGGGCGCCTGATGCCAAGGGTGCGCTAAGGACTCACAATTGATCCCAGGCGCATCCTTTTTAGTGTGGCACCTCACTGCCATACTGCATTGGGCACCCAGGAGAAGTGGCTGTGCGCACATTAAAAAAACGGGCGCCCACTTTGGATGCAAGTTTTTACACGTGGCTTCTTGCATCGGTCCCTTAGTAAGAACATAAGCCTTGCCATACTGGGTCAGACCAAGGGTCCATTAGGCCCAGCATCCTGTTTCCAACAGAGGCCAAACCAGGCCACAAGAACCTGGCAAGTATGGAGTGCCCCCTGGTCTTTCTATTATCCGAAAGAGTAAATAACCGATTCACATCTACCCGTTCTAGACCTCTCATGATTTTAAACACCTCTATCATATCCCCCCTCAGTCGTCTCTTCTCCAAGCTGAACAGCCCTAACCTCTTCAGCCTTTCCTCATAGGGGAGCTGTTCCATTCCCCTTTATCATTTTGGTCGCCCTTCTCTGTACCTTCTCCATCGCAATTATATCTTTTTTGAGATGCGGCGACCAGAATTGTACACAGTATTCAAGGTGCGGTCTCACCATGGAGCGATACAGAGGCATTATGACATTTTCCGTTTTATTCATCATTCCCTTCCTAATAATTCCCAACATTCTGTTTGCTTTTTTGATTGCCGCCGCACACTGAACCGACGATTTCAATGTGTTATCCACTATGACACCTAGATCTCTTTCTTGGGTTGTAGCACCTAATATGGAACCTAACATTGTGTAACTATAGCATGGGTTATTTTTCCCTATAAGCATCACCTTGCACTTATCCACATTAAATTTCATCTGCCATTTGGATGCCCAATTTTCCAGTCTCAGAAGGTCTTCCTGCAATTTATCACAATCTGCTTGTGATTTAACTACTCTGAACAATTTTGTATCATGTGCAAATTTGATTACCTCACTTGTCGTATTTCTTTCCAGATCATTTATAAATATATTGAAAAGTAAGGGTCCCAATACAGATCCCTGAGGCACTCCACTGCCCACTCCCTTCCACTGAAAAAACTGTTCATTTAATCCTACTCTCTGTTTCTTGTCTTTTAGCCAGTTTGTAATCCACAAAAAGACATCACCACCTATCCCATGACTTTTTACTTTTCCTAGAAGCCTCTCATGAGGTTTTTTGAGAAACGCCGTCTGAAAATTCAAATATTGTTCATCTACCGGTTCACCTTTATCTATATGTTTATTAACGCCTTCCAAAAAGTGAAGTAGATTTGTGAGGCAAGACTTGCCATGGGTAAAGCCATGCTGACTTTGTTGCATTAAACCATGTCTTTCTATATGCTCTGTTATTTTGATATTTAGAGCATTTTCCACTATTTTCCTGGCACTGAAGTCAGGCTAACTGGTCTGTAGTTTCCGAGATCGCCCCTGGAGCCCTTTTTAAATATTGGGGTTACATTAGCCACCCTCCAGTCTTCAGGTACAAAGGATGATTTTAATGCTAGGTTACAAATTTTTACTAATAATTCTGAAATTTCATTTTTGATTTCCTTCATAACCCTGGAGTGTATACCATCCGGTCCAGGTGATTTAATACTCTTCAGTTTGTCAATCAGGCCTACCACATCTTCTAGGTTCACCGTGATTTGGTTCAGTCCATCTGAATCATTACCCATGAAAACCTTCTCTGATATGGGTATCTCCCCAACATCCTCTTCAGTAAACACTGAAGCAAAAAAATCATTTAATCTTTCCGCGATGGCCTTATCTTCTCTATTTGCCCCTTTAACCTCTCAATCATCTAACGGTCCAAATGACTCCCTCACAGGCTTTCTGCTTCAGATATATTTTAAAAAGTGAGTACATATAGTTTCTACAGTTAATGTGCGCGATCATACTGAGGCAACACTTTGGAGTCTATGCTATAAAAGTTAAAGCTCAGCCTAAGTTAAATGTCATTTTAACAAGCATATGCTATAAAGGATTTTGTGGGAGATTTAGGGGGCAATTATCAAAATTGTTCATGTATATGAAAAGCAATTTATGTGCATAAACTTGCTGTCCGAGAATAGCCTTACCTCAATATGGCTGAAAGCATGTGTTGTTGAATACCACGTAAACTGCTAGTCGCATTTAGAGGAGATGATGCCTGGAGCATGCTTAGCCAGATTAAGAAAAATCATGTGCAGAAATTGCATTTTCCACTGTACACACATTATTTTCCCCGAACAAAATTATCTGCACAAAAATTCAGGAGCAAATGTTCACAGGTGCTTTCACTTTGAAAATGGATGCAAAATTCATGGGCTAGAAGTCCCTGTAGAATTTATCCCAATGCGGACAGTCTGAATGTTACCCCCAAGTGCAGAGGCCCGGTATATACTGGGGGCAGTCCTTAACAAACCCAGTCACCTCCTAGTACTCTTCTACTCCTTCATGATCCAGGATCTCAGCATCTCACTTCCTTCAGACATGTGTCTGCAGATTCCCTTCTCTTCTCTGTAAATGTGTATTCATTCATTTAATCCCATTCCTTCATTTTAACTAGCAGGCTACAATTGACTTCCCAAAGCCGCTTTCATGAACTGAGTCCACTTCATCCTCCAGAATGCATAAGAAAAATATTGCAAGCTTCAAATCCCAGCATTTCGGCACATCTCAGAATCTAACCAACTATATTCAAAATATGTTTTAATGTACCTAGAAGAATCTGCCAGATTAAAATTGCAGACTCCCTAAAATTTTCCCCCTTAATGTTATCTTTGAAGACGTATGTATACATTTTTACAACCCATATAGGTAGCAATTCTGTAACATTGTACATAATTTAGCTAGCAAATGATACGCTTTAATTTTAAATCGTGCATGCACCTACCACGTGTAATTATGCTCCTAATTTTAAGAGGTTACTCGAGCAAACCTACTTTACATATCTCCCATAAGACTTTGCCGGCTTTAATGCACATATGGAAGCAGATTATAAACATGCTTGCAAGAAGTTTTCAAATCCTACCTAAACAACAGGTTCTTTCAAGTCCAGATAAAAAACTCATTGTCAGAAAAATTAAAACTTTAAACAGGAGTACCTCAGGGTTCAGCGCTGTCTGCTACCCTCTTTAACATATATATGCTACCCTTATGTCATCTGTTGGCAGGCCTAGGGATAATACATTATATTTACGCAGACGACATTCAATTAATTCTACCAATAGATGACACAATTGAAAAAACATTAAGTCTAGCCAACATGTACCTAGACATAATTAAACAACTACTAAACCAAATGGAACTGGTCATCAACATTGACAAAACTGAATTCCTTCACCTAGAGAGAAAACATACTGAAATCATTCAAACACCAATAACCCTAAGAAATAACCAAAAAATTGAGCTAGCCGAAAAAGTAAGGAATCTGGGAGTAATAATGGACCCAGAAATCAACCTGAAGCAACACATATCTATAAAAGTAAGAGAAGGCTACGCAAAACTTATGGTCCTCAGAAGATTGAAACCATTACTCACACCCACCCACTTCAGAACAGTATTGCAAATACTTATCTTTTCCAGCACTGACTACTGCAATGCACTCTTACTAGGACTCCCAAGCACATCGATAAGACCACTCCAGATACTTCAAAATACTGCAGCCAGAATACTGATGGGAAAAAAGAGGAGGGACCATATAATCGAAACTCTAGCAGACTTACATTGGTTACCCATCGAACACAGGATAAAATACAAGGCCTTATGTACTTCTCTGCCAAGGTCCCCCTTTAAATCATTTTCTATCAAACCATAAGAGAACTATATAAGAACATCAGCTATTGTCAACAACCTATAAGAGAACTACACAAGAACTAGACAAGTTCAATTCTAAAAACTCTTTGAACCCCTATTCAATACCCCATAGAACAACACAAAGAACTCCATAGATCATCACAAAGAATTCCCCAAAGAATTCTTCAACTTTAACTCCTTGGCAGCCCAAAAGTACAAAATGCAATTCCCAACCTCCTGACAGTCTTAAAAGCTATAATCAACCCCACACAGAAGTTATCTGCCTCTGCCTATATTAGGCTATGTATATTGTATTTCTTTGTTTAACCCCATATATTCATTTCCAAGTTATTCTTCCTGTTCTCTGTAAGACATTTGCTTGTCACTGTTATTGTTCAAAATGTAAACCGAATTGATCAATAATTCTGTTATTGGAAAGTCGGTATAGAAAAAACTTTAAATAAATAAATAAATACACAAACTAATATATGATAAAGAAGCAGACTGGCTAAACACAGCCTTACGAGTACACGTTCCACAAAGAAACCTCCGCTCAGCAAACAAAGCACTACTAACAATCCCTTCAGTAAAGTCAGCAAAATTAACCCAAGTGAGAGAAAGGGCTTTATCATTGGCTGGGCCCATACTATGGAACACGATGCCCCCTGAACTCAGATTACAGAATAATCTGAAAACTTTTAAGAAAAATCTAAAAACATGGCTCTTTAAAAAAGCCTTCACTAAAGAGTGTGGAGGGTAGAGAATGAAAGTACAGAGTAATGCAGATGAGAACGAATTTACTCAATCCTACATTTAAGAATATCTCAAAGAGATAGTAACTCAATAATATACCTGGACTTGACCAACATTACTCAAATAATGATTTTATTTATGAAATTGTAACCAAACATTATTGGCACCTGTTAGAATGTACGATATCCTAGATTTACTAACCTTAGTCTATATGCCTATTTGTAAACCGTTGCGATGGTATATAACTTAGCGACGGTATAGAAAAGTTTTTAAATAAAATAAATAAATAAATGAATTAATTAATTAATTAGTCCAAAAGTTTGCACAGTTAATCACGAGGTCATCCAGACCCCTCTGGTTCTTCATCCTGCACACACCAATTAAGCCCCAAAACACGAGATTTGTAGACTTGTTCCTCATCAGGAGCAGCAGTAAAGTTACACGGCTAATAAGCTGCTGTGCCTGTGGGCTCCAGTTTTAGAATATGGAGTTAAGTGTGTAACTATTGGCCCCACCCTGGAATGCCCATGCCCTGCTCCCAACTCCGCCCCTTTTATTTTATTCCCTACCTGTATATCTAAGCTCACTCAGAGACATAAAATCCTTCAAAAAAGAACTCAAAACATGGATTTTCAGTCAGTCTTTCACAGATGACATTGGTTAAGCATACCTCACACACCCAAAATGACTCTCTGACATTACCCTGTCTTGTCATAGAATTAATGCATCAGCACTTTATTATAACCGGTTCAGGCAATATTTTACATAGTTAGATATATATTTACTATTATTATTATTTTCAACCTGATAAGCAATATTTATACATAGTTAGACTTGTTCAACCTAAAATAATTACTTAATAGTCCCCGTAACATCTTGTTTACATGTTACCCATTTATATTGTTCATTGCTTGTTTTATTTGGATTCTCTTTCATATTGTTAGTTATATGTATCAAACTCGTTGTATGTATCAAGTTGTTATTCTGTAAACCGGAGTGAAGGCATTTTTTGCTATACTTCGGTATAAAAAAGACTTTAAATAAATAAAATAAATAAATATTCACACATGCATATTATACATACATAGTTTCCAGCTTTTAAAATATATGTTGCTCACATGTTTCCCAGATACTCATGTTTGTGGGCATTGTAGCGCAAGCAAGGTGCCAGTTTTCAAAATGGACTTGCGTGCCTAAATCTGCTTTGAAAGTTATTATGCACAGGATTACACCTTCTATATGGTGGGCACAGTTTTGCTTAGAGAATATATGCGCACACTTTTTAAAAAGTATGCATGGAAGTCCAGCTGCATGTATAGAGGAGAGCCCTCGGAACGGCTCTCCTCTATACATGTAAAAGAACATGCCTACAGATGCAGCAGTTTCTTTACGAGCTTTCCCTGGACTTAGCGCTGGCACTAGGAAACACATATGCATGCCCACTTATTCCTCTGCAATGTAGTGACCGTGTGGTGAAAGTCTGTAAGCTACACATCCTGTCACTAGGGTTGCCAATTGTCCAGTTTTGGACCGGACAGCCAGGTTTTCAGGCATTCTGTACAGTGTCCAGTCAGAGGTATTGACCGGACGCTAAATGTCGGGTTTTGCAGGTGGATCCTCCTTTTACCCACAGCTTCTTAGCTAGAGGAAGAGAAAGGCAGGGCAGAGCTTATGGGAGGAGAGCTGTGCTGTATCTCCGCCTCCTTTCCCGTGCTGTGATTGGACAGCACAGCCTTCAGCTCCCAGTGGTTCTGCAGATACATAGATGCACAGTTTAGGAAGTTCACTGGCAGGATCTAAAATTTATGTAAATGAGGGGGAACCATTCCCCTACCCCACCCCCGGTCCTCAAGTGTCCAGTCCTGGTCTATGGAAAAGTTGGCAACCCTACCTGCCACACATGGCCAGAGTCTCACTTTACACATACTGAACACCTCTGTGAATTGCCAGATTAAAAAACTCCTCTCCACCTACAACCTGGGTCTCCAAGTTTACTTGGTGCTGGCTGAGCAAAGATCTGAACACCTTCCTGAGGAGCACATCTCAGTCCTGACCTCCAGGAAGGTGGAGCTGCTTTCAGCTGCCTCTCCATCGATGTACTGCAGACGGAAACCTTCTCCCAGCACAACATTCAGCACAGAGAGACTGCCATTCAGGAGGGCTGCATGTAATGCAACTCTAATTTAACCTCAGTTTAACTGCTCCACAGGGCAAATAAGCAGCCTAATTGTGTAATTACAATGGAACAGCCACCTAATTACTGCTGTAAGTTACTCTACTATGAGTTTTACTAAAGTAGCAAAATTTTAAAAAGTGCAAACGTAAAACTGATTTCACATTATCTTGGAGAGTTCAAATCTTTGACTTATGCAAAATAATGTCAGCTGATTTCAAAGGGGGAGACGCCCACCAATCATTACACAGAATTTGCAGTATATCAAATAAAATACACATGAAAAGCACTTTGTTCCCACGGTGTACGTGTTGGGTGGATTTTACAGCTCATGTAGTGCTGGAGCTACGTGAGTGGCACTTTGTACCCACGGTGTACGTGCTTGGTGGATTTTTACATAAGAACATAAGAACATGCCATACTGGGTCAGACCAAGGGTCCATCAAGCCCAGCATCCTGTTTCCAACAGTGGCCAATCCAGGCCATAAGAACCTGGCAAGTACCCAAAAACTAAGTCTATTCCATGTAACCATTGCTAATGGCAGTGGCTATTCTCTAAGTGAACTTAATGGCAGGTAATGGACTTCTCCTCCAAGAACTTATCCAATCCTTTTTTAAACACAGCTATACTAACTGCACGAACCACATCCTCTGGCAACAAATTCCAGAGTTTAATTGTGCGTTGAGTAAAAAAGAACTTTTACAGCTCATCCAGTGCCGGAGGTACGTGAGTGGCACTTTGTACCCACGGTGTACGTGCTGGGTGGATTTTTACAGCTCGTGCAGTGCCGGAGGTACGTGAGTGGCACTTTGTACCCACGGTGTACATGCTGGGTGGCTTTTTACAGCTCATGCAGTGCCGGAGGTACGTGAGTGGCACTTTGTACCCACGGTGTACGTGCTGGGTGGATTTTTACAGCTCATGTAGTGCTGGAGCTATGTGAGTGGCACTTTGTACCCACGCTGTACGTGCTGGGTGGATTTTTACAGCTCGTGCAGTGCTGGAGCTACGTGAGTGGCACTTTGTACCCACGGTGTACGTGCTGGGTGGATTTTTACAGCTCATGTAGTGCTGGAGCTATGTGAGTGGCACTTTGTACCCACGGTGTACGTGCTGGGTGGATTTTTACAGCTCGTGCAGTGCTGGAGCTACGTGAGTGACACTTTGTACCCACGGTGTACGTGCTGGGTGGCTTTTTACAGCTCATGTCGTGCTGGAGCTACATGAGTGGCACTTTGTTCCCACGGTGTACGTGCTGGGTGGATTTTTACAGCTCATGTCGTGCTGGAGCTACATGAGTGGCACTTTGTACCCACGGTGTACGTGCTGGGTGGATTTTTACAGCTCATGTAAGAGCCATGGCTACATGACAGGCACTTTATACCCACGGTGTATGTGCTGGGTGGATTTTTACAGCTCGTGCAGTGCTGGAGCTACGTGAGTGGCACTTTGTACCCACGGTGTACGTGCTGGGTGGATTTTTACAGCTCGTGCAGTGCCGGAGGTACGTGAGTGGCACTTTGTACCCACGGTGTACATGCTGGGTGGATTTTTACAGCTCGTGCAGTGCCGGAGGTACGTGAGTGGCACTTTGTACCCACGGTGTACGTGCTGGGTGGCTTTTTACAGCTCATGCAGTGCCGGAGGTACGTGAGTGGCACTTTGTACCCACGGTGTACGTGCTGGGTGGCTTTTTACAGCTCATGCAGTGCCGGAGCTACGTGAGTGGCACTTTGTACCCACGATGTACGTGCTGGGTGGATTTTTACAGCTCGTGCAGTGCCGGAGGTACGTGAGTGGCACTTTGTACCCACGGTGTACGTGCTGGGTGGATTTTTACAGCTCGTGCAGTGCCGGAGCTACGTGAGTGGCACTTTGTACCCACGGTGTACGTGCTGGGTGGCTTTTTACAGCTCGTGCAGTGCCGGAGCTACGTGAGTGGCACTTTGTACCCACGATGTACGTGCTGGGTGGATTTTTACAGCTCGTGCAGTGCCGGAGGTACGTGAGTGGCACTTTGTACCCACGGTGTACGTGCTGGGTGGATTTTTACAGCTCATGTAGTGCTGGAGCTATGTGAGTGGCACTTTGTACCCACGCTGTACGTGCTGGGTGGATTTTTACAGCTCGTGCAGTGCTGGAGCTACGTGAGTGGCACTTTGTACCCACGGTGTACGTGCTGGGTGGATTTTTACAGCTCATGTAGTGCTGGAGCTATGTGAGTGGCACTTTGTACCCACGGTGTACGTGCTGGGTGGATTTTTACAGCTCGTGCAGTGCTGGAGCTACGTGAGTGACACTTTGTACCCACGGTGTACGTGCTGGGTGGCTTTTTACAGCTCATGTCGTGCTGGAGCTACATGAGTGGCACTTTGTTCCCACGGTGTACGTGCTGGGTGGATTTTTACAGCTCATGTCGTGCTGGAGCTACATGAGTGGCACTTTGTACCCACGGTGTACGTGCTGGGTGGATTTTTACAGCTCATGTAAGAGCCATGGCTACATGACAGGCACTTTATACCCACGGTGTATGTGCTGGGTGGATTTTTACAGCTCGTGCAGTGCTGGAGCTACGTGAGTGGCACTTTGTACCCACGGTGTACGTGCTGGGTGGATTTTTACAGCTCATGTAGTGCTGGAGCTATGTGAGTGGCACTTTGTACCCACGGTGTACGTGCTGGGTGGATTTTTACAGCTCGTGCAGTGCTGGAGCTACGTGAGTGGCACTTTGTACCCACGGTGTACGTGCTGGGTGGATTTTTACAGCTCGTGCAGTGCTGGAGCTACGTGAGTGGCACTTTGTACCCACAGTGTACGTGCTGGGTGGATTTTTACAGCTCATGTAGTGCTGGAGCTATGTGAGTGGCACTTTGTACCCACGGTGTACGTGCTGGGTGGATTTTTACAGCTCGTGCAGTGCTGGAGCTACGTGAGTGACACTTTGTACTCACGGTGTACGTGCTGGGTGGATTTTTACAGCTCATGTCGTGCTGGAGCTACGTGAGTGGCACTTTGTACCCACGGTGTACGTGCTGGGTGGATTTTTACAGCTCGTGCAGTGCTGGAGCTACGTGAGTGGCACTTTGTATCCACGGTGTACGTGCTGGGTGGATTTTTACAGCTCATGTAGTGCTGGAGCTATGTGAGTGGCACTTTGTACCCACGCTGTACGTGCTGGGTGGATTTTTACAGCTCGTGCAGTGCTGGAGCTACGTGAGTGGCACTTTGTACCCACGGTGTACGTGCTGGGTGGATTTTTACAGCTCATGTCGTGCTGGAGCTACGTGAGTGGCACTTTGTACCCACGGTGTACGTGCTGGGTGGATTTTTACAGCTCGTGCAGTGCTGGAGCTACGTGAGTGACACTTTGTACTCACGGTGTACGTGCTGGGTGGATTTTTACAGCTCATGTCATGCTGGAGCTACGTGAGTGGCACTTTGTACCCACGGTGTACGTGCTGGGTGGATTTTTACAGCTCATGCAGTGCCGGAGCTACGTGAGTGGCACTTTGTACCCACGGTGTACGTGCTGGGTGGGTTTTTACAGCTGCTACAGTGCCGGAGCTACGTGAGTGGCACTTTGTTCCCACGGTGTACGTGCTGGGTGGATTTTTCTAGCTCATGTAGTGCCAGAGCTATGTGAGTGGCACTTTGTACCCACGGTGTATGTGCTGGGTGGATTTTCTAAGGGTACCTGTGTGGATAATTTTCTGTTAAAATGAACTTGCAAGTCTTGGACTAGCATACTTGTGACCCTCCGTAGGGAGTATGAAAATTGCCCCATAGTATAGAGATTTGAATACTTTCAAATGCAACAACTGAAAATAAGTTTCTACTTTTTCAGTTTTGTTGTCTCATACCGGCTTGTTTCTTCTCTTCTCCTAATTCTTTTAATTTTAGCTTTTCTTATTTCTCCTTTCCAGCCTCCCTCTCCCCTTTCACCTCCACTCCTGTCACTCATAACTCCATTTTTTCTCATCTTCCATCAACTTTTCCATTTGCAGTCTCTTCTCACCTTCCACTGACCCCTCTGACTTTGTCTGCTTCATCCTCTCCCAGGGCAGACAGAACAGGAACAAGTCACAGCAGTAAAGAAGAGACGCAGGCTGGGCACGGCTGACGTCATGGGCTCATGATCCCAGGAAGAGCCTGGAGGTGGGATGGGAGGAGGAGGCGGCAGAGAACCAGGGAAGCTAAGGTTTGAATTCTGCTTCTCTCACAGACTCTCCTGGTGACCTTGGGCAGGTCACTTCACCCTCCATTGCCTCAGGTACAGCTTAGATTGTGAGCCCTCTTGGGCAGAGAGATAGCCTCAGGACCTGAAGGGGAACTCGCCTTGTGCTTGGATTTAGAAAAAGCAAGTCATTAAATCTAAAATCCAAATCCAAGAGCGCATCTTTGCTGTGTCCACACTCTGCGCTGTTCTTTCTGCTCCCGTCTCTACCAGAGGTGTATGGAGGAGCATGGAGGGAGACAGAGAGACGGGGCCCCAGCACTGTGGGGAGAAGGTAAAGCAGACAGCCCAGGAGTTTCCGATTGCTGCCAATATAACTTTAAAAACAGCAAGTAATCGGGATGCACCAGCAAAGATTGTTTTATCGCATATCCATCTCCGTCTACAGTTCCAGAAATGAGGAAGTTCTACCAATCTTGTTTTATGGAATTAGCTTTTTAAAACAGCTTCATCTTTTCCTACATAAAGTGGAATTTATCATATCAGTCCCTACATTAAATACTACTAGGCCTGACTTTTGTAAGCCTCTTTTGATCAAGTTACCCTCTAAATATATTCACGGTCTCCAGCTAATTCAGAACGTTGCTGCTCACATTGCTGCTGGCTGCAGGTATAAAAGAAATCTGTGCCCTCAGTTCTTGCCAAATAACATTGGGTGCCTTTTTCGTATTGTTCAAGGTTTACGATGACCTGACTGACGGTCAAGCCATTAATTTCCAAAGGCAGCTTGTGTTTCTCACTTTGTTGCTCTTAGAGGACCTCCCTTTAAAAAGGTCCAGCTGCAATGTACCAGGAGCTGGGTTTTTCTTCTATTGCCCCTCATGTCTGGAACAACTTGACTCTTGAGGCTCGTCTGACCGCCAATTACCTGCAGCTTGGAAAATTGCTTAAGCCATTCTTTTTTCTGAGTCCTTCCTGTAGGTTTAGATCCTTACCTTCTGCTTCTTTTCTTCCTGTGGTTTATAGTGTTTTATGATGTATTTTATTATTTGTTTTGTTACTGTCTTGTCTTGCTGATGCTACTTTGTACCTTGCCAAGAGAGTCTTCTGACAAATGGGTTTGTGCTAAATGTGATGAAATAAATACATGAAATAGCCACTCTCCTCCACTGCAGGCAAGTGCCCGCGTTTCTCCACATCTCTCTTACCTGGATCGCAAACTCATCTTCCTACAAATATTTTTATTTGCCTTTTGTCTAGCAAGAACTATTTATTTCAAGTAGCTGCTTTGCCCATTCTGCTATTTCCAATTAATGTGTGCATTCAATTTCTGACTGAGCGAGAGAGAAATCTTTTTTTTTTTTTTCCAGAAATCTTAGAATAAAAAGAGGCACAGTTGTGCCTGGCAGATGGTGCTAATACTTAAAAGATATTTTTATATCCCTAGATACAAAAAAAAAAAGAGCAAACAAACAAGACCTTGCAAATATTGTGAAAGACATTAAGAGCTGTTATTGCCAATAAAAAAACCCCCTAATGACCTATATAGTTTGTTCTGTAAAGAATGCTAATATTGACATCCCACGGCGCTATAGCAGGAGAGGGAATCAACAGCAGCTTCTTATTTACATGTGTGATGTCACTCCTGGGGCTTACAGCCTTCTCCAGACACGGGGAACCGGACCTTATCAGAGCCCAAAAAGAACAATTCAGAAAGCATGAAAACGACAGTTAAGGGGGCAAACGACCGGGCTGGGTTGAACCCGGGCAGTGTCCCTTTGAAAATTCAGGTAAAGCGCTCTCTTTGCAGGGGGAAGGGACATGCATATTTTAGGGAACATCTCATCTGTGCATTATTTTCCAGCCTCCATCTGAACCCACTCAAAGGGACATTGAGTATATCGCAGCATAAAGGACCGGAGATCTTTTTAACCGCTCTGAGGGAAACGCTCAAACAGGCTGGCACACCTGGGCAGCTTGCTATTTGCTGTGACCATGGCTTGGAAGACTGGCCTGCCCGTGCACCATTTTCAAAGGGGTTTGTTTGGGTAAGCGCTAGATTGCCCTCCTTGAGCGGCCCACAGTACACATCAACTGGATTTTAAAGAGCTGTACCTGGGAATGGCGGGTGACCAACGACGTCCGTTCTCCTGAATTTTCAAATGGACACGTGCTGTTTGCTCCCTTTCTGCCAACCGCAGACAAGGCAGGCATGCTTGCAAGCAAATTTCAAAGGGAAACAACCTGTGCTAGCTCCCTTTGAAAACTGGCTACATGATCCGTGGGTACAGAGGTACTTGTGCACTTTGCAGCGATGCAAGCTACTGAAAATTGCACCCCCTCCTGAACCGAGCTACTGAGTCGGCTGAACAGAAGCAGGCAGGCAGGTCCGGGTGTTGTAGAATAGGAGTTATTCTCTAGTTCTTCTTGGTTCAGATCATGCGCTGTAAGTAGCTGCCACCTGTCATTTATAGCTCATGCCGTGTTTGTTCAGGAGACCAATCTATGTTTTCAGTTCCCAGTGGAGCAACCCTGTGTAATCTGGTTCTAGAGCGCCAAGGCAGAAGGGCAAAAAACTGCAGCACTACTGAAAACTCATGTGTGCAGGGCAGCAAGTGACCGATATCAAGGAAGGGGACGTGAATTTACATGCTGATGCACTCGGTACTCGTGATCAAAATCAGCCACGGCAGGTACCAGAGTGCACCAGGATGGGGATATCAGAAATTCAAGACTGGGTCATTTGGAATTTCTTTGAACCCTGAGTGTCAGTGGGGCAGTCTGGGAAAACAGAGTGGTCAGGCGGAGGGGCAATGAGAGGGAAAGGACTGAACTACATCCTTAGACTGACTAAACACAGTTTAGACTGCAGACACCGTAGACAAGTCAACCAGAACATGATTATCAAGTCCTGGTTTATACCCCAATATAGTGGCCCCCCGAGGTAAACCAAAGAACTGTTGCCAAGGAATGGGGGAAACTGTAACAGAGGAAACCTCACCCAGCCCAGAGGAAGGACAGAACTGGAGGGGTTGCGGGTTGCTAGATTGAAGCAGGGATAGATGCATCTCCAGGCCCCCTTTCCAGCCCAGAAATGCAAATAAATTCTTTACATGCCCATCACTCATTCAATCCCCGGTAGTGGGAAGGGTTGTTGTAGATTTTTGGAATCCTCCCATAGCAATAACCCCACCTTTTTGGGGGTATAGAACCCGGTGGGGCATGCTCAGTTCTTTAGAGGGTTAGGTGAGGCTGTAGGACCCAGAGAGGAGGAGGACGACTTGATGAGAGAGGGCGAGGAGCAGGAGATCCTCTCAGGATCTCGAGACAGTTTCAGAGGGAAGAGAGGAGAGAAGTTGGAGATGACAAACTGAAGAGTAGTAAATCACTGAAGAGTAGTAAATCACCTGGACCGGATGGTATACACCCCAGAGTTCTGAAGGAACTAAAAAATGAAATTTCAGACCTATTAGTAAAAATTTGTAACTTATCATTAAAATCATCCATTGTACCTGAAGACTGGAGGATAGCAAATGTAACCCCAATATTTAAAAAGGGCTCCAGGGGCGATCCGGGAAACTACAGACCGGTTAGCCTGACTTCAGTGCCAGGAAAAATAGTGGAAAGTGTTCTAAACATCAAAATCACAGAACATATAGAAAGACATGGTTTAATGGAACAAAGTCAGCATGGCTTTACCCAGGGCAAGTCTTGCCTCACAAATCTGCTTCACTTTTTTGAAGGAGTTAATAAACATGTGGATAAAGGTGAACCGGTAGATATAGTATACTTGGATTTTCAGAAGGCGTTTGACAAAGTTCCTCATGAGAGGCTTCTAGGAAAAGTAAAAAGTCATGGGATAGGTGGCGATGTCCTTTCGTGGATTGCAAACTGGCTAAAAGACAGGAAACAGAGAGTAGGATTAAATGGGCAATTTTCTCAGTGGAAGGGAGTGGACAATGGAGTGCCTCAGGGATCTGTATTGGGACCCTTACTGTTCAATATATTTATAAATGATCTGGAAAGAAATACGACGAGTGAGATAATCAAATTTGCAGATGACACGAAATTGTTCAGAGTAGTTAAATCACAAGCAGATTGTGATAAATTGCAGGAAGACCTTGTGAGACTGGAAAATTGGGCATCCAAATGGCAGATGAAATTTAATGTGGATAAGTGCAAGATGATGCATATAGGGAAAAATAACCCATGCTATAATTACACGATGTTGGGTTCCATATTAGGTGCTACAACCCAAGAAAGAGATCTAGGTGTCATAGTGGATAACACATTGAAATCGTCGGTTCAGTGTGCTGCGGCAGTCAAAAAAGCAAACAGAATGTTGGGAATTATTAGAAAGGGAATGGTGAATAAAACGGAAAATGTCATAATGCCTCTGTATCGCTCCATGGTGAGACCGCACCTTGAATACTGTGTACAATTCTGGTCGCCGCATCTCAAAAAAGATATAATTGCGATGGAGAAGGTACAGAGAAGGGCTACCAAAATGATAAGGGGAATGGAACAACTCCCCTATGAGGAAAGACTAAAGAGGTTAGGACTTTTCAGCTTGGAGAAGAGACGACTGAGGGGGGATATGATAGAGGTGTTTAAAATCATGAGAGGTCTAGAACGGGTAGATGTGAATCGGTTATTTACTCTTTCGGATAGTAGAAAGACTAGGGGACACTCCATGAAGTTAGCATGGGGCACATTTAAAACTAATCGGAGAAAGTTCTTTTTTACTCAACGCACAATTAAACTCTGGAATTTGTTGCCAGAGAATGTGGTTCGTGCAGTAAGTATAGCTGTGTTTAAAAAAGGATTGGATAAGTTCTTGGAGGAGAAGTCCATTACCTGCTATTAAGTTCACTTAGAGAATAGCCACTGCCATTAGCAATGGTTACATGGAATAGACTTAGTTTTTGGGTACTTGCCAGGTTCTTATGGCCTGGATTGGCCACTGTTGGAAACAGGATGCTGGGCTTGATGGACCCTTGGTCTGACCCAGTATGGCATTTTCTTATGTTCTTATGTTCTTATCCCCTTAGGATCTCAAGCCAGTGACTTGTGGACTTATTTGTTCAGAGGGAAGGGCACCCCCCCCCCCTTTCTTATCCCAGAGGACTGGATCAAAGGTTCTTTTGGCCAAGGCTGATAGAGAAAGGCTAGGGTGAAGAGAAGTGTGAGCTCTGGACTTTTGCCCAGGCTGCAAGAATAAAGTTGGGATGAAGAGAAGATGAAAGACGTTTTGGATTACACTTTAAGAGTTCGGATCCCCGGTTTGGAAATTTTGCTATGGATAATGGTGCATGGGACATTTCCCAGTGTGATCACTGGATTGATGCTGATCTTGTTTTTGTGATGTTGGAGTGGATGTTTCTGAGTTGCAGTAAAGACTTTATTTTGAATAACACTTTTGGCGGCCTTGCTTTCTTTTTGGTGACCGTGCCAGGGGCTCTTGAGATTAACTTCTATCCCCATCCAGACTCAGACTCAGACCCACACCCGGACCTGCGGCTCCCCTGAATGGTTTCCACAGTACAATATAGGGGTTGGCTACTGGTAACTTCAATCCAATGGGGAAAATAAAAGCACATCAGAAATATTCACATGGACAATACACTTAAGAACATAAGACTTGCCATACTGGGTCAGACCAAAGGTCCATCAAGCCCAGCATCCTGTTCCCAACAGTCTCTAGTCCAGGCAGGATCCCACGGGGTAGAGAGATTCCAAGCTGCTTATCCCAGGGATAAGAAGTGGATTTCTGCACCTCTACCTTAAAAATGGTTTATGGACTTTTCCTCCAGTAATAGCTTTCACCACATCCTCTGGCAATGAATTACAGAGCTGTATTATTCGTTGAGTAAAAAAAAAAGTTCTACTACTAGTTTTAAATGTATTACCTAGTAACTTCACTGTGTGTCCCCTGGTCTTTGTACTTTTTGAAAGAGTAAACACCCACTTAATGTTTACTCGTTCCATTCTACTCATTATTTTACAGATCTCTATCATATCCCCCCTCTGCCATCTCTTCTCCAAGCAGAAGAGTCCTATTCTCTTTAGCCTTTTCTCATAGGGGAGTTGTTCCATCCCCTTTACCATTTTGGTTGCCCTTCTCTAATTCTGCTATTAATTGCAAGTAATGAACACTGGTTATTGAGAACAGCAGCATGCACTGAGATATCAGAAAAAAATTCAGTATGCCAAACCTTCCCAACATTCTCTCTCATGGCCATGGAGAGAGAGACATCCCTGACATGGCTTCTGACGTTATATTAATCGTCCCGAGTTTTATGAACTAATACTATTTAGTCAGGAACATTTGATATTCTACAGCCCTGAGTATAGGATATTATTTATATATTTGATTATATTCAGTCCTGAGTAGAAGTGATTATTATAGTCCTAAGTATATGACTTGATATTATTTATTTCTGAGACTAGATATTTATTTCTATGTTAGCCATGACTCTGGCTTTTCCTCCTCCCAGTTCAAATGCCCCTGTTTTATTGTAACTTTTATTCACTTTTTCACTCTTCGCCTATTGTTCACGTTGATGTTAATGTTATTGCACCGCTGTTTATTGTAAACCGATACGATATGATTGGTATCATGACTGTCGGTATAAAAAAGCCCTAAATAAATAAATAAGTAAATAAATAAATGGCCTGGGATGTCGACTAGCAAACTCCCTTTATGTGCTTTGCTCTGGCACAAGTAAGAAAAAGATCTTCTCGAGCGTGATACTATGTAAGGCCAGCTGGAACGGTGGGGCCCGGTTATTAACTGACGTCATTCAGTATCAGTCGTACTGAATGCTTGGAGGGAGAATCTGAAAGATCTCTGCCACAGGAAGCTTCACTCTGCTTGCTCGTTGCAATGAGTGCTGGCACTTTCCTTAAGCACAGATTCCCAACAGGATCCCATGTTACACGGGGTAACTCGCCACAGTGTGACTGAAAGTCTTCAGGCTTGACTGCCTGCAGGCAAGAGCCCCTCCACTTTGTATACTGCCAAGCAGTGGCGCTAGTCCTAATTACCCTTCTCAGTCTCCCTGAGTTTGGGCGGCACCCCAGATGCCTCATCCTGCCTTCGCACGCACCAGTCTCTCCTAGGGTCTTGCAGCACTGCTCCAGCTGGGCAATGCTGAACAAGAGCTATTCTTCTGGAGCTCTCACAGTCTTGCACAACTTGTATCCATTCATGCTCTAGTCTAGGACATGAGCTCCTGGAGGCCAGACTCAATTGCTTTCTTTTCTTTAGGCATAGAAACGCTGGCTCCCAACTCTTTGGTTCAGGAAATGGTCACGTGTTGCTGGGACTTTCTGACTTGCCAGGAAGCTGTTCTCTATAAACCTGTGTCCAATGTACATTGCTCCTGTGTTACTTACAGGCAGAGTCAAATGCCAGTCAAAATCTCACTGCCACAATCCCATCCTCTGGCTGCCCAATAACCTAGCAAGTGCCAGTGTATGCCATGTATCTTAGGCACATCGCTTCCTCTCATTGTGCTCCTAGCTAAGTGTTACTCTTCTATCCCTGTTCAAACTCAGGGAACCAGGGACACAAGTCTGGAACCTTGTCACACCTTGAAAAGGAGGACTACATCTCCCAACATTCCATGTGAGAAAAGCAGGACTGGATCAGTCAGTTTGGGTGGGGCAGCGACCAACACACTGCATTAATTAATGTGATGAATTAATTAATTCAATGTGATTAAATCAATTAAATCAGTGTAAGCTCTCTGGGGCGGGCACCTATAGGCGCAGGTTTTCTTGTGTTTCCTGAAATGTGACAAGCTTCGAGCCAGCAAAAACTCTGGACTGCACCAGCCTGTCTGCTGATATCTGTGTTTAACTCATCTGTGATTAACTCAATGTGATGAAAAAACTTAAACCCCTACTTCATGCCAGTGACTTCCGCACAGTCATCCAGGGCACCCTTTCACAGAAACCTTCTTGATTTTTTCTCTGTATCAGCTGTCCCCTTACATGCTTAGAGCACAGATATATACCTAACAATATTGTATATTTTGATTGATATTAATTTATTGTTCAGAACCAGTTTCTGTTTTCTCTGTTAAATACTTTTAATGTAACAGGTTGTTGTAAATGTAAACCGGAGTGAAGGCAACTTCTGCTATACCTCGGTATATAAAAAAATGCTAAATATAAATAAATAAATAAATAAATAAATGGACTATTGTAACTCCCTCTTCCTAGGCCTTCCCTACTCCTCCATAAAACCTCTCCAAATGCTGCAGAATGCGGTACCCAGAACCATTTCCAACGCACGTAAATACGACTACTTCACCCTAATCCTTAAAGACCTTCACTGGCTCCCGATCCCTTCCCGCATCCTCTATAAAACCCTTACCACGATCCACAAAGCCATATACACTCACAACTCCAACTGGCTTGATGAGCCTTTCCGCCTCACACGCTCTAAGCGTCCCACCAGAACCTCCAATAAAGAGACCCTTCATGTGCCCTCCCTAAAGAAGGCTCACCTCACCTCCACCAGGGATCGAGCCCACGCGCTGGAACTCATTACCGACCAACCCCCGGCTTGAGCCATGCACGACGAAATTCAGATCCCACTTAAAGACTTGGCTCTTCAAACAAGCTTACCCTCAATAGCCCCGCTGCTTCCTCCTCTCCCCTGCTACCCCAGCAATTACCTGAAACTGTGCACAAAGTTAGGTTACAATTGTATTTGCTGTTTACTGGTCTGCACTTGCTTCCAAGCAGCCCGTTGCGTTTGTACTCTCTCGTTCATTGCTATTTCTCGGTTCCTATGTAATCCCCCCCCCTTTTTACCTGTTTATTGTAATTTCCATTCTGTAGTTGCGCTGTAAACCGATATGATGTCGCCACTAATATCGGTAGAGAAAAATTCTTAAATAAATAAATAAATAATAATTACACAGTTTTCCCAGAGGCCCATGAACGCTTCACTGCAGCAAATCTCACCACATCTTGCAACTTATCAGAGACTGTATATATTTGTTTAAATTCATGACTGAATTGTTTTGCAAATCTCTGGCATTTCATATTTTGGAGTAGATCAGCTTATGGCAAGCTGCTGTGGATCGGTTTTCAGTATTAATTGCACAGCTCTTGGATTTTGATGTGCATGGCTACCTCCCCAGCTCCTTGCTGTGACCTCCTAGAGCCTACCATGTGACCACCTTTTGCAAAAGTCTTCCGCCGTCTGTAAACACAGGCCATGTCACTCTCAAAATGAATGCAGGCTTCCAGGAGAAAAAGTCACAACTTCTAAAGGACTGACTCAACATTTGGGAGAGCTACAATTTTTTTTTCTTTAGCATATACATATCTACAGGTAAAATCCAGAACCCGATAACTTTTATGGTTCTTACTTTTGTCAGTGCTAATCACATACTATAGTCCTCAATACCCTGCCTCGTATATTCACAGATAATATATCTGGAATTCACAGCAGAGGTGCACTTAAAAAGAGAAAATCAATAAAGCTTCAAAGTTTAAACTTACATAAATGTCTCCAGTTATTTAGTGTGATGTGTGATAACACAGCCCTCGGGACATCCTGCGCTGCTGCACAGTTCTCTGGTCCAAACTCGCAATCTAATACCAGGTAATCACAGAACAGATCATCTACGTAAAAGCACCGACTCCCATCTGTCTTAAGCTAGGGTCACTCAGGATCAGTGGTGCCTGGACTGTTCTAAGGATGTCACCTGACCTCTTCGCACCATGAGAACACCAGGCCTTCTGCAATTCACACTTTAGTAAAATGAGTCATACAGGGAAAAGGGGGGGAAAAGACACCAGGAAAGGAGAAGACAGACAGGTTGAGCTGGTGAAGGAATGAGAAGGGAGTTAGGGAGGGGGAGAAAATCTAATACATAGAAGAGGGGAGGAAAGGGAGAAGGGGCAGAGAGACTAGAGGGGAGAGTGTCCCCGACCCTTAGGGACAGCCTAAATAGGGCTGCCAACTGGCTCCAGATTTTCAGGGCAGGTTTACTCCCCTGCATGCAGGCTAGTTATAGTCTTGCTTTTCTTAGGGAATGCAATAGGGAAATCAGAATAAGTCCCAGCATGCAATGGGATAAAACCAGGACTGGATCAACCTGTCCTGAACCCTAGCTATAAACTTACATACCAAACTTTGCCTGAAATATCTGTAACTGACCACTGAGGTAAGATGAAAAGTTGAATTTATTGGTATGTTTGATTGTATTATTAACCGTTTAAAGATGCTTTATATGTTGCATGGTCTGTATACTTTCTGAATTTTATGAATATTCACATGTCTTAGAAGCATTGGAATACAAAACTTTTAAATAAAACAATCAATATTCTAAATTGGTAAATGAATATATATCTAACTGCTGTAATGGACACAAGTAATTACAGCAAAATAATCTAACGGCAGATGCAGAAAGTGCTTTGAAAGCGTGACCACCTGCGGGTGCCTAACCCAGAGAGCTTACATAGCCATGCCTTGTCAAAATGGCCTTGTATGTGAGCTTGTGCCCCAAGTCAGCATTACAGTGCCAAAGTGTGCACTGTTTAGCTCACAGAGCTTCTTGGCCCGAGCCTCCACAATCCTAAGGCCAGCACTGATGTTACCCCCAGTAGCACAAAGCTCCTCCTAACAGCAGACTTAAGCATTTACCAGTCCCGGCTGATTGTTTAAAGTGACCACACAGCACCAGATATCAGCAGACAGGCTGCTGCAGTCCAGAGTTTTTGCTGGCTCGAAGCTTGTCACATTTCAGGAAACGCAAGAAAACCTGTGCCTGTATGTGCCCGCCCCAGAGAGCTTACACTGATTTAATTTAAATGCTTCCTGTTACGGTATGTCTTGGGGGAGGAATTACTTGCACCCATTATGTTCGGCATGCCAGCTATATCATTAAAAAGCACATCTGGGGGAGCCTGACCGCTGAAGCTACCATCTGGTCAAGTTTACCAGGTTTGGAGCTGCACTATTAGTGCAAAAGGTGACCCTCTCATGTGGAGGGCTGCCCAGCTGTATCTTGGCTGCACCCTGTGGTGTGAGCCGTCGGCATGCGCCCCTATGTCCAGCTTATTTAAGCTTCTGGTCAAGTCTGGAGATGTTTTATTTCAGCCAAAGTAAAGTTCAGGGATCTAGGTGCTTGAAGGCTCAGTTTCTGCCCCTTTTGAAGCTTCGCTCAGCCCTGATAACCGGATTCTTGTTTTTATTAATTTGGAGCAACATGCAACCCTGGAGGGAGGAAATCAGGTACTCAATGTAGTTTCCAATATTTCTCCCATTGCTGGGTCCAGTGCTGCAGCAGTGGTTGGTTCTGTGGACAGGTCTGATTCTGTTTCTGGCCTGCCTGGAGCCTGCACTCTGCTCAACATCAGGTCCAGAGTAGATGACATCAGTAAAAGATCAACCGGCCCACCCAATGAGCCCAGTCATTCCTGTCTGCCTTGCCAAGGATATATCCTAGCTGCCAGCCACAGAAGCTTGATCACTTTATGGCATACTGCTCCTTATCCAAACCCAGTTTTGTTTTTTTGACTCTTTGATTCTCTAGAGTCCTGGGTAGATGTGAACCCAACATCCGGCTCTTCTCCCCCACCAAGTTCTGTAAAAATCTAACAAGCTACCAAAACTAGTCCTGGTCTCTTAGGTCCTCCATGACCTTTCTAGATGGTATCTCGCCACCACCAGCTGGTTTATATGGAGTTGGAGCCCGCCGCTACCAACCTAGCTATTGTTTGACCTGCATGTCTCTATGCTGTGACTTCTTTATCCGCTACTTGTTTTCTCCTTACCACCTCCTTCCTCTGCTCTTCAGGGAGTGAAGGGAAGGTTGCTTGCAATCCAGTTCCCACCACTGTATCTAACAGAAGTAGGACTGAATCCTGTCACAGTGCTGGTTCATCCAGGCATCTACTCCCCTCTCAGTAAAAAAGTCTTTTTCCATGCTTCCTCTGAACCTTCCTCCCTCCACCTTCAGACCATGAGACCTTCTCCTTGAACTTCCTTTTCTAGGGAAATCTTCCCCTTCTCATGATCTACTGAAGCAGCAGCAGGAGGAAGAGAGGGGTCATGAACAAGCAGCTTCATCTGATCCTAGGCCCACTACTGGTTCCTGCAGGGGCCCCTGGTGATAGAATAGTCCAAAGCTGGGTCAAGGGGTGATCCTTGTGCAAAGGGAGGGTGCAGGCAGCTGCCTCTTCACTGAGGCCTGGCAGCAGCTGCTGCTTCTCTTCGGCAAACCCAGGGGGAGCGGGAGAAGGCAGACAAAGCCAGGGGAAAAGCAGACGAGAGAGGAGAGACAGGAAAAGCCAGGGCCACCACTTCCTCCTCCTCTCTTCTATGCTGGGAGCCTTGGACAGTGCCGCCAGCATCAGCAGTCCCTACCTATGATATCACGTGGCACAGACTGACAGCTAAAGCACTAACAGAAGGCTTTTTCCATAAAACATGACAAAAATACAAACAGCTAAGGAAAGCCCAGAAACCGCCACTGGGGAGAGAGAGAAGGTAAGAGACATTAGAGAGGAGAGGATGAAGAAAAAGCCACTGAAAGACAAAGACCTGAGTTATTCAGCATTGTCTCCCATTCTTGGGAAAAATGCTTAGTAAATCAGGCTGAAAGGTACAAACTAAGCCGTTCTTCTGACGATTGTTAATGTTTTAAGGGCAAGAGTACATGAAGTGCTGAACCTGGGGAAAAGGGGAATATTGCTGGGGTGTCAGGGACAGATGCGGGCGCTGAGATTACAGAAAGGGAGTGGCAGGAGAGAGAACCTCAGGCCCCCTCTGCCCTCTCCCACACACATGTATGTCTGCCTCTGCTTTCTGTGTGTGTGCACCCTCTGAGCCCTGCTATTCCTTGCAGAAAGATTTCTGCTGCACTGCCTCAGGCCCCAGCTAAGGCTCCTCTGTGAGCTAAATCATCAGAAATGTAGAAAGGAAAGCTTAACACTTCTCCGTTCATGGCATATGTGTGCATGAAATTCTCTGCAAGCCCCCAATCCTTTTTATCCACTGTAACCTGAGCAATTAACCCATCCAGCCTCCCACTTCTTCCAGTCCAGAGTGCTAAGGAAATCTTGACCTCCTGCAGGATATCAGCCCTTATTCCAAGTCACTTCCTGTCATCTTCCTTTTTGGTTCTCTATCATCTTCGGTAGAAGAGCACCCAAGTTCTCCTACTCAGTGCAATGCCCAGTCACCTTCCCATGCTGAGCAATCAGCTGGCTGAATGATCCTGCCGGCAGTGAGTGGGTTGATTTCTGGGGCCCTGCAGTCGGCTCTTTGCTTTCTTTTTATTACCTTGCTGGACAACACCTGACCTATCCATTTGCAAACCTCATGTCCTGGGGGTGGTGAAATATTGTCTCTCTAACCCTACATCACTCTGGGAATATGGCGCACTCCTGGTTTTCTAATTCATATCCAAAGCAGAACAACAAAAGTCTGATATCATTGAATTTGCACAGAAAGTAGGTTGTTTTTTTTCAAAAGTGTTGTATATAGGCAAGTAGAGCAAAATGAAGTCTTTCCATTAAGTGAATATTCACCCAGTACTTGGATTCACTAACTGCAAAAACCAAACAGGCTAATTTCCAGCTGAGGTTGAGCACTCATTTAGCATCCAAATTCTGGCCACCTAGGTTTTAAGCAAATGTTTTGCCAAACTTCTAAAAGCCTAGGTTTGCCTGAAATTTGTTCTTAAATCTAAGCAGCCAAAATTTGGCTGAAAATGACCACCTGAATCTGACATATCCTCTCCTGCCTCTCTCCAAGCCGCAGAAGCCTGGAGATCTGATCCCCCTCAAGCCGCAGTAATCTGCCTCCCAACAATGGAACAAAAGGCAGTCCCTGCATTGGGGTCATGGTTTCAGCTGCTACGCAATCTTCCCTCCACCAGGAGTCCTCAGTGAGCCTTGATCACCTCCTTGCCATTTACCTCCTCACTGATCCTACTATGCCCAAGCCTCAGTTCTACTTAACCCAGCCTGCTGAATGCCTTAGTGCTGCTCTGACCTGGCCACTCTTACTTGATATTCCTGAATTGCCTTTTGGCCTACCCAGGCCTCCTGCCTTGCATAATGGCCTGAGTCTCCTGCCTTGCCTTGTGGCCTCCCAGGCCTCCTTGCCTTTCTCTATGGTCCTCTGGGCCTTTCTGCCTTACCTTATGGCCTCCGGGGCTGCTAGGCTCTCCTGGCCAGCCTTGTGCCCTATTGGGCTTCCCTGGTTACTGTTCCCTGTTATGTCTAGTCCAGTCCTTGTTCTGACTTGTGCTACAGTAATCTTAAAAATGGAAAACAGAAAAAAAAAAAAAAAAAAAAAAAAAAAAAAAGAAAAAAAGAAAAATTTCCTTTGTTTAACTGAAGAGATCCACAATAAGGAGGGCGGATCTTTCCAAACCTTCAAACACAGTATAGTCATATACAATTTACAGGTAATTCCGGGTTTTAACAGCACCCCTTATTTATGTGAGATATTAAGGATCCTTCAGGGTACATTATCTACAGCTACTGGCACCTTACCCACTAAGAACTGTGTTAACTGGGGTGGATCAAAAAAGACATAAGTATTTTGCATATATTTAACCACACACTTGCATGGGAATTTAAGGAAATATCTTGCCCCAATTAACAAGACCTGAGGTCTCAAAAGTAGAAAGGCCTTCCTTTTCTTCTGTGTCTCACGAGACAGGTCAGGAAAGGCACGGACCATTAATCCAAGAAATCTCTCATTTCTGTGTTTTATACTCAACCTTAAAAGTCTATCTCTATCTGACTCTAAGGCAAAAATCACAATCAAAGTTGTAGGTATAGCCATTTCAGTGTCCGATGTTTCCAGCAATGCTGTTACGTTCAGAGGTTGATCAGTTGCTAGTGCTTCCATTTCTGTTCCAGTTCCCTGGTTCTCTGGCGTTGTTTTGGACTTTGGTAAATAGAATGATTTCAAAATCTTAGGGCTTTGTTCAGGTGAAATTTTTAATATTTCCAACATATATCTACTAAAAACTTCAATTGCCGATCTCACTGGTAATTGTGGAAAGTTAATATATCTAACATTCCTATTTTTTGCATAATTTTCTAAACTCTCGATCTTTTGTCCCATGATTTTATTCTCTTTTATAATCATTGCTTGTGTTTGCTGAACCGTTTTTATCTCAGTCCTGATATTTATTAATTGTTGTTCTGTCTCCATATTTGATTTTTCGTACACTTCAGTTAAACAAAGGAAATTTTTCTTTTTTTTTTTTTTTTTCTTTTTTCTTATTACTTTGTCATAGTTAAATAGACGATACTGTTGTTATAGTACCGACTAGATATAATCCTTTTTTTTCTGATTCTGTACAAGAATTTTTTCTTGAAAAAATTGTTAAATTGCATAAATAAATAATTTAAAAAAAAAAAAAAAATGGAAAACAGTGTACCTGGATGGTATCGTTATTAAAAGGTACATAATTACAGGGTGATTTTATGGTAACTTCTAGCACAAGAGATTTTCAACCAATTCAAAATACAACTCAAAGCAGGTGAATGGCAGTCTCTTTCAGTTTTTGCCAGATCTCGGATGTTCACCAGTGAATCTGGGGAAAAGCCCAAAGAAATCTGACAAACCCACTTCAACCTAATCCAAGGCAAATGTTGAATCCACTTTGGGTTTCTTCAAAGAGATCGAGGAAGCCAATTTGCCAAACCTTCAAAGTTTTCCCCAGTTCGCTGAATTGTTCAATAAACCTATTTGGAAGAGGATTTCATGCCTCTGGCTGAGGGTTGCAAATATTGTGTGCTCCATGAGGGAACTGCTTTGGTGGCATGGATCTCCAAGCTATATATTCGTGTGCACATATTGCTGGCTAGTGCTATGTTAGAGGAAGATATCACCGCAATATTTTAGAACCACCCCATAATGGGAAAAGAAAAATTACCAAAACGTCCAGAACTTTAATGTAATAGATGACTATAGCTAATCAAAGTATGTAACTAAGAACCAGATTTACAAATCATTTTCTCAAAGACTCAAAATGGGGAAACCCCCTTAGTACATCCTTCATAGTATTGGGACATACGGAAACAAGAAATATGCTGCAGATTTGGGATGGCTCTTGGAAAACATATTTCTTCCTGCCAATTGATCAAATTCCATTTTTGATTAGAGGGTTTACATTTTCTCTGGCAACATCTCAGAACAAGCTTCAGTTGTATCGTTTATCAGGAGAAGATGCCAACATTTTACAGATCAGTTTTTGCAACAAACATGTCTGTAGACTCCTCGTTTCTGGGCTGAATTCCTACCTGACTGCCCGGGTGGAGGGACGCCCAGCGATCCTCTCGGGAGGCAAAGAAACACGGTGAGGACGGCGGCTTTGCTTCCACAACATGGTTCGATGGCGATAGGCTTAGGGGCACCCTGAAAGAGAAAAGAATTTCAGTCATGCAGCTTCAGAAATATTATGCTGTATAAAGCTGCCCTCCTCCCTTCGGTGGACAGCAGAGCCATTAGTTTGTTGCATGGAATCGATTCTACCACGTTTGAGGACACTGCACCTCGGGTCACCACTCAGGTTTCTAACTGAGTTTTGTTTGCAGATTTTTAAAGTCAAAGCTACGACCCTTCACTGCCTGACTCCATCCTGGGTCACACCTAGCCTCTCTCTCTCGCCATTGCAGCTGCTTCAAATGCTGGCATTACCTTCAGTTCAGATTGCTAAGATCTGCTGCATCACCTTCATTTCACCATCTTCATGCCACCATTCTCTCCCTCCCTTGAACCCTGCCTTCCTGGGCAGACTCTCTGCTTCCCAGCGTATCGTTTCATGGAGCTTCTCACTACCTTGCTCCTTTTCCTATTCGATTTTAAATCAAACTCAGAACTATGGTTTTCCTTTCATTCTGCCTTTATTTCTTTCTTCAATATTGTTTATATTCTGCCATTCCAAAAAGATCTTGGCAGAATACAATATATATATTTACCAACATCCTACCTCGGACTATCTTGAACCCCAGTCCTGTTCCCATATCCCCCTCTATCTCATTACGCCTTCTCCATCCTCTTGCGCCCTTGTCAAGTGCCTTATCCTTGCAACAGCCCATTTTGATGGAACCCCTGCCAGTTCTGATCAATAAAACCACTTTACTGAATCTATATTTGAAAAAGCTGCAACCCCCCTCCCTTCCTCCTTATTCACACTGTTCTAGCAGACATTTTCTGTTTTGTTCCCCTTGCAAACATGTTTACTTCAATATGTACAGAGTGCTGTATAGCACATAATAATATACACACTGAGGGGACTTACCTGATAACTAAGATGGACTCTTCAGCCACAGAATTGACCCAAATAAAATCCATCTAAGTTACTTGGATACATTTATCTGGATAACTTTAGCACTGCCTTGTGGTTTGACCATATTTATCCAGATAATTCTAAATATTGGTGTTATCTAGCTAAGTTATTTGGCTCAGTTAGCCCCACCTTGAAATGCTCCCAGAATTCCTATAACTTATCTTGCTTTTATCCATATTACAATAGAGCCGGTGAATACAGCTGAAATTTCAAAAACCACAGTCTGTCTATGGACCTCGCACAGAAATGAAGTCAGATCTGTATGCATGATTCAGAAAGTCAGAGTCTGTGGGTTTGATTGTTTCAAATTCAGGAAGTGAAGAAAGGGATGAATATCAGAAGATTTGGGAATTTGTTTTCAAAGTCACAAAAAGACATTTGGTAGTATCTTCCTGATCTTTGTTTGCCAAAACACAGCAAAATTTGAGACCGAATGGCCTCTGTATGTATTTCACATACATCCTGAACACACCAGCTTTGTTTCACATAGTGATGGGAGGGTGCTCTTCTGAATCAGGAGCCTTGTAATATGTGGGTAGAGGTATAGGGCCTGCTTCTTACCAGTGAAAAGTGTCTGAGGGCTATATGTGAATGTGTTTGATGTAGTCTCTGACTGAAATGGCCAGATAAGTGTAGGGAGTTCTCCTAAGCGTCTATTCAGAAGATGGGAGGCGCCTCAGAAGGGGCCAGAGAACGGTGAATGGGGATATGAGGCACAGGAGAGAAATACTGAAACATGATGGCAGGAAAAGGCATGTGGCCCATTCAGCCTGCCCATCTGTCCAATTAATTTAGCAGGATGCTGGTAAGGGAGTTATGCTTCACTAATATTCATAGGGACCTTACAGCTGCAACATTGGGATCCTTACTTGGAACCTCACTCCACCTACAAGGTAATCTGGACAAAACCCTTTTTAGGTTCCACACTAAACAAAATATCTCCTACTTGCAGGCTGTTCTAACACTGTCAGCAGCTATGTGACAACTGAGGAGAAGTGAGGGAGTTGAGTATGTTAGAAAAACGAGCAGACAGTGAGGCGGCCTGCTGTTGCTTGGAAGCAGGCAGACTAACACAGACTGGCTGCCTACCCTGTACTGGCCTGGAATGTGGATCTGTATAATATCCGTTCACTAAGGCTGAGAGTTAGCGGATAGGTAATAGACATAGCCACATGCCAGGCCAGCTAGGCCACAAGTCCTGCCAGCCATGTGGATCAGCAAGGGCCTGCAACCATAAGACCCCTGAAAGGTGATGACTGACCTTGGAAATAGACTATTCTGCAAGCTTTTCACCCCAGGAGTCCTCAGCCTATGTGTTTAAGGGTGGCCATAGATAGCATAAGCACTGTAACTGATACTAGCTATTGCAACAAGCAAAGTACTCTGCATATTTTCTAGGCACATACATACATATAGCAGCACCACATGATTAGCCCTGAGCTAGACTGGCCAATGGCCTTGCAGCACTGTGACATTTACATATCTGACTAAAGCTCCCTGTGATGGGTCAGGTGAGGCAAATAGCTTCTAACACACCTTTGCGTTGGGTTCAATGATGTAAATCTTTTCTAAGGAGACATGTAGGTGGGTGCTCTTAGAGTCATTAGAAAGTATACTGTGATGTTGAGATTTCTGAGGTGACTTAAAAATACAAGTGAAGGCATGACACCATCTGATTCCCAATCCTGCCTTCACACAATCTGACCAGCATACTTGTGTCGCTTCCCCGAGATGCTTACGTCACCAACATGACATCCCAATGGCCAAGGCCCTCACCATCTGGACATGATAGTTGACAATTTGCCTAGGTGGGGGTAGCCGGTATGCAACCACAAAGAGGTATGCTAGCTTGTAAGGACCTGTGAGCATTGTGGGAATGCTGTAATGTTGCACAGGCGCTTTACCAAAGGCTGTAAGTAAAGGCCTGCTAGGTGAGCACTCTGATGTCAGCAGTGGCTTTGAAACAGCTGAGGCAGTGCTGCTGTAGGCAGTGCTTTTGCAAGCCCATGTGACAGAAAGCATCCCAAGTACAGGTGCATAACTTTACATGCAGACGTTTGTCAGCTATGGGATCAGGTTGTAAAATGGGAACTCTGTGACTGATACCTTAAACTGTCTCCCTGTAGCTTTAGGCTGTGCCTTTAAGCTTCTGAGTTACTTGTGATTTATAGGATTTCTAGAGCTGTTGCTCTCCATGTTCAAGGCCCAGCTGGAGTCCTATCACACCTATGCCACTATCTCACCCATATGTGAGGGCTAAGTCAGGGTCCTGGGGGAGGCCCACCAAGCCAAATGTTACAAGCTAGGCCAAGCTGTGTTGGCAGTCGTACACGAATTCTCTTATGACATATGCCTCTTTTAGAGTCACTATCAGTCAGAAAACATTAGGACAGCCACGTGTATTTGGTGTTATCTTTAATTTGACTACTGCTTTCCAAGTACAGACTACTGCTCCATTGTCGAGATGACGCCTATGTAGGCATATGTGTTTTCTGTTACACACTGACCCAAGACAGAGGAGCAGTGAGTGAAAGAAAAATGATAGAAAGAAGAGCAGCTGCAAATACTCTACTGCCCTCCCTTTCATGGAAGGGGAAGGGGTAGGGGTAGTTGAGGCCTAACAGGCAAAGTTGCATTCTATGAGGCTTTGCCGAAGCTGGCTGCCAAATAGCATGGTGTCCTCAGCTTGTGCAGTGCACAAGGGGGATCCTGGGGTAGATCTGGAAGTCTCCATTGGTATCCCATGGTGTGGAGCGAGATTATGGAATACACAGCAGAGCAGAACCTCATCTCCTATTTTGGATGGGGCATACATTAAAGCTCCACCCATTTTGTCCAAACAGCAAAATCTATTTTTGAGAACTCTAAAGATGCGTTCTATGACACAGCGGGTAGAACATAAGGCCTCATGGTACCTCGTCTCTATCGGTGTGTTAGGAATAGCAACGGGGGTGAGAAGCCACCTGAAACCATATCCTGAAACTCCTGCGGCAAAGACAGAATGGGGGCATCAATCACACTCAATCACTTTGAGATCTTACTGCCAAAGCACAGCATACTGTAAAATGGTAGAAGCTAGCCTATAGCTTATCCTGAACCTTAAAAGTCTATTTCGGTATCCTAAGTGCATGCCACCTTTTTCTGGAACATTATATGACCAGTATAGCATTAGCTGAATCTAGGTCACCTTCCGCACTAATAAACTGAGCCCTGGGATTCCACCAAATGTGTGGCAGCTCCTCACAACCAAGCTAAGGCTACTTGTTCGTAGCAGACATCAAACCCTTAAGCAATACATCAGAGGTGCCACACCTGTCCTAGCAAAAACTCCTCTACCTTGGGGTCTGAATGTACAAGTCCCTGGCTGCTCTGCAGTATGCCCTACACAGATACAAATTTTTTTGCCCTGACACAGGGAATATGCTAGGCCCAAAAATGCACCAGCCATTGCTTCTGGTTTACCTGTGTGATGGGCACGACAAACTGTGCCTAACATCCTGGCTAACCCATCTCTAACAGGCCACACCTGATCTGCAAGTACCAGCAATGTGGACACTTAAAGGTTGTGATTCACCTGTGAGATTTATATTGGTCCAAATGGGAGGATTGGAAAATAATACTTTTTACAGTGAACCTGTAGAAAGTGTGTAGTGGCTGCTCAAGCTTTATGGCAAATGCATTGTTTGGTCTCCCAAGATTGACAGGCCTCTTGAGCATGGGGAGAAAGGCAGGCCCTCACCAATGGCATGTAGGTCCAATTGTACAAGCCACTTATGTCAGCGATGCTGTTACATCCCCCACAGCCCCATGCCATTTGAAGCAAACACAAAGCCAGAGATGGAATAGAGACAGAAGCATCTCTCTTATCTATGAGCCAACCATCACCGTAGAGGCCATCCTCAAAATTTTCAAAGATGCCCAATTGCCTAAGTATAAAGGAATCGTGTGCGGCTCCCGCGTACCTGGCCATCACGTCGAGCATGCGCATTCGAGTGTCGCAGACCATTTGCACATTGAGGGAATGGAAGAGCTTTCTGTTGCGGAAGATCTCCTCCCTGTCACAGGGTGGGATGAAGGCTACGTGAGTGCAGTTGACAGTTCCCAGAACACTGGGAAAGTTAGCGATGGCATAAAAGTCTCTCTTCAATTCTATCAAGTCCTACTTGCCCTAGGAAATGCTATGTAGTGATTCATATGGTTAGATATAACTGTTATGACAGCAGGAAAAACTGGTTTGGGATATTCCCTCCAAGGTCCCTACTGTCATCTGGAAGAAGCCGCTTGCCATGTGCTGCAGGGTGGACAATAGTTTGGTGAGGCCCGGCACAGCATGGGACCTTACCGTGACTGGATCCAGATCCCCTCGGATTTCTTCATATAAATCCAGGATAGCCTGAGAGCCAAGGCGATACCTGCTAACACATAATCCTCTGGCATGCCCAGCAATGAGGTGCATGGAGGAAAGATGAGCTCCCTGTATCTCCCCCGCTGTGCCCACCTGTGTGCCAAGTGCTGCAGTGGCCCACAGCCCACGACCCTCTCCCTGCAGGGCCAGTGGTGTGACCTCTGGTGCAGGGACTTTCCTTGCCTGTTCTTGCGGTTGTTCCTGTTCCTCCTGTTGTCTGTGGCAAGCCTCCCAAAGCATCCAGCATCGTCCAACAAGTAAATTTGCCACAGACATTATGGGTTTAGGAAGACATGCAGGTAAGAACAGGGGTTTCTATTGGCCCAGGATAGCCCGGTAGGTGCATCTGATAGAATACCTCTTTTTATCGTGTGCGATAATCGCGATCCACGATAACGGCTATGGATGCTCGATAAAACGTTTTCCCCTGGTAACGCCAAAAAAAAAAAAAAAGGAGCAGTTATTTCTGCATTAAATCCTGAGTTAGTGTGCATTATTCTATCACGGAATGCATTAGGACACCTTAATTTGCATGAACTCCTCCCACATGCATAATAAATTTAAAATTTGAATGCTAGCTTGTGGTGCGCTATTTATCATGCACCCAATGCGCGTAAGAACTCATTTAACATGCATTTGGACCATAATACAGTTTAATGAATGATCCGGTAAGTTTGCAGGACTACGTTTCAGCGGCTCAGCAGCGGTGCTGAATATGCCCAGCTATGTTAACGTTAGCCAGATAAGTTTATCTGGCTAACTTTAGGACTGTTCTTTGGCCCCTCTTTTATGCCCCTCTGACTACCTCATGATGGGTCAGCACAGTGGGTTTTTCAATTCCTGCTATTTGTTTGGCTAAGGTCGAATTTAGCCAGAGAAATGGCATTGAATACAAACTTGACAATAAATAACTAAAGAAATGAAATCTCTCTGTGATGAGTAATTCCACATTCACTTTCCACTAGCAGTTTTATTTTTTTGGATACAGTGAGGGTAAGGCATGTGCATAGCATGTGATTTACTTGCAAGAGCCGTCTTCTGCTATACTAAAAGGCAACAACCTCATTTACAGTAGAGAGATAAAATTATTCTAGTCAGCCCTGGGTACACTTCCATGAAGTAGAGGCCACGTGTCCTTCTAGACACATATAATACTGGTAGCTCTCAAGCCCATAGGCTGACCAAGAGAGTTGCTGGCCGAGACGTTTACAGGTTTACCCAGTTCAATGGTTCTGATTTTCTGTTACTGCAGCGATTCTGATTTCCATGTCCAGGAGACTGAACTACAAAGCATGCAGGTTAATTGTCTATCACACAAGATGAAAAGCTACTTTGGCAGATCGGAGCAGAAGAGTTGTTTCCAGGCTGCCTCACAGTTCATTACACTTTGCACTGAGATCGTTAGTACGGTCGTTTCATGCAAGTGATCAGTGCTATGGCTCATTGCTCCCGGGGCTTACAAAACCAAGCGAAAACCGTGCAGGCAAACAGGCAATGACCTTCCACTTCTTTCTGTTAAGGAAAACCCTTTAAACAGATTTCAGAGATTCAGATACAATACCAACGAAAAACAGGATACAGTGTCCATACTGTTCAAAAGCCCATATATATCATAAGAAAGCTCTATAAGATATACCAAAAGAATCCATCAGAGACACTCTGAGTTGGTCCAGATTTTGTAACCAGGCCCTCTCAGCCCCCAGCAATGCTCACCTGGGAGAGCCCAAACTGGTTAGATCTTGCAAGCGAGGTAAGGTCAGGCCTCGCTAGTACCAGGGAAGACTGGGAGCTATGAGCTGCATAGCTCACATAGAGTCCTCTTTGTACTCACATAGAAGTGAGTACAAAGAGGACAGGAAAACCAAACCTCTCAGCATTCTGGGATTTGTAGTTCAGTGCTTAAAGCTAAGAGTCTTTCCCACCCCCACCCAAAAAAAAAAAAAAAGAAAAAAACTAAATAAATAGAAGAAAAAATAGGCTGCTTCAAAGCACCTCCCTGTATCTTGCTGGCTGTTATGTAAATAGGACAATAAAACCATAGCCTGCTCTTTTATAAAGCAGTGTGGTTGCTGTGTTAGTCTACTTGATTGCACAGAAATAAAGGTTAACAAAAAACAACAACTCAAAAAAGCTATGGTGATACCTTTTTCCTGGAGTAACAATCCCTTTCTTGCCAAGCCTTTGAGAGCTCTTTTAGACAGCTCAGCAGGTGATCAGTAGCTACAATTATTTGACTGTGCTTTGTCACTGTGAAAGTACAGCCTTAATGAGGCCCTCCCAGGTCTTCAGGAATGTGTTCAGGATGTCTGCCTCCTCCTCCCCAGGTGCTCCCTTGTCCTTTCTCCATGACCTGCCATCCAGGGAAATCTGTAGTCTGCTGACTCGCAGGGTTAGGGACCAATAGGGATTACAGCAAAACTGAACGCTATATAATTCATTTTCTGGGGCTCCTGGTGCTATGTCGTGCAAAGGTTTTGTGTGAGAGGTCCCCAAGAACAAGGTTCAGCCTAAGCAACAAAAGCAATAAAATAAAATCAGAACTAGAAGGGGCAATTTCAAGGATTTGTCTTCTTGTTTTGCTAGCACGTGAAATACATGCACACATTTTGGTCACTGCTGTTGCTTTACTTGACATTAGTTGTTTAAACTTCCAACGTGTTTCAAAGAAAAACAAGCTGGAAGCAATCTGGCTATCTTTCTTTAAAAGAGGAAGCAAATTTACTTACCTGTAAACGCGGTTCTCTGCTATAACACATGAGTGTCATCTGACGGTGCTGACCCAGACCCAGCAATCAGAGCTCAGTAAAGAGCATGTGTGGGAGTTCCCGTACACTGCCTTGCGAATCCCTCAGTCTTTTCCAGAGCTTACACTTTAGTGAGGTAGTGGAGTCTTCAGGAAGATGGGCAGGTACTAAGTATGGCTAATTCATCCCACTATCTACAAAGAACGTTATTTACAGGTAAGCACCGTGGACAAGCAGGCATGAATTAGCCATAACAAGTGGTGAGTCGCAAGCTGAGGGATGCACTGTCAAGCAATCACTTAAAGTCAACATGGCCCCTCCAAGGTGGCCCCACAGGATGAGCAGCCTGTGCAGAACCACTAGTACAAAGTTACTGTCTCCTTAGGACATGCTGCTCAGACACAGGCCTGGTGCCACTGGGTGTGCAAATCGTGCAACTGCATAGGGCAGCACACCCAGTGGGATGACATCAGGAGCAGGGAAAAGCCCGTGCTGCCACCAGTGGACCAATCCCACGGCAGCGAAAGAAGAGAAGGTCCACCAGTGGACCTGATCCCATCAGCGGCAGAAGAAGAGGCCTGTGGTGCCACCGGTGGACCCGATTGCACCATGGCGGAAGGAAGTCCGTGGTGCAGCCAGTGGACCCAATCCTACAGGCGGCAGAAGAAGAGGAAGCTACAGCAGAGGAAGCCCTTCTGCAGCTCATCCTCAGGTGTTGGCCCTCTGATATTGAACACTCATAGTGCTACAACTTCCTATATTCTCGTGAGATGAGAATACGGGAAGTGCTAGCACCGTGAGTGTTGAATTACCGCAGTGCCAGCATAGGAAGAGGAGCTGCAGGAAGGGCTGTTCTCCACAAAGTAAAAGGTACAGGCAGGCTGCAGCAGCAGCAGAGGAGGAATGAATGTATGTGTGTGTGTGTGAGTGAATGGAAGGCTGCCTGTGATGAGTGTGTGTGTGTGTAAGTTGAAGGCTGCCTGTTATGGTTGTGGACCCTTGGGCCGGGACGAGTGATGGTGGGACCACTGAGGGATTGCCCCCAGTAGCTTTAGTCTCCGGTAGGTGGAGCTGGCGAGGATAACCTGGCAGGACCTTCACCTATACCAGTCCTTGTTCCCCGAAGGTTGAGCCCTTGGGTGCCGGGGCTGGCAGGATCTAGGAGCGGGTGCCTCGATGAAGACGACGGAGCAGAAGATGAACACAGGTCGGAGGTGCGGAACGGAGTCCAATCCGAAGGTCCAGGGGCAGGCAGCAGAGAAGCAAGAATGAAGTACCAGGCCAAGGGTCGAGTCGGGCAGCAGACAAGCAGAGATGAGAGCACAAGCCGAGGTCAAACCAGGAGATCAAGCCGAGGACTGGATCACAGAAAATGAGGATCAAAGAGAAGGCCAGAGGCAGGGACGAAGGCACGGTGAGGAAGGCAGGAACTGGAACGCAGGATCATAAGGACTGGAACAGAATCAGGAACAAAACCAGGAACAGAATTAAATGCAGGAGCAGGAAGAAGATACGTCTGGAACAGCAACTAGCACTCCGAGGAGATGACCTGTTGCAAAGGCAAGGAGCTGGAGACTGCTGCAGGGTTTAAATACACTGGTAGCGTGACATCATCTCTCTGGGCCAGGCCAAGATTTCCTGCCGCGGCCCCTTTAAAAGGTGGAGCCTCCCGCGCACATGTGTCTAGGAAGAGCCCTGCTGGCTGGAGGAAGATGACGATGGCGGCCGCGTGGAAGACTGCGGTTGGCCTGCCGCGGAGCGGGGCACGCCTCGCCAGGCTGCAGCAATAACAGGCAGCGAAAGAGGTAGGGGGGACCGGCAGAGGCCTACCACGGCCGGGAGCCACAACAGTACCCCCCATTATGCCCCCTCACAGAAGGACCAGGGTTGCCGGGGTGTGTTCGATGGAAATGCTGAAGTAAGGATTTATCCAAGATATTGGACGATGGCTCCCACAAGCTCTCTTCAGAACCAAAGCCTTCCCAGGAGATTAAATATTCCCATCGCCTGTGATTACGACGGACATCCAGAATATCCCGGACCTGGTAGACAGGGTCATCTGCAGAAATCACCTCTGGAGGCTTGGGTGGAGCGGCGTGGTATGGAGAGAGTACCAAGGACTTCAGTAGGAACACATGGAAGGAATTATGTATCCGGAGACTGGAAGGAAGCCGTAAACGATAGGTCACAGGACCCAGACGTTCACTGACAGAGAATGGACCAATGGATGGGACCTGAAGGCGGATGTGGCGAGTGCTGAGCCAAACCCAGTCCCCCGAGTTAAAAAGTGGAGCGAGGCAATGATGCTTATCCGACATGCGCTTGGCTGAACTGGCAGCTTTTAACAGGTTAGCGTTGGTGGTCTCCCATAACTAGTCATCTGTTCAGCCGTGAGCTGGGCTGCCAGAGAAGGTATGGAGAGAGGTAAGGGCAACGGAGGCCTAGGATGCTTACCATAGACAACTTGGAAGGGAGAAGTCCCAGTGGCAGAATGGACATATGAACTGTGTGAAAATTCTGCCCATGGCAGTAGTGTGGACCAGTCATCATGGCGGCTCCCCACAAAGGAGCGGAGTAAGGTCTTCAACCCCCGGTTGATCCGCTCGGCTTGTCCATTCCCTTGAGGGTGAAAGGCTGTAGTGAAATCCAACTGTACCCCGAACATTTTGCACAAAGCACGTCAGAACTTGGCCATGAATTGGGGACGACGATCAGACTAGATGTGCTGAGGAAGACCGCGTAGACGGAAGATATGCAAAGTAAAAAGCCGTGCTACCTCAGGGGACGATGGCAGCTTGGGTAGAGGAACATAGTGTGCCATTTTGGAGAACCTGTCGATTACAAACCATATCACAGTGTTGCCAGAGGAGGTGGGCAGGTCGACCACAAAGTCCGTGGAGATGTGGGTCCATGGTTCCTGAGGAGCTGGAAGAGGATGTACAAGTCTCCACGGCCGGCTGGGCAGTGGCTTATGTTGCGCACACATTTGACAGGAACTAACATAGGCCCAAACATCCTGGGCCATCCGGGGCCACCAATATCGGGACAGCAGTTCCAAGATTCGGGTTCTGCCTGGGTGTCCGGCAGTGAGGGAATCATGAGCTCAAGTTAATACCTTAGGTCGAAGGCGGAGTGGGACCACGATCTTCCCTTGAGGTATGGTGTCAGTCATGGCCTGTAGAACCTTGGCAGGGTCCAAGATGTAGTGAGGTGGATCCGGTGTGTCCTCTGCTTCGTGAAGTCTAGATAGAGCATCTGCCCGGACGTTTTTCGTCACGGGACAATAGCGCAGTACAAAGTTGAACTGGCTGAAGAAAAGAGACCAGCGGGACTGGCGCGGGTTCAGACACTGTGCTTTGCTGAGGTACTCTAAATTTTTATGGTCAGTGTAGACCGTAACGGGGTGTTGCGCCCCTTCTAACCATTGTCTCCATTCTTCCAAGGCCATTTTAATAGCCAAGAGTTCCTTATCTCCGATTCCGTAGTTTTTCTCTGCGGGGGAAAATTTGTGGGAGAAGAAGGAACAGGGGAGTTGAGCCCCTTGTCTGGAGTGCTGAATGAGGTCTGCCCCCACGGCTAAGTCAGAGGAGTCCACTTCCACAATGAACAGGCGAGCAGGGTCAGGGTGGTGAAGACAAGGTTCTTGCAGGAATGACCTCTTTAATTCCTCGAAGGCTTGGACAGCTTCAGCGGGTCAATGCCTAATGTCAGCACCTTTCTTAGTTAGGGCTGTGAGAGGTGCGACAATATGGGAATAACGTGGAATGAAATTCCTGTAAAAATTGGTGAAGCCAAGAAACCGCTGAAGCGAATGAAGTCCCACAGGTTGCGGCCACTCCCGGATGCTGGTTAGCTTGTCCGGGTCCATTCGGAAGCAGGTGGTGGAAACAATAAAGCCCAGAAAGGGCAGGGACTCTTGTTCAAAGAGGCATTTTTCTAGTTTTGCAAATAGGCAGTGTTCTCTTAGGTACTGGAGAACCTAATGGACGTCAGTGCGATGTGTAGCCAAGTCCTTAGAGTAGATTAAGATGTCATCAAGATAGACAATTACCCCCTTATGGAGCATGTCCTGAAAGACTTCATTCATTAGGTTTTGAAAAACCGCAGGCTCGTTACACAATCCAAATGGCATTACGAGGTATTCGTAATGACCATTACACGTGTTAAATGTGGGTTTTCCACTTGTTCCCAGGTTTTATTCAGACCAAATTATAGGCCCCACGAAGGTCCAGTTTTGTAAAAATTCTGGCTCCGTGGAGGCGGTCTAAGAGTTCCGGAATCAATGGGAGTGGGTAGCGATCCCTGCGAGTGATAGCTTTAAGCCCCCGTTAATCTATGCAGGGTCTTAACGAGCCATCCTTCTTGGCTACAAAAAAGAATCCAGCACCTGCTGGAGAAGAGGAGGTGTGACTGAAACCCCTGTCAAGGTTTTCTTTAATGCATTTGGACATTTATTGGCTCTTAGGCAAAGAGAGCAAATACACCCATCCACGGGGCAGAACTGTGTCGGGCAGGAAGTCGATGGCACAATCGAAAGGGCGATGCTCTGGAAGGGTCTCCGCCTCCTCTTTGGAGAACACGTCAGAGTAGTCCATGTACTGTGGAGGTAGAGGAAGGGCGGTCACTGCAAGCATGAGTTGAGGTCTCTGTTGTAGGCAGGTAGTAAAGCAGTCAGACCCCCAAGCCGTGATTTGTAGAGTCTTCCAGTCAACGGTAGGGAGTGTTTTTGCAACCAAGGAAGGCCTAGAACCACTGGGTGAATGGATTTTTCCAGGATAAAGAAGGACATTTCTTCCTTGTGAAGAACCCCAGTAATGAGGGTCACTGGAGCGGTGCAGAGAGTGACTCAACCGGGAAGTGGATCACCCTGAATGGAAGACACCAGCAATGGTGGGGTATGAACGCATCACTGGTAGTTGCAGTTGGTGTACCAATTCGGCCAGAATGATGTTCTCTCCGGAACCGGAGTCAACGAAAGCCAGAGTTGAAAAAGAACCACCGGGAAACTGGAGTGTCCCCGGAACTGTACATTGAGGAGCGGGATTGATGCAACCTAGGGTCAGCTCCTCGGTGACACCTAGGCCCGGGAGTATCCTGGATGCTCAGAACACTGGGCCAATAGGTGCCCCTTGCTGCCGCAGTACCGACAAAGTCAAAGGGATCTGCGGCACTGCTTCTCCTCTGCGGTTAAACGGTTTCGGCTCAATTGCATGGGCTCCTCCCAGTGTTGCAGCGGAGTCTCAGGAGTTGCTGGTGAGACCAAGGGACAAGAAAAGGTAGGACCCAAAGGCACTGCTCGACGGACCAGTTTCAGTTCTTTCATGCGTTGCTGAAATCGCCGGTCAATCTGGCCTGCCAGGTCAATGAGAGCCTCCAGTTCTTCAGGGAGTTTTCGAGAGGACAGGCCTTCGAGAAAGGCCTTCGAGTAAGCTGTCCTCCCACCAGCCAATTTCAGAAGCCAAGGTGCGAAACTCCACCACATACTCGGCCAGCGCACGGGAACCTTGGCAGAGATGAAGCAGTTCAGAGGTGGCAGTGGACTGGCGACCAGGCTCATCGAACACCTGACAGAAGGTTTGAACGAACTGGGGCAGGTCTCCAAGAACAGAATCCCCACGTTCCCACAGCGGAGAAGCCCAGGCCAGGGCTTTGCCGTCCAGTAGGGACAGGATGAATGCAGTCTTTACTTGATCAGTTGGGAACTACGTGGCCTGGAGGGAGAACCTCATAAAGCAGTGGTTGAAAAACCGTCGGCATTGCCTTGGATCCCCGGCTTAACGAGGTGGAGCAGGCCAGACGTGCCAGATGTAAAATGACGCGCGACGAGTAAAATAATGCATAGTGTGATACTGTGTCGTATGACGCAATAACTTATTGTGAATTGTGCAACTTGCCTACACGATGTGGTAGATCAGAAATCTCCCTAACCATGCCCATTTTCCTTTTTTTTGTCATGAAAGCTAACGCACCACCATATTTCTGCTTTATATATAGTTTGTACCTGAGGCAATGGAGGGTAAAAAGTGACTCGCCTATGGTCCCAAGGAGCAGCAGTGGGACTTGAACCCTGGTCTCCCTGATTCGTAACCCACTGCTCTAACGACTAGGCAACTCCTCCACTCCTTAGACAGTAGATTGGCACAGCTCACATCAGTTCTTGGCACAACAGATGGACTATACAGATCTCTCTCTCTTTTTTTTTTTATATCTATGCAAGAGCCTCTCACTACCAGGGCAAGAGAAACACTCATCCTTCAGTTATTGGACAGGGGCAGAAAAGTCTTCTGCCAAAGTCTGGGGTAAGAATGTTAAAGTCTCTGCACAGTTTCCCACAATCTCTCTCTCTCTCCCTCTCCCAGGGTGAAAACTCCTGATGGGCATCCTCAAACTGTCTTAATTCGTCTTACTCAGTTCCTTTCTTCAGATTGTCTCTCAGCATCTTTCTCAATGAAAATGTCCAGTAGGGAACCCCACGGCTCTTCAGATGTTCCACCTTCAGGGCAGGAAGGATGGCAGCAAAAACCTTCCTCCCAGATCTTATAACTCAAAAATATCTTCCTATAACTGAGTCTAAATACCTCCCCCCTTCCCAAGATGGATACAGAGGGGCAGGTCTTCCCTATCTTGGCCCCCAGAAGAGAGACAGGCCCAAAAACCAGGGGTCTCACAGGAATTTTTACAACACAGGCAAAAATTCCAAAACAACTGACAAAACAACCCAGCCAGACAAGGAGTAGACTGAAAGGGGAGCTCCCTGACCTTATTTCCTGGAAATATAGGATGGAGGGCCTGGGTCCCAGAAGTAGGCCAAAAATCAACCCCAGAAAAACATCTCCTGCTTCCACTAACTTCAAAACTAAAGCTGCACTGCCCTCTCTTGCATTGTTGCAAGCTCCTTTTATACTCTTAGAGGTCGGCCATTCCAATAACCTCAAGGGAGGAGCTGCTATGAATGGTACCCTTCTCTTTTCTCTACTGCTACCTCTCCTAGTTCAAAAGATTTGACTAGGGTCTTTTGGCAATGAACCCAAAGGATCATTACAGATTTATATGTATGTATGTGTGTATATATATATATATATATATATATATATATATATATATATACACACATACACATAACAAAACTTTATCATATGAGAGGGACAAATGTTATTGAACCCAATCTATACAAAATATATTTTAAAATGTCCTATTATCCACAAATTATTTAATATAAGGAAGACAGTATCAGAATGACTGTGCTTCTGGTGTAATCCACTCTCTCTCGCCCACAAAGGGCCGCAGGCAGTATCAGCCTTTATAGCACTGTTACTATAATCATTTACTGTCTCCTTATCAAAAATGTTTTTATTGTATAATTTCCAAAAACTTTTTATTTATTCAAACATCTCACTAAATAATTCTAAAAAATATTTTCATTTATGGCACCTCTTTTCTTTTATATTCAATATATGGCTACCGTGCAGTTCCTTAGAAATTCACTCTATATAAAAAAATTCACTCTATATAAAAAAGTAAATGATTATAGTAACAGTGTTATAAAGGCTGATACTGCCTGCGGCCCTTTGTGGGCGAGAGACAGTGGATTACACCAGAAGCACAGTCATTCTGATACTGTCTTCCTTATATTAAATAATTTTTGGATAACAGGACATTTTTAAATATATATTATTTAGATTGGGTTCAATAACATTTGTCCCTCTCATATGATACAGTTTTGTTGTGATTATTGAGAGGAGGGAGCTTCCGTTCTTTGGGATTATATATATATACATATATATAGATGTAATGTCCTAAAATAGGGTAAGTAACACCACTAATGTTTTTAATGATTTGAAAGATGATTAATGGAGGAGTAATGGAGAAGTTCATTACCTGCTATTAATTGAGTTGACTTAGAAAATAGCCACTGCTATTACTATTTATTTATTTATTTAACAGTTTTTTATACCGACCCTCATAGTAGATAACCATATCGGATCGGTTTACATTTTAACAAGGGTAAACTGAGGTGACAATTCTGGTAACAATAGATAAACAAGGAAAAAGGAATAAGTCAAAGTTACAATCAACAAGGCATGGAAGAACTTGGAAGCTTAAAACAAGCTGGAAGGAAGATAAAGGCAGGTAGAGTAAGTATAACGATAGGAATAGTTTAACGAGTTAGAGCTTATTCTTTAACCTGGAAAGCCAATGTCCATTGTTTAGGAGGAAGTGTATCAACGACCTTGTAAGAAGTGAAGCTCAAACTAGTGAATATCTGGTGGATCTGGGAAGGCTTGGTGAAAGAGCCACGTCTTTAGTCTTTTTCTAAAGGTTAAGAGGCAGGGTTCCAGCAATGGTACTAGCAATGGTACTAGCAATGGTACCATGGAATATACTTAGGTACTAGCAATGGTACCATGGAATATACTTAGGTTTTGGGTACTTGCCAGGTTCTTATGGCCTGGATTGGTCACTGTTGGAAACAGGATGCTGGGCTTGATGGACCCTTGGTCTGACCCAGTATGGCATGGTCTTATGTTCTTATGTAATGGCAAAGAATATCAAAACTATTACACAATGGCAAGGAATATCAAAACTATTCAAAAAATATTTCAAAAAATGAAATTGGCACAATAACACACACATATATTTATCAATTGCCCTAGTCAATCATTCCTCATTCACACCGCTTCTAAACTCTCTGTGTTGTTATGCATTTATAACATGTATAGATATCAACATAAAACATTGTCAAAATATATACAGAGTGCTTGTAACGAAACAATGACACCCTTGCAATAGAGCTAGACTTCAAGAAAGATGCTTTGTGAATTGCAAATGAGTCACATGGAAGATACCTTCATTAAAAAGGGAATACAGCTGAATCTCAGTCTACAAGAAAGGATACTTTGTAATTGTTTCACAGGATTGTAGATCCAAAGCAGCATAATCATCTGTGAATTTCTACTGTTTTCTAAGCTCCAAATACAGCTCCAGCAAAGAGACTTAAAAAGGTTTCCAACATGGAAATTCACAGATGATTATGCTGCATTAGCAAGCCGTTAATTAACAACAGTTGAAGTCTTGAGACACTGAATTGACAAAGTGACATATAAAGTAGAATCAACAATAAGAGATCGGAGTCCTCTTCACTAAACACAGTCCATGGTAGAGAGAATACAGAATATAGCAGAAGTAGAACAGAGACTACAGAAACATCATTGGAACAACAGAAACCATGCGCACATGGACGCCCGTGCGGGCAGCGGTTTAATGTTATGTTAGAAGCTAGTAATGTTGTAGTACAAGTAGACTCTGTCTGCTTATGTTGAGCTTGATACAGCAGGCATTGCTAATTTATTTTAACATAAAATTGTTTTGAATATTTTCTCCTTAGTGCATCTTTTCCATTTTGGAAATATGTTTTTAAAGTGTGTGAGTGTTGGCAGTCACAGGAAGGTTAGAATACTTCAGGGCAGGACAGAGTGAGTTCCTGGCCTTCATCTTACTCTCAATAAGGAAGAATATTTTATTTTTCTAGAAAGCAATTTTTTTTTTCCCTGCTGAAAACTAGCGATCTGTATTTTAATGCACTGTGTCCCCAACCCCACAGGGAATTTGTCAAATCAGCTGACATTTGACTTGGTGAAGTTAAAAACAGGCAGTAATCACAATCTAGTGGCTGCACAGCTGTAGAACAGAAAGCACCAGGACCTCAACACTGCTTTAGCAGAAACGCAGTGCAAATCTACTCGTTACCATAATGTAGCAAATTCAAAATCTGCTGCAGAATACGGAAGGGATGTTTGCTAATCTGCATGTATTAATCTGGGTTAATTAATCTGTATTGCAAAATGTGCTACTTTGCCTCACCATAACTTAGAACATGGACACCTTACTCATTTTGTTTTCCTTTTTAGTTGTTATAAGTGGTGCATCTAATTTTTAAAAGTACATTACATTATTATTATTATTTCACAGGGCAAATAAATCACATGGATCGGAACAGCCGCCACTGCATGCCAAGAAGGCAATTAGAAGCCTGCATCAAGAAATGAACGATTAATGTGCTTGGGTTCTACCTGCCAGCGGTAATAAAGATTCTGACTAGGATAAAATAAAGATTGACAGCCGGCACAAGCAGAGGTAAAATGAAAAGGACTATACATATTAATCACTTTTACATTTTCATTGACAAAATTAATTTCTCACCAGCATCCCTACGTAAATATGTGACTTGGGTAGGGGATTTAGGCCTGGGCTCCAGATTTTAACCAGCGCAGATTCCAGCTAATCTTTAGTTATGGTTTTTGGTTGAATTTCTACATATCGATGAGGCAAAAGCTATCAGCCACAACTAAACGGACCCCAGGACTGTAGCAGGCTGTGGCCCATTTGGGGGCTGACTGTAGCTCCATGCTGGAAGGGGCCGGATCCTATTTTATCTATGGACTTGCAGACCAGAACTGCTTCAACCTGTCCCTTTGCACATGGCATCATTGGGTGGGGCGTCAAGTCAATATCCTGCTTCCAGTAACTTCTTAGGTTTCAACTCGCTAGAACTGGGTCTGTGTTAAGAGAGATCATTTTGAAATTATTCTTCAAGTGTTTCTCTTCTTTAGGATATGCATCCTTCCTGCTGCCCAGGTGTGAAGACCCTGGGCAAGTGCAGAGCTCAACAGCATGAGAGGGGCATGCACGCTTGGGAAGGGAGATTTTCAGAGCAGCATGCATGAGAGTAAACTTACGTACATAGTGTCACGACATGTGAAACTTTACTCGCACTGTGAAGGGGCATTCCCGCAGGAGGTTCTGGGGAAGGGACTGGATTGCACTTACACACATTTTCAGAAGTATGCAGGTACATTTTCTCAAAAAACTGACCACACCACTTACCATGTGTAAATGGGATGATTTTCAAAGTGAAATTGGTGCAAAATTCTTGAGTGACTGACTTTGCAACAATATGGGCAGTAACAAAATAACCCCCTATGTATTCATCACCTGTATTGTAATGGCCCAAAAAAACACTTGAAAACGGAGTTTACATTGTTTAATTCAGCCATTTTAAAAATTACGGTCAGTCAAAACCTTCACATCTCCATGTTCTACGAAATAGTAACATGGGTGCATCAAAAATGAAAAACAAAGAATAAAATCATAAACTAAAAAAGTCAGAAGCATGCAGAACGTCTTAGCAAAAATAAGGGACAAGAAATATTAATGTGCGTTAACCCAAATTCTTCCCTGATGCACCAAAAATATGAAATGGAATTTGTTGCCAGAAGATGTGGTTAGTGCAGTTAGTGTAGCTGGGTTCAAAAAAGGACTGGATAAGTTCTTGGAGGAGAAGTCCATTAACTGCTATTAATCAAGTTTACTTAGGGAATAGCCACTGCTATTAATTGCATCAGTAGCATGGGATCTTCTTAGTGTTTGGGTAATTGCCAGGTTCTTGTGGCCTGGTTTGGCCTCTGTTGGAAACAGGATGCTGGGCTTGATGGACCCTTGGTCTGACCCAGCATGGCATGTTCTTATGAGGCCATATCATATCTTTTCACTGGATTAATTTAATACATTTCTCGACTAGCTTTGGGAATTGCACTCCATTTCTCAGGACAAAATAAGAACATAAGAAATTGCCATACTGGGTTCATCAAGCCCAGCATCCTGTTTTCAACAGTGGCCAATCCAGGCCATAAGAACCTGGCAACTACCCAAAAACTAAGTAGATCCCATGCTACTGATGCCAGTAATAGCAGTGGCTATTTCTAAATCAACTTAATTAATAGCAGTTAATGGACTTCTCCTCCAAGAACTTATCCAATCCTTTTTTAAACACAGCTATACTAACTGCACTAACCACATCCTCTGGCAACAAATTCCAGAGTTTAATTGTGCGCTGAGTGAAAAAGAATTTTCTCTGATTAGTTTTAAATGTACTACATATTTTGTTAATCTGAGTTAATCCAGTTAAAAAGTATCAACTTCTATTTCTGTTTGACAACCTTTACTTCTGTACATTCAAGTGGACTAACACAGCAAACACGTTACTTTCTGCCTTGACATAGACACCGTTCTAGCATATGAAAACCTACATGGAGCAGGACTGTCACTGTTACAGGACCCTTCTAAAAACAACCAAAACACCCCCACTGAGCATCATTGGAAATATGTTTTAAACTCTTTATCTCCTTAGTTTGGCACTGTTGGGTTACTGTCCAATGACAATCCGAATGACTCCCCTCTGTTTCCAAATTTGTTAAGTAACTGAAAATTTCAGTCTAATTCCTTGTATTTTGATTCTTTTCCCTATATAAGATCTACTACTGCTTTTTAATAGTTTTTTTTTGCCAGCCTATTTGTATTTGAAATTTTAGTGGATTTCCATCAGTAGCCTGCTCTGAACAAGTATAAGAGAATATATTGGCTGTCACCAGTTGAATCTGGAGTGACTTGACCATGCCTAATATAACTGTGCCATGATAAAAGCAAGCTGTGGAAGCCAGTCTTACACAGCGTAGATAACTGGGAGAGAAGCAGCGACTATAGAGGAGGGGCAAGGAGGAGTCAAGGTGAGGGAGTTGGCCAATAGGAGAAGAGGAAAGTAGTAAAGGGGCCAATGGGGGGAAGGCTCAGCATATGAAGAACATACGTTAGGGGTTTCATAGCACATTAGCCAGGGAGAGGCAGGTGACAAGTCCTGTTTGCCGGTCCGCACTATTGTGCCAGCAATTAAGGGACGGTGTGGATTCAGCAGCTCAGCTGACGCCAGTGGTCACTCACTTGAATGTTCCACGGCCCGCGGTCACTTACGCCGCCCAGGGTGCCGCTCAAGCCTTCGAGCGGTGAGTTGGGAGACCGACGGGAGACGGAGCAGGGGCAGCGGTCTCTCGGGACGTGTAGCAGGGGGGAAAGTGTACTCGGGTCCATGCAGCGTGGCAAAGAAAGAAGGAGCAAGGCTGACCTGTACGGGATGGCACAAGGCAGGAAGGGTTGTAAAACCCGGGCCGAGGTGCTAGTCACATCTGAGAGTGAGGACCGGGGGCTGGGCAAGCACTAGGGCCTCCACTGATGCTCGTGCGATGGTGGCCAGCTCGGGGGAAAGTGGGCCTGAAGCGGCGTCCGAGGATGAAATGGCAAGCGGGAACGCGGGTTACCTCGAGGTGACGCCTCAGAGGGCCGAACTTTCGTTCAGTGCTTCTGGGAGCGAGTTTCAAGCATCGCCGACCAGCAGGCCCAACTCCCCCGCGACTCCTGCCTTCCCGGTTTTTTCGGATGCCACATCCAGTGATGTAGGGGAGCCCCCCGCTGAAGAGACTGTAACGGTCAGAGAGCAGGAGCAGGTTGCGAGTTTAGTGACAGCACGAGGGTCGGCCAGAGCAAGTGCGCGCCAGATGGCGCAGGAGCCAGGAGCACGGGAAGAAGCGGGTGATGGCGGATCTGATGAGAGGAGATTGGGAAGAGGTCGAACCAGAGCGCAAGCAGGGGATCGCCCTGTTTTACGCGGTAGAAGCCGGGGCCCACAACGAGTAACATTTGCGGAACAGGGAGGGTCCGAAAGGACTAAGGCGGCGGCGCCACACAAATGCGGTGAGTGTGGTGCTGCGATCGAGGCAAGCAAGAGGGCCATTATAGCCAACAGGGGTGTGAGGCTAGGAAGCGGCGGAGTGGTGCCTACTTCTTGCAGACAGCGGGGCGGGAGGGTTCAGGTTGGGGGACATGATGTTGGAACAGCAGGGACTATACGAACAGGGGAACACAGAGGGTATGAGGTAGGAGGGTGGGGAGAGTTGGGACAGGGAGATGGGCCAGGATTTTCTGGAGGTACAAGGAGGGAAGGATTATCAGATCGGGAGGCTGCCGCAGGTCTGTCTTTTTTCCCAAGGCACGAGGAGCAGCAAGAGAGGGAGATGACAATCAGAGAGACACGGAACGCGCAGCCCAGGGAGGAGAGGTCATATCGCGAGGGTATGCAGGCCTGGTTGGCAAGTCGAGAAGTGACGGAGGCAGCGAGATCAACAGTTCCCAGGTCCTTAGCAGGTAAGAACGAAGGGTTGAGTAACAAAGGTTCAGGCACGAAGGATAGGAGGAGATGAGAGCATAGCGAGAGTTCTAGTACGAGCTCGGATTCCTTGGAGTCGTCTAGCGAAGACAGTAGTGACGTGGGGCAGCGCAGGAGACTCACAGGTTTCAGACCTGGCCAGGACATGGGGCACCCGGCTTTGGCGTCATTGACAGAACTATGGGAAGGGGTTCCCAAAAAATTGCGCACAAGGATTAAGAAAAGGCGCTACGTAAATATATTTCAGTTGTTGGAGGGACGGAGAGGTGAACAGAAATCGCGGAAGAAGGGCAAGAAGAGAAAGAGTAGTGCAAGGACGGGCACGCGAATCCCCAAGAATATTATCAATTGGGTGAGAGGCTTTCTAAGATTGGCTAGCGTGGTGGGGCATCCTAGGAGCGTTTAAGGACTACGAGGGGTGGGCGTGGCTGAATTATGACGAGCGATTCAAAGAAAAGATGGCAGGAAACAGATTTATGTCTTGGGGCACACAGGACATTAATTTATGGTTGACGCAAATGACGAATAAGGGTTTGGCAGCAGGCAGAGGAGGGCAGGTGAGTGGGGCGGGGGGCAGTGAAGGGATAAGCACAGGCGAGGGTACTGCTGTTGCGGGCAAAGGTTCGGGAGCGTTAGCAAAGGGGCTTGAGAGAAAGTCAGGGCCCAAGTCAGATATATGCTGGAGATTCAATCGGTCGTTGTGCCTATTTCCAGAGGGTAAGTTTCGACATGCTTGCTCCAAGTGTAGCGGAGCCCACCCGGCGGTCAAATGCATGGCTGCCCAGTCAGGTACGAGCGACAAGACTTCCAAGATCCTGAAGCACAGTTAAAAAAAAAAAAAAAAGGGAGGGGAGGGGGAATCAGAGAGTAACTGGGTGAGAGGGTGAGGGAGGAGGAACTGTCAAAAAAAAAAAACAAAAAACAACAATGTTCTTCTGAATGGTATGTAAGAGATTTGGCAGGAGTCTATGTGTTGGCTATAGGGCGTTATTCGTATGCTTGCAGGAGGTGAAAGGTATGCGCGGAGTCCAGAGGAGCTTATAGCAAGCATCTTCGGTCAGGGCGTTGACGAGGAATGGGAGCTCATACGAGGTTCAGTTGCCCCAGTGACTTGGAAGGCCTACAAAGAAGGAGCCAAGACAGTGTTGGGTTTTTTACAAGGGCTGGGGTGGAGGGCGGGGCCGATAGTGGAGCGGTTGGTAGGAGAGTTTATCATATGGGCAAAGGGTGCAGGTTATTCGGTAGGATCTGTCAGGTCACACTTAGCGGGTTTTGCATTCTTTCAGAAGCTCAGAGGATGGGGCAGTCCGAACAGCAGTTTTAGAGTCAAGAAGTTGCTGCAGGGATGGGAAAGGGGGCAGGGTAGAACACCGGACACTCGGCGGCCAATTAGGTATGAGGACTTGGACCCGTTAATGGTGCGGTTGCATCAGGTGTGTTGGTCTCCTTATGAGGCCAGATTGTTCCAGGTGGCTTTTTCATGGGCCTTTTTCGGAGCCTTGAGGGTTAGCGAGTTGGTTGCGTTATTTTGCCATAGTGGTGATGGATTAGAGATCCAGCGACAAGGTGTTCAATTTGGGGAATCGGGGATACGAGCGTTCATTGCTCGTTCTAAAACGGATCAAAAAGGGAACGGTGTGATTATCAGTATGGGGAGGGATGCGAATCGGAGAGTTTGCCCCGTCAGATTAGCGGAACAGTATCTCGAACTAAGGCCTAACAAGGAGGGAGCCTTTCTAATACACGAGAATGGCAGACCATTGACGAGATATCAATTTACCAGCATACTAAGGGTGGCACTTGGTCAAATGGGCAGGGATGCGAGCATGTATAGTGCTCATTCCTTTCGTATCGGAGCGGCTACGTCGGCTGCAGAAGCGGGCTTTTCAGAGAGCAGCATAAAAGGAATAGGTAGATGGAAGTCCAAAGCTTTTAGGTCTTATATTCGTCCATAAGGGTTCTCGAAGGGGGAGAGTTGGGGGGGGGGGGGGGAGATCTTTAACGATTTGTGTTTGTTTTGCAGATCAAAGGGGGTCCAGGAACTTCGAGGGATGTGCCTGGCTAGTGGGCCATTCCTACATTCACAGGGCGCAGCGAAGAGCGCTGAAACGGCCATATGGCGAAAGTTTAGAGTTGAATGCGAAAGGATGGAGACTAGCTTGGTTTAGTAAAAGAGGCATGACATGGGATGAACTTCTGCCTTTCCTTTATGAGAGGATTGATATGTGGGGCGCGCCTAATGTTCTTCTTATTCACTTGGGGGGGAATGATGTGGGCTACAAAATGTCTAGAGAACTGCTGACGTGAATGAAGAAGGACGTCTCACAGTTGTGGATACGATGGCCAAGAATGAGAATCGGTTGGTCAGACATTATCATAAGATTGAGGAACAGGGAGGAGGCAATATGGAGAATAGGAGTCAAGAAATTGAACAGACAGATGGGCAAATGGTTGGGTTGGCAGGGAGGTTTTTGGGTCAGGCATCAATGGTCCTGGATAGAGGAAGCGGGGTTGTTTGCAGGTGATGGGGTTCATTTGTCAGAAATAGGTATGGATATGTTTAATAACTCCATACAAGAGAGGCTGGAAAAAGAGGTAGCAAGATGGTAGGTCCACAGTTGGGCGGAACAAGTTGAGTCTCAACTTGTTTGGTGGCGGAAAAACCCGAGCCCAAGCGGATTTTGTAAAAGGGGTTGGCAAAAAAGGGGGAAAAGGGGGGACAAGCCCCGTGTAGCAAGGGGGGGCTGCTGCACCGGGGGGCTGATGAACGAAGGGGCTTGGTTCTCGGCAGATAGCTTACTCTCGCTGGTAGGAGGCGGAGTAAGGGGGATGGGGGTGGGTACAGTTACTTCACCATTAGGGAAATGGTGGTGAAGGAAAGGGGGGGGGGAGAAGGAAAAGGTAGATGGGAGGAGGGGGTGAGATATACACTGTTGTAAGGGCTCGGGTTTCGGTTATAGCAATAAACTGCGGCCTATTTAACCCATCAGATGGTGTAGAGTTTTATTTTGAAGAGGGATGCGAGGAGCGAGTGTGTCTTCTATTCCCAAGTTACTGGGATTTAGGAGACTTTGGAGTCAGAATGACATACAGATGAGCGAGACATTCAAATATGGAGCTCATGACTGAACAGTGGCAGGGATCAAACTCATGGGTAAAGAAATACAAGAGGAAGTTCCATCATAACACTCATTTACATGTTATACACATGCTGCTCATACAGTGACAGATTTTAAAAGCCCTACGCGCGTAGAGAGTTACACGCGCCGAGCCTATTTTGCATAGACCCGGCAACGCACATCTGTCCCAGGGCTTTGTGAAAGGGACGGGGCGAGGACTCCGGCACAGCGGCCGTGCCGGGGGATCGCGCGCCGGCAGCTGCCGGGTTGCGTGCACAAATCTATGCCCGCGCGTAGGTATTAAAATCTGGCCCACAATGTCCAACTAAAGGCACACAATGTTTAGTAAATCTAAAGAGCCATCCAAAACATTATTAATAAGCTGTTTCATAGACACCATCTGATCTATCTTTGTATGAAGTAAAGGACTATGAGATAAAAATACCAACTGGTACTTCTCCATGGTTATTTAATTGTGGTTGTACAGTACCAACATAAGTTCGACAGTAACAGTTTATTATTAATTTTTGGACTCATTATTTTTCTTCATCCAGTATTGAGATTTGTGGTTGTGCTATTAAACGATGTTTAGACTATCCACAATTAGTACTTGGGAGATTAGCAGATGCAAAGGAGATAACCTTTATAACACATTTGACTGATGCCGATGTCCCTGATATGCTGTAGTTATCCTGGCTGCCCAATATTGTACTGCAGCAAATCTCTCTGTAAGACATTACATCTGAGTCCTTTGCAATGTTACTCAATCTTCAATAAAGAAAACTAATGATGGAGAAGAGCACAATGAGGCAGGAAGGGAATCTGAGAGGGAATCACATCAGGGATGGCATCAGAGTAGAACAAGATCCCGCACTTTCTGCAACATTAACTTGAGATACAATAAGTGGGGGCGCGGAGAGAATTCAGACGGTGACAGGGATGGTGACCAGCAACCAATACAAGCAAATAACATTCCTCAAGGAAAAAAAATGTGAGAAGACAAAAACATGTACGCACAGTTTTCAATCACTCTGGCTGTACAAGTCTGGTGAAAAACTGGTTTAAAAACCCTTCAGTCTGCTTATTTGGCGAGGGCCATGAAACCTGTGTCTGGGATACTTGTACAGGAGGGACCCTTGTCAGTGCTCCTAGCATTGATTATTAACCACATTGCTTAAGATCTTATCCACATTTGAAACTCATCAGATCTTAGTTGACTTTACAAATTCATAGCAATACATCAAGCTCTACTGGTTGTCTGAGGAGCTGTTGGGCGGAATATGCATGACTGGTTTATAATTTGGTGGTCATCTTTGACCTTCAATTCTTGCTGGAGGATCAGGCAGGTAGGGTGGTAAAGAATGGCTTGAGATGTCTCTGTGTTAAACAGAAATTGAAGCTGTGTTAGTCTGTTGGTGATCGTTAAGAAAGCAATCCATACAAAGTAAAAACAACATGTTTTCGCACAACATTAATGCGTCGACTCGTATTGTCACATATTGTGTTTTACATACATTTATTTGGTGTATTTTTCTTATTTATCTTTCTTGTATATTTCTTAGGAACCCCTTAGGTAGGTTACACAGGGCCAGATACACATAAAGATTATTCCTATTTTGTGTCTATGGGAAAAATGCTTAATGCATCCGACACACGAAATTTAATGTAAACAAACGGAATAATTATTGCCATTACATGCTTTTATAGTTCTTCAGTTGCTGGACAAGGGATGAAACTTTGGTTTGGCTTTCATTAAGTATTTTGGAACAAAATCAGTGCTTACTTTTTTATCTGCAGATGTCGGCTAAATGTTGAAAGAGAAACTGCCCTTTTGCTTTGAAGCTTGCTGTAAGTTCAGCAGATCTGCAGACATCGGTACCTGCTTTATCTGAGAGGTAATTTTTTTCACTGTTAAATAATGGGCATAGAATTGAAAATGCAAATCCTATGCACCTCACTTTCCTTCCGTGACCAAACCTCCTCCAGGAACGCCTCTTCTTAATGCGTCTCAGCTTCGCTTGTTGTAGAATATCACACATACGGGCCGATACAGAAAAACCCAAGGGACAGCCGGCGAGCGCCAGCTCTCCCGACGCGCACCCAGGCCACTCTCCTGGGCACGCGATTCAGTAAGGAAAAGTATGTAAATGAGGGCCCACGGTAAAAGGAGGCGCTAGGGACACTTCGCTGCATTGGAGCGCACTTTACTGTATCGGCCCGATAGTTTGAGCCCCAAGGAAGGAGAACAGTTTTCAGACAGTTGATTTACACGCATAAAGGGCTCTGAAAATGGTCTTCCCTGTGATCGAGTGAGATATGGGACAGGAAGGCTCATGAGTTCAAATCCCGACTTTGCCACCGATTGTCAAGCAAATTTTCAAATGGCCATGTGCGTAAATAACGGAGGTTATGTGCGCATTTTTGGAAGGGCCCGTTACGTGCAGAAGTGCCAGGCCCTGAAAATGGGGCGGGACAGGGGTGTGGTCTGGGTGGGGAGGGGCAGGGCAGGGTGGGACAGGGGCTGGCCAGGACAGCGGCCATTGGCCACTGTTCCAGGGAAGCGCACGCTGACAGCGGGCTGGCGCTCCGGAGAAGTGGTAAGTAGTACAATTTAAAAAATTGGCGATAGTTAGCTTAGGTTTAGAGGGCAGGGGGGAAGAGGGAGGAAGGTTAGGTGGGGGGTAGGTAAGTTCCCTCCATTTCCACTCCTTAATTGGAGTGGACTGAGAGGGAACTGGGGGAGGCCAGATTGCGTCGCCGCATGTTATTTAGCAAATATTTCCCCCCCCCCACGCGTGCCGACGTGGATTTTAAAATCTGGCACTGCCATCAGATTTTATAACATGCACATACGCCGGGAACCACAAGGACATGGACTGCCACGCACTGCTTTTAAACTTAACCCCTGTATACACAAACATAGGCAAGTGACCTGATCTCCATGTTCCTCAGTTTACCCAAATCAAATGATGTAGTGGCAGTAAGAAAGAGCCTTTTTGCCTTTGAAAGCTGAGGAGTGGCAGGGTAAAGTAAGCAGATAAATGAATAGTGAAGTAAACAAAGCAGAGTCATTAGCACTGCTGGTGAACTTCGTGCAGTTTAAGTCACTTTTCTTGAACGCTCATTGCTCAGAGAAAATGGTTTATGAAGATGAAGCTTCAGTTTTTCCTAATCTGACATCATTAGCACCACAGTAAGGTAATTTGTCTGATGACAACAACTAATCAAGATCAGATCCTGTTCTCTATATAATAATGGACTTTTCTGCAAAGGGAAATGTTAGATTTGAAAGTCATCTAACTATTTTTTTGGAAGAAATGAAGCTCGAGAGCATGGGTCATGATAAGAGACTAGAAAGGGGTGGACTTAAGAGTAATGAGAGGAATCATTTCTTCATTCTAAAGGCCTAAGCCTCTAAGGCTATGGGAAAATATCTTAATGATTTAAACCCAAAGGGTTGTGGAAGTATGGACTAACTCAGCACCTGCCCTCCCCCACCTCCCACCTCCCAGTTCCCCCAAACACTCACACACACAATTAATGGAGATGATTGGACCCAAACAGTAACTGAATTCAAGAAAGCACAGAAGAAATCCAGTAGTGGAAAATGTGGATAAAACCAGAGATTGAGCTGGGTTTGTAGTTTTGCAATCGGTTAGGGAAAAAGGGCCCACCAGATGCACCTTGGGTCAGTAGTGTAATAAGGGGAGGTGACAGCCAGGAGGTTGGCGGCCGCGAGCAGAGCCCATCCTGCTCGCCCTAGAAGGAGGCCTCTGGGCGGCGAGCGGTGGGAGCACTGGGCGGCTGCCTAGAGCACCATTGGGCTGGAGCCGGCAACTGCAAAGCCTTTTCTTCTTCCTGGCCCGGAAGAGGAAGTGCTGGGTCTGCGCTGGCAGGAAGAAGGAAAGGTCATACAGTCATGGCCTGAAGCAGGAGGAAGAGCCTCAGGGCTGCCCCCGAAGCAGAGCCGCAGCAGCCCCCGTGCCGCCTCAAGAAAACTGAAGAGACCGAGTCTGTGGCGGGGGCTGAAGGAGGAAACTGCTGCTGTGCTTCTGATGGGGAGCAGGGTAGGATGTGAGAGAGAGAGAGAGAGAGAGAGAGAGTGTGTGTCTGTGTGTATGTGTGTGAGGGTGCTGTGTGCAGGGGTGGGTGAAAATGTGTGCAAGAGAGAGAAAGAGAGAGCGCTTGTGTGAGGGAGAGGGCAACCAGAGGTAGGGGTGGGGAGGAGGGACGGAGAAATGAATCTGGTGGGGGGTGGGGAGGAGGGACGGAGAGGTGAATCTGGTGGGGGGTGGGGAGGAGGGACAGAGAGGTGAATCTGGGGGGGGGGGGAGGAGGGACAGAGAGGTGAATCTGGGGGGGAGGAGGGACAGAGAGATGAATCTGGGGGGGGGAGGAGGGACAGAGAGGTTAATCTGGGGGGGGGGGGGGGGTGGGTGCCAAATACTTTAGTTACGCCACTGCCTTGGGTCACTATCTGACATCCAGTTCTGTGTTTCTCTCTTAAACATCCCTCTAAACTTTCATCAGTGCAAACAGATTTAACTTTAGGAGTCCTGTTGTCTAGAACAAAAGGATCTGCAACTTTCACTTCTTTTGGAGAACAAAAGCCTCAAATAGAAAACATCAAACATATATTAAGCTGCGTGCTAATTACTATTAGAGTCTGATATCCAACCTAAGTTTTCCCCTCATGTTCTTTATTCGTAGGGCTCCAATCTTTAAAATCATGATCTCTACATTCAGCCGCTGTGCGGGACAGTTATCTGGCTACTGAATACATCTGGCACAACCAGAGTTAAGGCTAACTCCACTCCTCTCCAGAACGCCCCTGACTTATCCGCTAAGCCAGCTAAAGGGCTGAAAATGCCATTTTGTGCATTCAGGTGGATAACTTTTAAGGTAGCCATCGAAACGGCTTCTGAGTATGGCCCTCTGCATGTCTTCCTTTTCGCTTACAATAAAAAGGGTGAGATGGGAGAAAAGACAGGACTGGGAGGTTTTCTTTTCCTAAAGCTGCTCTGATGTGGTGCACAGGCCATTCACGGAGTTGGAAACCAGCCTTTTCCGGAGAAGCTGCAGCATTAAACGAGGGGCCCTGGTGAGACCAATTAAGATTGCATGGAATGAGCAGGGGGCAGGACCCGCTCCCCCTCCTGCACCCGTAAACCACAGGGCCTTGCTTGCAATGGTGTAAAACCAGAACGGGATCAGCCTGATGAACAGAAAGGGAGCCCAGCTGGCAACCTGGCCATGGGGTAGGTGGTGCCAGAATAAATGGCTCTGAGGCAGAGAGCTGGGCTTCCCGTGAGGGCAGTAGCTGGTTGGAATAAAGTCTCTATTTCCAGAAACGCTGTGCTGAGTTGGGGTTCCTGCCTAAGCTGCAGGTGGCCACCCCAGGACTGTCTCTGGGCAGATATGAACAGTGAGACTGCACCTGGCCCCCATGGCTGGAGGAGCCCACAACGGTGCTGGCCCACATGGGTCCCAGCTCCCCCCTACACCAGCTCGTGGGGAACGCTGAGAAGCATTCAAGGAGATGATGATGGTGGCAAGTGGGGAGCAAGTGTGGGCCTATTAAAAGCCTTGCATTTCATTACCGTTCCAGCTGGCAGATTCATGATTAACCCCCTGCTCCGATCTGCATAGAAGCGTAAGGGTTAAGGACGCTAGCAGTAACCATGCTTCCCAGCTCCTTCACTTACAGAGCCCTGTTCAATCAAGTCACATCCAGCCGTGTCCTTTAACTGTGCAGTCTGCACAACCTCCACTTTACCATGATTTACCCAGGTAAGTAATCACCCAGGTAAAAGCACCCGTGCTGTGAGCCATGCGGTAAAGGGGTGGGTGACGCCAGCAGACAACGCATGGGGACTGCATTTTGAGATCCCCGCACCTTTTATCACTGGTAGTACTCGCTCCATGCTTGCCTCCAAGAACCATTTCTGCTGGCCAGAAAAGCAGGACTACAAGTCCCTACAGGCAGGGGGCTAAGACTACAAGTAAAAATTGGAAATATTCCTTTCTTTTATAACATTTGAAGGCCACAGAAATCATTTCTCCCAGTGAGTCTGGGGCCTCTCTGTGGCGCGTCAGTCCTTCCACAATCTATGCATTTCCTTCAAAAGGGTTTCCAGCCCACTGGTTTGACTGCACCTTACTGGTTTTACACTTTATGGCCTTCATCTGTGACTGAGGTGAGGTAGTCTGCTAGCTGGGAAAATGCCTTGTTGGTTGAAGGTTTTGCTGATTTTGGTAGAGGCTGGGCTCCGTGATTGAAGGTGTTCCCGGGGTGCTAAAAATGATGGCCGCTTACATCTGCTGGATGCTGAAATGCCTGCAGCAAGTGGTGGGGATTTGATTGCTGTGTTGAGGAGCTCCAAGGGAGACCCACCCTGGCCCTCGATAATTTGTAATGAGGCCCCCGCATAAAGCAAATGTTGCTTACCTGTAACAGGTGATCTCACAGGACAGCAGGATGTTAGTCCTCACATATGGGTGACATCATCAGGATGGAGCCCTATCACGGAAAACTTCTGTCAAAGTTTCCAGAACTTTGACTGGACCCTACTGGGCATGCCCAGCATGGCACTAACCCTGCAGCCAGCAGGGGTCCCCCTTCAGTCTTGTTTAAAGCTACAGGAAGTGCCGAAAAATAAAATAAGAAACGTAACGAACCCAACACCGTGGGGCGGCGGGTGGGTTTCGTGAGGACTAACATCCTGCTGTCCTGTGAGAACACCTGTTACAGGTAAGCAACATTTGCTTTCTCACAGGTCAAGCAGGATGGCAGTCCTCACATATGGGTGAGTACCGAGCTGAGGATGCCCAAGAAATGCACCAAATGTACCCAGATGTGCAAGGCACTAGGACTGGGGTGAAATTTGGCCGAGGACATCCTGAACCGTACCGGGCAGGTGGAAGGGTGTTGGTACATCAAGTTGTGAATAGGTTTCGCAGGACAGATTGGCCGAAGATGGAATCTTGTCTTCTGGCCTTGTCTAAGCAATAATGGGCGGTAAAGGTATGGAGAGAACTCCAGGTGGCAGCTCTGCAAATGTCAGGAAGCGGCACCAAGCATAGGTGTGCTACTGAAGTCGCCATGGCCCTCACAGAGTGTATCTTAACATGGTCTTGAAGTGGAATGCCTGCTTGCTGATAGCAAAAAGATATGCAGTCCACTAACCAGGAGGAGAGAGTCTGCTCACCCACAGGCTGCACTAATTTATTGGGATGGAAAGAGACAAACAATTGAGTGCTTTTCCTGTGGGCAGCTGTACGGTCTAGGTAGAAGGCAAGAGCCCGTTTACAGTCAAGGGTGTGCAGAGCCTGCTCTCCTGGATTGGAATGGGGCCTGGGAAAAAAGGTTCAACAGACATAGTGAGACATCTGGGTCCACTCCAAATTTTGGAAACTAGTGCCAAGCTTTGTTTTCAATACACCCAGAGGACATCACAAATCCCAGATGCTTACTGAGCTCTCTTGAAAAGAAAATCAAAATAACAACTCTTGGTTTCTCTTCTCAAATGTTCAAAAGGTGATCCTGATTTGGGGTCCTCATGGTGCTGATCCTGGAATTCTTATTGAGAAAAGGCAGAGTAATCTGTGAATGCTTCTGACATGATGCAATAGGAAATGTCATAGTGCTCCTGCAGATATTTGTGAATGAAAACTAATTGTTGTGGATGTGGACCCTTAGACCAAGGTGCAGGTCTCCACCGTCGGCTGGCAGAGAGCAGTCTGTGGCAGAGGCCCAACTGGAACTTCACCTATACCTGCCCACGTTCCCCTTAGGTTGAGCCCTTGGGTGCCAGGGCCAGCAGGACATAGGTGTGGGCCTCTGTGGATGAGGTGAAGATCCGTTGCAGAAGACAGGTCCCCGGCCAAAGACAGGGCTGGGCAAAAAGACACAGAAGACTGACGACAAGGAACTGAAGACTGACCACAAAGAAGGCAAGGATAAGAACTCCGGACATGGACCAGACTGCCAACGCAGGAACCAGGAACACAAGATGAAGAAATCAGGAACTTAGAAACAAGGATTAGGAACACTGAATCACCAACAGGAATGCAAGAACATGCTGAGGCAAAGAACTGCTACCAGAGTAGTCAACCTGTTGTTGAGGCACCAGAGAGGCATCTGCAGCGGCCTTTGTTGTGGCTGGGTGGATGATGTCATCAGAGGGCACCTTGAGATTCTTCCTGCCACTGGCCCTTTAAATTTCCAGAAGTCGGCATGCGCGAGCCCTATGGGAAGCAAGGCCCCGCGTTGATGGCAGTGTCCTGCCGCAGGAGAAGAGGCGGTGCTCTGTCGCAGCATGGCACATGTTTGGGACCACTGGCCCAGCATCGAGGGGAATCAGCGGGGGTCTGGCGGTTGAGGTAAGCGTGGTGGCACGTGGAGGGAGACCACGAGCCGCCAAATGCAATAGCAATGCTGTTTAGCTGTCAAAAATCCTCATTTAATTAAATTCAAGCTACTGGATGGCAGGGAGAAACTGCATGGAGTGGCAATTTCAGTCCTAAAAAGGGACACAACAGGATTGGGAATTGGGTTCTGTGTTGGAATATGATCTATTTTGGGTAAATAAGTATAAAATCACAGGTGGGCAGACCAGATAGGCCTTTTTGGTTATTTAATGTGTTACTGAGTCAGCATCAGCATGATGGCAGGCCCATGCTACCGAGGGACGGTGGTGGAAGAGGCCCAGCCATGGCCAAAGAAAGGAGGCAGACAGAGGCCAGGGAGATAGCTGGTGGACCCCCATCCCATCTTCAGATGAAGAAACATGAGACAAGCTTGGGTGGCTGCCGGTGGACCCCATCCCAACTGCGGCTGAATAAAGGGGGGGATAGAGACAGAGTGAGAGAGAGAGAGGCCTGTGCAGCTGCCAGTGGACTCCATCCCACTGGGAGCTGAAAAAAGGAAACAGAGAGGCCTCGGTGTGAATGAGAGAGCCAGCCAGCATAAGAGAGGGAGGGAGTGTATGTGTTAAAAATACAGAGGGAGTACATTTGTGTATGTGTCAGTGAGAATGTGTGAGTGACAGACCAAGATGTTTTGTGTGTGTGTGTGTGTGTCAATAACAGCATATGTGAGTGACAGACGGCATGCATGTTAGTTAGACAGTGCTTCTCAACCGGTGTATCGCCACACTTCCCGGTCCCCTGCTGACCCAGCTGCTCCCCCTACCCGAGCAAGATAGGTCCTCCACCCGGGCTTAAAACGCTGAAAGCCCAGGCGGAATGCAGCAGGAGAGTTGGAGTCAGCGGCACTGGCATGATCTCTTCTTCTTCCCACCCCCTCCCTGCGGCCTGGAAGAGGAAGTGGTGAGCAACGGGTGCGTGCACGGGAAGAAGAGACCTTGCTAGTGCGCTCGGCATCAGCCCGAAGAAAAGAAGAGAGGCGCGGTCTGAAGAATGAGCAGCGTGGCTCAGAGAAAAACGAAGAACGTCATCATCCCCTGCGGCCGATGGGACTCCTTGCTTCGTGAGGGCTGAAAATGAAGTAGATTGCTGCTGCCTTTAGGGCTGGAAGTGGAGGAGGCTGCTGCTGCCGCTAGTTCGGGGGAGGGGGGAGAGTGAGTGAATGAGCAAGCTTGTGTGTTTGAGATCCTGTGTGTGTGTGTGAGTGAGATAGCATGTATGTGAATGATTGAGAGCCTGTACATGTGAAAGAGAGTATGTGTGTGATTGAGAGCTGGTTTAGGTGAGGGAGCATGTGAGTATGTGATTGAGAGCCTGTGTGTAAATGAGAGAAAGAGAGAGCATGTGTGTCTGTGTGTGACTGAGAGCTGGTTTAGATGAGAGAAAAGGACAGCATGTATGTGTGTGATTGAAAGCCTGTGTGTGTAAGCCTGAAAAGATAGACAGCATGTGTGTAAATTGGGTAATTGCCAGGTTCTTATGGCCTGGATTGGCCACTGTTGGAAACAGGATGCTGGGCTTGATGGACCCTTGGTCTGACCCAGTATGGCATTTTCTTATGTTCTTAATTAAGAGCCTATATAAGTGAGAGAAAAGCATGTGTATATGTGAGCAATTGTGAGCCAGTGAGAGAGAGAGGAGAAAGTTGCAAGCAAACCATCCCTCCTCCTGCTAATTCAAAACAATCTCAGGGCACCTGGATATCAAACGTTCCCAGGTCTGCAGAGCAAAACATTTTTTGTATCCTTATTATTTTTCATTACTGGGTCTTTGTGTCTGCTGTTTTGAAATACTTTATTGGTATCTAGAAATTTTTGATATGAGTTTTTAATTATTGGATATTCTATTCATCAGCTGTTTTGAAATAATCTGCTCTTTTTGTTAGTATGATTTTACTGCTACTGATTTTACATTTCTTGATTTGTTTTATAAGGATGGGTGATGTTTCTTTTTTCCTTTGTTGCACTGCATTCAGAGACTCTGGCTTGTTGCGGTTTCCAATTCAGTTTTGTCTGCATGCTTCTAGTTATGCGTTTTGGTCTCTCTATTCTTTGTTAGGTGAGGGTCAGCACATGTGATTCAGGTGAGGTTTTCTGCTGGCGTGAAGTTTCTGTGTAGGGCTCTATAGCAGCCTGACTTGGTCTGTTTTCCTAATAGGAGATGTATTGTTGTCTTAAGGCCTGGTGTAATATTTTCAGTGCTGGAAATTGGTGTTGTTTTGGTCTGGGATGTTTACCGTTTATGCAATTTCTGTTCAGATAGAATATGTATCTTTTCCTTGTGTCATTCTTAACAATAAAATAATACTTTATTTTTTATTTCTGCCATAAATTGTAATGAGCAGTGTGTCACACATGTGAACGTGGTCTGTCAGGTGTGTCACGATGGGAAAAAGGTTGAGAACCACTGAGTTAGAGCATATGTGAGTGACAAAGTATGGGTGTCAGTGAGATTGCATGTGTGTTGGAGAGGGAGAGGATTTATGAAAGAATGGGGAGTGTGTGTGTGTGTGTGAGATAGCATATATAAGAGTCAGAGGGGAGTGTATATGTGTGTGAGAGAGAATGGGTAAGAGACAGAAGGATCTATGACATAAGAACATAAGAATTGCCATACTGGGCCAGAACTAGGGTCCATCAATCCTAGTATTCTGTTTCCAGCAGTGGCCAATGCAGGTCACAAGTACTTGGGAGGATCCCAAAGGGTAGTAGATTCCAAGTCGCTTATCCCAGGGATAAGCAATGTATTCCTGCAACTCCACTTTAATAATGGTTTATGGACTTTTCCTCCAGGAACTTGTCCAAACCTTTTTTAAATGCATCTACATTAACAGCTTTCACCACGTCCTCTGGCAATGAATTCCAGAGCTTCTCTTCGGTCACCTTCTCCCCCCCATCACAGAACATGTCATTTATTTAGACTTTATATCTTGCCTAATTTCTGCACACTGGATTCAGTAAAACAGCATCACACAATGCTACAAACACCACAAGACACACTCTTGCCTAATCCTTCCAACAATTCAATCCACAGTCCCTCTCAACAACAAATAAATCCCACCTAAAATTACTACTGCCCTAACTTTCCCTTCCATCTCAAACCCTCAATCCCCACTCCTATCCATCACATGCTAACAATCCCTCAATATTCCATCATTACGCAGTAAACCATGTCACACCACAATTCTTATTTCCTCCCTACTGAAATAACCACAGCCTGCAGTAATCAATCTTAATCTATTTATCGCTATTCGTAACAGCTATGACATCCAAATAATCTACATTAGCCTGCCCTAATCCAGGATATGTTATTTATGTATCATTTATTGCCAATGTGTATATTGTAATCCACCTTGTTGTGATTTTTAATTAGGAAACGCAGGCTATAAATTAATTTAAATTAAATTAAACGGGTAGAGCACAGAGAGCAGCAGTGCAAACTTCCCTCACACATACACATACACTACCCCACAACAAAACAGGTACAGCCTGGACAGCAGCAGTGCAAGCTTCCCTCACACACGGTGCCCCACCACAGCACAGTACAGCATGGACAGCGGCAGCGCAAGCTTCCCTCACACACGGTGCCCCACCACAGCACAGTACAGCATGGACAGCAGCAGCGCAAGCTTCCCTCACACACGCTGCCCCACCACAGCTTCCCTCACACACGCTGCCCCACCACAGCACAGTACAGCATGGACAGCGGCAGCGCAAGCTTCCCTCACACACGCTGCCCCACCACAGCACAGTACAGCATGGACAGCGGCAGCGCAAGCTTCCCTCACACACGCTGCCCCACCACAGCTTCCCTCACACACGCTGCCCCACCACAGCAGAGTACAGCATGGACAGCGGCAGCGCAAGCTTCCCTCACACACGCTGCCCCACCACAGCACAGTACAGCATGGACAGCGGCAGTGCAAGCTTCCCTCACACACGCTGCCCCACCACAGCACAGTACAGCATGGACAGCGGCAGCGCAAGCTTCCCTCACGCACACTGCCTCACCACAGCACAGTACAGCATGGACAGCGGCAGCGCAAGCTTCCCTCACACACACACTGCCCCACCACAGCACAGGCAATAGCAGTGCAAAGCACTTGGGACTCAGTACAGGAAATAAACTGACTTGTTTCTTAAAATGATTTTTAAAATATTTTTATGTAGTCTAAGCTTGTTTTCCATAGACAGGCTCTTAGACTTGAGACTATAGGTCGATATTCAGTCTCGGGCAGTTTGGCTGACTTATTCGGATAACAGATGGGAAATTCAGCAGCAGGGCTGTGCCACTGAATATACCAGGATAGATTAAAATCATCTGGATAAGTTTATCCAGATAACACGAGGACTGCCTCGCAACACGACCTGACCTATTCAGATAACGCTAAATACTGACATTATCCAGATAAGTCATCCCTGCCCCAAAATGCCCTTGATTTATCTAGCTAAGATTTTAACATAGTGGGACTTTCAAATCCTGCAGTTTATCTGTCTAAGTTTGAACTTTGAATATGGACCTTTTAAGTATTCAGAATCTTGCCCAACATTAAGAAGTTTAAAACTGTAAATAAGAATCAGATGAGATAAATAACACACCTTGTCAACTTTCAAAGCAACAAGTTAGGTGTTTTATTTTAATTGGATGGCTAATGGCAGACAAGCAAGATGTACAGGCATGATCTGGCACCTGAGCAATCTTAATTTTCAACGTCACACATCTTAAATTGTCCAGACCTTGCTGCATCAGCTATTTTGAAGCCTAATTATTCACTCTAGGCATTCAATCTAATTTTCCGTGGGAATTTTATACATCTACCACTGATGAAAAATATGCCCTGCTTTTTCACATGTGCTAAGCTTTATGTCTAAATTCCCACTCCGATGTTGCTTCTTTTTGAGACTGTTTTCCTTGGTCAGCACCAAGACTGTAATTGTTGGTTTCCGTGCTAACACTTCCACAAATGCTATGAGGAGTTGGCCTTGGGGGAAAAATGGAATTCAACCATGAACAGATAATTATAATTCTTTTTTGCTGTTGCTTTCTGCAGTTGAAGTAGATGATGGAGCTGTATCTGAGAAATAGATCCCTCCAGCCGCTGGATCTTGCACGGATGTGAAAGGCTGCTGTGGGACTGTGTAGCTAAGTAAATTACATAAACAGTTCAAGGAAACTTGCTTTTTTTTGCTTTTGTTTGGGTGATTTTGAACTAACTGGCACAGAGAATGAGATCCAACAAACCTGTCACTATCTTATTGCTCCTGTGGTGCTTGAAATGCTCCCACAGAGCCAAAAGAGACCAAATAAAGCCAAAGTACAGATCTGCAGTTTGCCGTTCACCATTTGTGCGATTTTGATTTGGGAGCCCATGTTTTATTTCCAAAAGAATTCCTTTTGTGGGATCTGCAGGGAATTTATGATTAGGGTCCCATTTGTAGTGCTGCATTGAGGCTGACAAGGCCAGGACCACGCAGTTAGAAATAAAGCTTTAACTTCCTCTGTTCTTCCATATAATTAAATGATGCGAAAACTGCTAAAGGCTGGACATGTGATAGAGAGCCATGAAGCAAGCCCACAGAAATAAGAAGATTACCAATTAGAACCAGAAGTTGTTTACTTCTTAAAAGACCGTTAGGACTGCATACGTTTAGCTGCACCTGTGATTAATTAATATTAATGAGCAAAGCACTGCGGTTCTGCTTTTGGATAACCAAGAAGCATAATGTCGCAAAGCATTTTCCTAATTGGTTGACACTAACAACATTCGTTTAAAAAGATTATATCATTATTTTATCTGATATATATTAATGAGCTGGGATTCTTGTAAGTCTTGTAAATTGAATCCAGAAGGTAGGAACAAAATGTAAGACTAAACTCGACATATTTTTTGATTTTTGGCCCACGTTCTAGCATTTCAGCTTATTTTGGCATGTCAGCAATTTTGACAGCTTTATAAGTCTGCTTGGTATAAATTCACAGAATAGTAATGGCAGCTTCATAGGAGAACCTTTTCAAAGCTACCACTCATCTAATGAAAGTGGTAGAAAATCAGAGAGGAAGACAACTGGGCAAACTGGAAGGGTTAATTGGTTTTCATCTGCTGTTATCTATTATGTTATTTTATTGAATTGTACTGTTATTTATGCAAGTTTGTAATGTTTTCAGTGATTACTAATAAATTTATTTTATGATCCTGTGATGAGCATTTTTTCTGGAACCTGTGGAATATAAGAACACATAAATAATTAATTTATTGTTATTATTTTACCCAGCATAGTAGAGGGTCCCAGAAGGAAGACAACAAAACAGAGGTTGATATCCAGAAACCGGTAAGTGGTAAATTTAATTGAGTAAAGTTTTGCATGTAACCTTTCATGAATAGTTAGCTGGACTTATCCAAATATGTCTGCTGTGCAATATATCTACAATACCTGAATGAAATCCGCTTTGAAGTGTCTGAAAATTCAGAATATAAATCAAATAAATAAATAAATAATAAATAAATACACAGATAAAGTTACATATGTCCAGTCTGCTAGAGATGTGGCATGTTGTGCATAAAGTTACATATATACCCAGATAAAGTTAGGACAACTATTTTTCCAGCCAGACTTGAATGTGTACCTTTAGCAGGAGAGCACTTAATAGAAGATTTATTTATTTATTTAAAAACTTTTCTATACCGTAGTTAAGTGATATACCATCACAACGGTTTACAAATAGGCACATCAATAAATTTGAAATAGATTTTACTTTAAACAGTGGGTGCCAAAGTTGTTCAGATACATGATTCAAAATATTATAAGCTATATGTAGTGTGTATTGAAGTTCCCTTAATAGGCTATCCATATATGCGATATACTGTAATTCTTTAACTTAAAACTTAAGTGTGATAAAAATAAAGGTAAGGAATGCATATATGTTATCTGGAGATTTTCCTGAGGAACTGTGTTGGGGGGGGGGGGGGGGGGGGTTGGCTGGGCCTTGGGGAGAGTCACCAATTGGTTATTTCTTTCAAGAGCTCGAAATTAGCACTGGCTCCACAGCTGCCTCAGAAGGAAAGTATCTGAAATCCTAACGGCTTCTAAAGAGTGAGTAGAACTTTTTTCAGAAGGAGATGACTATCCAGGCCCCACCTTGGGTCCTCAAGTGAGAGAGAAAGAGACTAAGAGGTGAAAGGAGAAATGGTTGTGTAGTAGGCCTCCTGTGGGAGAGGAGTGAAAAATAACTAGAAGTTGTGTAAAGGTGAACGGGCCTTGTGTGCACTGGGAGTAACCATATAAAAGATGACCACAGGGGAGGTGAAACAGGGTCCCCGGAGACTCAGGGAGTAACTTACAGACCAAAGAAAACCTTTGAGAAAGAGTTTGGGATACATTTTTTGGGATTTGAACAAAATGGCTAATGATGCGATTATGATTCTGAATTGTGGACTAACTGTTAATCTGTTTTGGCGACTCATTTTTATCATTAGATTAAAGTTATTTATTTTTGTAGCTCAAGAGACTTGTGGACAGTGGAATTCTTATGAATGTATCTTCTTCTGTCAGTCTGGCCTGTTGAGACTGTTCCCTACCCTGAGATAGCCAGTCAAATGCTACTCACGGCCTGGAAGGTGGCCCCTTAGCAAAGGTGCTACACAAAATGGCATCGAACGTGGGGCTCAAGGCTGGGTACTGTTTACAAGAATTCGGCCTCACTGGAATAGTTCTCAAATGGTTTGAATCATCTCTTTCTAACAGCACTCACTCTATCAAATTTAACAATACATTTTCTGCCATTTCAAGGATTAAAACAGGTGTCCCCCAGGTTTCTGCATTGTCGGCTTCTCTCTTTAATATCTATCTCTCTCTTATATGTAAAATTCTCTCAACCCTAACAGACTGCTATAAACTATTCGCCGATGACATCCAGTTTGTCATTCAAATACGCCTATCCTGGGACGATACCTTAGAACACCTTAATATTTGCTTCTCGACAATTTTAAAATGGCAACAGCATAATAAACTTTCACTTAATAAGTCCAAGACAGAGTTTCTGGCAATTCATAGTCCATACCGTATCTTTAATGAAAAATCTATTACCATTAATAACCTTGCATTCTCTATTAATACTCACATCAAAAGTCTTGGTGTGATTTTAGACAATACTGTTATGGTTGCCGCCTGCGGGGTCCATCCTGCAAGCAGCCCCTCTCACTTCCCGTGTTACCTGCTGTGCCAACGTCCAACCGCCTTCCCTCCATCTTTGTGGCTGCTGCTGCCATGATTTGTTCTCCGTGGTGTGCAGTCGCCACCGACGCTGCTGTCTCCTTCCCTTTTCACGGCGCAGAGCTGCTGCCGGGACACTCGTTTTGCAGCAGAAGTGCTGTCGCCGACCTTGGCTTACTCCTGGGATGCAGCAACGCTGCTGCTCCTCTCCCCTAGGTGCACATGCGCGCCTCTGCTTTACTTTTAAAGGGCCAGCGGCGGGAAAAGCCCCATGGCCCCAACTGATGAGATCATCAATCTGCTTCATCTTCAGCCCTATTTAAGTGCTCTGTTTCCACTCCTTGGAGCCTTCGCATGGATCCTAACCTTGGGCCCCTCAAAAAATTAATTTCTGGCTATGCCATTAATCAGCAGTGGACAGACCAGGGGCACCTTGGGCACCGGAGAACCAGCTAACCTTCCCCCCGAAATCATGAGGTTACCTCAGGAAAGGAGAGGCTGCAAAGCTGACCTCACTGCAGGCCCAACAATTCCATGAAGGTCAAGGCATAGGCTGCAATGTGGAGGCTCCGGGACCCGGACCCTTAACATCGACTCCAATGAGGGTGAGGCTAGTGTCAGATTGTATAGCAGCTCCATAGGGAGGCCTTAGGCCCTGCATCAGTCCATAGGCCCACATAATACTGCCATCACGTGTCAGTGATGAGACTACATCATGGGCCGCAAAAGTGGAGCAGTGAGGGACCCAAAGCTCCGTGAGAACAGAGATGATGTCTACCAGCAGCCAGACACTGAAGTTAGATCCAAGGAACGGATTACTCAAGATGGAAACATTGCTGGACTTTGTGATACTAGCCAAAAGATCCCTCGTAGAGGACCCCAGTTGGTTGGTATCTAGTTCTGAAATAGAAACCCAGTCTACAGCCAGCAGCAGATCATGGCAGCAGTGGATGCTGAGACTATCTTGAAGATTCATGGGACTGGACACAGAAGAAGATGTGGATTTGTTCAAGGTCCCAGCCCTAGTTGATCTGCTGACCACCCCAGGGATTGAACCAGGTTGCCAAAGAGAAAATAAATTAGCGGTGTTTGGTCTACAAGTTATGGGGCTATTCCTATCCCTGTCCCATTGCCTCCCATGGCTATTCTCGAGCTGCAGCATGAAGATTGCGTGTGCCAGAAAATCTATAACAGAATCAAGAGAGAAGTGGTATTCAACAACATGCCCCAGGAACATCCATTGGTAAGAGTATCTATAAAGAATCAGTATGCTCGGTGGCAGGTGGGATGCAGCATTAGAAAGCATGGTGTCATCATCGTGGATCAAGATGGACAGCTAGAAAGCATTCAACGACCCAGATTCTTCCTGGGGGTAACACAGTCCAGATACTAGATCCACCTGGTTATTCCCTTTGAGTGACTCAAGTACAATGATGTGAATTGTGTTTAAGTTTGCATTTTTGGAACTTTGCTGTCCAAGGTTGGGACTTCCTGTTTGTTTTGTGCTTTATTACAGATGCAGTGAAGAAACCAGCACAGTTAGTGGCAAAGCTGATAGCAATCCAGCTGAATGGGCTTCAATGGAGATAATGATAAAAAAAAAAAAAAATCCATGAAGTTGATGATTGGCTCAGGAGCCAAGAGCCAGAAGCCATCTCCAATTTGGACTTTAAAACTTTATTTGCTTGGGTTCCTGAGATTTTTTTTCTTTTTTTTTTACTGAATCTAAGTTACTTGACACATTTAAACTGCATTTATTCATTGAAATGCTTTATGACTTTGCAGCTGTGATAATTACCTAGTGACAAGATAATGTTGAATTGTTTTTGCTGTTTGATAAAGGTTCTGAAAGAAGAGTTTTTTCCCCACTTCTGTCTTACGCCTTTGCCTATATTTCTCTCTGATTCTTATTACTCAGTGCTCTATTCTGCTACAATTATAATTGGGAGGGAGTTTGAGGTTAAAAGAAAAATTGCCTAGTTACAATACAATTTCTCTTTTGTCATGTGGGGAAGAGTGTGTACTTTGGGGGCTACAAGTTTAAACAGATTTCTTCTGTACAGTATTTGCAAGTTTTTGATATATTTTACAATTGGGAAGGTTGTGGTCTGGGCAGCCCTGTGAGCGACTGTTCCCCACCCTGGGATAACCAGCCAAATGCTCCCCAGGGCTGAGAAGGCCCCCTGACACAGGGACTACACTTGCAAATTCTGCTGTGGGACATAAATCCAGCTCGGAACCTGACAAGACTAGAAGACAGTTTAGAAATCACTAAGGGCTATCTTCCTCGAAATCTGGCAAATCCATGCAAGCCGCGTGGGGGAAAACAACGGCTGAGGTCAGCTGGTAATGCTAGCACCAAAGGGAAGCAGCGGGTGTCCGAGGTTTAATTAAGAGCCTGCAACTCAAAGCTAAGGAAGCAGGACACAACGGGGGCGTGGAAGGCAAGGTAGGCAGGGGCCAGGGGAGGGGTGGGGGGCGGGTAGAAAAGGGAGAGCCAGCGTGGGCGGCCCTCCCTTTTCGGCCAGGCACAGAGCAGCTTCATCCATGCAAATCAACAGGCTCACACAACCAAAAGTACTGAAAATAGGTTAAGCATATTTTGCACTGTTATATTTTAAATGGCTCCAGGCAGGGCTGCTCACAAGTTCCAAGTCAGAAGGCACAGGCACTGAGCCAGTCCCAGTTTTACCCATGGACTGCAGTCCTGCAGTATTTACAGAAATTGGAAGCACACGAGTGGGAGAAAGTGGTTAAACCAGGCCTGGCTCGGGATGTGCAAGCAGGAGGAATCCAGGGTCTGATAATATCCTCCCCTCCGTCTGCAGATAATCAGACCCGCTGTCTTACACACGTTACTCTGTCATGCGGGGCTATTAAAGAGCAGAACATATTTCCACATATATAGCAGTCATTAGAACACCAATTGTTTCAGTCACTCATTACTATGACTTAAATGCAATGTAGCAGTTCAACTGCTCCAGTGACAGCTATGACAAATTACAAGCAAGTGTGTATGTAAAACAGAGTGCTGCCTGCCATTACAGAGAAGGAGAGGTGGGAATGGCAGCAAAGACAGAGGAGAGTGAGAAAGCTTTAATTAACTTGGGAAATTAAAAAAGGGACTTTCACAAAGCAACCTTAATAGCAAGACACACTCAGCTGAACTCACAAGCGCGTGCTAATGAAGAGCGATACTAGCACTTCAGGTCCCCTGATGGCAGCAGCAGTCACAGGGATGCGACAGCCAATGCAACATCCATTCTGGACTAATACTGCGCGGTAGCCCCCCGGCACTTAAACAGAAGGTTTTACCAGATGGCTCCGACTGTTTAGAAATGCAAAGCAGAGCTTGCACGGCGCAGTGCATGTTGGTAAATGAAAAGGGTCATAAAATACAACCAGAGACAGTTTTGGGGCACTGAAAAGGAGGGTAAATGAGAGACTTTTTGTTGTGGGGGGGACTGAATATGGTTATTAATGGCAATAATTACTGAGGACGAGAAGCTTATTGGGTGTTTCTTGATGTATGCGAGCCAGGGAGGGCAGGGAGAAATGGCTGTAGTTTTCTTCCTTCCCAGTCTTCGAGGAATACCAAATGTTGCAAAAGGGTTTGCAGCCAGAGAGGAAAAAAAATGCAAGACCTGCAATGTTTCCATTTCTTCCGGCTGTGATGCTCCCAAGTTTTTCCCTCTGGTGAACCTGTGGCACCAGCTCTGGGCTGCTGCACGCAAAACATTCTGCACTGAAACCAAGGCTTGAAAGTCCCCGCAAGGAGTTGAAAAATACCAAATACCTGCAAGACAAGTCATTTATCTCTCACCCATTCATACAAATGACGACTAAAAACAAGCAGGGCCTGAACCTGGGGAAAGCAGGCGATCTGCTCTGTTACGCACTTTGGGGGCAACAGGATAGATCCCCTTGCCAAATTTCAGAGCTTCATCAGTTATCACAATGAGCTGGCAAAAGTCATTAAAAAAAAACCTCCCCACACTGCGAAAGCAAAGCATTGCATACACCAATTAGTACTTCCAGCAGGCGGCAACAGAAGGAGGTCTGGCAGAGTGCCAGGCAGAGCGGGCCCTTCCACTGGAACCAGCCCCAGGGGCTGCCGCGTCACCACGCACGGGCGCAACAAGGCCCCGCCCTGCTTCTCAACCTCTCTGATCCCCAGGCCAGCCCTTTCCGCTCTCCGCTCCTGTCCTGCAGAGAACAGAAGGAGGTCTGGCAGAGTGCCAGGCAGAGCGGGCCCTTCCACTGGAAGCAGCCCCAGGGGCTGCCGCGTCACCACGCATGGGCGCAACAAGGCCCCGCCCTGCTTCTCAACCTCTCTGATCCCCAGGCCAGCCCTTTCCGCTCTCCGCTCCTGTCCTGCAGAGAACAGAAGGAGGTCTGGCAGAGTGCCAGGCAGAGCGGGCCCTTCCACTGGAACCAGCCCCAGGGGCTGCCGCGTCACCACGCATGGGCGCAACAAGGCCCCGCCCTGCTTCTCAACCTCTCTGATCCCCAGGCCAGCCCTTTCCGCTATCCGCTCCTGTCCTGCAGAGAACAGAAGGAGGTCTGGCAGAGTGCCAGGCAGAGCGGGCCCTTCCACTGGAACCAGCCCCAGGGGCTGCTGCGTCACCACGCACGAGCGCAACAAGGCCCCGCCCTGCTTCTCAACCTCTCTGATCCCCAGGCCAGCCCTTTCCGCTATCCGCTCCTGTCCTGCAGAGAACAGAAGGAGGTCTGGCAGAGTGCCAGGCAGAGCGGGCCCTTCCACTGGAACCAGCCCCAGGGGCTGCCGCGTCACCACGCATGGGCGCAACAAGGCCCCGCCCTGCTTCTCAACCTCTCTGATCCCCAGGCCAGCCCTTTCCGCTATCCGCTCCTGTCCTGCAGAGAACAGAAGGAGGTCTGGCAGAGTGCCAGGCAGAGCGGGCCCTTCCACTGGAACCAGCCCCAGGGGCTGCCGCGTCACCACGCATGGGCGCAACAAGGCCCCGCCCTGCTTCTCAACCTCTCTGATCCCCAGGCCAGCCCTTTCTGCTATCCGCTCCTGTCCTGCAGAGAACAGAAGGAGGTCTGGCAGAGTGCCAGGCAGAGCGGGCCCTTCCACTGGAACCAGCCCCAGGGGCTGCCGCGTCACCACGCATGGGCGCAACAAGGCCCCGCCCTGCTTCTCAACCTCTCTGATCCCCAGGCCAGCCCTTTCCGCTATCCGCTCCTGTCCTGCAGAGAACAGAAGGAGGTCTGGCAGAGTGCCAGGCAGAGCGGGCCCTTCCACTGGAACCAGCCCCAGGGGCTGCCGCGTCACCACGCATGGGCGCAACAAGGCCCCGCCCTGCTTCTCAACCTCTCTGATCCCCAGGCCAGCCCTTTCCGCTATCCGCTCCTGTCCTGCAGAGAACAGAAGGAGGTCTGGCAGAGTGCCAGGCAGAGCGGGCCCTTCCACTGGAACCAGCCCCAGGGGCTGCCGCGTCACCACGCATGGGCGCAACAAGGCCCCGCCCTGCTTCTCAACCTCTCTGATCCCCAGGCCAGCCCTTTCCGCTCTCCGCTCCTGTCCTGCAGAGAACAGAAGGAGGTCTGGCAGAGTGCCAGGCAGAGCGGGCCCTTCCACTGGAACCAGCCCCAGGGGCTGCCGCGTCACCACGCATGGGCGCAACAAGGCCCCGCCCTGCTTCTCAACCTCTCTGATCCCCAGGCCAGCCCTTTCCGCTATCCGCTCCTGTCCTGCAGAGAACAGAAGGAGGTCTAGCAGAGTGCCAGGCAGAGCGGGCCCTTCCACTGGAACCAGCCCCAGGGGCTGCCGCGTCACCACGCACGAGCGCAACAAGGCCCCGCCCTGCTTCTCAACCTCTCTGATCCCCAGGCCAGCCCTTTCCGCTATACGCTCCTGTCCTGCAGAGAACAGAAGGAGGTCTGGCAGAGTGCCAGGCAGAGCGGGCCCTTCCACTGGAACCAGCCCCAGGGGCTGCCGCGTCACCACGCATGGGCGCAACAAGGCCCCGCCCTGCTTCTCAACCTCTCTGATCCCCAGGCCAGCCCTTTCCGCTATCCGCTCCTGTCCTGCAGAGAACAGAAGGAGGTCTGGCAGAGTGCCAGGCAGAGCGGGCCCTTCCACTGGAAGCAGCCCCAGGGGCTGCCGCGTCACCACGCATGGGCGCAACAAGGCCCCGCCCTGCTTCTCAACCTCTCTGATCCCCAGGCCAGCCCTTTCCGCTATCCGCTCCTGTCCTGCAGAGAACAGAAGGAGGTCTGGCAGAGTGCCAGGCAGAGCGGGCCCTTCCACTGGAACCAGCCCCAGGGGCTGCCGCGTCACCACGCATGGGCGCAACAAGGCCCCGCCCTGCTTCTCAACCTCTCTGATCCCCAGGCCAGCCCTTTCCGCTCTCCGCTCCTGTCCTGCAGAGAACAGAAGGAGGTCTGGCAGAGTGCCAGGCAGAGCGGGCCCTTCCACTGGAACCAGCCCCAGGGGCTGCTGCGTCACCACGCACGAGCGCAACAAGGCCCCGCCCTGCTTCTCAACCTCTCTGATCCCCAGGCCAGCCCTTTCCGCTATCCGCTCCTGTCCTGCAGAGAACAGAAGGAGGTCTGGCAGAGTGCCAGGCAGAGCGGGCCCTTCCACTGGAACCAGCCCCAGGGGCTGCCGCGTCACCACGCATGGGCGCAACAAGGCCCCGCCCTGCTTCTCAACCTCTCTGATCCCCAGGCCAGCCCTTTCCGCTATCCGCTCCTGTCCTGCAGAGAACAGAAGGAGGTCTGGCAGAGTGCCAGGCAGAGCGGGCCCTTCCACTGGAACCAGCCCCAGGGGCTGCCGCGTCACCACGCATGGGCGCAACAAGGCCCCGCCCTGCTTCTCAACCTCTCTGATCCCCAGGCCAGCCCTTTCTGCTATCCGCTCCTGTCCTGCAGAGAACAGAAGGAGGTCTGGCAGAGTGCCAGGCAGAGCGGGCCCTTCCACTGGAACCAGCCCCAGGGGCTGCCGCGTCACCACGCATGGGCGCAACAAGGCCCCGCCCTGCTTCTCAACCTCTCTGATCCCCAGGCCAGCCCTTTCCGCTATCCGCTCCTGTCCTGCAGAGAACAGAAGGAGGTCTGGCAGAGTGCCAGGCAGAGCGGGCCCTTCCACTGGAACCAGCCCCAGGGGCTGCCGCGTCACCACGCATGGGCGCAACAAGGCCCCGCCCTGCTTCTCAACCTCTCTGATCCCCAGGCCAGCCCGTTCCGCTCTCCGCTCCTGTCCTGCAGAGAACAGAAGGAGGTCTGGCAGAGTGCCAGGCAGAGCGGGCCCTTCCACTGGAACCAGCCCCAGGGGCTGCTGCGTCACCACGCACGAGCGCAACACGGCCCCGCCCTGCTTCTCAACCTCTCTGATCCCCAGGCCAGCCCTTTCCGCTATCCGCTCCTGTCCTGCAGAGAACAGAAGGAGGTCTGGCAGAGTGCCAGGCAGAGCGGGCCCTTCCACTGGAACCAGCCCCAGGGGCTGCCGCGTCACCACGCATGGGCGCAACAAGGCCCCGCCCTGCTTCTCAACCTCTCTGATCCCCAGGCCAGCCCTTTCCGCTATCCGCTCCTGTCCTGCAGAGAACAGAAGGAGGTCTGGCAGAGTGCCAGGCAGAGCGGGCCCTTCCACTGGAACCAGCCCCAGGGGCTGCCGCGTCACCACGCATGGGCGCAACAAGGCCCCGCCCTGCTTCTCAACCTCTCTGATCCCCAGGCCAGCCCTTTCCGCTATCCGCTCCTGTCCTGCAGAGAACAGAAGGAGGTCTGGCAGAGTGCCAGGCAGAGCGGGGCCCTTCCACTGGAACCAGCCCCAGGGGCTGCCGCGTCACCACGCATGGGCGCAACAAGGCCCGCCCTGCTTCTCAACCTCTCTGATCCCCAGGCCAGCCCTTTCCGCTATCCGCTCCTGTCCTGCAGAGAACAGAAGGAGGTCTGGCAGACTGCCAGGCAGAGCGGGCCCTTCCACTGGAACCAGCCCCAGGGGCTGCCGCGTCACCACGCATGGGCGCAACAAGGCCCCGCCCTGCTTCTCAACCTCTCTGATCCCCAGGCCAGCCCTTTCCGCTATCCGCTCCTGTCCTGCAGAGAACAGAAGGAGGTCTGGCAGAGTGCCAGGCAGAGCGGGCCCTTCCACTGGAACCAGCCCCAGGGGCTGCCGCGTCACCACGCATGGGCGCAACAAGGCCCCGCCCTGCTTCTCAACCTCTCTGATCCCCAGGCCAGCCCTTTCCGCTATCCGCTCCTGTCCTGCAGAGAACAGAAGGAGGTCTGGCAGAGTGCCAGGCAGAGCGGGCTCTTCCACTGGAACCAGCCCCAGGGGCTGCCGCGTCACCACGCATGGGCGCAACAAGGCCCCGCCCTGCTTCTCAACCTCTCTGATCCCCAGGCCAGCCCTTTCCGCAATCCGCTCCTGTCCTGCAGAGAACAGAAGGAGGTCTGGCAGAGTGCCAGGCAGAGCGGGCCCTTCCACTGGAACCAGCCCCAGGGGCTGCCGCGTCACCACGCATGGGCGCAACAAGGCCCCGCCCTGCTTCTCAACCTCTCTGATCCCCAGGCCAGCCCTTTCCGCTATCCGCTCCTGTCCTGCAGAGAACAGAAGGAGGTCTGGCAGAGTGCCAGGCAGAGCGGGCCCTTCCACTGGAACCAGCCCCAGGGGCTGCCGCGTCACCACGCATGGGCGCAACAAGGCCCCGCCCTGCTTCTCAACCTCTCTGATCCCCAGGCCAGCCCTTTCCGCTATCCGCTCCTGTCCTGCAGAGAACAGAAGGAGGTCTAGCAGAGTGCCAGGCAGAGCGGGCCCTTCCACTGGAACCAGCCCCAGGGGCTGCCGCGTCACCACGCATGGGCGCAACAAGGCCCCGCCCTGCTTCTCAACCTCTCTGATCCCCAGGCCAGCCCTTTCCGCTATCCGCTCCTGTCCTGCAGAGAACAGAAGGAGGTCTGGCAGAGTGCCAGGCAGAGCGGGCCCTTCCACTGGAACCAGCCCCAGGGGCTGCCGCGTCACCACGCATGGGCGCAACAAGCCCCGCCCTGCTTCTCAACCTCTCTGATCCCCAGGCCAGCCCTTTCCGCAATCCGCTCCTGTCCTGCAGAGAACAGAAGGAGGTCTGGCAGAGTGCCAGGCAGAGCGGGCCCTTCCACTGGAACCAGCCCCAGGGGCTGCCGCGTCACCACGCATGGGCGCAACAAGGCCCCGCCCTGCTTCTCAACCTCTCTGATCCCCAGGCCAGCCCTTTCCGCTATCCTCTCCTGTCCTGCAGAGAACAGAAGGAGGTCTGGCAGAGTGCCAGGCAGAGCGGGCCCTTCCACTGGAACCAGCCCCAGGGGCTGCCGCGTCACCACGCATGGGCGCAACAAGGCCCCGCCCTGCTTCTCAACCTCTCTGATCCCCAGGCCAGCCCTTTCCGCTATCCGCTCCTGTCCTGCAGAGAACAGAAGGAGGTCTAGCAGAGTGCCAGGCAGAGCGGGCCCTTCCACTGGAACCAGCCCCAGGGGCTGCCGCGTCACCACGCACGAGCGCAACAAGGCCCCGCCCTGCTTCTCAACCTCTCTGATCCCCAGGCCAGCCCTTTCCGCTATACGCTCCTGTCCTGCAGAGAACAGAAGGAGGTCTGGCAGAGTGCCAGGCAGAGCGGGCCCTTCCACTGGAACCAGCCCCAGGGGCTGCCGCGTCACCACGCACGGGCGCAACAAGGCCCCGCCCTGCTTCTCAACCTCTCTGATCCCCAGGCCAGCCCTTTCCGCTATCCGCTCCTGTCCTGCAGAGAACAGAAGGAGGTCTGGCAGAGTGCCAGGCAGAGCGGGCCCTTCCACTGGAACCAGCCCCAGGGGCTGCCGCGTCACCACGCATGGGTGCAACAAGGCCCCGCCCTGCTTCTCAACCTCTCTGATCCCCAGGCCAGCCCTTTCCGCTATCCGCTCCTGTCCTGCAGAGAACAGAAGGAGGTCTAGCAGAGTGCCAGGCAGAGCGGGCCCTTCCACTGGAACCAGCCCCAGGGGCTGCCGCGTCACCACGCACGAGCGCAACAAGGCCCCGCCCTGCTTCTCAACCTCTCTGATCCCCAGGCCAGCCCTTTCCGCTATCCGCTCCTGTCCTGCAGAGAACAGAAGGAGGTCTGGCAGAGTGCCAGGCAGAGCGGGCCCTTCCACTGGAACCAGCCCCAGGGGCTGCCGCGTCACCACGCACGAGCGCAACAAGGCCCCGCCCTGCTTCTCAACCTCTCTGATCCCCAGGCCAGCCCTTTCCGCTATCCGCTCCTGTCCTGCAGAGAACAGAAGGAGGTCTGGCAGAGTGCCAGGCAGAGCGGGCCCTTCCACTGGAACCAGCCCCAGGGGCTGCCGCGTCACCACGCATGGGCGCAACAAGGCCCCGCCCTGCTTCTCAACCTCTCTGATCCCCAGGCCAGCCCTTTCCGCTATCCACTCCTGTCCTGCAGAGAACAGAAGGAGGTCTGGCAAAGTGCCAGGCAGAGCGGGCCCTTCCACTGGAACCAGCCCCAGGGGCTGCCGCGTCACCACGCACGAGCGCAACAAGGCCCCGCCCTGCTTCTCAACCTCTCTGATCCCCAGGCCAGCCCTTTCCGCTATCCGCTCCTGTCCTGCAGAGAACAGGAGGAGGTCTGGCAGAGTGCCAGGCAGAGCGGGCCCTTCCACTGGAACCAGCCCCAGGGGCTGCCGCGTCACCACGCATGGGTGCAACAAGGCCCCGCCCTGCTTCTCAACCTCTCTGATCCCCAGGCCAGCCCTTTCCGCTATCCGCTCCTGTCCTGCAGAGAACAGAAGGAGGTCTAGCAGAGTGCCAGGCAGAGCGGGCCCTTCCACTGGAACCAGCCCCAGGGGCTGCCGCGTCACCACGCACGAGCGCAACAAGGCCCCGCCCTGCTGATCCCACGCAGGGTGCAGCAGAACCACTCTGATCCCCAGGCCAGCCCTTTCCGCTCTCCGCTCCTGTCCTGCAGAGGGCACAAGAGCTCACTTCGTGTCGGAATATTTCTATTTAGGAGTTGTGATTACTTATTCTGTATTTGGGGAAGGTTTTTTTGTATTCTGAGGGTGCGACCAACATATGGCATTCTGCTGATGTGTAGTTTTTGTGTCCTCCAGTTTCTTCTGTTTTCCCAATAGAAGATGTAGTGAACATGCACAATTTGGATTTTATAGCTCGTTATTTATTTTATTTATTTATTTAAACATTTTTCTATACCGTCGTTTAGTAATATACCATCACAACGGTTTACATTTCGGCATGAAATAGGTTGGTTAGGTTTCTAAGTTATCCATGGTGTGCCAATATTTTACGGTTACATAGTTCAGTAATATACTCTAAATGAGAGATGTGTTGGGGTTACTATTTATATGATTTTGGGATAATCATATGTGTGTATACTGTTTCAATTTAATATTTAATAATGGGTAACAAATAATAAAAGTGTCAATTTTCTGTTTGTTGGTGACTTTCAGCTGTATGTATTGTTAGTCATCGCTCTCATTGTGAAATGCTTTTTTTGAAAAGCCAAGTTTTTAGGCCTTTTTTGAAAAGTTTTAATTCTTTCATTAATCTCAGTTCAAGTGGCAATGTGTTCCACAATAATGGTCCGGCCAAAGATAGTGCTCTCTCTCTCACTTGGGTCAACTTTGCTGTTCTGACTGAGGGTATGGTTAGCAGTACTTTATTGGCTGACCTGAGATTTCTTTGTGGGACATGTAATCGTAAAGCAGTGTTTAGCCAGTTGGCGTTTTCGTCATTAATTAATTTATGAATTGTGCAAAGTGTTTTGAATTGTACTCTCTGTTCTATTGGGAGCCAGTGTAGATCTGCAAGTGTTTGGGTGATATGATCTCTTCTGCCTTTTCCAGTAAGTATTCTGGCAGCTGAGTTTTGTAGTATTTGCAGTGGCCTGATTGTGGTGTATGGTAAACCTAGGAAGAGTGTGTTGCAGTAGTCCGTGCTGGCAAATATTAGTGCCTGTAGTACTGTACGAAAGTGTTCCTGGGTTAATAAGGGTTTTAGTCTTCTAAGGACCATTAGTTTGGCATAGCCTTCTCTTACTTTTATTGATATGTGTTGTTTAAGGCTGATTTCGGTGTCCATAACTCCTCCTAGGTTTCTAACCTTATCGTTTAACTACACTAATTTATCATTTTTAAGTTTGATGGGATTTTGAATTCTTACAATGTTTTTTCGTTCAAGGTGTATAAATTCTGTTTTTTCTATGTTATTTACTAGTTCCATTTGAGTTAATAGTTGTTTTATTATGTCTAGATACATCATTGCAAAGTTCAGTGTTTTCTCAATTGACTCTTCCACTGGTAGAATTAGTTGGATGTCGTCAGCTTTGAGTGTTATCCGAAATAACACTCAAAGCAGCATTCAGCATTTCTAGAAGTCGGTTACAAGTCCCTATCCCAAAGAGCTTACAATCTATGTGGGTCTCTGAGGAGATAAAGTGAGGTCACAAGAATGTCTGTGGAAGGAAGTGGGAAGAACAGTAATTGCTCTCCTGGTGCTGCTGATTCATAACTAGGACTCTTAGGGGCAGATTTTCAAAGACTTGCGCGCGGCGGGCCTATTTTCAAAAGGCCCATAAAGGGGTGGTGCGCGTAAAGCCCTGGGACGCGCGTATGTCCCGGGGCATTTCTGAATGGGCGGGCAGTGGGTGGGGCAGACGGTCCGGGAGGCATGGCCGAGGACTCTGGCACAGCGGCCGGGGGATCGCGCGCCGGCACAGCACTCGGCCGGTGTGTGCAAGTTACGCCTCCTCTGGCAGGCGTAACTTCCAAAACAAAGGATGGGTTAGGTTTTTTTTCGAGCTGGGGGGCAGGACAGATAGGAGAAGAGAGGGGAAGGTGGGGGGGGGGGAGGGATTGGGGAGAGCCAGCTGGTCTCCCTGAGGGCTCGGCGCGCGCAAGGTGCACCCCCTTGCACGTGCCGACCCCTTATTTTATAATATGCGTGCGGCTGCGCGCGCATGCTATAAAATCGGGCGCACAAATGTACGCCGCGTGCGTACCTTTTCAAACCTGCCCCTAACTGTTTCACTATGGCAGGTTTGTAATGTAGGTAGACAAGGTTTTACTGCCTGGTAATGGAGGGAGTTTGTGTTACTGATGTGACAACTGAATGTTAAGGTACTTTTGTGTGCTGAGTAATAAGGGGACAATTCTGACTTCAGCCCACTCAGAAGGGCCAGCCAATCGTTTCAGAGGGAACCTTTAGCCAATGTGCTAATGGCTATCTTTTAATTTGTAAAGGTCATGTATTTCTTGATTTTATTTCTACAAACACAGATGACACATTGATCAGACACCGTGACATGATTTCTGAAACATTTACGACACAAGGTTTAATATTTAAAGTATGGGGCTGCTTTCTAATTTCTATCTTTTGGTGCGAAGTCCATGGGTACTTTTTTTTTTTGGTTTTTACCTGTGAGCTCTGCACCAGTTCTCAAAGGGGACTGGGGAGTGTGAAGCGTGTTCACTTTTAGGGAGGGTCATTTTCAAAAGCCCCTTTTTGCCCGGGTAAATCAGTTTCTACCCATGAAGGCGGTCGTCCCTAAGTCCAGTTCTGCGTTTATACAGGACGGGAAGGGTCATCATGATTTGTAATGGGGAAGCAGGAAGGAGCACAAGGCCGCCAGCAGGCACCGGGCTTTGGTTTGCTATGGGAGAAGCCACCATGAGAAGTTTCACAGTTGGCTCCTCATTTTACAAGCTGTATATAGCAGTGTACCAGGCCATTTATTCTCAGCAGTCATCCCCTAGTTTGCTCATTTCCTTCAGGAAATTGCAAGTTAATAGGAAAAGAAGCACTGGATCTGGCTCACTTCCTGAAGAGTATTAATTAAGCGAAGTCTGGCTCAGTAATTCTGTGGAGCAGGATGCGTACTTTCTCTGTCAGGCGGCTTTTTACATTCTTACACAAATTCTGCAGGAAGCCAGTGGGGTACAGAATCCATGAATCCTCATCCCAGAAACAGCAGAACTGATGGGTGTTCTGCTTCTTTCGCCGCTCTCATTCTGCCATTCCTTGCTGTATGTTATTAACCCAGGAAGCTGCGGCCAATAACTCTGCACTGTTACGGGTTAATCAGAGGAAAAAGCTAAGCATGAATGCTCACGTGGCACTGATAACTCCGAGTGCCATATGGGATCATTTACAGCTCTCTGATGACTTGTGATGTTGTGGATGGCCTTTTGGAAACAGCAAACAGAATTATGTTGAATTTAAATAGAAAAAAAGGCTCAGTCTCATGAAATGAGAAATATATTTTCTGTTGTAAGAAAAGATTTGTCAGGATTTCAGAAATGTGCCAAATCAAGAATGTAACGGTAATATTTATTTTTATAGCACTACCGGATATAGGCAACACTGCACAATGGTGATAAGTCCATGCCCCAAAGAGTTTACAATCTAAGTGCTTACCTGAGGCTCCTCAGCCCATTCCTCTTAAGTTACACCAATTTTCAAAGTGGATTCCCATGCACAGCTCCACTTTGAAAATTAGCCACCAAATTTACCTCCGTGCACTCATACCTGCTATTTTGTGCGCAGAACGTTTCTGGGAAAACTTACCCTCATACTTTTGAAAATGCAAAAATTCCAACCCCTCCCCAGTTCCATCCCTGGCAACACCTTTGCTCGGTCAAGGTAAACGTGTGCAGTATGCACATAAGATTACCCATGTATCGGACACACAGTTTTATATAAGGCCACTGTTTGTGGGTAAACACATTTTTGCCTGCAGAAATTCCTCTTCCCTATGGTGGATGTGCCTCCTTAATACCATCATTAGTTCACATTGCACCCATACGGGGATGGACAAAATGCACAATAGCCTTCGATTCATGTAGAGTCATTCATAAACAGTGGGTGGTGGAGGGTTATTGCCATAGTTATCTTATGGGTTTATCATTTGTAAATTAATACAAATTAGAACATAAGGACATCAGATATGCCAAGGATACATCAAACCCAGCATCCTGTTTCCAACAGTGGCCAATCCAAGTCACAAGTACCTGGCAAGTACCCAAACATTAAATACATCTCAAACTACTATTGCTAATTAATTAATAGCCTTTGATGGATTTTTCCTCTAGGAACTTATCCAAACCTTTTTTAAACCCAGTTACACTAACTGCTGTAACCACATCCTCTGGCAATGAATTCCAGAGCTATGCTCTGAGTGAAAAAGAATTTTCTTCAGTTTGTTTTAAATGAGCTGCTTGCTAACTTCATGGAGTGCCTTCTGGTCCTTCTATTATCTGAGAGAGTAAATAACCAATTTACATTAACTTGTTCAAGTCCTTTCATGATTTTGTAGACCTCTATCATATCCCTCCTCAGTCGTCTCTTCTCCAAACTGAACAGCCCTAACTTCCTTAGTCTTTCCTCATAGGGCAGATGCTCCATGCCCCTTATTTTGGTCGTCCTTCTCTGCACTGCAACTATATCTTTTTTGAGATGTGGTGACCAGAACTGCACACAGTATTCAAGGTGCGGTCTCACCATGGAGCGACATAGAGGCATTATGACATCCATCCTTTTATTTGCCATTCCCTTCTTAATAATGCTTTTTTGATTGCCACAGCACACGGAGCCATGATTTCAATGTACTTTCCTCTAAGATGCCTAGATCTTTTTCCTGGGTGGTAGCTCCTAAGATAGAACCTAACATTGTGTAACTACAACAAGAGGTATTTTCCCCTATAAGCATCACTTTGCACTTGTCCATGTTAAATTTCATCTGCCATTTGGAAGCCCAATCTTCCAGTCTTGCAAGATACTCCTCTAATTTACCATAATCTGTTTGAGATTTAACTGCTCTGAATAATTTTGTGTCATCCGCAAATTTGATCACCTCACTAGTTGTACCCCTTTCAGGATCATTTATAAATATATTAAAAAGCACCGGTCCAAGTACAGATCCCTGAGGCACTTCACTGTTTACCCTTTTCCACTGAGAAAATTGTCCATTTAATCCTACTCTCTGTTTCCTGTCTTTTAACCAGTTTGTAATCCACGAAAGGACATTGCCTCCTATCCCATGACTTTTTAGTTTTCCTAGAAGCCTCTCATGAGGGACTTGTCAAACACCTTCTGAAAATCCAAATACACCACATCTACCGGTTCACCTTTATCCACATGTTTATTAATCCCTTCAAAAAAAAGAAGCAGATTTGTTAGGCAAGACTTCCCTTGGGTAAGTCCATGCTGGCTGTGTCCCATCAAACCATGTCTATCTAAATGTTTTGGGATTTTATTCTTTATAACAGTTTCCACGATGTTTCCTGGCACTGAAGTCAGGCTCATCGGTCTATTCCTCCATCTCCACTTATTCATAAACCCTTACCAAATAAAAACCATGAAGGATTCAAAATATGGACTTCCAACAAGGTAAACATTTTTCCCCTTTCTTAACTTGCTTCAGTGTATTGCTTTGTGTTTTTATAAGTGTGGATGTTTTATTTTCTCTGTTACCAATAATTTTCTGTTACCCGGTAATGAGTCTATGTGGTCGTTAAATGCTTTTCTCCCATTCCCTGGCTGTGAATCAGGCCAGTCTTCTTGTCAGTGGCCTCTCAGGATCCTAGACTGGATCCTGCTTTAAAATTCTCATGAGGCACAAACTGAAAATAGAGTGGATAATGACTGCGTGCACACAGCCTAAGCTTGCTTTGAAAATCCTCGGGTAACTGGCTGAGTACACGCACACATTCACGCATGTAAATGTACAGCTCCTCTTCGGAGGAAGTAACTAATGGGCACATAATGAAGTGCAGACTTTGTAAAACTGAAAAGTGTGCATGAAAGGGCTGACTGTGACCTCCTGGAACTACTCTGCTGGGTTTGCATAAAAATATGTGTTTAATACTTTTACGCCCACTCAGCCCTAGGCTATTTTAGTACAGCCATTTACGCACATACGTATATAGGATCTTACATCTGAAGAAGGAACCAATGCCATCTTCAAAGCTTACATGCCTCATCTTCAATAAATCTTATGCTGGTCCAATAAAAGATATTGGACCCTGCAAAGAATCCAGTTTTCTCCAGGACTGGTACAACTGCAGAAACTCCAACACCACACACACACACACACATATATGTGTTATATATATAAATTACACACAAACACACAGTAGGTATACACAAATACTTTCATTGTAGATAATGAAACTGTCCAGATTTTGGCAAATTCTATGGATAGATTTTAGCTGCGGGATTTGCCAAAATAATCAAAGCAAAACTACATGGGTAGTTTTTGTTATGGTGGAGTCAGCCGGAAGAGTGACCTCAAGGCCAGAGTGGCCAATACACTGGCAAGGCGAATCTGACAGGGTCCAACTGGAACAGCGGCAGGGCGTCTTCTGTCTGTGAAGGCCACGTACTCAGGTGCTGGTGGCCAGCAGGGCTTAGGTAGTAAGCCTAGAAGCAGGACTAAGCAGGAACGCATAGGAAGCGCACGTTTACAATGGAAACTTAAAGAATCCAACAAAGTGAGCAATATGCTGGAATCAATGCAGTGAGACAAACTGTGAAAGCAGGACTCAAACAAGAGGGCCAGAGAATGAGAACCAAACTCTGACAATCTGCTAAATGAAAGCCTGAAACGTATGTGTACCCAGACAGGAAATATAATGGCCGTCAGCAGGACGTATATGCCAAGTTGCTGGGAGGACTGACCAGATAGCTCCCATAGCCCACAGAGATGAGAACTGCCTTCCAGGAACTCTTTGATTTGGGTTGATCAGTGCTTATAGAAAAGGGCCTGCACAACGTTACCTCTGCTTTCTGTATGGCTACCTTTTCTATGCAGACTTATGTGGGTAGTTCTGATCATATTACACACCACGTAATTTTGTATATAATGCTTACCATGTAAACACTCACGTTTCTGCTTATTTGCTTTGTTTCTCCAGTTAGAAATTGTTTAACCTATCCTTTTCTCTAACAACCAAGTTCCACATTCCCTGTTATAATGTAATTTCTTGCTTCCATTGTTAACTGGTTTTTTCCCCCTAGTTCATTGTAAACCGGTACGATAAGACCTGGTCTTGAGCATCGGTATATTAAAAGAATTTAAATAAATAAATAAATAAATAAATAAATCATTCAAAACTACCCACATAAGTGCCTCCCCCGATCAAACGCTGCCCCAGGAACACCTCCAAGAATACATGGGTAAAAGTACCCCCGCTGATGAGAGACGCAGGCAATAACCAAAAAGGCCATTTACTTGATAAAAAAGCATTTTACCTGTAGAAAGGGGCTATGATTATTGCCTTCCCATTACAGACAGAAAAAGAGAGATATACAGATTATGGGGGTGATTTTCCAAGTCATTTATGGACATAAAACCAAGTTTTTATGTCTATATACAATTATAAGGGAAAAAAGGAAACTCCACTTACAAGCTTATTTTCAAAGGGAAATGCTCTTGGAAAATGTGGCAGGTGCAATCTGCATGCAGGCTTTCACTGCCCGATCTATCCCCATCCTTTTCATGCAGGGAAAAGCACACATACATTCATGCACACCAATTGCTGGGAAATATTGAAACACTTGCAGGGAAATGTATAAACACTTGTTTATCGCCCTCTAATTATCTACTCCAATTATATATCTGATGTATATATCCCGTTATTACTGATATATTATATAAAATGATATATACACTGTATATTAACGGTGAGTAAGTAGGTAAGTGGGGAGAGTGTGCTGAGCATTGGAGTAATTTTAGAATCCTATATGGTAAGTCACATAGAACATCAGATGGCCAAAAAAGGAAGACGACAAAAGGCAGCTGCATCAAGGTTTCAAGAAGAGGCGGCAAGGTCAACCAACATGAAACTGTAGCAACACTTGGCTATGTTCTTAGACAGGGAAACTGGGCAGAATGGGTGGGCCAAATGGTCCTTGTCTGTCAACATCTACTATATTATTATGTCTCACATGTTCTTTTGAAGTAGAATCTGTAACTTGAAGCGGAGGAGTTCTGGGAACCTAGATGTAACAGACAATTGAACATTGATGGTAAAAATGCCAAAGGGCACCATAGACTATGCAACATTTCCCACTGCTTAACTGTTGGTCAATTAAGACATCAATGACTTGCATGGGTAACCCCTGTGGGAGTCAGAAGGAATCAGGGATTAAGTGAGGAAGGCATCTGACCAGCTGATGCTTTCAACTACAATTTAGAGCATCAGAACTAGAATTTCAGTGACTGAGAGCTCACCGGGCCGAAACGCCAAGACGCCTACCATCACAAACCAAAAGTGATGTCGAAAGAAATTCTTGTGCCTTCAAGAAAATGCAACAAGGCAAACCGAGAAGGCTTCAATGCGATCCCCATCTTTTGTTCACTTTTGCAGACAATAAGTCTATGATGAGTAGAACTTGTGGAATTACTTCTTTTATTTGCAAGGTCATATACCAGCTGGGATTACAGCGTAGACCTGGAACTCCCTTTAAATTTACTTATTTAGCACTTTCTTTGATGACAGTTTTTAGACTGGTGTCACTGCCATAAACCATATCCTTCAGACCAAATGATGCACCATTTAAAAATATTAACATATAAATTTCTCTGTAAGAGAATTAAGACCAATAGAACTTCTGTCCAAATTAATTTAGGTAAGTACACCAGATAAATAAATCAGCATCCTTCTACTTTCCCAGGGCATTTCAGGCAATTTCAAGTCATTAAATATACTTTCAGTTCCAACATTTTGGCCCTTCCTCCAGCCTTAATGATAAGAAGACAGTATGTTCTACGACTGGCTGTGTGGCTTTTATTACATGCCTCGGCTAGTCGAGCACAGACAAACTCAAATAATGAATTATTTTTTAGATAAATCTAATAGAATTGTTAATAAAAAATATCATAAAGGTTGGTTGTGGCTATAAATTCCACACTTTATGCATTTCTCTCCTCGTCTCTCACTAGACATTTAGGGGACCATATTCAACTGCTGAGCGTCTAGAGAAGTTAGCCAGATCCACTTATCCCACGGCACAGGAGCACTGCTGAATATACCCAGCTATCTTAAAAGTTAGCCAGACAAGTATAGCTGGCTATAGACCTGCCTGCAGCACGGACAGAGTTAGCTAGTTTCACTCACCAGCTAACTTCGCTCCTCCCCAGAATGTCTACCCCTGGCCCCATCCAGCTAAATTCTAGCCGGTTATAGAGTTATGCGGCTAGAATTTAGCCAGATAAGTTGCCAAATATCGCACTAAGCCATTTAGATAAACTTTTAGTTATCCATTGCCTCAGATACAAACTTAGATTCTGAGCCCTTTGCGGAGAGGGAAGTACCTGAATGTAATCTGCTTTGAAGGGCCAAAAAGCAGGAGATAAATAAATAAAAAGTAGCCACCCAAGTGCCTACAGCTCCGCAAGCCTGCCCCAGGCATGTAAAAGGTGCATAACACCGAGTTCAACACAGTTTTATGCACTCAGGCCCATGACAGATCTTCTAGAGCCTTCTGAGAACGAGCCCACTGATGGAGGTATGTGCACGTCTCCAGGAGTGAGAGAGAGGGATGCCACATGCATCTTCTATGATTGTTTAGCTCTGCTTATTTATGACTTCCCCTTGCTCACCAAGGACCACATTTGTGATGTTCTTATTACAAACAGCTCCCCTGGAAAAACGTTGCTGCATCTGATTTCTGCTTAGATTAACAGCCAAGCTCCACCAGACAAAACTATGGTCGATTATTTTGCCTTTGGGTTGCTATTATGAAATATTAGTATCTTTTTTTTTTTTTTAAGTAGACCTTATGGAATATGAATTACTTACTAGTCCATTCTGCAGCAAATTTGCGTTGTCTGATCTGGAGGCAGCTAATATAATCATCTGGAGCACATAACTTCAGATTTATCTGATTTACAGTGATTTTTGGGCTATGCTTTGTTTCCAGCAGACTTCAACACCTTCTGCCATTGGAAAGAAAAATTTCTTAGCACTAATCTCTTCATTAGCAGGCCCCAGAACTGGAAGGGAGCACTGCAGGAGAGGAGGTTCATGTTTTACTTGCAAATACAAAGGGCTGTGAAATGTATTAATGATAATGAAAGTGAGAGGATAAAACCACCAACAGCTACAGAGTAGGATGAGAACTGAGGAAGTGCTAGCTTCCACCACAGAACTCCCTTAGTCCTGACTCCCTGCTGAAACCACCACACACACACAGCTCTGCAACGCACCTCACTCCTGCTCTGTAGCACCTCCTGATATTCCAGTACTTAGACTTCCATACACATGGACAGCTCTGTCAGTGTATTGCAGTTCCGAGAAACCCCACGAGCTCTGTCAATGTACACTCTGCTGGTTTTGTTCTGAGACCACCCCCCTCATACACAGCTCTGCAGGCACAACACACCTTGCTATTGCAGTACTAAGATCTTCACACATACAAGAAGTTTTGTCAACGCACCTCATTCCTACCTTGTAGCACACCCTGCTATTCTTTTACTGAGACCACCTCCACCCACAGCACAGCCAACGCACCTCACTCCTGACCCACAGCGCACTCTCATGCATTACTGAGACCACCTCCACCCACAGCACAGCCAACGCACCTCACTCCTGACCCACAGCGCACTCTCATGCATTACTGAGACCACCTCCACCCACAGCACAGCCAACGCACCTCACTCCTGACCCACAGCGCACTCTCATGCATTACTGAGACCACCTCCACCCACAGCACAGCCAACGCACCTCACTCCTGACCCACAGCGCACTCTCATGCATTACTGAGACCACCTCCACCCACAGCACAGCCAACGCACCTCACTCCTGACCCACAGCGCACTCTCATGCATTACTGAGACCACCTCCACCCACAGCACAGCCAACGCACCTCACTCCTGACCCACAGCGCACTCTCATGCATTACTGAGACCACCTCCCCCCACAGCTTTGTCAACGCACCTCACTCCTGACCCACAGCGCACTCTCTTGCATTACTGAGACCACCACCACCCCGCCCCCACACAGCTCTGCTAATGGGCCTCCCTCCTGCTATTCCAGTACTGAGACCTCCCCCAGAAACGTACATCCTTCTGCCAATGCACCTCACTTCTGGTAAGTGCAGTGTACACAGGGGCAGTTCACATTTCTTTTCTATTCTGCATTTCAGGCACTTCAAAGCAGATTGCATTCAAGCACTGTAGGCCCATGGTCCCCTCCCCCACAGAATACATCCAGATATTTCAGAGTGGTCCTAGTGTGACCAGTAATTGCCAGAGGAGCCAAAGTGCTCTAATATTGCTCTTGAAAGATGTCTTGATCTGCCCTGGCTCTGAGCAGGAGCCTCTGCCTCTTCCAATCCTGAAGGTGTTGTATGTGGCCACCTATCACTGGGAGATGCCCTCCAGGACCCCCCTGAGTCCAGGCAATGTTTCTTCCAGCAGCATCTCTGCTGTAAGCAATGCCGTTTCCTCCTCTTCCCGCTCAGTCAGAACCAGGGCTGGCACCCGGTGCCATGAAAGTTTATTCACAACTGTCTGAGGAATTCTGCCCTGTTTTACAGAGTAACGATGGCAGAAAAGGAGCAGATGGCCCCTCCAGTCTGCCCAAAACTGCTCTCTGTGCAGGTTACCCCCAAGTTTCTCTCAAGGATAGTAACTGCCACCCCAGGAAGTTACCCCCAAGCATTATGATAAGGCAGTGATGACAAATCTTTTAGGCTCAGCATGTCAAAAATTCGGAAAAATGCCTAACTGAAGTCTGCTGCTGTGTCACCCTCCCACTCCCAAACAAAACAGACACAATTCTTTAGATATTCATTTATTTACAAAAAAAATTCATATCTGGTGCTATGTATTATGTAAAAAAAATGTCAAATAATTTAAAAAATGAAAAACGAGTAAAACAAACTAATAACGAAAAAAACAGATACATTATTAAAGACAGTTTCATTCAGCACATTAATTAAACAGGATGAAAACAGAAATTATACAGATACACACACACACACACATGCTCCGTTGCACCTGCTGGCATCCACATACACACTCCCTTGTACCCGCTAACACACATACACACGCTCTCCCGCATCTGCTGACACACACACGCTCCCTTGCACCTAATGAAACACACACACATGCTCCCTTGTACCCGGTTAACACACATACACATGCTCTCCCACACCTGCTGACACACACACGCTCCCTTGCACCTAATGAAACACACACACATGCTCCCTTGTACCCGGTTAACACACATACACATGCTCTCCCACACCTGCTGACACACACACGCTCCCTTGCACCTAATGAAACACACTCACACGCTCCCTTGCACCTAATGACACACACAGACACACACACACACACACTCCCTTGTACCCGGTTAACACACATACACACGCTCTCCTGCACCTGCTGACACACACACACATGCTTTCTTGCACACCCCCACGCTCTCTCCTCTTATGCAGCCTCTAAATATATATAAAATAATGTATGTACATTGGTGGTCAGGAGGGATCAAGGCAGGGCTACCAGCTGCTGTGGGATGCAGTAGGCAAAAAAAGCCTGATGCACAGTGGGTGGGAGAAAGGTACGTTTTGCCACAGCCACAACATAAGGGGGGGGGGGGGGGCATCCACAGAAATCAGTGAGGAGCCTTCAGCTCTGGTGAGGTAGCAGTGGGAGATCTGAGAGGTGTGAGGGGAAGGCCGCAGGAACGTTTCTCACCACTACAGTAGTGAGGGGAGAATGGGGCAGCCCCACAGCTATCAGTTATGCTGCGAGGGAAAAGATAACAAAACAAAAATGCAGACGCGATTGCAGCCCTGGGGGTGGGGGGAGCGGGCTGAAGAGAAGCAGAAGCCCATGAAGCTGTGGGAAAATCAAGAGAAATGAACACAGAGCCTTGAAGGAGGCTCCAGCTGTACCATAGCTGCGGCAGGGCCTAGTGTTGATCGCATCAGCTTACAGGGGTCCTAGAATTTTTGTCAGATGTTAGTGGATGCTGGCGTGTCACCCAAAACGTCGAAGGGAGTCACCTTTGACACACGTGTCATAGGTTCGCCATCACAGTGATAAGGGTAGTAATATTTACATTCAATATCCCCTCCCAGCGTACTTTAATCTGGTCATTGCAGTGAGAGTCCTCAGCCGGGGACATGCACCAGGTCTCTTTTGGGACTCTTTGTGCACGGTGGTCGTGAGAGGTATATTATGGAATAGAACACGCAGAAGCAAAACTTAGTCCATGTGCGCGCGCCAGGAACCGTGTGCACATGGACGTGTGTGCTCCTTTTAAAATTAACCCCATTACAATGAAAGCTACTGCAATGCAACATGCAAGTCCTATGAGGAAACAGATGAATAATTTTGTTCCCCATCCTTTAATTTGTTCCCATAAAGATAAAATGGGCTTTCGTCATTCTGGTTCAGCTAACCAGTCAGAGGGCAAATTGTAATTTCCTTCTAAATATCTGGTTACGTTAAGAATGTTTGGTGTACGAACAGTAACTTCTAAGCAACAATGATGACCATAAATAGTTGGGAGAGTATGACATAAACCACTTTGTGCCACTAACAGGAAATCAAGAGCCAATCTATGATCTTGTAAAGTAGCTCTCACTTCTCTTAGTTGAATGGCAGTATGTTTCAGCATTTCTAGTGTAGTGTAGCTTGGAGAGGTGGGATACTTGTAGCTAATCTGGCTGTACTATGGCCAGCTTTAGAGTTTAGGGATCCCATGTGACAGCTTCTTCCAGCTCACTGCAGTATGAGTGTTTATGGGTAAACATCTGACTCATAAAGAAAGGTGCTACTGGAACCCAAAAAGAAGAACCACAGTCAGGTAAACCTTGCTGAGTATTTGTGTAATTAGGCCAGAATGTTTCAGTTCTATTAGGGTCTGACATTTCTCGTATCTCCACATAAATTCATCCTCCTGGATGGTCTTGGATTATATGTGTAGCAAGAAAAATCTTCTACCGCTGAGGTCAACTGAACTTGCCCTCTGCGTCTGAATCAAACCACACGGTGGACAGATTTACTCCCTACACATGTCTCCAATGCGTTCCCATGGACGCCTTTGCTGCAACAAAGGCCTCTTATATGTGTCTCTTTCGATGCCTCTCATAGCCAGCACCCTTTTTAGGCTGCGCCAGGACGGGGTTCACTGTTCTCAGACCCACGTCCTGGCCGAGACCAGTATGCTTTCCCATACTTCTCAATCTATCATACCAGTAACCAATTCGCCTTCTCACAGGTCAGTCTCATATCATGGACTCACTGATGTTCTCAGGTACTGGTAGCGTCTCAAAAACCTTCTACACATAAATCCTACCATTCAAAATGGCATGATTTACCACATGGCGCATAAAAAAAAAAGGGGTTTACCCCCTTTATTTTTACACCACTCTTTTCTCTTACTCCCTCAGATTCTGCTCCCCGGACATCCTCTACATGGGTATGCCTTGATTCCAATTGGCGTACCACTTGGGAGTGGAGATACCCGATTAACAGTTCAACCCCTTCCGAGTCAGCTTACCATGGGTTATCCACTGATTAAGCCGCCTCTATTTTACTGGTTACGGAATGGGGCTCATGCGTTCCCTGTTCGAGCCTTGCCATTCCTCTCATGTAACAGTCTGCAATAGGAAATTCTTTCCCTCGTAGTCATCACTTCTGCCAACAGGGTCAGTGAGTTCCACACCTTGTTACATACTCACCCGACCCTCCGTTCCCGAGTGGTTTTACATACTCAACTACATATCGTTCTTAAGGTAGAGGCAGCATCTCACCTTACTCAGAATGTACTCTGCCCACTTTTTCCCAACACCTCTCTCTCAGCAGGGCGAGAGGTTTTTCCACTCCTTGGACTGTAATAGTGCACTTGCATTCTATCCAGACCGCACTACACTCCATAGGAATTACACCTAACTCTTTCCTCCTGTGGCAAAAGCCAAGCTGCGAGTTCCAGTGGGCAAACAGACCTTTTCCTTCTAATTGACGGTCTGTAATCTCTTTTTCCTACTAACAAGCAGGCATTTCACTGCAACACCATGTGTAACCACACTCTGTTAGGGCCATACCAGCCTCAATAACTCACCTTCGGCCGGTGCCGCTTGTACATATTTGTAAAGCTGCGACCTGGAGCTCTCTCCATCCCTTCGCAGCCCATTATTGCTTAGATACGACTAGCCGGCATGCTTCCATGTTCGTCCAGTCCGTCTACTCCTCTTCTGTTCGGTTTAACTACCCAACATCCTTCCACCAACCTGTTAAGGGTTTCAGGATGCCCTCCTTACCAAATTCCACCCCCAACGTTGCGCCTTTTGCACATCTTAGGTGCATTGGGTACACTCTCGGGCATCCTCAGCTCGGTACTCACCCATATGTGAGGACTACCATCCTGCTTGTCCTGTAAGAAAGCAAGTGTTGCTTACCTGTAGCAGGTGTTCTCACAGGTCAGCAGGATGTTAGTCCTCACGAAACCCACCCGTCACCCCGCGGAGTTGGGTCTACATACGTTTTATTATTTTAGTTTCGCTTGCGCTTTTTGCTATAAGACGAGACTGAGGGAGACACCTGTGGTCACAGGGATAATTGCAGGCTGAGCATGCTCAGTGCACTCAGTGTGCCAGTGTCAGTCAAAGCTGTATAGAAACTTTGACAGAAAAGTTTTCCGTAGCAGGGTGCCGTCCACTGACGTCACCCATATGTGAGGACTACCATCCTGCTTGTCCTGTGAGAATGCATTTTGTTTCACTTGCATAATCTCAGAGCACTTATAGCACTGAATAAATATATATCCTTTTTCATCATAACATGTGATATTACCAAATGTTTCCAATCCCAAACATATGTAATTAAAAAGCAGAAAGGAAAAGACACATAATGTCAATAAAATCATCAGAACTCATAAGAGTCTTATTATTGGTGAACACTTGGCCTTTGTCATTCTGCAGCCTTCAGGCGACGCACAGGTAGGAAGACAGGTGGTGTTCGACCTTCAATGAGCACTGAAGCGGTATGTCCGTGACCCAAAGAAAGTATTTCTCCTCTGACCCAATCAGATGATGGTAGTGGAAAGCGGGCCTACACTGTATGTCTCTCACACAAGGATTGATCAGCTTTCTCCTCAGTGAAACTATTAAGTTTAGTCTATTAATAGGAACATGGAACATTAAGTACAGAGGGTCTAGCATTTAAATAAGATTCAACTATAGGTAAGTTAGAAACCCATCTAGCAAAGGAGTTATTGCCTTGTATTTGCAACTGCTATTTAACCAACCCGATCTTTCGTTCTACCAACCTTGCTGAGGCGGGATGGTAAACAATATGGAAAAGCCAACAGATCCCTAAAGAGGCAGCAAAAGCTTGCACTATTTTCCAGAAAAATGTGACCCATTATCAGACTGCATTTCTAGTGGATACCATGAAAACAAAAAACTGTTTTCAAAGCAGTGACAGTATTAGCTGTAGTAGCTTTTTTTTAAAGGGAAACAAATGACAGGCTCTTGTACAAGTATCCACTATGTTCAAAATACATTTATGCCCATGTTTACCAGTTGGTAAAGGGCCCATATAATCTATTTGCAAAACTTCCCATGGTAAGGTACTCTGTTTTGTGGCTCCAGGTGCTATTCCAATGTAAGGGTGCAGGAAGTCTTCTTTTTTCTTTCTGACAAATTTGACAATCTCTAACTGCTTGCTCTGCTTCAGTTTTGGTTATAAGAAGATATTTAAGAAGTGCCCATTTCAGCATGTTATCTACACCCAAATGACCTGACGTTTCATGCACATATTCCCCAATGCAAACAGTACGAATAGCTACATATTGATCAGCAGTCTGATTATGAATGCTCTCTCCATCATCTCTTCCTATATGAACATCTATATGTCTAATAAAGACTTGCTTTTCTTGACACGGTTCCCAAATTTCTGGCCATAAATCTTTACCCCAAAGAGGTCTGCCTTTAATCTGTCAAGCATCTTGATGCCATTTAGCCATCCAATGCAGCAAACCTTTAAAAACTGCCTCCAAATCTGTATATAGATAACAAATGCTAGCCCCGTCATTTTGTGCTACTTGCAGAGCCAGTAATACTGCATTTAATTCCGCATACTGTCCCACACCTGCCCTGCATTTATGTAGCTGGAGGGCAGGCTTTCCATCTGCTTTGTCCTTGACAGTATCGACAACTGCCATCGGGAAACCAGGCAAAGAACGTTTGTTCTGGGGTCAGAGTACCCTACGCTGGGGCTTCTAAAACCGAACTCGGAGGTGGATTACTAGCAAACGCTGGGAGTACATCTGTGATCCTGGGGGCATCCGTGACTTCCTCATGTATTTTCGTTAAGCCTGGGGAAGAACCTCGGACACGGCTGGCACTATACCATTTCAACAGCCTTACTGTAAGAGCAGTGCCTGCTAGTGCAGAATGTCTTCTGCATTTACCCAGGTCATAATAGGAATCGGAGTTCTTTAAGTAATTTCTCTTTCTCCTGTAATTTGATTGGTTTCAATTAAAGCCCAGTAGACCCCCTAATATTTGTTTTTCTAACATTGTACATTGCAAGGCTGCAGGGGTCCATTTTCTTCCCCAAAATCCTATGGCATTTTTATGGCCAATCTCATCTGCTTGCCAAGGAGACCAATCAGCTCCCCTAGGACATAAGGAGACTTCCAGAATAAAAGGAACATTTTCCTTTACAGCAGAGAAGTTTGGAGCTGTTAGCACTGCCAGTTTTGCAGCCTCAAAAGCACTTTGGGTTTCCTCTGTCCATTGAAAAACATATTTCTTTTCACAAAGTGCATATAGAGGATACAATAACTGAAAGAGATGAGGTATATGGTTTCTCCAGAAATTAAAAATACCACAAACTCATTGCACTTCTTTCTGTGAAGTTGGAGTCGCCAATTGTTGGATTTTATTAATTACTGAGTCAGGAATACACCTTTTACTTGCTTGCCACCGAATACCCCGGAATTTAACTTCCTGACTAGGTCCTTTTCTAACACCTGACGCACTAAAGCTAAAGCATCTGCAATTTCCTGGGAATCTGTCCCTTGCAATAAGATATCATCTACATAATGGTGTAATTTAACTGACTATGGTAATTGGGATGACAGCTTTTCCTGACAAACGGTTGGGCTATGCATGTATCCCTGTGGCAGACGGGTGAAAGTATATTGCCACCCGAGCCAGGAGACAGGCAGCATCTCCTGACTAGATAGTTCAAGGGCAAATACTAAAAAATTAAGTGCTAATATCTATCACAGCATACCATGTACCATTGTATTCCTGTATTGCATGTACGAAATCAGCCATAGAGGGAACCGTAGCATGTAATGGTGGGGTAACAGCATTCAATTTGCGATAATCTACAGTCAAATGCTATGATTCAGCTGGTTTTAGCATTGGCCCCACAGGACTGTTAAAAGGGGATTTCATAGGTTTCACTACTCCAGCCTCCCTTAATTCATCAATATTAATCTGCAGAACTGCTGTAGAGCATTTTGTTTGAAACTGGTCAGAATGCACAACCTCAGTGGGCTGTGGGAGAGATATAGGATCTGGCAAACAACGTGTATTTTGAGCGAATAGCCATTCGCCCCTGCCGTATTTTCCAATCAAACTGTTTAATAAAATCAATACCTAATATGCAATCTTTCTGGGGAGCAATGATGACAGGAAGAGACAGTCTATATCTATCCTCAGTAATAAGAGGCACTAGAATCTGCACACCTGTTATTATGGAACCTCCCTACCTCTCCATCTACACTGGCTAACCCCTGTATCTGTGCGGGTTACCTCTAATAATAGTGGCCTCCGCCCTTGTGTCCTGCAGAGCATTAATCTGTTGCCAATTTCCTCCTTTCCATGAAACAATTACATGATCTCCCGCAGGGGGAGATTGTTTTATTGTGGCAACAGAGACTTGGCCAATTTCCTACCGGAGGCTGCCTGAGCCCAGGAGGCGGGGGACTGAGGTACCCCCTGTGTCTGTAGACTCGTGCCTGTCCAGTAACATTTGTATCAGTTGTCCAGTAGGTAACTTGTCCATATCATTTTTATCAACACCCATCTGGAGAAGGGAACATCAGAGTTGACCCTGAAGGGGCTGGAAGGGCAGCTTATGCAAACAATCCTGCGCTGAATAAGGAGGAGGGGTGGCCAGTCTATGCGAATCTCCCATCTCCATGGGAAAATTGCACTTTTGGACTTCTCCCCTTCATTACTGTCTCTAGTGCCATCATCTAAACCCAGGGCATACAGGTCATCTAATTTAGCAATCAATTGTATGGTTCTGCTCCAGATCGGCCACCTCCCGTACTAAAGATAAAGCTAAACCAGCCCATTCTGACCCAGCAGTTTGCACAAAAGGCTTCATATCATGACATGTAAACTGAATATCCTCATAACGATCAAGAGGAAGATTTTTCTGCACTGTAACTTGTAGCCCTAATTTCCTAGGACCTTTGTCCCCTCAGAAGGAGTTTTCCATGTCTCCGGCCGCCGAGGACCTGGCCAATCACCTGGGTTCCTCTATTTACTTCTCTGGGCTGCACCATTCCATTAAGAAAGCATGGGAGGTAGTCATCATCAGGTACAGCATCTATTATTTGTTTAGAGTGCTCATACACAAAGCGTTCCTTACAAATAGGTCCTACAAGTACAATTTCTTCCTTGTTAAGCAGAACTGAGGTACCAGTTTGAATCTTTTGGTTTGAATCTATCTGCTAACTGTGTTAACTGTTTTGAAGTACATGTTGTGGTTATTGTCTGCCTTGTCACTGTCTTACCCCTTTTTCCTTGAATCTGAGCCTGCATCTTTAGACATTGTATTCCCAGCCCGAGACTCTTCCTCCTCAACAGACTCTACAGCTTCATTTTTTTAATAACTACTAGGGAGTGCAATCTCTTAGTGGAACTACTCCACAATGCATCCTCTTGTGTCGCCTCACCTTCACTGTCACACGTTTTCCAAATATCAGGGCTTGGCAGCTGGGACATTCCCCCTAATAATAGCAGCCAATTTTGCTGATGAAACTTGTAACCCCTGCTGCATTCTTCGAGCTAAAACCTGTGCCCTACATGCTGCTGCACCTTGTACAACTACAGTAGCTTGTTTCATTGCTATATCACATTGTATCTGTGCTGATTCAAAGGTTGTTCTTAAAGTTAACCGAGCTTCATATTTTCGATTCTGTTTTTCAAGAAAAGCAATCTGGCTATGCAATCTCTCGTTTTCATATTGTAAAACATTAGCTTGAAGTTATCTGTAAACCGACACGATGTGCAAACGGTTGTCGGTATATAAAACATTTTAAATAAATAAATAAATAAATAAATAAATAAGTAGTAACTAACATGCCCTAGCCCTGTTCACATTTATTTTCTCCAATTGTATTCCCCCTAAAATTTTTGCCACTTTATCCTCTAAAGATCCAACCTCATTATCCAACTCATTTTCCCACTGATCACAATTAACCTGAGATCTGGCTACTTGCTGTGCAACAGAAAACCATGGTGCTGCAGGATACAAACCAGGCATGCATTGCAGTAAACCCTTCTTTTTCCTAAACATATTTGCAACAATATATACTTAATAAAGTGTTACTAAGATGTAATATCCTGTTCGTGATGCCAAATGTGCATGGTGGTTGTGAGAGGTATAATATATTATAAAACAGCAGAAACAAATATTGCAAAAACAAAACTTAGTTTACTAAATGCTGTAATATGGATAATAAATCAGCAAAGTAATAACAACATTGTAGTGTACTTGGATTTTCAGAAGGCGTATGACAAAGTTCCTTGTGAGAGGCTTCTAGGAAAAGTAAAAAGTCATGGGATAGGCGGTGATGTCCTTTCGTGGATTACAAACTGGCTAAAAGACAGGAAACTGAAGTAGTGATTAAAACCTCCAATTCACTAGTACAAAATACTACTGAATTGGGGAAGCACAAAGAGGTTATAAATGTAATAGAAAAATGTGTACTTCGGATTGAAAAAATTCAGACTCATCAGATTAAAGTAGAAGATGAAGTGAATAAAAGTTTAGAAAATCTAGAAAATGTAGTAAGATCACTGAACCTGAGAGTTAATAACTTCCCATTAATTAAGAAAATAGATCCACTAGAATTATTCAGGAATTATTCAATGCAAATCTTGAAAATACCTGAAAAAGCTTTACCGGTGATAGTTAAAGCTTTTTATTTGGGGAGTAAAAAGACTGAGTCGGAATTGGGAGATATAAAAGGAAATGTTAAAGGAAAAGTAATTGGTAATGATTCTATTGATTTATCTGATTTGCTACAGAAATCCCAAGAAGAATTAGAAATAAGATCTAGGGGGACTCTTTTGGTTCAATTTGCTTTTTCCACAGACAGGGATAATATAATTAGGTCATTTTTTTGAAATAGAACTTGTACTTTTTATGGCCAAAAAGTATGGATTTTCCCTGATCTAATTAGATCCACTCAAATCCGTAGGAAACAGTTTTTACAATATAGGAAGATAGTAGTGGATAAAGGGGGATATTTTAGTTTAAAATACCCTTGTAAATGTATTGTAAAATTGGAAGGTAAAACATACTCATTTATAGATCCAGATGATCTTAAAGATCTCCACGAAGAAAAATAGGCCGATTTTTGAATAGAATTGGGTCCTAAAAATGTATAATTACCTAATATTATTATTACCTTTGTCCGTTCATAACTGTGAGGATTTTGCTAATATTTCCTTGTATAATCATTTATGACAGAAGTTTAATAAGGAAAAATGTAATTTTTGAAGATAATTCTTGGTTACCCTATAATTAACGGCTGTCGATGATGTTTCAATGTATGTTGTTTATTGTAAAAATGTGAAAGCAATAAATAAAGAATTGAAAAAAAGGCAGGAAACAGAGAGTAGGATTAAGTGGACAATTTTCTCAGTGGAAGGGAGTGGGCAGTGGAGTGCCTCAGGGATCTGTATTGGGACCCTTACTTTTCAATATATTTATAAATGATCTGGAAAGAAATACGACAAGTGAGGTAATCAAATTTGTAGATGATACAAAATTGTTCAGAGTTGTTAAATCACAAGCAGATTGTGATAAATTGCAGGAAGACCTTGTGAGACTGGAAAATTGGGCATCCAAATGGCAGATGAAATTTAATGTGGATAAGCATAAGGTGATGCATATAGGGAAAAATAACCCATGCTATAGTTACACAGTGTTAGGTTCCATATTAGGTGCTACCACCCAAGAAAGAGATCTAGGTGTCATAGTGGATAACACATTGAAATCGTCGGTTCAGTGTGCTGCAGCTGTCAAAAAAGCAAACAGAATGTTGGGAATTATTAGAAAGGGAATGGTGAATAAAACGGAAAATGTCATAATGCCTCTGTATCGCTCCATGGTGAGACCGCACCTTGAATACTGTGTACAATTCTGGTCGCCGCATCTCAAAAAAGATATAGTTGCGATGGAGAAGGTACAGAGAAGGGCAACCAAAATGATAAAGGGGATGAAACAGCTCCCCTATGAGGAAAGGCTGAAGAGGTTAGGGTTGTTCAGCTTGGAGAAGAGACGGCTGAGAGGGGATATGATAGAGGTCTTTAAGATCATGAGAGGTCTTGAACGAGTAGATGTGACTCGGTTATTTACACTTTCAGATAATAGAAGGACTAGGGGGCATTCCATGAAGTTAGCGAGTAGCACATTTAAGACTAATCGGAGAAAATTCTTTTTCACTCAATGCACAATAAAGCTCTGGAATTTGTTGCCAGAGGATGTGGTTAGTGCAGTTAGTGTAGCTGGGTTCAAAAAAGGTTTGGATAAGTTCTTGGAGGAGATGTCCATTAACTGCTATTAATCAAGTTTACTTAGGGAATAGCCACTGCTATTAATTGCATCAGTAGCATGGGATCTTCTTGGTGTTTGGGTAATTGCCAGGTTCTTGTGGCCTGGTTTGGCCTCTGTTGCAAACAGGATGCTGGGCTTGATGGACCCTTGGTCTGACCCAGCATGACAATTTCTTATGTTCTTATGTACTGCAAAAGTAGGGGGTGCTGCAGGACAGGAGTGAGGGGCAATGGCAGAACTATATGCAGAGGTCTCAGTACTGGAACTGCAGGAATTGCTGCAGAGATCTCAGTATTGCAACAGCACGGGATGTTGCAGGACATGAATGAGGGACATTGGCACAGCTCTATGCAGAGGTTTCAATACTGCAACAGCTGGGCTGGAGCGATGGGCATTGCTAGAGCCATGTGCAGAGGTCTCAGTACTGCACAGCAGGAGGAATTCCAGGGCAAGAATGAGGGACACTGGCAGAACAGTATGCAGAGTTTCAGAACTGCAGCAGCTGGGAAGGAACGAAGAGAATTGGTAGAGCTGTCTACAGAGGTCTCAGTACTGCAACAGCAGGAAGTAATCCAGGGGAAGAATGAGGGACACTGGCAGAACAGTATGCAAAGTTTCAGAACTGCAACAGCTAGGCAGGAATGAAGGGAACTGGCAGAGCTGTCTGCAGCGGTCTCAGAATTACAACAGCAGGGGGTGTTGCAGCTCAGGAATGAGGGACACTGGCAGAGCCATATACAGAGGTTTCAGTACTGCAACAGCTGGTCAGGAGAAAGGGGCACTGGCAGAGCTGTGTACAGAGTTCTCAGTACTGGAATATCTGGGAGTGCTGCAGGGTAGGAATGAGGGGCACTGGAAAAGCTGTATCTCTGTGTGGGGTGGTCTCAATACTGGGATGGACACACACAGACAACTCTACCAATTCAGCACCACTTACTATTCCAATACTGAGACCCTCACCACACAGCTCTGCCACTGCATTTCAATCCTGCCCTGCAGCATACACCCTCCTGCTATTCCTTTACTGAGACCCCCAAAATGCCCAAACAGCTCTACTCATGCACCTCAATCCTGCCTTACAAATTACTCCTGCAAGTCTAGTACTGGGGTCCCCCCACCACTTCACAGCTCTGCCAATGTATCTTCATTCTGCCCTGCAGCATCCCTGCCATTCCACTACTGAGACCACCACCCACACAGTTCTGCCAATGCTCCTCAATCATGCACTTGAGCACTTACTGCTATTCTATTACTGAAACTCCCCATCACACAGAGCTCTGCTCTTGGTGTCTCTGTCCTGCCCTATAGCACCCTCTACAATTTCAGTCTTGAGACCCTAATACAGAACTCTGCCAATGCACCTCAGTTCTGACCTGCAGCACCCCCTGCTATTCCAGTATTGAGACCCACACAGAGAGCTCTGCAAATGTATCTCAGTCCTGACCTGCAGCACCCCCTCCTATTCCAGCATTGAGACCCACACAGAGAGCTCTGTAAAATGTATCTCATTCCTGACCTGCAGCAACTTCTGCTATTCCAGTATTGAGACCCTAACACAGAACTCTGCCAATGCACCTCAGTCCTAACCTGCAGCACCCCCTGCTATTCCAGTATTGAGACCCTAACACATAACTCTGCCATTGCACCTCAGTTCTGACCTGCAGCACCCGCTGCTATTCCAGTATTGAGACTCATGCGCAGAGTTCTTCAAATGTACCTCAGTCCTAACCTGCAGCACCTCCTGCTATTCCAGTATTGAGACTCATGCGCAGAGTTCTTCAAATGTACCTCAGTCCTAACCTGCAGCACCTCCTGCTATTCCAGTATTGAGACTCATGCGCAGAGTTCTTCAAATGTACCTCAGTCCTAACCTGCAGCACTTCCTACAATTCCAGTATTGAGACTCATGCGCAGAGTTCTTCAAATGTACCTCAGTCCTAACCTGCAGCACCTCCTGCTATTCCAGTATTGAGACTCATGCGCAGAGTTCTTCAAATGTACCTCAGTCCTAACCTGCAGCACCTCCTGCTATTCCAGTATTGAGACTCATGCGCAGAGTTCTTCAAATGTACCTCAGTCCTAACCTGCAGCACTTCCTACAATTCCAGTCCTGAAACCCTAACACAGAACTCTGCCAATGCACCTCAGTTCTGACCTGCAGCACCCCCTGCTATTCCAGTATTGAGACCCTAACACAGAACTCTGCCAATGCACCTCAGTTCTGACCTGCAGCACCTCCTGCTATTCTAGTATTGAGACTCATGCACAGAGTTCTGCAAATGTACCTCAGTGCTAACCTGCAGCACCCTCTGCTGCTCTCTCACTAAAGCCACACAGTTCTAATAGTGTCCCTAAATACAGTTTTATAGTATTTCTTGGTATTCTAGTATGAAAATACTGAATACAGCAATGTAGCTCACTTCTGTGTGGGAGAGCACCCTACTCTGACAGCATTAGGAGACCAGCAGATATCTCCCAATCCTTGGCTGATTTATTCCTCATTGCCTTCTGAACAAATCTGCAGATTGTGGGATTTGATTCCCTTTCCTCTTTTACTGTCCCTTCCCCCCTGCAGTATTGATCTAATGCTAATAAATGCCAATTGTGTTCTTTCCTACCATGTATGCATCACTTAAACCTCCTGCTGAGTTATGAATACAGTTTGCTCTTTCTTGTGCAAGTGATATTTTAACAACAAACGTTAAGGGTACCGGCGCTATGAAAAGGAATTCAAAACAAAGTGAGGACAATTTTCAAAGCTATTTATGTGGGTGAAGAACCATTTACCTGGATAAACTGGCTTTTTTTTTAAATGTATCCCCATGCGCAGCTAAAAAGTAAGTGAGGGGGTCACGGGGCGTGCACTTTTAGCTGCATTAAAAAGTGGCTTTCCTGTGGGTGTATTTTTAAGCTGGGGGAGGGAAACAGTGCAGATATGAGGTCAATATTCAAAACTAAACATTTAAGAGGTCAATATTAAAAGCCATCTTACTCCAAGGTCTCCATCTAACTCCAAGGTAGCCATTGAAATATTTAGTTTTGAATACTGACCTCTTAAATGACTAACTTGTGAGTTATCCATCTAAGTGGTTTTGAATATTGACCTCATACATGTTTAAAAGAATGCTTGTGTAGCCCCTCTTCTGTTGGTGTCCAAGAAAGCAGGGGGTCACACTCAGTCCCGGTGCTAAGTCCTGTACAAGGTCACTCTATAGCCCTGTAGTGTGGCGCATGGAGGAACCTGCTCTTCCAGGTGCTATACAAGTAGACTGCACACATAGGGCTAGATTTTAAAAGCCCTGCGCGCGTAAATCCTGCCGGATTTACGCGCGCAGGGCACTTGCGCACCGGCGCGCCTATTTTGCATAGGCCGCCGGCACGCGCAAAGCCCCGGGATGCGCGTAAGTCCTGGGGCTTCGTAAAAGGTGCGGGAGGGGGTGGGTCCGGGGCGGGTCCGGGGGCGTGGTGACGGTTACACTTTATTCCCAATACTTTAATAGCATGTCGAGTCGCTTTTCGCCCTGCGCCTTGCTTTGGGAGGAGAGGAGAGAGGACTGGGGCTGCCCCGGAGACCGGCACCCATGGACGCGGCCAGGGCAGGTGAGTGGGGGCTGGGGGATGGGATTAGTCGCGATCTGAAGAGTGGCTTTTCCGGTGCGTTGGATTTTAGGTTTTCTTTTCCCGGCACTGAAGTCAGGTTCACTGGTCTATAACTTCTGGGATCACCCCTGGAGCCCTTTTTAAATAATGGGGTTACATTCGCCACACTCCAGTACAATGGATGATTTTAATGATAGGTTATAAATTTTAAGTATAGATCTGAAATTTCATTTTTTAGTTCCTTCAGAACCCTGGGTTCGTATCATCCGTATCTTCCAAGTTCACAGTGATTAGATTCATAAATCATCACCTTTGAAAACCATCTTTGGAACCGGTATTTCTCAAACATCATTGGTAAACACAGAAGCAAAGAATTAATTTAGTCTTTCTGCAATGGCAGTTCCCTAAGAGCCCCTTTAATCCCTCAGACATCTAACAGTCCAACAGGCTCCCTCACAGGTTTCTTGCTTCAGATATATTTTAAAAAGTTTTTATTATGTTTATTATCATTTACTATTATTGTTAATGTTCACTTATTTTTGTTTCTTTCTGGACCCTTTACTACTGTAGATGATTTTAAATTAGATTTCTATTTTATTAAAGCTGATTTTTATATACTGCTCTTTAAGAAAAAGCTATCTTTTTATCACTTTATCTAATTTTTGTTTTTCTTTGCAAATGTTTAATTCTATCACTGTACTATACTCTCCCTATAACATTTTAGGTTTTAGGTCTCTTACATGAATGACAACTTTTTAGTTAAGTTATATTTTTGCAACTTGCTATTTACAAATATCTGTTCTATACATTTGTATTGAATCATTTATTCAAGCACTGGACAGTTTCTGCTTTACCTTGACTGGTCCAATATTTTATTTTCCATTCATTAATATTTATTGTAATTGGATTTACTGTCATTTCATACAGTATCATCATAGCAGGTTTACAAAGTAAAAACATTCTACCAAATCAAAGGACAAATATCATTAAACTAAGGTAAATAAATTAAACAAAAATGATCATTAATTATGACATTATCAAATCTTTATAAGCGTGTAAGAATTACAAACTAAGGGGTTGATTTTAAAAGGAGCATGCGGCCATCCATGTTGTGCGGATCCCAGCGCGCGTACATGGATGTGCTGATTTTATAACATGCATATGCCGGTGCACGCATGTTATAAAATCTGATTGCTGCGCTTGTGCGGGCGGCACGTGCAGGGGGGGCAAATTTTCATTAAATACACGCGGTGATGCAATTGGGCCTTCCCCAGTTCCCTACCCCCCCTACTTAAACTTCCTCCCTCTTCCCTTTTCCTCCCCACCCCCTAAACCTAACCTACCTTTCCCAAATTTTTCTATTTTATTACTTACTGCTCCTCTGGAACAGCAGTAATCTCTGCACGCCGACCGGCTGCCGGTGCGCACTTCCCCGGAACAGCGGCTAATGGCTTTCAGAGTCTTGTGAAATGTTAAATAGTTTGCCTTTCCTACTGGCACATGGAATAGAGTTCCTTGTTGAGAGAACTGCCTAGCTAAGGACTGATTGCTGTGTATGTTCTAATCTAATCAGGGATGGTGTGGGAACCACAAAAATACAAGTTCATAGGCACATAAGCGATTGGCTAGATACTGGGGTCTCCTGTGGAAAAGGCTTTAAATGCTAAACAAAACCTTAAATCGGTTTCTATCGTTTATAGGCAACCAATAAAGCTCTATTACAAACAGTGAAAAGGAATCATATTTCTTAGCACCAATGTTTGGCCACAGTATTTTGAAATAGTTGAAGTCATCTGATAGTGAGAATTAAAGAATGAATGAATATTTCCAAAACTTTCCTGTTCAAGAAACATTGTATCTGGCCCAACAACATTTTTTGGGTAATCTTGGAGCCCAAATAATCTTCCTGGACTTCACTATTTCATAAGAGACTCTTCTTATGGCTTCTTTCAGAATGTAATTTCCCCATTGGAATTGGCAAGAACATTTAGCAACACATTATGAACTATACTAACACTTTATGGACTTTGCTACTCTACATCAAACTGAGATTCAAGTTAAATATATGGAGATCAATATCAATAAAGCATAACATGGCTAACTTATCCAGAGAAAGTTAGCCAGATAACTCATCCTGCATATTCAGCAGGGTAAATATTCAGCTTTTCAAACAAAGTTACCTGGTTATCTTCAGCCAGATGATGTTAAACCTAACTGGATATCTTTTGAATGTTGACAGATTTAAATGATCTGGCAAAAGATAGGCAGAGAACTTTAGGAATAACTGGCTATATTCAAAAGAATATGGATGATTAAACAAGAAACGTTTAAAAAAAATGTCTAGTACTGCAGCCATAGCCCCAACTTCCCCCAAAATGGATTCCAAAATTGGGCCTCTTTGTAATGGTTCAAAAGCAGCATTGGGCCCAAAGTTCTGAGGAAGTGGACCACCCCTCACCCCCTGGTACCCCTCTTCCACCTTGTCCAGAATCCCAAAATGGCACAGGCTGCTTGGGCTGAGGTTCAAGTCCACCGCTGACAGAGCTGCTGTTGAGTCAGTGCCTGATGCCCCCAGCGACCTGTGCCGTTTTGGGGTAATGGACAGCTTGGGAGGTCAGCTGGGGTCAGCTTGGGAAGGTGGAGGGTAGAAGGGGGAAGAGCATATCATTGCTTCTGAATAACTGGCCCTTTCGGCCTGATACGGTTTTGGGGGAGTTTGGTGGGTGGGGGGCATGGACCTGCCAGCCCAAACTTGCCTCATTTTTTTAAAATGTGTCTTTGATTAACTGCCCATATTCTTTTAAATATAACTTGTGAGTTATCTGTCTAATTGCTTTTGAAAATTGGCTTCACTATTTCCATCCACATTGGATATATTGCTTAAGCAGTGGATGATGCCCATAAGGATGCTCCTGTTTTCTGTTGGACAACTTTTATTTCAGCTATCCTCAATTGCCAATCACCTTTTCATTTCTTGATTTGTCTTATTCTCATCATCATGTATGTTACATAATTCTTCATTCTTAGTTTATTAATCATGATCTATTTGAAACTTGCATATCTCAAATATACTGCAAAAAGGAATAAGACCTGGAACACCACAGAGAAACTTCAGAGCATGAGGTAAGCATGGGAACAAACTGATCACCTGACCTCCCTAAAAGCAGTTTGCAAGAATAATAGGTAACAGAGCTTAATCTCTAAAGATCCTTAGTGAATGTAAAATCTCAAAATTTCTGTATAATCATATGCTATAATCTGAGTGTGCTGTAATTTGTAGTCCTTATAAAAATATATTAGTTTATTAAATCACTTTCTGTTCTCCAATAATTATCTGATACCACTTGCAAGTTTGATTGAATATATTGGCACTGCTACCATCCTTAAAGCTAATTTCCCTCAAAAACTGGTAAGAGTGGATTGCCTGCCTCAGCTCATTCTTTCAACAGCCGTCTCTTCCCAGGTATTTTGGTCAGGCCTAAAAGCTGAACACCAGACTGTTTTATCCAAAATACTGATCAGGCCTGCATTTTGGCAGCACTGCCTGCACAGGGTAAATCCCTGAAATCCACAGCTGACAGTTCTGCCTGTACAATACTGGGTACAACTCTGCCTGCACACTAATGCTTCCTTACATACTGAACACACACACAGACAATATGGAAACTGTAAATTAACCCCAATGCTGTGGGGCCTTAGAGGAAACCACCAAATCTATTAGAATCTCACAGGATACCCTGCCCCCCTAATATTCAAAGACATTCTGAGCAATTATTAAGGTAAAGAAGAAAGTTCCCATTACATCAGCTATGCAGAGCCAATCACATAAGAAAAACGTAACCTAATCAAGAATCCAGCTAGAAATGTAATTTTTACAAAGACCTGACAAAATAATTAATAACATGATAGCTGCTTAGATCTTTGTTATCGGCGGCATATAAATGCTAAAAATAAAACATAAATAAATTAAGGGACATTGAGTTGTTACTGCAGTTGTGTTGCTGCAACCGTCCTTTGGTATAATCAAATGGTCAATAATTGCTGAAATTTCATAATAGATTTTCTTAATGCTCTTCTAATGTGATGCCCATAAATGCACTGAGATGCACCTTGAGGAAACGCTCAGGTTTCTTATCAGAGGGTACCCTAGACAGGTGGTCAAACAGGCTTATCTTACAGCCAGAAATGCTGATCGAGAGGAGTTAGTGTGAGACAAAGCGAAGAAACAGACGATCTCACGCGTGGTTTGAAACTTTCAGAAATCTCTCATGGCTTGATCGGTTCTATTAGGAAATATTGACACATTTGGCAGATCTTTGCAGAGTTTCAGTCACTGCCGAGGTTTGCTTCCACGAGAGGCACCAACATCAGAAAGAGGGCGGTAACGGCAGCAGCAGCTGCACCCACCGAAATGAACCCCATTCATGTAGGTCGTTTTGCAGAAAGAGGGCGGTAACGGCAGCAGCAGCTGCACCCACCGAAATGAACCCCATTCATGTAGGTCGTTTTGCAGAAAGAGGGCGGTAACGGCAGCAGCAGCTGCACCCACCGAAATGAACCCCATTCATGCAGGTCGTTTTGCAGAAAGAGGGCGGTAACGGCAGCAGCAGCTGCACCCACCGAAATGAACCCCATTCATGTAGGTCGTTTTGCAGAAAGAGGGCGGTAACGGCAGCAGCAGCTGCACCCACCGAAATGAACCCCATTCATGCAGGCCTTTTTGCAGAAAGAGGGCGGTAACGGCAGCAGCAGCTGCACCCACCGAAATGAACCCCATTCATGCAGGTCGTTTTGCAGAAAGAGGGCGGTAACGGCAGCAGCAGCTGCACCCACCGAAATGAACCCCATTCATGTAGGTCGTTTTGCAGAAAGAGGGCGGTAACGGCAGCAGCAGCTGCACCCACCGAAATGAACCCCATTCATGCAGGTCGTTTTGCAGAAAGAGGGCGGTAACGGCAGCAGCAGCTGCACCCACCGAAATGAACCCCATTCATGCAGGTCGTTTTGCAGAAAGAGGGTGGTAAAGGCAGCAGCAGCAGCTGCACCCACCGAAATGAACCCCATTCATGCAGGTCGTTTTGCAGAAAGAGGGCGGTAACGACAGCAGCAGCAGCTGCACCCACCGAAATGAACCCCATTCATGCAGGTCGTTTTGCAGAAAGAGGGCGGTAACGGCAGCAGCAGCTGCACCCACCGAAATGAACCCCATTCATGCAGGCCGTTTTGCAGAAAGAGGGCGGTAACGGCAGCAGCAGCTGCACCCACCGAAATGAACCCCATTCATGCAGGCCGTTTTGCAGAAAGAGGGCGGTAACGGCAGCAGCAGCTGCACCCACCGAAATGAACCCCATTCATGCAGGTCGTTTTGCAGAAAGAGGGCGGTAACGGCAGCAGCAGCTGCACCCACCGAAATGAACCCCATTCATGTAGGTCGTTTTGCAGAAAGAGGGCGGTAACGGCAGCAGCAGCTGTACCCACCGAAATGAACCCCATTCATGCAGGCCTTTTTGCAGAAAGAGGGCGGTAACGGCAGCAGCAGCTGCACCCACCGAAATGAACCCCATTCATGCAGGTCGTTTTGCAGAAAGAGGGCGGTAACGGCAGCAGCAGCTGCACCCACCGAAATGAACCCCATTCATGCAGGTCGTTTTGCAGAAAGAGGGCGGTATCGGCAGCAGCTGCACCCACCGAAATGAACCCCATTCATGCAGGCCGTTTTGCAGAAAGAGGACGGTAACGGCAGCAGCAGCAGCTGCACCCACCGAAATGAACCCCATTCATGCAGGCCGTTTTGCAGAAAGAGGGCGGTAACGACAGCAGCAGCAGCTGCACCCACCGAAATGAACCCCATTCATGCAGGTCGTTTTGCAGAAAGAGGGCGGTAACGGCAGCAGCAGCTGCACCCACCGAAATGAACCCCATTCATGCAGGTCGTTTTGCAGAAAGAGGGCGGTAACGGCAGCAGCAGCAGCTGCACCCACCGAAATGAACCCCATTCATGCAGGCCGTTTTGCAGAAAGAGGACGGTAACGGCAGCAGCAGCTGCACCCACCGAAATGAACCCCATTCATGCAGGCCGTTTTGCAGAAAGAGGACGGTAACGGCAGCAGCAGCTGCACCCACCGAAATGAACCCCATTCATGCAGGCCGTTTTGCAGAAAGAGGACGGTAACGGCAGCAGCAGCTGCACCCACCGAAATGAACCCCATTCATGCAGGCCGTTTTGCAGAAAGAGGGCGGTAACGGCAGCAGCAGCTGCACCCACCGAAATGAACCCCATTCATGCAGGTCGTTTTGCAGAAAGAGGGCGGTAACGGCAGCAGCAGCAGCTGCACTCACCGAAATGAACCCCATTCATGCAGGCCGTTTTGCAGAAAGAGGACGGTAAGGGCAGCAGCAGCAGCTGCACCCACCGAAATGAACCCCATTCATGCAGGCCGTTTTGCAGAAAGAGGGCGGTAATGACAGCAGCAGCAGCTGCACCCACCGAAATGAACCCCATTCATGCAGGTCGTTTTGCAGAAAGAGGGCGGTAACGGCAGCAGCAGCTGCACCCACCGAAATGAACCCCATTCATGCAGGTCGTTTTGCAGAAAGAGGGCGGTAACAGCAGCAGCAGCAGCTGCACCCACCGAAATGAACCCCATTCATGCAGGCCGTTTTGCAGAAAGAGGACGGTAACGGCAGCAGCAGCTGCACCTACCGAAATGAACCCCATTCATGCAGGCCGTTTTGCAGAAAGAGGGCAGTAACGGCAGCAGCAGCTGCACCCACCGAAATGAACCCCATTCATGCAGGCTGTTTTGCCTCTGGGCTTTGTGCTATGTGTTCTAACACTGCGGAACGGCATCAGGACTCAGTGTGTCTTGAAGATTTTACACAGCCTGCATCTGTATGGAAGGTTTTTTATGTGCTTCATGGTCTATGCCCTTTGCCTTACGTAGGACGCACAGCGAGGAGTATTAGAACTAGGCTGATAGAATATCGCAGTGGTTTGAACCCAAGAAAATCGCAGGCACCAGCTGTACAACATTGTCTGATGGAGAATCACAATATCTCACAGCTCAAGTGAACCGCGGTGGAGCAAGCCTAATTGTCACAACAAGGAGGCAACAGTAGTGCATTCCTTAACAAATGGGAACATTTTGGGATAGTCCCATATTGATTAAATGAAAAATTAGACTGGTGCACTCTCTGAGGAGTTTTGTCATTATTTCCAATCATTTGACATTTTTACTTTTTCTGGGTGCATGTTCATTGAAATTCCTGCCATGGGTGACTTAAAAAATGGCGGCATTTGGCTCAGCAGCTATCGGTGTGGAATCGTCAGCAGCATAAACATCTCTCTGCAGCTTTGCAAAGAATGCAGCCAAGCCGTTACAAACAGTGGGATTGCACAATACTTGGGTTGTGCATCGCTAATTTAGTAACAATTAATGTTTTTCCACTGTTGCTTTTGGCAGTCCATGGGGCAAGGCCGCAAAGCGCCACACTTCTCTCCAACTCCGAGCCAGATCCTCCCTCGCTAGATGCCGTCCCGGATGCCAAAGCTAAGGCGTGGCAAACCGCTGCACTCAGCTTGATGCCACTGTCTCTCCTGCCTGGCCCTAGATGCGCGCGCCTGACTTCTCCCAATTTATGGGGTCCGTGGCAGGAAATCCACTGCTGCACTCACTGATGGCATCACAGCTTCTGGCCCATAAATGGGCCTTCCACCCTTCAACCTATGCCCCGGCAATAGGTTGAAGTGTAGAAGCAAGTTGCCTCAGTACAATCCTGGTCTCTGTTCCTGTGTCCCTGGGTTTTGTCCAGTGGTCAGTCTTCAATATCTTCTCCTGCCCAACTGGGCTGTTCCTCATCTTCCTACTTGCCTACCTCTGGTAGAGCAAGTTGCCTCAGTACAATCCTGGTCTCTGTTCCTGTGTCCCTGGGTTTTGTCCAGTGGTCAGTCTTCAATATCTTCTCCTGCCCACCTGGGCTGTTCCTCATCTTCCTGCTTGCCTATCCATCCCTTCTTCCCTCGGACGGATCTCTGGTTCTCACCATTGCCTGTTTGACTCTTGGCTACGACTGAACTCTGCCTGCCATTGACCACTGCCCGACTCTTGATTCCGAATGAACTTCGCCTGTCCTGACTGCTGTCTGTCTCCAAGTACGCCAGCACTAATCATGTCTCCGACCCTGGCTTGGCACTCGTTTGTCTCCATGGATCTCCCCACCTCATCCACAGAGGCCCACGCCTATGTCCTGCTAGCCCCGGCACCAGAGGGCTCAACCAAAGGGGAACGAGGGCTGATATAGCTGAAGCTCTAGTTGGGCCTCTGCCACAGCCAGCTCCACCTCGGTTCAAGGGTCCACGATTGTAACATTCACTCTGCATTGAAAGAACTGACATCGGTAGCGATTTGAGTAAGGTTACTGTATCGTTAGCATTGCAAACGCATTTACTGACAACAGTATGCCACAGCGTCCTGGATATACTTCAGTTCTTTAAGATATGTAAAACCAGTGCAGTATTTTAAATAGTTGAAGCAAGGAATCACTGTTTTACAGTATAGTATGTGATTTTGATTTTTAGGAAATTGAGCAATTTTGGATACGTCAGATGAATGGAGATAGTTGTGGAGTTAGTTACATGCTTTCAAGAATATTGCCATTTCCAACAACAGCAAGTAAAGGAACAATCTGAACACGAAAGCTTATTCCTGAAGCAGAAATGATCATTTCAAAATGCTGATTCAGTGTCAGGACTGGGACTGCTATTTAATTCTAGCAGTCCTTGGAAGCACAAGTTCCCATCGATCCAGATCAGTGTTTTTGGGACTGGATATTCATTCTCAGCAGTCTTTGGATACACTGATTCAGATAAGTGCTTTTTAATTGCAATAAAAAATTTAAAAAATAATGATTTAACAGTAATAGGGAAAAGTGACCAATAATTATAACCCTTGGCCCAGAAGCTGGACATTAGACATATACTCTGTGCATTCAGTGCCTGTAAGAAGGTCACATTTAATATTTGCTTAAATGCTGAGTGAAGTTTGGTATATAATTTGTGGATTTCACGCTTTGTATTTTATTATTGGAAAAGTCCGTAACACATTATTAGCCAGGTACACCAAAGAAAGTTCTTGTTCCCCTTGGGAGTGAGTAAGAGGGGTTAGATTGGCCACTTTTGGGAACAGGATGCTAGGCTCAATGGACCTTGGTCTACTCCTTAGTTCTTATGGTCACACCCTTCAATTCTGACCTCTGGTTATTAATGTACACAAATCCTCTCTAAAATGACCAGCAAACAACGGCCACAAATTACAAAGCGGGATTACTAACAGTCAATTGAATCAAGGATTGTTGTCTGGAGATTTGTCAGTTGGGATCCGACTACAAATATTGCAAATTAAAGAAATGAAAATGAAACATGTTTTGGGAGCAGCAGTTTCCTCCTATTTCTTTGCATTCTCAGCTCCATTAGACATGGCCTCTGTCCGGCTATGGCACCGTGGGTCGTCATTGGTTTGCTTGGTATTTTCCGTCTCCTCTCCCCCAGCTCAGTTACTGCAGTAGCAATCCTTGGACGAGAGCCCCTCACCCCACCGCTTCCAGGGCTCCTGCCGTAATTGCAGCCAGGAGGTGTCAATGCTGCGCGAAGACTGAGATGTCTGACCCAGGGATTGAATCTAGTCTACAAGACTAGCACTGAGCTGTTGGGCCAGCCCTATTTTTTTTATTTTATTTTAATTAATTCAAGTTTCCTTTTTGTTACTTGAATGTCACCCTTCTCCTTACACAAACAGGTGGTCAAGTTTCGGAGTGGACTCCATGTGAGCATGGCACAATATATTTATTAGGCCCACATTTATTTCTATTCCTCTATGGTTTGCTGAGCCTCTGATTACCTTCACTGATTGCAGGCCTGAAAACCATCTAATGAGACTGTGCCTGCACCTTAACTGGTAACTGGCAAGCAAGCGGCTTCTTCAACCTTGAACTATTTGCAATTGATTTTCTAGTGATTGCCACCTCTTTAGAGAAAATGACTGAAAGGGAACAGGCGCAAAAGCCAGCAAGACGCTCTCTTTCTGCTGCTACTGGAGGGGAACCGAGCTGAACTTTCTCCTGAGCACATTTTTCTCCTCTGAATTTGTAAGTAGCTCAATCTGATGCATTTTTAAAGCGTGGCGTAGAGGTTTGCTGAAGCTAGGTGTTGTTGGGTTTTCAGAAACTTCATTAGGATTGAGTGTGCCTTAGTCTGCTCTCTGGGAATAGATTCAGATAGCTTTATTGGCAGGACAACTTTGTATGTGTTGCCAAAGCAATATACAGAATGAATAAAATAAAAGGGTAAGAAAAAATGGGAAACATTACAAAATAAAGTTAAGGAAAAACGAGTATCAAGAACATGTCTCAGCTTCTGCTGGTGCTTTATGTTGTCCCAGGTCAGATTTTGCGGCAGTCTCTGCTCTTTCGCCCAGGATTATAATTATAATTTCCTGAACAGCTATGCAGGGGAAGACTAGCGTGTGTGTGTGTGGGGGGGGGGGGGGGGGGAGCAGAGTTGCTTACCTGTAACAGGTGTGCTCTGAGGACAGCTGGATATCAATTATCACACATGGCTGACATCAGATTGAACCCGACAAGGAAATGTAAGAGCCAAGTTTCTAAAAACGTTAGAGCATGTGCAGCATGCTGTACTACCACATGTCCGTGCCAGGGCCCCTTCAGTCCCTAATTGAAGAACCAATTCCAAAGGGGGAGGGGGGAGGCAGATGGCTTTTGTGAAGACTGACGTCCTGCTGTCCTGGGAGAACACCTCTTACAGATAAGCAGACTTCACACATGGGTAATCCCCAGCTCTCCCAAAAAACAAAAAGGGAAAGCATGAAATAGCGCCTCCTGGAGCAAAAGAGAGGGGATGCAAACAGATCTACCACTCACAGAACAGCTGGCTCCAGGACCTGACTCAGTCTATCCTCTAGGACATTCTCCTCACCTGCCAGATAGATGGATCTGAGGACCATTCCCTGAGAGATACCAGGGGATAAATTATATTGTAATGAAAGGAGGGATTAAACTGGTGGAGGGCTGGCATTACATATTAAAGAGGGCACAGATTCAAATAGGATAAAAAGTTCTGCAGGAAACAAAATGCATGGTAGAATCCTTATGAATTGAAAGTCACGTGAAAAGGGGGATAAAATACAACTGGGTGTGAATAACCATCTATCCAGCCAGAATGAACAAGCAGACAATGAAATGCTAACAGAAATTAGGTAAGCTAAGAAACTTAGCAGCAAAATTGTCCAGAATTGACTGGGTAAATTGACACCAGCATATGCTAAGCAGGTAAAGTTCCTGGATGAAAGAAATGACTGCTTCATGGCGCAGCTGGTACAAGAACCAACAAAGAGGGGAGCGATTTTAACCCAGTCCTTAGTGGAACGCAGGATTTGGTGGGAGAGGTAATGGTTTGGGGGCCACTTAGCAACAGTGATCATAACATGATCAAACCTTGACTTAATAACAGGAGGGAGGACACTAAAAAAAATCTACTGTGATAGCATTTAACTTTCAAAACAGAGACTATGATAAAATCAGAAAATTGGTTAGAAAAGAAATGAAAGGAGCCGGTCCAAGGTTAAGAGTTTACAGCAGGTAGGGACCTTGTTTAAAAATAACATCTTGTAAGCTCAGACCAGATGCATTCCATGTGTTGCGTTCGTGCCTGTTCTTGCCCTCGCTCCACCCTCTCTACCTCTGAGGCGACTCCCTTTGGGTCTGATGGACAGTTGCTGCCGCGGTTTCTCCTTGCCGTTTCTTCCCGGAGTCCCCGGGCTGGCCTGACACTGCGGATCCGCCATGTTCCTGATGACGTGGGGCGCGCGCGCTCCGAAGTTTGTACCAGCAAGGGCACGAACCTCGGGGGCGTCCCCCCGAAGTGACGTCATCCGCTTCCAACATAATAGGTCTTTGCTTACGTTTACGAATCGAGTTAGCAAGGGATTGATTGCGGGGATCATCTCGACCCGCTTCATTCTCTGCTGCTCTGCCTCTTCGAACTTACAAGGGGTACCCGCTCCTCGGGGGCCCCGTTCTCTCCTCTTGTTTTCAGATTTCTAAGACGGGATCCGGAACTCGCTCCTCGAGGGCCTACGTCCCTGAACACTCAGAAGACTCCCTACTGCCTGGAAGCGATCGCAGACATGAACATTGTGAGTTTCCTTTCCAGTTGCATATAGGAACAATACTCGCTCCTTGAGGGCCCATGTTCCTAGAACTCTGAAGATTCTCTTCTGTCTATGATGCTAACGCAGGTACGGAGATCGTGAGTTATTACAGATTGCAGATAGGAACCGGTACTCGCTCCTAGAGGGCCAATGTTCCTAAAACCCTCCAAAGACTCCCTTCTATTTCAGAAGTTATTTCATATACAGATATTGTGAGTTCTTATTACAGTTTGCCTAGAAACCATTACAGAGATAAATAACTGTGAGTTACCATCGCTCTCTCTGAGCTGTTCCTAGAACCAGGTACTCACTCCTCGAGGGCCTAACTCTCTCCAGCTACTGAGCCTTCTTAATAATCTATGTGAGTGTATCATCTACTTCTAGTTATGTATCCAGCATACCCTGTCTACTCACTATCTATGAGTCTCTCTACAGCTCAGCAACCCGGAGATTGCAGTTCCAGGATCTGAGGGACTTCAGCCCTGCCGGGCACATCAGCTCACTACTGCCACCTCTGGTGGTTCTACTACCTGTCTAATAAAGAACTATCTGTGTCTGTATCCATACTCCAGCCTAGTCGGTGGTCACTCTCTTGATATTCTCTTGAGGGCGCTGTCATCTGCCATCGACCCAATGATTCACCATTCTACATTAGAGTGCTCATCTCTCACACTTCAAGAGCTGAATACAACAAACTGCTACTTTGCAGTCTACCCTCAACTGTTGCTAACATCTCCTTCCTCAGGAACTGTATCATAACCAATTGCTACTTCTTAGCAGGAACCATACAGATGGCCAACACCTCCCTTCAGGGGAACTCTCGTATATCAGGTTGCCACTCTGTGCGGAGAGCCATAACAGATACTAACTCCCTCTCCCTGGAAGAACAGATCTTAGATGGTTGCTGACCTCTCCTCTCTGGGGAGCAACTCCATAGCAGCTTCTACAACGGATTGCTATGCAACAGTCCTAACCTATAACAGACTACTAACTCCTAGCAGACACTCTAACAGATTGATAACTCCGCCCTCTTGACGGGGTGATTGACAACAGATTGCTAACTCCGCCCTCCTGGCGGGGTGACCGCTCACAGATTGCTAACTCCTCCCTTCTTCAGGAGTAAAGCATAACAGATTGCTAACTCCTCCCGTCTTGAGGAGCAAAATTACAACACCATGCATTACAAAAGGTGGAAGAAAGGCTAAACGACTACCTGCATGGTTAAAAAGTTATGTGAGAGAGGCTATTGTAACTAAAATACAACTTTCAAAAAATGGAAAATAGATCCAAATGAAGAAAACAGGAACCAGCATAAGCTCTGTCAAGTTAGATGCAAAGCTCTGATATGAAAGACAAAGAGAGAATTTGAAAAGAAGCTTGCTAAGGTAGTAAAAACTCATAATAAAAACTTTTCAGATACATTCGAAGCAGAAAGCCTGTGAGGGAGTCAGTTGGATCATTAGATGATCAAGAGGAAAAAGGGGCACTTAGGGATGACAAGGCCATAGCAGAGAGACTAAATTAATTCTTTGCTTTAGTATTCACTGAGGAAGATGTAAGAGATACTTATGATAGAAATGATATTCAAAGATGATTCGGAGGAGCCGAAACAAATCTCAATGTACCTTGAAGATGTAATAGCGAAAACTGACAACTAAAGAATATCGAATCACATGGACCAGATGGTATACATCCCAGAGTGCTGAAAGAACTGAAAAATAAAATTCCAAACCTGTTACTGGTAATTTGTAAACTTTAAATAAAATCATTTATGGACTTGAAGACTGAAGGGGAAACTATAGACCAGTGAGTTTGTGTTAGAATAAAGGGAATGAAGAGACAGATAATGTGAAGATACCTCAGTGTAACCCATTAGGCAAAGCTAGCTCCCATGCAAAACGGATGCTTTCAAGAAATATATATTAATTTAAATGAATAGAAAACAGTATAATTGCATGTATGAGATAACATTCCTTTACATATAGTGAAGAAAAGCTTAGACACATAGAAAAAGAAATAATTATAGTTATATAAAAAATAGCTTTTGCTTAGAAACACAGCAGAAAAATGTTGTGATTCTGCTCGCGGGAGGGTCCTGTATGTGGCCTCATCATCTCCATGTGGTTGAGAAGGGCCACTGACGCTGCTGTGTTCTTTGCAGCCTGGATGCAGCTGATCCTTGCTGCTGCTCCCTGTGGCTTGAAATGCTGCTGTCCCAACACCACTTCTGCGGTGGGAAAGGCCTCGTGGTCCCCTCCTGATGACATCCTTCCTGCAGCCCAATAAAAGGGCTCTTCAGTCTGCTCAGCTTTGCCTTCGCAAGGGGCTTCCTGTGGTCTCCAGGTCCTTCAAAGGTCTCCTGTTTCTTGTGGTTTCTGGTTCCTGTTTCCAAATCTTCAGTCCAAGTCTTTGGTTCTGGTCTTCGTTTCTGCGTCCAAGTCTTCAGTCCAAGTTTTCGTCACTGGTTCAAGCCTTCAGAGTCTATTCCTTAGTTCCTGAGTCCGCGTTCTGAGTTCCTGAATCTGAGTTCCTGAGATGTGAGTTCCTGAGTCCAAGTTCCGAGTTCTGTCCCCAGTCTCCAGAGTTCTTGTTCCAGCCTCCTGCCTGCTCCTTGTCCTTGCCTGGATCCCTGTCTCTGGTCCATGTCTGATTCCTTGTCAAGCCTGGACCTTCATCTAGCCATGTTCCTGTCTCAAGCCTTGTATCTGTCTTCAAGCCATGCTTCGCCTCCATCACATCCAAGTCTTCAGCTTTCATCATGTCCAAGTTTTCAGTGTTATGTCCAGGTATCCAGCGCCTTGCCTACATCTCAGGAGTCACTTTCGAGTCCTCTGCCTCCGTCTGTCCTCACGTAAACCTCTTTCAAGCATGTAAAAATATTTTCAAGCATTAGTCTGAAAGGGCTTTTGGAGTGGCCAGAGGGCTACCCCAGAGTCCAGCATGGGTTGCTGGTTCTCAGTTCCTGGTGCATGTTGGACATCCAAAAGTGTTCTTGTTTCAGCCAGCCTGTGCCCGAATGTGCTCTGATTGTCGTATGCACTAAACCGGGGTAAAGATTTGCCTAAACTGGGGTCCTACAGACCAGCAGTTCTCAACCGGTGTGTTGCCAAGCACACGCAAGTGTGTTGCCACACTTCCCGGTCCCCCGCTGAACCAGCTGCTCCCCCTGCCCCAGCAAAATAGGAACTCATTCTCTGCCCGGGCTTAAAATGCTGACTGCCTGGGCAGAATGTGGCAGAAGAGCTGGCGGCACCAGCATGGTTTTTTCTTCCTGCCTCCCACGGCCCGGAAGAGGAAATGGTATGCACTATACAGTGGCCGCACACGCGGGAAGAAGAGACCATGCTAGTGTGGGTAGCATCGGCCTGGAGAGGCGCATCCTGAAGAAGAGCAGTGTGACACGGAGCACAAGAGGAGCAACATCAGTCCCCGTGGTGGATGGGAGTCCTTTCTTGAGGCTGCGAGGGCTGGAAGTGGGGGAGGCTGATATTGTTGCTAGTTCAGTGGGAGGGGGGGGAGAATGAGTGAGCAAGCATATGTGTTTGAGATTGTGCATGTGTGTGTGAGAGAGAGAGAAAGCATGTATGTGAGTGAGTGATTGAGAGCCTGTATGTGTGTCACTGAAACCCTGCTTGTGCGAAAGAGAGTATGTGCGTGTGATTGAGATCCTTTATGTGTGTGAGGCAGCATGTATGTGTAAGTGTGTGATTGAAAACCTGTTTGAGTGAAAGAAAGTATGGGCCAGATTTTATAATATGCGCGTGGGCGTAGATTTGTGCGCGCAACCCGGTGCGCAGAAATCTACGCCCGATTTTATAACATGTGCGCGCAGCCGAGCCCTAGGGGAGCCCCGATGGCTTTCCCTGTTCCCTCCGCTCCCCACCACCTTCCCCTATCTAACCTGCCCCCCCAGCCCTACCTAAATCCCCCTGGCCGCTGTGCCGGAGGCCTCGGTCCCGCCCCCGGACCGGCGCCCCCTTCCTGCCCCTTTTTCAAAGCCCCGGGACATGCGCGCGTCGCCGAGCCTATGCAAAATAGGCTCGGCGCGCGCAGGGGCACTTTCTCGGGGTTATGCCCGTAAGTTACGCGCGTAACCCTTTGAAAATCTGCCCCTTTCTGTGTATGACTGAGATCCTTTATGTGTGACAGATAGCATGAATGTAAGTGTATGATTGAGAACCTGTATGTGTAAGGGACAGAGATCATGGGTATGTATGATTAAGAGAGAGAACATGTGTGTCTGTGTGTGATTGAGAGCCAGTGTAGGGGAGAGAGCATGTGAGTGTGTGATAGAGAGCCTGTGTGTAAGTGAGAGAAAGAGACAGCATGTATATAAGTGTATGATTGAGAACCTGTATGTGTAAGGGACAGAGATCATGGGTATGTATGATTAAGAGAGAGAACATGTGTGTCTGTGTGTGATTGAGAGCCAGTGTAGGGGAGAGAGCATGTGAGTGTGTGATAGAGAGCCTGTGTGTAAGTGAGAGAAAGAGACAGCATGTATATAAGTGTATGATTGAGAACCTGTATGTGTAAGGGACAGAGATCATGGGTATGTATGATTAAGGGCCTATGTGTATAAATAAGAGAGAGAACATGTGTGTCTGTGTGTGATTGAGAGCCAGTGTAGGTGAGAGAGCATGTGAGTGTGTGATAGAGAGCCTATGTGTAAGTGAGAGAAAGAGACAGCATGTATATAAGTGTATGATTGAGAACCTGTATGTGTAAGGGACAGAGATCATGGGTATGTATGATTAAGAGAGAGAACATGTGTGTCTGTGTGTGATTGAGAGCCAGTGTAGGGGAGAGAGCATGTGAGTGTGTGATAGAGAGCCTGTGTGTAAGTGAGAGAAAGAGACAGCATGTATATAAGTGTATGATTGAGAACCTGTATGTGTAAGGGACAGAGATCATGGGTATGTATGATTAAGGGCCTATGTGTATAAATAAGAGAGAGAACATGTGTGTCTGTGTGTGATTGAGAGCCAGTGTAGGGGAGAGAGCATGTGAGTGTGTGATAGAGAGCCTGTGTGTAAGTGAGAGAAAGAGACAGCATGTATATAAGTGTATGATAGAGAGCCTGTGTGTAAGTGAGAGAAAGAGACAGCATGTATATAAGTGTATGATTGAAAGCCTGTGTGTAAGTGAGAGAAAGAGACAGCATGTATATAAGTGTATGATAGAGAGCCTGTGTGTAAGTGAGAGAAAGAGACAGCATGTATATAAGTGTATGATTGAGAACCTGTATGTGTAAGGGACAGAGATCATGGGTATGTATGATTAAGGGCCTATGTGTATAAATAAGAGAGAGAACATGTGTGTCTGTGTGTGAATGAGAGCCAGTGTAGGGGAGAGAGCATGTGAGTGTGTGATAGAGAGCCTGTGTGTAAGTGAGAGAAAGAGACAGCATGTATATAAGTGTATGATTGAGAACCTGTATGTGTAAGGGACAGACATCATGGGTATGTATGATTAAGGGCCTATGTGTATAAATAAGAGAGAGAACATGTGTGTCTGTGTGTGATTGAGAGCCAGTGTAGGGGAGAGAGCATGTGAGTGTGTGATAGAGAGCCTGTGTGTAAGTGAGAGAAAGAGACAGCATGTATATAAGTGTATGATAGAGAGCCTGTGTGTAAGTGAGAGAAAGAGACAGCATGTATATAAGTGTATGACTGAAAGCCTGTGTGTAAGTGAGAGAAAGAGACAGCATGTATATAAGTGTATGATAGAGAGCCTGTGTGTAAGTGAGAGAAAGAGACAGCATGTATATAAGTGTATGATTGAGAACCTGTATGTGTAAGGGACAGAGATCATGGGTATGTATGATTAAGGGCCTATGTGTATAAATAAGAGAGAGAACATGTGTGTCTGTGTGTGATTGAGAGCCAGTGTAGGGGAGAGAGCATGTGAGTGTGTGATAGAGAGCCTGTGTGTAAGTGAGAGAAAGAGACAGCATGTATATAAGTGTATGATTGAGAACCTGTATGTGTAAGGGACAGACATCATGGGTATGTATGATTAAGGGCCTATGTGTATAAATAAGAGAGAGAACATGTGTGTCTGTGTGTGATTGAGAGCCAGTGTAGGGGAGAGAGCATGTGAGTGTGTGATAGAGAGCCTGTGTGTAAGTGAGAGAAAGAGACAGCATGTATATAAGTGTATGATTGAGAACCTGTATGTGTAAGGGACAGAGATCATGGGTATGTATGATTAAGGGCCTATGTGTATAAATAAGAGAGAGAACATGTGTGTCTGTGTGTGATTGAGAGCCAATGTAGGGGAGAGAGCATGTGAGTGTGTGATAGAGAGCCTGTGTGTAAGTGAGAGAAAGAGACAGCATGTATATAAGTGTATGATTGAGAACCTGTATGTGTAAGTGACAGAGATCATGGGTATGTATGATTAAGGGCCTATGTGTATAAATAAGAGAGAGAACATGTGTGTCTGTGTGTGATTGAGAGCCAGTGTAGGGGAGAGAGCATGTGAGTGTGTGATAGAGAGCCTGTGTGTAAGTGAGAGAAAGAGACAGCATGTATATAAGTGTATGATTGAGAACCTGTATGTGTAAGGGACAGAGATCATGGGTATGTATGATTAAGGGCCTATGTGTATAAATAAGAGAGAGAACATGTGTGTCTGTGTGTGATTGAGAGCCAGTGTAGGTGAGAGAGCATGTGAGTGTGTGATAGAGAGCCTGTGTGTAAGTGAGAGAAAGAGACAGCATGTATATAAGTGTATGATTGAGAACCTGTATGTGTAAGGGACAGAGATCATGGGTATGTATGATTAAGGGCCTATGTGTATAAATAAGAGAGAGAACATGTGTGTCTGTGTGTGATTGAGAGCCAGTGTAGGTGAGAGAGCATGTGAGTGTGTGATAGAGAGCCTGTGTGTAAGTGAGAGAAAGAGACAGCATGTATATAAGTGTATGATTGAAAGCCTGTATGTGTAAGTGACAGAGATCATGGGTATGTATGATTAAGGGCCTATGTGTATAAATAAGAGAGAGAACATGTGTGTCTGTGTGTGATTGAGAGCCAGTGTAAGTGAGAGAAAGAGACAGCATGTATATAAGTGTATGATAGAGAGCCTGTGTGTAAGTGAGAGAAAGAGACAGCATGTATATAAGTGTATGATAGAGAGCCTGTGTGTAAGTGAGAGAAAGAGACAGCATGTATATAAGTGTATGATAGAGAGCCTGTGTGTAAGTGAGAGAAAGAGACAGCATGTATATAAGTGTATGATTGAAAGCCTGTGTGTAAGTGAGAGAAAGAGACAGCATGTATATAAGTGTATGATTGAAAGCCTGTGTGTAAGTGAGAGAAAGAGACAGCATGTATATAAGTGTATGATTGAAAGCCTGTGTGTAAGTGAGAGAAAGAGACAGCATGTATATAAGTGTATGATTGAAAGCCTGTGTGTAAGTGAGAGAAAGAGACAGCATGTATATAAGTGTATGATTGAAAGCCTGTGTGTAAGTGAGAGAAAGAGACAGCATGTATATAAGTGTATGATTGAAAGCCTGTGTGTAAGTGAGAGAAAGAGACAGCATGTATATAAGTGTATGATTGAAAGCCTGTGTGTAAGTGAGAGAAAGAGACAGCATGTATATAAGTGTATGATTGAAAGCCTGTGTGTAAGTGAGAGAAAGAGACAGCATGTATATAAGTGTATGATTGAAAGCCTGTATGTGTAAGTGACAGAGATCATGGGTATGTATGATTAAGGGCCTATGTGTATAAATAAGAGAGAGAACATGTGTGTCTGTGTGTGATTGAGAGCCAGTGTAAGTGAGAGAAAGAGACAGCATGTATATAAGTGTATGATAGAGAGCCTGTGTGTAAGTGAGAGAAAGAGACAGCATGTATATAAGTGTATGATAGAGAGCCTGTGTGTAAGTGAGAGAAAGAGACAGCATGTATATAAGTGTATGATAGAGAGCCTGTGTGTAAGTGAGAGAAAGAGACAGCATGTATATAAGTGTATGATTGAAAGCCTGTGTGTAAGTGAGAGAAAGAGACAGCATGTATATAAGTGTATGATTGAAAGCCTGTGTGTAAGTGAGAGAAAGAGACAGCATGTATATAAGTGTATGATTGAAAGCCTGTGTGTAAGTGAGAGAAAGAGACAGCATGTATATAAGTGTATGATTGAAAGCCTGTGTGTAAGTGAGAGAAAGAGACAGCATGTATATAAGTGTATGATTGAAAGCCTGTGTGTAAGTGAGAGAAAGAGACAGCATGTATATAAGTGTATGATTGAGAGCCTGTGTGTAAGTGAGAGAAAGAGACAGCATGTATATAAGTGTATGATTGAAAGCCTGTGTGTAAGTGAGAGAAAGAGACAGCATGTATATAAGTGTATGATTGAAAGCCTGTGTGTAAGTGAGAGAAAGAGACAGCATGTATATAAGTGTATGATTAAAAGCCTGTGTGTAAGTGAGAGAAAGAGACAGCATGTATATAAGTGTATGATTGAAAGCCTGTGTGTAAGTGAGAGAAAGAGACAGCATGTATATAAGTGTATGATTGAAAGCCTGTGTGTAAGTGAGAGAAAGAGACAGCATGTATATAAGTGTATGATTGAGAACCTGTATGTGTAAGGGACAGAGATCATGGGTATGTATGATTAAGGGCCTATGTGTATAAATAAGAGAGAGAACATGTGTGTCTGTGTGTGTGATTGAGAGCCAGTGTAGGTGAGAGAGCATGTGAGTGTGTGATAGAGAGCCTGTGTGTAAGTGAGAGAAAGAGACAGCATGTATATAAGTGTATGATTGAAAGCCTGTATGTGTAAGTGACAGAGATCATGGGTATGTATGATTAAGGGCCTATGTGTATAAATAAGAGAGAGAACATGTGTGTCTGTGTGTGATTGAGAGCCAGTGTAGGTGAGAGAGCATGTGAGTGTGTGATAGAGAGCCTGTGTGTAAGTGAGAGAAAGAGACAGCATGTATATAAGTGTATGATTGAAAGCCTGTGTGTAAGTGAGAGAAAGAGACAGCATGTATATAAGTGTATGATTGAAAGCCTGTGTGTAAGTGAGAGAAAGAGACAGCATGTATATAAGTGTATGATTGAAAGCCTGTGTGTAAGTGAGAGAAAGAGACAGCATGTATATAAGTGTATGATTGAAAGCCTGTGTGTAAGTGAGAGAAAGAGACAGCATGTATATAAGTGTATGATAGAGAGCCTGTGTGTAAGTGAGAGAAAGAGACAGCATGTATATAAGTGTATGATTGAAAGCCTGTGTGTAAGTGAGAGAAAGAGACAGCATGTATATAAGTGTATGATTGAAAGCCTGTGTGTAAGTGAGAGAAAGAGACAGCATGTATATAAGTGTATGATTGAAAGCCTGTATGTGTAAAAGTGTGAAAAGACTGACAGCATGGGGTAGATTTTCAAAGGGTTACGCGCGTATGTCCCGGGGCTTTGAAAAAGGGGCGGGAAGGGGGCGGAGTCGTGGGTGTGGCACCGATCCAGTAACAGGGGTGGTTCGGGGGCGGGACCGAGGCCTCCGGTACAGCGGCTATGCCAGGGGATGGCATGCTTGACAGAGGCAGGCGTAAAAAATAAAACAAGGTGGGGGGGGGGGATTTAGGAAGGGATGGGGGGTGGGGAAGGGAGGGGAAGGTGGGGGGGAGCGGAAGAAAAGTTCCCTCCAAGGACGCTCCGATTTCGGAACGGGCTTGGAGGGAACGGGGAAAGCCATCGGGGCTCCCCTAGGGTTCGGCGCGTGCAAGGGGGTGCACAAGTGTGCACCCCTTGCGTGCGCCGACCCTGGATTTTATAAATTGTGCGTGGCAGCATGCGCATGTTATAAAATCGGGTGTACATGTGTGCGCACCGGGTAGCGCGCACAAACGTACTCCGCGCACACTCGTTTAAAAATCTGCCCCATGTGTGTAAATGTATGATTAAGATCCTAAATAAGTGAGAGAGAAAAAGCATGCGTATATGTGCTTGACTGAGAGACTATGTAAGTGAGAGAGCATGTGTCTATCTGTGTGACTGAGAGCCAGTGGGAGAAAGATAGCATGTGTTTGATAGAGAGAGCAGAAAGTTGCAAGCAAACCATCCCTCCTCCTGCAACTTCAAAACAATCTCAGGGCATCTGGATATCTAAAGTTTCCAGGTATCCAGAGCTAAGCATTTTTTTATCCTTATTTTTCATTACTGGGTCTTTGTGTCTGCTATTTTGAAATATTTTATTGGTATCTAGAAATTTTTGATATGAGTTTTTAATTATTGGATATTCCATTCATCAGCTGTTTTGAAATAAGCTGTTCTTTTTATTAATATGATTTTACTGCTATTGATTTTATATTTCTTGGTTTGTTTTGAGAACTGGTGAAGTTTCTTTTTTCCTTTGTTGCACTACATACAGTTTCTCTAGCTTGTTGCAATTTCCAGTTCAGTTTTTGTCTGCATGTTTCTAGTTATGCTTTAGGGTCTCTTTATTCCTTGTTAGGTGAGAGTTTATCCATGTGACTGAGGTGAGGTTTTCTGCTGGGTGTACTTTCTGTGTAGGGCTCTATAGCAGCCTGGCTTGTACTGTTTTCCTAATAGGAGGTGTATTGGTGTCTTAAGGCCTGGTGTAATATTTTCAGTGTTGCCTTTTCTTAGGTAAGGTGGTTACTGTTTGAGTGCTGGAAATTGGTGTTTTGGTATGGGATGTTTACTATTTATGCAATTTCTGTTCAGACAGAGTACTTATCTTTCCCTTGTGTCATTCTCAACAATAAAAATAATACTGGACCTTTATTTTTTATTTCCACCGTGAACTGTAACGAGCAGTGTGTCATACATGTGAGCGTGGTCTGTCAGGTGTGTCCCGATGGGAAAAAAGTTGAGAACTACTGCTATAGACTGATCTCCTTAATAAACGAGGACTTAAAAATCTTAGTGTTAATCCTGGCTAAACGCCTTAATATAGTCATTCCTCATCTGATTACTGATGATCAAACAGGATTTGTTAAGAACAGACATGGAGTTTCCAGCATACGCAAGCTTTTGGCGGCTATAGGATCGGGAGACAAATCTAACTAGCAAGGTTTAATTGTGAGCCTAGATGCAGAAAAAAATTTGACAATGTTCAATGGCCTTATATGTTCTGGCTACTGCAAAAATATGGTATTCCTTCAAATTTTATCTCATGGATACAACTTTTATATACTCAACCCTCCACCAGTATTTTGATAAATGTGTAATGTCTGAGGCCTTCTCGTTGAGATGTGAGACTAGACAGGGAAGTCCTATGTCACCTTTGCTCTATCTTTTGATGGTTGAACCTCTGGTCATTTGTATTTGGGGTGCATCTGAGACCGAGGGAGTTCTCTTAGGTCGTAAGAAGCACGTAATGGGGCAGATTTTCAAGGATTTAAGCCCGTAGGGGGGTTACGCACGCCGGGCCTATTTTAAAAAGGCCCAGCAGCACGCATAAAGCCCCGGGATGCGTGTAAGCCCCGGGGCTTGAAAAAAGGGGTGGGGTGAGGGTGGTCCAGAGCGGGGTGGGGTCAGTGGCTCCTGGCACAGCGGCCATTTGCCGCTGTGTCCGAGATCGTGTGCCGGCAATCGGCCGGCGCGTGCAAAAGTTAAAGATCGGGGGGGGGGGGGGGAAGGTTAGGAAGGTCAGGCTATGGGGAAGGGAATGGAGGAAGCCAGCTTGGCTCGGCACGGGCAAGGTGCACAATTGTGCACCCCCTTGTGCGTGCCAACCCCAGATTTTATAACATGCGCGCTTCTTTTAAAATATAGCTCAATATGTCTCTTTGCTATGTAATGCTCCTATTTCTTAGGCAACATTATACATCTTTCCCAAAACGTATGGAAGTGATAGAGGATTTGGCAGTTTTGTGGGTTTGAAAATCAATTTTTCTAAATCAGAACCTCTGCCCATCTTGCCTACCATGCAAAGTTTGTGTAAGGGGAATTTTCCTATAACCTGGTCAATGGGCAGACAAATATTTAGGTATTTGGGTACCCAGGGACTTATCTACTATGTTTGAATTAAATATTACCAAATTAGTTCTTTCAAAGAATAGCTTTCGCTATGGAAGGACCTTCCCCTGTCTTTGTTCGGGCTTTGTGAGCTCTTTAAAATGTCTCTTTTACCTAAGCTGTTATATAAGTTGCAAATGCTGCCCATTTGGCTAAAAACTAAAGATCTACATTGTTTACATTCCATCATGGGCAATTTTATTTGGTGGGGTAAAGTCTAAAAAAATTAGCTTTGCTACTCTCATGCACTCCATAAAATATGGAGGTTTGAAGCTCCCCCATTTCTGATTTTACAATGCTGCCTGTCAATTTCATTTTTGCTGGGAATGGTGCGGAGGGCGGTATGAATTTGAAGTTCCGGACTTCATTGACAGCTTCTTAGCAATCAATCTACTCCATTCTAAAGATGGGTCCCTCTCCCCTAAAGTCAGAAGACACATTTTAATTAGACCTGTGTTGCTGGCCTGGAGGTTTTTGTGTAAATGGTGTGTTAATCCTTAAGCCACTGAACTGACTGAGTTTGTAGGCAACCTGCACTTTTGTCCCCGTCTAGAAAATTCAAATTTCAAATTGTGGAAACAATGTGGGGTGGTTAATATTGATAGCGTGTACAGCGTAGAACAGGGGGCTTTGCTTTCTTGTGAGCAATTAGTATCTCGATGCTCTGTTAGTGACAAGCTATTTTATATGTATTTGCAAATCAGACATTATGCAACTGAAGTCATCTCTCAAACTTCAAATATATTTCCTCAATACTCCTTTAAAAAATCCAAGCCATACGAAAATACTTTGTCTTTTTGGTATAATCTACATTTTGGGGCAGATTTTAAAAAATTACGCCCACGCGTTCTTGTGTTAAAATCCGGGGTCGGCGCGCGCAAGGCTGCGTAAAATCGGCAGCCTGCACGCACCGAGCCGCGCAGCCTGCCTCCGTTCCCTTCGAGGCCGCTCCGAAATCGAAGCGGCCTTGGAGGGAACTTTCCTTCTACCCCCCCCCCGCACCTTCCCCTCCCTTCCCCTACCTAACCCCCCCCAGCCCTATCTAAACCCCCCCTACCTTTGTTCGAAAAGTTACGCCTGCCCGAGGCAGGCGTAACTTGCGCACACCGGGCCGGCTGCCGGCGCGCCATGTTCCGGTTCAGGGGCTGGTCCGGAGGCCACGGCCATGTCCCTGGGCCAAAACCACGCCCGCTGGCCCCTCCCCCAGGAAAGCCCCAGGACTTACACGCGTCCCGGGGCTTTGCACGCACCGACAGCCTATGAAACATAGGCTCGGCACGCGCAGGGGGAGCCTGGGGCAGGTTTTCGGGGGGTATGTGCGTATCTTACGCGCGTACCCCTTTGAAAATCTGTCCCTTTATGTTGGAAACCTTTTCCCTTCTCTCTGCTCTTGCCAGCTCTTGGTTATCAGCAATAGGAACTGTTGTCATAGAGAAACAAATGACACATTATTTTGAAATGGGATTCTTAGCAACCATTGATGCTAAACTTCAAGAGAAGCAATTCAAGACACTGCATAGGAAATACATAGATGCAATTTTTGGTGCATAAAATGAACCTTTTAGAGTTGGATACTTGCATTAAATGCCACATTCATGAAAGTTCATTTTTACATAATTTTTATTTATTTATTTATTTAAATCTTTTCTATACCATCGTTAAGAAGGATCCGTCACAACGGTTTACAATAGGGCACATAAAGTAAGGATGCTGAGATATATTAATTTACACAAGTGCCGTAATGATTCAGTACATAGTTTTCTCAATGATATAATTGGTTTGTGATACAATACTGTCCAGGAATTATCAGTTTAAAAACAATTCTAGCTTTATAAGTGTCAACTTCTCTTCTGGTAAAGACGAGAAGGTAGAGTAAAAACAGATAGAAATATAGCTACACACTTTATTTGTTCATACCTCTCACTTCGCCTGCCTCACTGTTTCCCCTTTTCTGTTTGGTAGGCTTGCTTGAATAGCCAGGTTTTTAAGCCTTTTCTGAAGGTTTTGTTGTCTTTTTGCAACCTTAACTTCAGTGGCATGGTGTTCCACAGTGTGGGTCCTGCCAAGGATAGTGCTCTCTCTCTTACTTGAGTTAGTCTTGCTGTCTTAATTGATGGGATAGTAAGGAGTGCTTTATTCGCTGATCTTAGGTTTCTGTTTGGTACGTGTAAGCGGAGGGCTGTGTTAAGCCATTCCGCTTTTTCGTTATGTAAAATTGTATTGTATTCTCTGCTCAACAGGTAACCAGTGTAACTCGGCTAGGGTTTCGGTGATGTGGTCTCTTTTACTTTTACCGGTCAAAATTCTTGCAGCAGTGTTTTGTAGAATTTGTAGTGGTCTGAGTGAGGTGTATGGTAGGCACATTACAGTAGTCGTTTTTTGGCCCTGTCCTTTTCCCCTTTTGAGAAACATTTTTTTCTATGATTGAAAAGATAATTAAGTGTAAACCACCTTATTGTGGTGAGTTTTTGCTTTTTTGGATCTATGAGTATGCTCTATGGTATTTCTGTACACCAGGCTAAATATGTTAGAATCTTAATCTTACTGGCAAAAGCATGGATTTTGACTAATTGAATTAAACCTAAGGGTCCCTCCAGCTTGATGTGGCATCAAAGGTTAGCTGACTGGATGCAGGTGGAGCTACTTGGATGCCATATATGTTCGTAAGAAAGCACATGTGGATTATATTCACCTATGTCATGTTGCTCCCCCAAAATTGCAATGTTCTTTAAATATGAGTGGCTATTTGGCTGTGTGGTGAAAAATTTGAGGTTTCAAGACTTGCGATATTTCTGGGAAGGTTGCTTGGTTGTCGTGTTCCTCCATATGTCCTTGTCTGTTCCCTAGGGGATCATGTGTATTTCATTAGGAGTTAAATGGTATGTGTGCATGGGTGTGAATGGTATGAATGCTTTGGTTGGAGATAAAAATGACAAAATATAGGAATGACACTATTATCAGAGAATGGTGGCGTTTAATTGTGTAATTAGCAAAATTGATAATGTACTTTATCAAGGTTTTCAGGTCTGTGGCCTTATTTCTATGCATTTTGTTCATCATTGTGTTATCTGTTTTGTGCCATTCCTATGTGAAGAAATAAAAAAAAAAAGAAAAAGTTATAGTTAAAGTATGTGAAGCTGTTTTTTTTACCTAGATAAGCTGAAGAAAGATAAGGAAGCCTTACTAGAAAGCAATGATGCAAATATGTTTAAGTACTTTTTAAGGGGAGGCTACTGGACCCCCCTTTGCCTAGGCCCTGCAGTCTAGAGATAAGAAAATGCCTTGAACTGTCATAGCTAAATAAGAGAAAGCTGCTTTTAAATATTACTTTGAAATACTTTCGTAGAAAATGTTTTGCTTTAGTTTGAAGGGACTTTGTAAACCAGAAAATGAGGAACTAGCCATTGTAGCTTAAAAATAAGAAACAAAATTTTTGCTTAGTGGAAGCAAGGACTGTTAGCATGGAACTGACTAAGATGCTGTATTTCCTGATTGGGGTGGTGGCTGAGTTGCAAAGGACAAAGAAGAAAGGACTGTGTCTGTGCCAATAAGATGCCTTTTACGCATTAAAAAAGGAAGCCAGCCAAGACACAAAGTGGAAGAGATGGATCAGACCTTGAACGGATCTGATTCTCCAGTGCCAAGTCCTTATCCCCCAGGAAAGCTGATGACCTACCCTTAGTGGGGACTACCAGAGTTGTTGTACATTCTTGAATGGGACCAAGTGAGACTACAACTCGTCTGATCGCTTGCAGAGAAATTACTGAAGACTTATCTTTAGAAATACTTTTTTTTATTTCTCTTTCTCTCTTTTTATGGGCCATTCTCATAAGTCAAGGGTGGGCAATTCTGGTCAATGGCTGCAAACCAGTCGGGAATTCAGGAGATACCTAATGAATTTGCATGAGAGATTTGTATGCACCCTACCCCAGTTGTATACAAATCTATTTCATGCATATTCATTAGGTATATCCTAAAAACCTGTTGGTTTGTGGCCCTTGAGGACCAGCATTTCCCATTCCTACCATAAGTAGTCATATATTGCTTTAGCATATAGTGAATTTTATTACAATCATTGTTTTTACCAGAATACAGAGAGAGAGAGAGAGAGAGAAACCCAAATACACTCCAAAGGAGTGGGGAAAAAAGCACTAGTAATCAACCTTTTTTGGTTCGGATTTGTGACGCGTGGCCATCAGATTGAGGGGCGTTCCTGCACTTAATTCATTCAGGTGTTCTCTCTTCATGTGGACATTTTTACACGCATGAGCAATTTAAAGTTTCAGATATTGATGATAGCCTCTCTGCAATTCTTTTTTAAGTGCAGCATTCGCTCTTTGGACAATATACATGCATCAAGCACTTCTCATGCTTTCTTTGGTTTTAAGGGATACTAAGCTAAGCACTCTAATTGATTTAATAAGCCTATTGGCATTTTAAATCCTGCTGCACATTACTCTCCCTCTGCTTTGGCATGCATGGAGCCTTATGAGATTTTTTGGGTGTCTGATACATCAGGGTTTCCCCCTGAGGAAGTGGCATTTGGCAAAAAAGGGCCTTGTCAAGGCATTTGACATCAAACATTAAGCCTTTTACTTCACTTTGATGCAGTTTCAACACTGCTCTCTGCATCAATGGTTCGGTGGAAGTAAATTGGAATAAAAAAGTTACCAATAAGGGCCCTGAACTCAGCGGTCGGGGTAACAGAAGGGTATAGGAAAATAAGTGCGAAAGCTTGCTGGGCAGACTGGATGGGCCTGTTGGTCTTCTTCTGCTGTCATTTCTATATATGTTAATTACACTGTAACAACATTGTGATACATATCTTTGATCAGATCTGGCATTTACTATACATTGCAACTGCTTGTTGATAGATGAACGCTTGTAATGTTCATACATACATTTTTAAGCTAACTATATTGTATTAACATTGCAATGCCATGTAAATTTGTTCAACCTATTCATACACATAGGGACACGTGTGTGGTTGTTTGATGTGATATAAAGTTAAGGTGTTCTTGCATTTAATCATTTTTGAACAAATATTAATAAATATTTATCTTTTTAAATTATCTCATTCATTTATATTAGTGCTTTTTTTCCCCACTCCTTTGGAGAGTATTTCGATTTGTTTGTTGAGCACCTTATAGAATTACATATTACCTGATCTTTAGGTGTGTCTTATTTCCACTGATCAACAGTACCAAAGGGTAAAGGTAAAAACTATCATAAAGAACACAATTACTGAACACATAGATAGGTATGGTTTAATGGGACAAAGGCAACATGGATTTAGCCAAGGGAAGTCTTGCCTGAACAATCTGCTACATTTCTTGAGGGCATAAATAAACATTAGATAAAGGTGAGCCAGTTGATATAGTGTAACTGGATTTCCAGAAAGCATTTAACAAAGTCTCTCATGAGAGACTTCTTAAGAAATCAAAAAGTCATGGAATAGGGGGCAGTGACCTATTGTGGATTGCCAAATAGTTAAATGATAGAAAACAGAGCATAGGGCTAAATGATAAATTGTCTCAATGGAGAAAGGTGAGTAACATGGACTATTGAAGCCATGATGCCCAACATCCTCAACATGTCGATATGCTGATACCTGCTGACTTGATTATATTTTCTCCACTACAGATAACTATGTAATAATCCTCTCTTGGGGGAGGAAGGCTTTTGCTGGAGTCATGTCTAGCAGTGCTCCTATAAATTCCAATTGAGAAGATAGGGTCAAGTGAGACTTTGAGTTTTTGTTTACAAATCCTAGTAACTCCAACACTCAGATGGTTTTGCTCATTGATTCTGTAGCACCTCCCTGAGATATGATCTTGACTAACCAACTTTTTTTTTTTCATACCTTACTTCATAAGGTAAGGAAATATATACACTTCATAAGATAAGGAAATATATACACTCCCAGATGCATCACAATCACTGCAAGACTTTTTGTGAAAACATCTAGGGCTGACACCAAACCAAAAGGCAGCACATGATATTGGAGGTGGCGATTCCCTGCTATGAACATAAGAACATAAGAAAATGCCATACTGGGTCAGCCCAAGGGTCCATCAAGCCCAGCATCCTGTTTCCAACAGTGGCCAATCCAGGCCACAAGAACCTGGCAAGTACCCAAAAACTAAGTCTATTCCATGTAACCATTGCTAATGGCAGTGGCTATTCTCTAAGTGAACTTAATAGCAGGTAATGGACTTCTCCTCCAAGAACTTATCCAATCCTTTTTTAAACACAGCTATACTAACTGCACGAACCACATTCTCTGGCAACAAATTCCAGAGTTTAATTGTGCGTTGAGTAAAAAAGAACTTTCTCCGATTAGTTTTAAATGTGCCCCATGCTAACTTCATGGAGTGCCCCCTAGTCTTTCTACTATCCGAAAGAGTAAATAACCGAATCACATCTACCCGTTCTAGACCTCTCATGATTTTAAACACCTCTATCATATCCCCCCTCAGTCGTCTCTTCTCCAAGCTGAAAAGTCCTAACCTCTTTAGTCTTTCCTCATAGGGGAGTTGTTCCATTCCCTTTATCATTTTGGTAGCCCTTCTCTGTACCTTCTCCATCGCAATTATATCTTTTTTGAGATGCGGCGACCAGAATTGTACACAGTATTCAAGGTGCGGTCTCACCATGGAGCGATACAGAGGCATTATGACATTTTCCGTTTTATTCATCATTCCTTTTCTAATAATTCCCAACATTCTGTTTGCTTTTTTGACTGCCGCAGCACACTGCACCGACAATTTCAATGTGTTGTCCACTATGACACCTAGATCTCTTTCTTGGGTTGTAGCACCTAATATGGAACCCAACATTGTGTAATTATAGCATGGGTTATTTTTCCCTATATGCATCACCTTGCACTTATCCACATTAAATTTCATCTGCCATTTGGATGCCCAATTTTCCAGTCTCACAAGGTCTTCCTGCAATTTATCACAATCTGCTTGTGATTTAACTACTCTGAACAATTTTGTGTCATCTGCAAATCTGATTATCTCACTCGTCGTATTTCTTTCCAGATCATTTATAAATATATTGAACAGTAAGGGTCCCAATACAGATCCCTGAGGCACTCCACTGTCCACTCCCTTCCACTGAGAAAATTTTCTGTGACCTGAAAATATCTCTATAAGGGGGCAAGCATCCTTTAGATCCAGAGCAGATAGCCAATCACCTTTTTCTAGAAAAGGAGTCCAAGTGTTGAAATTTTATATGTTTGTATGATATTTTGTTATTTTAAATGTTTTAGACAGCATATAAAGTTGGTGGAGAAGTTGAACTATATGTTAAGGATGGCACAGAGTCAAGCAGGATTAAAGTTGCAGGAGACAAATTGCAATCTGTAAACCTTATGGATAGAAATTCCAAGGGAAAAGTAAAGAGTATAATAGTGGGTTCATAATACTGCCTACCTGGCCAGAATGAGGAAATGGTAGCATAAGTTAGACTGGCTAGTAAAATGGGCAAGACAATAATAATGGGAGACTTCAATTTTCCAAGTATTGATTGGATAAATGCCACATCAGGACATACAAGGGAGTTAAAGTTCCTAGATGCCATCAATGCCTCCTTCATGCAGCGGTTAGTCATGGAACCAACAAGAGGGAGAACTATATTAGATCTAGTTCTCAGTGAAAGAGAGGACCTGGTGCAAGAGATAAAGGTGGTGGATCTGCTTGGCAACAGTGATCATAATGTAATAAAATTTGAAAATCACTGGAGGGTGAATACTAAGGAAAACTATTGTAGTAGCATAAAACTATAAAAAGGATAAAATGAGGAAATTTGTTAGGAAAAAAACAGAAATGAGCTATCCACAATCTGTGCATTAAAAAAAGATCAAAGGAAAACCAAATGATTTCTGGCATGGTTTAATAGTGAGGTGAAAGAGCCAATTAAGACCAAAAGGTGTTATGAACGCGCCCTGCAGGCCCAGAGGAGGGACGCAGAGGCACGATCGCTGCTCCTGGGAGAAAGTGAGCCCTTGGCCCAAGGGGTGACTCAGTGAGGAGCCCCAAGAAACACCCTGAGGGAGGTGAGCGAGTACAGGTACGGGCAAAGCAGGAACACAGGAACTGGGAGGAGGGAGGGTCAGCTCCCCGCTGAACCAACACGCACCAGTGAGACCCAGCAATGCAATGTTTGTCTCAGGAGTAGCCCTCCAGCCACTCGGTAGCCCATCCGGACCCGCCACGAGGGAGTGACGAGTGCGTGAAGTCAGACTGAGGCAGAGGGCTGGAAACGAAGAGACAAGAAACCGCACAGAAGACTCCGGACACTTGGGAGACACGGAAAGAGTCAGTATACTTAGAGGATTCGGACTGAGGACTCAGACAAAGACTTGACTCAGAAGACTCAGGATACTTAGGAGACATGAAGAAGAGTCAGAGTACATAGAGGAGACAAGGACTCTTGGAACTTGGACGAGACAAGACTCTTGGAACTTTGATGAGACAAGACTCTTGGAACTTGGATGAGACGAGACTCTTGGAACTTGGATGAGACGAGACTCTGGGAGCTTGGAACAGACGAGACTCTTGGATGAGATGAGACTCTGTGAACTTGGATGAGACGAGGGCTCCTGGGACTAGGATGACATAAGACTCTGTGAGCTTGGAAGAGACGAGACTCTGGGAACTTGGACGGCACTGTCCCTCAGGGCGCCCTACATAGCCCACTGTGGACTGGTCATGGACCACCCTGTCCCGCTGCGCGCCCTACACAACCTGGAAGGCTGGTCGCGGATCACGCGGAAAGCGGGACATGCACAGAACGGAGAAGGGATCCGAACAACGCTTAAAGAAACATCTAACCGGAAGAGGACTCCAGTCACCAGACACAGACACCGAATGAGACATTTACTCCCATGAATGTTGGCTGGAGACGAAGTCCGGCAGATGGCAAGGCTGCTAGCGGATTCATCAGGTTTGGGACTGGAACGAAGGACATCAGGTACACAAGAAACTGGTACCTCTGGACACAAGGACATCTGGACATCTAGGACATCTGGGACATCTGGATACAGACGAGGAACACCAGGGCTTCAGGAAGAGGGAGCTGAGGACTGGAAAATACCATGAAGAAGGTCTGATGAGGGATGAGACCTGGAACATCAGACGGAGAACATCAGGAACAAGAAGGATGTGGAAAATGAAGCCATCTGGACAGGAGCAGACCACGGAGGACCTTGAGGAGGCATGGACAACCATGGGATCCGATTCGAAGGCCCTGAGGAACTGAAGCAGGGCTTTTATATAGGGCTGAACCAGGAAGTGCTGAGATGACTTCATCCGGAGGGGCAGTGGAGTGTTTCCTGCTACTGGCCCTTTAAAAGAGAAGAAGAGGCGCGTGCCTGCACCTAGAGGAGGACCCCAAAGGAAGGAAGAAGGACCAAGGCCTGCAGCAGCGTCCTGCCGCGAAGGAGAGCCTCGCTGGGGGCGGCTTCCTGACCCAAGAGAGGAGAGGAAGATGACGGCGGCTCCATGCCTCTGGAGGTAATCCTAGCGGGGCCTTCCCCACTAGCAGGGGCGGATTCAGTGGCGTGGCTCACAGCCGCGAAGGAGGAACATCAGCTGAAGCAGCGATGGCCAGGCCACGAGGGAAGTCCTGGGAGCGGCACCAGGCTGCAGAAGAGAGGACAGTGCTGGAGGCGGCATCCAACTGCTAGCGAGGACCTGGGCGGCTTGTGCCGCGAAGGCAGTAGGAAGCATGGCTTGGGGGCAGCCCAGGCCGTGGAGAGAGGCAGCAGCGTCGGGCCGGCACGGAAGAAGGTGAGAGCCTGTCCGTGGGATGGGATCCGCGGGCAGGATCGTAACAAAAGGTAATCATTCAAAAAATGGAAAGCAGATCTAAATGAGGAAAATAGGGACAAGCAAAAGCACTGGCAAGTTAGATGAAAAAAAGTAATTAAGCAGGTTAAGAGAGAATTTGAAAAGAAGATTGCCATAGAGGAAAAAAAACAAGCAATAAAGACTTTTTCAAGTATATTCAAAGCAAAAAGCCAGTAAGGGAGTCAGTTGGGCCTAGATGACTGAGGGATAAAAGGGGTGGTCAGGGAGGACAAGGAAATAGCAGAAAAACTAAATTAATTCTTTGTCTCTCTTTACTGAGGAAGATGTCAGGGTCATACCCACATCGGAAACATTTTTTGATATGACGACTCTGAGCGACTAGATGGAATCACTGTGACACTGAGGACATAATAACTCAGGTTGACAGACTAAAGAATAAGAACTCACTAGGACCAGATGCTATTCACCCCAGAGTTCTGAAATAACTAAAAAATGAAATTCCTGACCTCTTTCTGGTGATTTGCAACCTATAATTTAAAACAGCCATAGTATCAGAAGACTGGAGGGTGGCCACGATGATGTCAATTTTACAAAAAGGGTTCAGGCGTGATCCAGGAAACTATAGACTGGTGAGCATGACATCGATGCTGGGCAAAATCATGAAGCCATCCTTAAAAACTAATTACTGACCACATAGATAGATATAGTTTAATGAGGGAGAGTCAACATATATTTTACAAAGGGAAGTCTTACCTTACAAAAATCTACTAGATTTTTTTTGAGGGTGTAAATAAACATATGGAAAAAGATGAGCCAGTTGACATAGGGCCAGATCTTAAAATCTACGCCCGATTTTATAACATGCGCGCGCTACCACGTGCATGTTATAAAATCCAGAATCGGCGTGCACAAGGGGGTGCACACATGTGCACCTTGCACGTGCCGATCCCGAAGGGAGCCCCGATGGCTTTCCCCATTCCCTCCAAGGCCGCTCCGAAATCGAAGCGGTCTTGGAGGGAACTTTTTTTCCGGCCCCCCCCAACCTTCCCCTCCCTTCCCCTATCTAACCCACCCCCCATCCCTAACTAAATCCCCCCCACCTTTGCTCCAAAAGTTACGCCTGCCCAAGGCAGGCGTAAGTTGCGCGCGCGGGCCAGCTGCTGGCATGCCATGCCCCAGCACAGGCCACTGTGCTGGAGCACTCGACCCCGCCCTGGACCACCCCATGCCCCTGGCCACGCCCCCAGACCGCCCCTTTTTCGAAGCCCCGGGACATATGCGCGTCCCGGGCTTGTGCGCGCCGTCGAGCCTATGCAAAATAGGTTCAGCGCGCGCAGGAGTAGGTTTTCGGGGGTTATACGCGTAATCCTTTGAAAATCTACCCCCATAGGGCCAGATTTTAAAACTTATGCGCGGGCGTAGATTTGTGCTCACAATCTGGCGTGCACAAATCTACATCTGATTTTAACATGCGCGCGCAGCTGCACGCATGTTATAAAATCTGGGGTCGGCACGCGCAAGGGGTGCAAACATGTGCGCCTTGCGCGCGCCGAGTCCTAGGGGAGCCCCGATGGCTTTCCCCGTTCCCTCAGAGGCCTTGGAGGGAACTTTTTTTTCGGTCCCCCCCACCTTCCCCTATCTAACCCAACCCCCAGCCCTACCTAAATCCCCCCCACCTTATTTCTTATGCCTGCCTGAGACAGGTGTATCTTGCACGTGCCGGCCAGCTACCGGCGCATGAACCTCCGGCACAGCCGCAACAAAGGAGGCCTCGGGACCGCCCCCGGACCGCCGCACGCCACGGACCTCCCTGACCCACTCCCGGACCGCCGCCACGCCCCTGGTCCAGCCCCCTTCCCGCCCCTTTTCCGAAGCCCCGGGACATACGCGCACTGCTGAGCCTAAGCAAAATAGGCTCGGCGCGAGCAGCGGCATATTTTCTCGTGTTACGTGCGTATGTTATGTGCGTAGCCTTTGAAAATCTGCCCAATAGTATATTTGGATTTTTAGAAGGCATTTCACAAAGGCTCTCATGAGAGACTCCTTATGAAATTGGGAGGTCATGGGACTGGAGGCAGTATTGGATTGTGGATTGGTAACTGGATAAATACATAGGAAATAGAGGATAAAACTAAATGGTCAGTTTTCTGAATAGAGAAATTTGTTAGTGGAGTACTCCAGGGAATCTGTATTGCGACTTGTGCTATCTTAGCATATTCATAAATGATTTAGAGAAAGGAATGCCAAGTGAAGTGATTACATTTACAGATCTCACAAAATTGTTTTGAATCATAGAAATGGCAGTGGATTGTGAAGAATTGCAGAAGGAGCTTGTGAAACTACGAGACTGGGCTTCTAACTGGCAGGTACAATTTAATGTGAAAAATAATCCTAACTACAAGTATACGATGCTGGGTTCCATAATGGAGTCACCACTCAGGAAAAGGACCTAGGAGTCCTTGTGGACAATATCTCTAAATCTCAGCTCAGTGTGCGGTGGTGGTCAAAAAGGCAAATAGAACGTTAGGCATTATTTGGAAAGGAATAGAAAATAAAACTGAGAATATCATAATGGCTTAGTAGAGATCTGTGGTGCAACTGCAGTTCTGTTCACTTCTGTATAGATCCATAAGGGCCGATTTTAAAACCGCATGCGGGCATCCGTGTGTGCGTGTCCCGATGTACGTGCATGGATGCATGTTATAAAATCCGCTACTTGCATGCACATGCATGCCTGATTTTATATCGGTGCACGCATATGTGCGTGAGTGCCGACTCTTGCGAATAAGAGAAAGCAATTTTAAATCATGCGCGTGGTGACGGACTAGGCCTTTTCCCAATTCTCTCCCAGTCCAATCCAATAAAGGAGCGAACTGGGAGGGAACTTCCTAAACCCTTTAGCTAACCTGCCTCCCTTTTCCCCTATCCGCCCCAACCCCTAAAACCCCGCTAATTAACCTAACTTTTGATGTTTTAAGACTTACCTGCTCTCCGGAGCAGTTGCAGGTTGCGCGTGCCGGTTGGCTGCCAGTGCGTGCTTCCCTGGGACAGTACCTAATGGGCGCTGTCCCAGCCTGCCCATGCCCCATCCCGCCCCCTCCCCCTGGCTGTCCCTTTATCACTAATCCGTTCTTTGGCGCGTACCGGGAGATGTGCGCGTAGCCGCAGCCTTTGAAAATCCCTGCGGCGCACGCGGCCTGGCCACACAAGTATCTCCTGGTTTTAATGTGCGCTGGATTTTAAAAATCGGCCCTATAGTGTGCAGTTCTGGTCACTCCATCTCAAAAAAGAAATAGCAGACATGGAAAAGATACAGAGAAGGATGACAAAAATGATAAAGGGGATGGAAACGCTTCCTTATGAAGAAAGACTAAACAGATTAGGGCTCTGTAACTTGGAAAAGAGATGACTGAGAGGGGATATGACTGAAATTAATAAAATCATGAGTCGGGTGGAAAGGCTACTTAAGGGACAATTATTTACCCTTTCAAACACCAGGGATGCTAAAAACCAGCAGATTTAAAGCTAAGTATTTTTCACTCAGTACACAATCAAGTTATGGAATTTTTTGCTGGAGGATGTGGTCAAAGCAACCAATATAGTGGGGTTCAAAAGAGAATTGGACAAGTTCTTGAAGGAAAAGTCCATAGACAATTATCAGTGAGGTAAACTTCGGAAAGCCATTGCTTATCCCTGGCAGTGAGATACAAGAAAGAGATCAACTATTGGGGATATGCTGGGTACTCGTGATCCAGACTGGCCAATGTCAGAGACAGGATGCTGGGCTCGAGGGACCTTGGTCTCATCCAGCATGGCACTTCTCATCTTCTTAAATTTATGAATGAAGGCTCCTGGTGCTAGATCTCATCTCTGGTTTGCAAGTGAGATGAAACTGCAAAGGAGCAGGAGGAAACTGTTAAGTTAAAAAAAAAAAAAAAAGTTGCACATGAGTGAGCAGTAATCAGATATAAGGGAGAACATAGCCGCTAAAGAGTGATCCGAAAACACAATGTGAAAAAGAAAAAACCCCATAATACCAATATATTAACAATTTGTCTTTTATGAAACAATGGGACAGTTAATAAAGCATAAGATGAAGTAGTATTTTTTCTTTAACAAAATTCACATTTTCTAGTCCATATTGTTGGTAACAGTCATGATCTAACAAGCCTCTTTGTTTCTCATCCATCTCTACGTAAGCCCAGACAACTGAACCCTTTTACAAGTAATTGGTGTGGAGCAAGGAACTCTCGAGTGCTATTATGTCTGGACTTAGAAAACGCACTATAATTTTTGCTGTGTATACAGCACCTTTTCTGAAATGTGTCATGAGATGGAATGATTCAGGCTTGTTATTGTTCCAGACAATAGATTAATATTTTCTGGTATTTAGAGCGTCAACTCTCTTTGACAAGTTATATTGCTCTTTATTTTCTTGTAACCTGAAAGCTCCATTGTTTGACTAGGGAGCAAAATAAAGCACATCAATTAACTACCACTTTTGGCCCATTTTCTTTTGCATGGATACGTTTATAAACTGTACAGCCCTCAATTAGACAACCGAGAGAAGTGTAAAGAAAAAACTGAAAAGTTCATGTCGATGAGAAATGAATGGATCATAATAAATGAAGGCGTTTCAATGACAAAATCCATCAAAGGAGAGAGAATAAAGTCGCCTTTGTTCCCCCGCTTTGGGCAATCAAAAAAGCTCATACTAAATACAACTCCACAGTGGATGCAATCACGAACGGCAAATGAAGCACAAAACACATTTGCAAGCTTTCTTCATTAGAAGGCCTCTACTTGAGTTATTCATTTCTTAATATCTCTGTGCTGGATGGCCGCTAAAAAATCAGAATACCGTACTTGGTATCAGTGCCATGCAAGGGTTCGTCTTCTTTATGAAACAAGAACAACAATCAGCCTTACACTCAGCTGGCCCTGCCTTCTCATGTCGAACCACTAAGCTGTGCAATAATCTAATTAGCTGAACATCAGCCTGGGGCATCCAGTGTAGCCTGCCAGACAGACCCAGTTAGATGAGCACCTGTACATCCTTTTGATAAAGTCTGCAAAACCAACCTAGCTGCTAGTTCATTTCATCATCAGGCTGTCAGGCAGTCCCGGCCACATGGTTGCATGCATTTTTTCTAGAATTTTTAACTTTTCTTATTATCCAGCCTGTCATTCATTCTGGCAGCCCTAACGCATGTTGAATGTATACAGCTAGGTCATGCTTCTGTTATCTCTTTGGTTTTTGCAACTAAAGATCCTCTGCGCTTATTCCCATGCTACCACATACATAGAAACATAGAAATGACGGCAGAAGAAGACCAAACGGTCCATCCAGTCTGCCCAGCAAGCTTTCGCACTTTTTTTTTTTCATACTTTTCTGTTACTCTTGTCCCTTTAAATAACCTGCTCTGGGAGGGTATTCCACATATCCAGCATGCTTTTCATGAAAACATGTTCCTGAGTTTACCCTACCCTCTCAAAGCCTCATAACATGACCCTTTGTTCCAGAATTCTCCTTCCACTTAAAAAGTTTTACATTCTTAATACCTTTCAGGTACATGAATTTCTCTATCAACTCCTATGTCTCTCCTCTCAAGTATACATATTTAAATCCGTAAATCTCATCTCATGTAGACCCCACGCCATTTTGGTAGGACTTCACTGACTGCCTCCATTCTGCTTATGTTCTTCCGGAGGTACGGTCTTCAGAACTGGACAATTCTCTGGCCACTGGCTGTTTGCACAGATTTGTTACCTTGAAATCGTTGGATCGTGCGTCCATGGTAAAATTTGGCCCTTGCCGTGGAATTGGCCAATCCTGGCCAAATTGCTGTGGACACCGGGATGCTTTCAAAACAAAAGCATTGGTGGCAATGGATGGTGCATTTTCCCTCTCCTTCCTGCCTGCCACAGAAGGAAAACACTGGTGGCAGTGAATGGTGCAATCTACTCTCCCACCTGTATCCCCTCACTCACCAGTTCCTACCATTTCTAAACAGGAGGAGGAGAATGGCAGCCTTGCAGTTCCTCTGGCGCATCCTCCCTCCTCCTCTGCCAGAGCCTGAACATTGTGCTTTACCACATGGTTCAAAGTGCGTCATTCAGGCCCTGGCACGGGAGGACGCGCCGGAGAAGCTGCAAGGCTGGTGTCAGGGCCATACTTAAGAGTATGGTGCCCATAGGCAGAGAATTGGGCTTGGGGGGTTTTGCCCCAAAAATCAAAGCTGCAGGAATTGTTCCAGTTTGTGGGTGCCTTCAAAATTTGGCACCCAAAGGACGTGCCTATGTTGCCTATGCCAAAAGCGGCCAGGCTGCTGTCGTCCTCCTGTTTCAAAATGATAGAAGCCAGTGAGTGAGGAAATATAGAGGGAACAGGGATCGCTGGGTGTGAAGGGGAGTGAAGGAAAAGAACAGGGATCGCGGGGGTGGGGGACACTGAGTGAACAGGGGAAAGTGAGGGGTATTGGGTTGGGGAAAGGAGTGCACCAGGGTGAATGAAATAGGGATCACTGGGGGTGAAGGGAAGTGAACATAAAGAACAGGAGGGGCAGGAGTGAACCAGGCTAAGGGATTTGTGGGGGTGGGGGAAGCAGGTGAGTGAGGGGAGAAGGGGAACAAGCGTGAACCAGGAGTTTCTGGGGGGAGGGATGGGTGGGAGGAAGAAAAAGAGGGAGAGTGAGGATGTCAAAAGAGCTTTGGAAGGGAGCTAAGGGAGAGGGGATGGGGTGTGGCTTCCTTTCTTTACCCCTGATCCCAATCTTCTCTCCTTCACCCTATCCTATTTCTCCTTCTCTTCCACCCCCATCCCCTGATCCTCCTCCCCTAATACCTCTTCTTCCCTCCCCTCTTTCTACACTCTCCTCCCATGCCTTATCCTCCTTGAATCCTACCATCCTTTCCTCCCTCTCCCTCAGCCCTTCTCCATCCCTTACCTCTCTACCCTCCCCACCTAAGACTCCTTCATTTCTCTCCTCTGCAATCTCCTCTCTTCCCATTCCCAGCCCCAATCACTAAGATCCCTTTTCCTTTAATAAAGAACCAAATAAATTAATTGGATGCAGAAATGTCAGAAAATGACTTTAATTGGATAAAGTAAAACATATATTTAAATTGCAAAAATATTCAAAATTATGCAAATTTGTCTTATAATTGCCACAGAATTTGCCAACTTTTGCCGCAGCATCTTGACAAAACTGCCACTGGAAACTGGGGGTTCTGGATACTAAAACCCCAAAGTTTGTTTCATGGTTTCCGGAGATCAGTATCCCCCACATTTTGTACCTGCTGCCTTGGATTTCTGCATCCCAAATGTAAAACTCCACATTTCCTAGTACTGCTTAGCTGTGAAGAAGCTGACCACTTCTTGAACGTTCATATATCACTTCTCATACTATCACTGTGCATGCCCCTCCACCACACAACTCCCGGGACTGTTCCCTGCTACAACCACTCATCACCTTACTTTCTTCCGTGTGAACTCCAATTTGTTTTTATTTCTAGTCCAGTTTTTAATCCAGTCCACCATTTTAGGTCCCACACATTGAGCACTTATTTGATTTATGGGCCTCAGATACTTTGTGAAATTCAAGTACATTATACCCAGTGCCCAGCCTGATCTAGTTCTCTGGTCATCCAATTGAAGAATCAGATTTGTTTGATACATGCTCCTTCTGGTAACACTATGCTGCTTTGGATCATGAAACCCACTGGATTCAAGATGTTCACTATCCTATCTTTCAGCAGAGTCTCCATTAGTTTGCCCACAAGCTATTACCACGTTTATAAACAAGAACTACATCCACTTTTCTCCAATGCCATGTAACAACTCCCATCTTCAAAGATCTAGTGAACAGGTCTTCCAGTGGTCCACCAGAACTTCTCTCACCTCCCTTAATATCCTAGGATGGCACCCATCCAGGTCCATGGCTTTGTCTGCTTTCCCTTTATCTAGTTGCACACAAACTGGGGTATCGGGTATAGTAACTGATGAAGGATAAGTTTGAGCTGGGAGGAGAGGGTCAGATGGATTGTTTGGGTTTGGGGCCACTGAATGGAATGGGTGTAGAACACTATCTAAAGAAATTCACTGATTCTTTATCTTAGAAACTGGAGTCCCCTGGGGCAGGATAAGCACTAGAGAAAGAGAGAGACAGAGACACAGAGATTTATTCTTTTCATCTATTCATTTGTGTAGTACTTACTGAAAGCTCTGTACAATTTCCATCCATACATTAGAAAATGAGACAGAGTTCTTTCTTAGCCTAATTAGACTCTTACTTCAGTGTAGTAGACTCTGCTGTTGCCATTGAAATGCAGCCATGCCACTGGGATTTACATCCATACCTACTCTTACGAGAGGTTCTGTAACCATAGAATTAATGTCTAAAGGGCAGAAGGGACCTTTGATCAACAGCTTATTTGAAAGGGTGGCAAGAGGTATATATGACAAAAATAAGTTTGCAGAGTAAAATAATTTTGCAATCTGTCCTGCAGGAACTTCACTGGCTCACGTTTTCTCTCCTTGCTTGCATGTAGAAGGATCATTAGTTGTGAGTACATTGTAATGAGAAAATTCACACACGTGAGTATCAGGCACCTAAGGTTTGGAGCAGACTGGAACATTCAAAACAATATTAACAGACTAGTGCAGAAAAGCTAGCATTGTATTTTTTCTACCATTTACTATGTACCTTCATTTCAAAAACAGAATTGCAAGTATATAGCACACAGGAAAATCCACAATCTCCAGCAGGCTGGAGATTGACTCAATTGTAGATCAATATGCTACAGAAACAAATCCATCTGAATGCCCAGGTAGCTACAGCTCACCATATCTTAAATGTCAATACCCTGAATCAGTCAATGAACTCTTGGCATTTTTAGCTTTGGGTAGATCATTGACCGTGAACAAAAACAAACATTACTTAACTAACCATTCAGCTTCAGGCCAAAGTGAGGACAAAAGCCACAGAAGCAAATACAAGACACAACTGTTCCTGTCCTGATTGCTGCAAAATTATAACAAAAATAAGAACAAATGCACTTACTGGGAAACAGTTCACCAAATTCATCAATTGCTGACCAGTAATATTTACTGGACTGCTGAACTTTCAAGGGAGATTATCATTGGCGATGCAAAATGAGCCAGACTGGATAAGCAGTGTTTTAGATAGTTCTTTTGGTCCTCAAGTGATAACACATTTCTCTCTGAATCAAAGGTGATATTAGCTGAAAAGTGGCACAGAAAAGTGCACAGTGTGCACACTCAAAAAGCCCATAAAATAATGTTTGAATTAGCACAAGTGTGAAACCTCTGGGACAGCCTCGGAGACCCAGGATTTTCAATGTAATCTCAGAGACAGCTGAGAAGTCCCTCTCCTCCTGTTCCCTGAAGGCTGCCTGGAAGGGGAAGGGCTAGATTAGGGAGCAGAGTAGCTCTTTTCTTTTCTGCTCTGTCTACGTCAATCTTACCCTCTCTCTTCCTGTTCCCTGCAGGGAAGGAGGAGGAGGGGTTGCATTAAGGAGCAGTGTGGCTCTCCTATGCATTGTCTGATACAGCTTCCTCTCTTGTACCCTGCATGCTGCCTGGGAGGAGAGGGGCTGGAGCAGGCTGTGTTTTGATGAGTGACATTTTTACAGAAGACCTGTGTGCTCATATCCAGCAAGGGAGTGACCGCTGTGGTTATGGAGTGGGGGAAGGAGAAGTGTGCTAAGGTCATGAAAGAGGTAGAGGTCCAATTTCAGTGCTAGGGGAAAGGGAAGAATGCTGAGATCAAGTCTGGGGATAGAGGGGAGAGTGCTAGGGTCATTCCTGGGGGGGGGGGAATATAGTAAGACAGAGAATGTGTCTGTGTGTGTGCGTGGGGGGGGGGGTAGGGGAGAGGGATGGGGTGAAAGAGAAAGTTGATGTGTACTCCCAATCCCTTCTAATCTATACTGAATTTCAGGGTGACCACAACTCAAAAGTTCCCAGGGATGAGTAATGCTATTGGTAAGGCATCAGGCCATACAATTGTTTGGTACTCACCCTCAAAATCACTCACTTCCCACATCCATCTCACTCAATCTGTCTACAAATTAGGGAACCTATGTACTAATGGGCCAGCGCAACCCACTGTGCAAGCTGTGCACTTGCAGAGGGCAGCAGCCTGAGAGCCGTGATTGAGATAAGTGAGCTGCTGTTGCAGTGAAGAAGAGGAGGAGCCATAGTGACATGCAGCGGTTCCCAACCCGCCATGCGGCGAAGATGAGGAGCAGCTGCAGGGCCGCGCAGCAAAGAGGAGGAGGAGTTGCAGGACCACGAGGTTCCCAACCCGCTAGGCAGCCAGAAGGGAAAAAAAGCCACGAGCAGCTCCCAACCTGCCCTGTGGGAGAAGTGGAGGGTCAGGGCTGCTGAGAATGGCATTGGTTAATATATGATCAGGAGGGAACCTATGTGTGTGTCTGAGCAGGTAGGTGTGTTGTGTGTGTGTGTGTGTGTGACTGAGCAGAAATGGAGAGTATATGGGTGTCTGAGCATGTGTGTGTGAGAGGAGGCATGCATGTGGCTGAGTATGTTCATAAGAACATGCCATACTGGGTCAGACCAAGGGTCCATCAAGCCCAGCATCCTGTTTCCAATAGTGGCCAAACAAGGCTACAAGTACCTGGCAAGTACCCAAAAACTAAGTCTATCTCATGCTACCGTTGCTAGTAATAGCAGTGGCTATTTTCTAAGTCAACTTAATTAATAGCAGGTAATGGACTTCTCCTCCAAGAACTTATCCAATCCTTTTTTAAACCTAGTTACACTAACTGCACTAACCACATGCTCTGGCAACAAATTCCAGAGTTTAATTGTGCGTTGAGTAAAAAAGAACTTTCTCCGATTAATTTTAAATGTGCCACATGCTAACTTCATGGAGTGCCCCCTAGTCTTTCTATTATCCAAAAGAGTAAATAATCGATTCACATTTACTTGTTCTAGACCTCTCATGATCTTAAAGACCTCTATCATATCCCCCCTCAACCGTATCTTCTCCAAGCTGAAAAGTCCTAACGTCTTTAGTCTTTCCTCATAGGGGAGCTGTTCCATTCCATTTATCATCTTGGTCGCCCTTCTCTGTACCTTCTCCATCGCAACTATATCTTTTTTGAGATGCGGCGACCAGAACTGTATACAGTATTCAAGGTGCAGTCTCACCATGGAGTGATACAGAGGCATTATGACATTTTCCGTTTTATTCACCATTCCCTTTCTAATAATTCCCAACATTCTGTTTGCTTTTTTGACTGCTGCAGCACACTGCACCGACGATTTCAATGTGTTATCCACTATGACGCCTAGATCTCTTTCTTGGGTTGTAGCACCTAATATGGAACCCAACATTGTGTAATTATAGCATGGGTTATTTTTCCCTATATGCATTACCTTGCACTTATCCACATTAAATTTCATCTGCCATTTGGATGCCCAATTTTCCAGTCTCACAAGGTCTTCCTGCAATTTATCACAATCTGCTTGTGATTTAACTACTCTGAACAATTTTGTGTCATCTGCAAATTTGAATATCTCACTCGTCGTATTTCTTTCCAGATCATTTATAAATATATTGAAAAGTAAGGGTCCCAATACAGATCCCTGAGGCACTCCACTGTCTACTCCCCTTCCACTTTGAAAATTGTCCATTTAATCCTACTCTCTGTGTGAAAGAGGGAGTGTGTGTGTGAAAGAGGGAGCACAGAGACAGATGCAAGCTCTAGGGATTATAGAATAAGAGATCTAAATAGTAGTAAGTTCTTTTTGAGCAGTAAATTCTTCAGTTTATATCAGAAAAGGTTGAGGGGTCAAAGCATAGGGTGTTCTCTTCGTGTGAGTCTGAGAATGTATGTGTGTTTGTGAGCGTGTGTGTCTGAGCATGTATTTATGAGAAAGAGGGATCTTGTGTTTGTGTGTATGTGTATGTAAGAGGGAACGTGTGTATGTGAACATGTGTATGTAGGAGGAAGCATGTGTTAGCATGTGTGTGAGAGAAAGGGAGCATGAGCATGTGAGCATATGTATGTAAGAGAGAATGTGCGTGTATGAGGGAGAGAGCATGTATATATATGTGTATGTATAGATATATATCTATGAGAGAGAGGAGAAAGTTTATGCACCCCTCTCTCACTAATCCACAACAATCGTAGAGTGACTAGAAATCAAGTTTCCAGGTATGGAGAGTGTGAATTATTTTATCCTTATTAGTTTTAATTTTTGGATGCTGTTTAATGTGTCTGCTGTTTTGAAATATTTTATTGGTGTTTGAGAAATTTAAAACAAATTGTTTATGAATGTTTAATTATTGGATTTTCCATTCACCAGCTGTTTTGAATATTCTTTTTATTAGTATGTTTATGTTATTATGATTAATGTATCTATTATATTACTTGATTTTATTGTTTAATGTCTGATGATTGGTGATGGTTTCTGTTTTACATGTTGCACTGCATAGAATCTGACTTGTTGTGGTTTTCCTATTCAGTTTTTGCCTGCATGGCTGTATTTATACTTTATGGTTTCTTTTTCCTGTGTTCTGCATGTGTGACCGAGGAGAGGAATATTGCTAGTGTGTAGGAATCGATAGCTGCTTGTTTTGTTTTCCTAATCTGAGGTGTATTGGTGTTTTAGGGCCTGGTGTAATATTTGCAATGTTGCCTTTTCAAAGGTAGGGTTGTTACATTTGTAAGTGCTGGCAGTTAGCGCAGTTTTGGTATGGGAGGTTTATTATATTTTAATTGTAATTTACTCCTGGCTTTCTGAGGGTCAAGTCCACACCTAACACTCATTACAGTAGCTCTAATGCCATATGGGTTCCAAGTATCTTCTTTTTTGTAGGGTTTTCTGGTTGGCCCCATAGAAGTGCATGGACATATTTGTTGTGATATTTTTTTACCTCAGAAGACTATTTTTTTCATGTAAAATCTATTATAAATACACAATTTGTATCTGTGTACTTGGAGAGAGGAGGAAGTTGGGGTGCAAGGGTATACAATCTGCCTAGGGCACCTAATATATTGCACCAGCAATGGGCTCTGGGGAAGGGGGTGAAGACCCGGGGGTAGAGAGGTGACAGTTTTTCAATTTCAGGTCACTGAAAGGAGCTGGGCTTTTTTGGTAGGCCCGAGACAGAGACCTGATGAAGTAGGGGAGGGGAGGCAGCATAATAGCTATCACCGGCGCTGAACACATGTACTAAGTGCATTAATTACTGCTATTTAAATGTATGTTAATGTTACTGTTAAGGGTAATGCTAACATATATATATATATATATATATATATATATATATATATATATATATATATATATATATATATGTGGCCTTGATGCAATATCCACTGTTAATAGCTGTGAGGTTTACTGTGGCCCGCCTAATGCTGCAAAGTTAGCTACACCTCAGGAATTTTATTTCTGTCAAACTTAGTAAATTCCTTTAACCTGGGCCTTAACTTGCACCTCTGAAAACAAAGTTGAGCTTCTGGGCCCCATATGCCCACACCCCCACTGCCTCCCCCAAAACAATCATGTGGGTCTCTGGGCCCTCCAACATCCCATCCCCCACATACAAATAGGCCTCTATGTCCCTCCACAGAGAGACCTCAGAGCCCACTCAGCCCCTCAACTGCAGCCCAAATTTTTACCAGCAAGTGGGAGCTGGCTTCACTCCTGTCAGCAGGGGTGTCAAATCCAAAATGGCACCCCTGACACAGTGACCCAATGAGCTTTGGCATGTGAGTCAGAGTATTAGAAAACCATTCCTCCCACTGGCAAAGATCTGGTCTATATTTTTTGGGGATGTGGAAAGTGGGTGATGGGGGAAACGAGGCCTCTTGGTAGAGGCATCCCCAGACCCCTTCCCTATTTCTCAGGGCTAGTTATCATGGAGTATAGGTGGCAAGACAGAATGCAACAGCATTCCAATTAACGCAGCCAATGTAATGCCATCCTGAAATTTGGCAGGGGGAGTGGAGAGGAATTCAGGCCCAGGGAGGAGGGCTCCTTATCAAATCAGGGTTCAGGGAGATGGGCAAGAGGAGGGTCTTGGTCCAGGGTTTCTTTGATCAGGGTTTGCATATATGAGTTTGAGGCTTTAAAAAGAAGAGATTTGCACCACTTTAAAGGCTGCTACAAATGTATGCATGTAAACTGTGTGCACATATTTGATTTTCAAAGTGTGTGTGCATTCATTGTTGCTCCCCGCAGGAATGCTTATTATTTGATTGTCTATAAATAGCCATTTAGTGAAACTAAGTGGCTGTATTTTAGCTGCTCAATGGAGGGCAAATCTTAGCTCTACTGATCTAGCTGAGTAAACTGTCTTTGATACTTCTGCATTTTAATAGTTATTTTAAATCAGCTACGCTCTGTTGGTTAGGGAACGCCTGGGAATTCATGGCTGAATTAGAGAGAATTAATTAGCTTGCAGAGTGGAAATATGGAAGACCACATTATGAAAATTCAAACTCTATGCAAGGTAAAAGTGGGGAGAGAGCAGAATACCAGTGTGGATGGGACCAAGGGCAAGGTGACCTTATCCCAGAGCAGCAGGATTTGCAAAGGGTATCTCTGTCAATTTAAAACGAGCCTTTGATGGTTTTAAACTGTTCCTATATCATTGAGGGATGTTTCATACATCCAAAATGTTTTATATACTGTAAAATGCTAATAAAGCTAGGGCTTCTACTTCCAAATAGAAGAATGCATTTGATTATTGTTTTGGTAGGTGGGTAGGGGTCAAAAGAAGCCTTTGTTATGCACTGTGAAAACCCCCTAGACAAACAGAGCCCTGCAGGCATCTATTCACTTCCATCCTTGTACAAATACTAAAACCAGAATGGGAAAGACTCAGTAGTCAAGCCTAAGGCAAAGGTTTGCAATAAAAGGTCCTCCTCCAATGCTCTTTTGGAGGATTGGCAGTGGTCATTTCATTTCATTTATTAACATTTATTTATCGCTCAACACAAAAGTTTCTTTGCCTAAGCAATTTACAATAAAACATACATAAAATTATATCATATACAAACAAAAATACACAACATGTCATATGCCAAAAACATCAAAATATGGCATATCATAGAATTATGAATATTGAATTGTGATGGATCATGACCTCAATTGACTATGAACTTGTTCTTATGACATTATAGTTCACTTGTTAATTGTTCCTATGCTTCTCTGCTCTCCTATTGGTTTTTTGTAACCCCTACCCTTCCCCTGCTACTTGTAATTTCCGTTGCTTTTGTTCCATGTAAACCGAGGTGATGTTTCGACTAACATTGGTATAGAAGACTCTTTAAATAAATAAATAAATAAAATATTACCAGCATCAGATATTCAGAACTCGCTCTAGCAACATTGAAGGAGGAAGCTTTTTAAAGAAAGCCTAAATTTCTTGAGGTTTTCTTGCATCCAGTCCTCATAAGGTAGGGTGTTCCAGGTGGAAGGAGCAGCTACAGAAAAACAAGTTTCTCATGTGGAAGTGAGATGGGCATGATGGATGGAAGGTATATCCAATAAGCCACGCTGTGATGACCTTAATTGCCGAGTTGGTTGGTATATTCTAAGAAGGGCATTAGTCCAAGGAGGGGAGTTTGGACTCAGCAATTTGTAGACAGTCATGGCAATTTTATAGCGAACACACTCTAAGATTGATAGCCATTTTAAATGGGACAGAACAGGTGTAATATGGTTGAATCGTTTTGTGTTGGACACTAATCTGGCAGCGGAATTGAGTAATAGTTGTAAAGGTTGCAGATTGGATTTAGGTAATCCTAAAAACAGACTATTACAGTAATCTAAATGTGGAAAAATGATGGCTTGCACGATGGTATGAAAAACCAAATGACGTAATCCAGATATCAAACGTAATTTGAAAAACCCAGTTTTGACAATGGCTTTAATCTGAGGTTTGAAGGATAACGTGGCGTCAAGAAGGACGACAAGACTTTTGATGGGTTTGTTCAATGAAAAAGAGAGATTATCAAACATTTTTTATTTATTTGGATTTTTTATATTCCGCTTTTTCGCACTTTTTTTAAGCACTTCAAAGCGGATTACATTCAGGTACTGTAGGTATTTCCCTATCCCCAAAGGGCTTACAATCTAAGTTTAATGGTGTCTTTATGAGGTGCAGAATGAGGATGATGTATAAGCAAAAACTCTGTTTTTTTGGTATTAAGGGAAAGTTTATTTTGATTTAACCATTGTTTAATGCTTGTTAAACATAATTGAAGATGTTCAAGTGTTTCTTGCTAGGAAATTCGAATTTTAATAAAAAACTGTATATCGTCCGCATATATTTTGAAACCATCTGTGACACTGGCCAGCAACTTAGTAATAGGCGCAAGGTATATATTAAAAAGCGTTGCAGACAACGCAGAACCTTGTGGCACTCCCGATTTTAAGGAGGAAGCTGATGAGAGCTGATTGTTGAAACTGATGGATTCTGAATGACATTCAAGGTAGTTGGCAAACCATGAAAGAACAGAGCCAGTAATACCACATTCACGAAGTCGAAAGAGGAGTATCTCATGGTCGATAGTGTCGAAGGCCGAAGATATGTCCAGGGAGACCAAAAGAAATTGCTGTCCATTATCAAGCCCGTGCTTAAGGGTTTCTATAAGTGAAATGAGGAGAAGTTCTGTACTCATGGAGTGGCGAAAACCAAACTGATGGGGATTGAGGATTTCGTTGTTTTCAAGGAAGTCAGTGAGCTGTTGTAGAACAGCACCTTCAATGATTTTAGCAGCAAATGGCAAAGAAGAAATGGGTCTATAGTTTGCTGCGTCATTAACGTCTAACAGGTCTATCCAGTAACGAGCGGTAGGAAGAGCTGCGTTAGTGCCCGGCACACCCGCGGTTGCCGCACGCACAGTGCAGCTCACCTACCGCTCGATCCTGTATGTAAATAGCTTGCAAATGCAAGCTGCGTCTAAGAAGCAACCGTGAAGCATTAGGCCCGCGCAACCCATTTTACTGTATAGAGCGCCTATACAGTATCCTGGGTGCGCGGGCCTAACGCTTCACGGCCACGCTGGTATCTGTCATTTCAAATGTCATTTGAAATGACAGATACCAGGAAGTCTGGATTGCCAGTCCCCTCTCTTACTTTTTTTGCACCCCCCTCCGGACATCGGACGACCTCTCCTGCCTCCAGCTGCTCGCGAAGATGGACGCCTGCACGGCCGCTGAAGACGTGACGTCATGACGTTTGGCGTCACGGCATGTGATGTCACGTCTTCAGCGGCCGTGCAGGCGTCCATCTTCGCGAGCAGCTGAAGGCAGGAGAGGTCGTCCGATGTCCGGAGGGGGGTGCAAAAAGTAAGTCGCTTCACCGCTTTACACTGCCAGTCCCTTCTTCCCTCCTCCCGGAGCAAGGCTGCTTTTCGCACCCTGCTTCGGGAGGAGGGGAGAGGAGACTGGCACGGGGGAAGCCACAATGTCCGGAGGGGGCTGCAAAAGTAAGTCGCAGAGCGTAGGATTGCCCGTCCTCTCCCCTCTCTCTCTTGCAACTTTTTTTTTCGCTTTTTTTTTGCTTCGGGAGGAGGGGAGAGGACTGGGGCTGCCCCGGAGACCAGCATCCATGGACGCGGCCAGGGCAGGTGAGCGGGGGCTGGGGGAAAGCTTGCCGCCTACCCTTACCCCTGCCTCTAACGCTGGGGTAAGGGTAGGCGGTAAGTTAGCAGATTAAACGTGCGGCAAAACGGCAGGGTAAAATAGCGATAGTCGGGGCGCGGGTTACTGGATGCTAGGGAATAGCTAATTCGCTCGTTTGCATGCAATATACATGCCGCGTGCGGAAGGGGTTGCCCGGGGATTTTAGGATGCAGTAAGGGTAGGTTAAAGGGGGTTGTGGATCGCAGGAAGGGCTAACGCGGCCGGAAAGTGAGTAGAACGCGGGTTAGGAGCGGGGTAAACGCGGCCGCACTTTACTGGATAGACCTGTAAGTGAGGCTTTTTCAAAAAAGGTTTAACTAGAGCTTTTTTAAAGCTATTAGGCAGCAGACCAGTGCTAAGTAATGAATTGACAATACAAGAAAGACAAGCACTCAGAATATCAATGATGGCCCTAAAAATTAAAACAGGGGCATTAGTTAGTGGACAAATCACATTATTCATCTATGAGACAAGATTAGAAATTTCCAAAGAGGAAACAACTTCAAAAGTTGACCAAACTGAGAGATCGTTCGAGGTAGTATTGTGAAACCAGGGCTTGACATCCTTGAAGATTAAGGACAAATTCTCAACCTTCAAAGTGAAATATTTGGAGAAAGTGTCAGCAGATAAGGATTCAGCAGATGGTATGTTTGAATTGTGATCCTGAGTAAGTTTATGAGCTAAGGGCTAGATTTTAAAAGCCCTGCACGCTGGCGCGCCTATTTTGCATAGTCCGCCGGCGCGCGCAAAGCCCTGGGACGCGGGCAAGTCCCGGGGCTTCGTAAAAGGGGCGTGAGGGGGCGTGTCCAGGGGCGTGACGGCAGTCCGGGGGCATGTCCTGGGGGCGTGTCTGCGGTCAGGGGGCGGGGCGATGGTTCGGGGGCGGGCCAGGAGGGCGGTCCCGAGTTCCCCAGCATTGCGGCCTGTGCCAGGGAATGCCGAGGTGGCGCGAGCAAGTTACGCCTGCTTCAAGCAGGCGTAACTTGCACAACAAAAGGTGGGGGGGGATTTAGGTAGGGCTGGTGGTGGGGTAGATAGGGAAAGGGAGGGGAAGGTGGGGGACGCAGAGGGAACGGAGGCAGGCTGCGCGGCTCGGCGCGCGCAGGCTGCCGATTTTGCGCAGCCTTGCGCGCGCCGACCCCAGATTTTATAAGATGCGCGCGCACTTATTTAAGATCTACTTCTATGTGGAATAAGGCCTTAGGATGGTTTTCTAATTCTTAAATTTTTACCGCATAGTATTCTGTTTCAGTCTGTTTCAGTCTGATAATTACTTAACAAAATTCTGAAATTGACTGCATTAGATGCAGAGGTTTTTTTTTACCCAAATTTGCTAGCTTCTTCGCAACAATTTGCGTGAAGATAGCAGCGATGGAGTAAGCCACGGTTGCGATTTTTTATTTGTTCTATATGAAAGATGTTTCACGGGAGCGATAGTATCAAGGACAGAGATCAATTATTTTGTCCATTCGTCGATATATGACTCCAGGTCATTGAATACAAGAGATTCAAGATTTGAAGACAGAGTCTCTTTAAATTTAGAAATGTCAATGAAAGGTCTCTTGGTAAAAGTTGATGGCTTACTAGAATTCCTAGTATCGTTTGGACTTTTTAAAGAAAAGTTAATGAGAATATGATCAGACCAGGGGACATCACTAATATCCAATGTATTCATAGAAGAGAACTTAGCTGAGGTATTAATGAAAACAAGATCTAATATGTTACCTAAACGATTTGCAGAAGCCTGAATAATTTGAGACCACCCTAAAGATGATAAGATCTCAATAAACAATTGAATCTGATTATCATGAGTGAAATGATTGAATGGTAAATTGAAGTCACCAAGTATCAGCATATTATTTAAGTCAGCTTTTGCTAACAATAACTGTTCGAAAAACAGAGAAAGATTGGACTGTAAAGGCTTAGGAGGGCAATAAACAAGACAGATGCCTGAAGTATAGACCAGAAATAATTCTTCATGAGAAGTTCGACTGAGATTTTGAGACTTAAGGTTCCATGAATATTTGAAAATAATAAGAAGCCCACCATCCCTACTTTTCAAGCGGGGCTGTGAAATAAAGGAATAACCTGGGGAACAAATCTGATTTAGGGTTACTAAATCAAGAGTCAAGAAGCCAACTTTCTGTAATACAGAAAAAATCAGGTTTTTCCATCTCAATCAGATCAAACAATAGCTGGAATTTTCTCTTCACATATTGAGTATTAATATACAAGATTTTAACATCTGAGAGAGAAGGAGTGGACACAACGGTAGAGATAGGGATTTTTAAGAGACATGAAGGCCTAAGAGAGAAATATTTTGTTCGAACAGTTTTAGAGAGATCACCATAAATACCCCTATCTGAAATTACTGGAATCGGGTATGAATCATTGATAGAGACATGAGAATCAATTGCATTTTCATTGGAATGTAGAGTAATCGCACTCATCTCGCACGAAGGAGCGCACAAGGGAGCTCCTTTGTCCCGCTCCTTCGTATGCGCGACAAGTCGTGCACTGACTTGATTATGGCGATTATGTAGAGAAAATCTGTTGGGCTGGTTATGATGATAATCCCAACAGAGCATGCTTCACTTTCAAACACCCTCCTTGTTTCCTGGCATAGCAGAGAAGCATTCCCATAGCCACAGTGGAAACTTTGTAGATTGTGATGCCTTCCAATAGACCAGTAGAAAAGGCTATTGTAGTTCATGAGCTTTGGAGAGCACACATATCCCCTTTTCACTCTTCTGCACCTGAAGGTAACTATATAGGCTCAAAAGCTTATATATTGCAACATCTTTTTTTTTTTTTTTTTTTAATTGGTCCAACAAAAGTTATGACACCCTATAAGAATTTCTGGCATAGCTGTGCGGTGTTGCCTCAGGACCCAATTTGTTTTGTATCATACAAAGACTGGTGGAGATATTATCTAGAAAAGTTAGAAAGTAAAAGGAATTCTGATTCAAGACTATAGACCTCCCATGTAAGACCCACTCTGTTCATTAATTGCACTATAATGCATTGTACAAAGGAAGCCCTGTTACTGATCTTATTTTATATGGTACAACTCAGGCATACTACTCTGGGTTAGCTTCAAAATGCAAAGCTTAAAAGCTAGCCACAAATCCCTCAGAAAGATATCCTCTGCGTCTTGTTTCTGATTTTTGTTTATACATATTTAAAAAGACTACATTATTTTATACAATAAAATGATTAATTCTACTGGGCATAAACAGCTTGTGGGCCCTGGATGATGTCAAGGTTGTATGCCTTCAGCTTATGCAAGATGTCTTGAGATATGAGTGGCTAGAGAATAAGCAATGAAGAAACAGGGTAACCTGTGGTCACTTTTGGTATACCCTTTCTGCATGGGGGGTATCCTGTACACTAGAGCATGTTCCATCACTGAAGGGACTCTGTTCATCTCCAGGATGAACATTATCTTGGGAATCTAGCACTATTTTACTGTACCCAAGAGGCTCACAAGCTGATCCTCTACTACTTGGCAAAAAGCTTTAGTGTGAAATAACAATCTTGCAGTATTAATGACCATACATACTCGGTAGCATATCAAAAGTATTAATGATAACAGTGTCATGCTCAAGCGCTGTCAATAAAACCTTTTACTGCTCTGTCATTACTTCTGAAATTCTATAAGCAATTCCCTTGAAATATTTCTGAACCCTTGTGTATAGTCATGCAAGAGAGTCTGATTCAGAATTAAACATGTTTGATTTTATCCTGACTTGTAGATTTTCCACGGTTAGTGGGAAAATATTTCGATTTTATGCCACAGTCTGCAGGAAAATCCACAGCAGATTTGATGATCCAGAGAAATCCACAGTGGATTCAGAGTAGCTCCCCCAGTGGATTTGTGCAGATCTGAGGCAGATGTTGCCAACATGACCCTATTACTTTGAAAACAGGTTCACAAACCAATTTGACATGGAAAATACAAACCTGCTTTTGAACCACTTTTGGAAATGTTCACGTATCTTTAATGCATAAATAACCATATGCTTGCTGGACTCAGACTGGTCCTAAAGTCATCAATAACATCATACACACTTCATTAACCAAACAGATCCCCTTTCATGTAAGGTCACTGGTGGCACTTTGGTGGAAAGGTTTGCTTTCAGGGGATAACAAGGGTACAGTACTGCTTTCATAGAGCACTTTTTAAAGATTGCGCCCTACAAGCACAGGCAACGGCCACTATAAAACTCACAGGAGAGAAACAAACTGCTGGGATGGAAATCCTGCCCATTAGTTAACATTCAGAACTGCTCTTTACCTCAGCAGCCTTGATCTGCTGCCATGTTCTGGGTTAGCACAGTGAACCAAGCAATTTTCACTGTGAATATCATATGGCAATTTGGTGGATTAAAACAATTAGGCAATAATGAAAAGTTGGTATGTGGGCAAATGTGTTTACAGCTGTGTAAAAAGATAGAGGCCAATATTTAGTACATTGTTCAGTGTGCAAGTTAACCGGCTAAGGTTAGTCGGATAAACGTCCCACTTACTATACAATCTTAAAGTTATCTGGCTACATGTAGTCGGATAACTTAAAAACCGGACCGGCTATGTCTTTAGCCGTTTATGTTTTTAAGTTATTTGGCCACGTGTGACTGGATATAGACTGGATATAGAACTAAAAGAGCCTATGGCCCGATTAGCTGTGTCTCTTCACCTAATTTTAAAGCTGTATTGGGACTTTCATCCCTCCACCTGACATCTCAATAAAAAAAAAGCCAAAATGTTACGGGATTGCTGCCCTCCCCAACAAGCCCTTTCCTCTCACTAAACTTTTTTATGTGAGGCCAGGCCTTCCCATCCCTCCCCCAAAAATGTACATTATTATCCCCGCTACACTCCCCCCCCCCCCCCCCTCTGACCGGGAGTGGGGCATGCACTTATCTGCTCCCAGCAAGGTCCAGCACAGGGGGGGGGGTGGGGGTGGATGAGAAGCCCTTGTCTCAGTCAGCAGGGAACTTGCACAACCTGGATTGGCCACTGTTGGACACAGGATGCTGGGCTCCATGGACCCTGGTCTGACCCAGCACGGCAATTCTTAGGTTCTATTTTAATTATTTTTTTAAGAAAAACCTCCTGCTACTTTCGAGCAGTTCATAAAAAGCTCCATCTTCCTAGAATTTAACTCACATCTCAAGTAAATGAGAAACACTCCAACCCCTCTGGGGATATCATTAGTCTGGAAATGAAAAAAACAAAATGGTTTTACCTGTCCAAACACTATCTCCTTTATTGCAAACTTTAGCAATAACCTTTGACAGTCCGAATTTGTAAACAGCCGCACTCAAGAAGAAAATTCGAGCTTCCGTAGAACACACGGCACGTTGCTGCTAACGCTTCTCGTGCACAGGTTACAACACATGCAGAATTTATTGATTTCAATTGCCAGGTACTAGTCTTTAATATAAATTTCCTTTCTTTGAATGTAACGCGGGTAAACAAATCCCAGAGCATAAGCCTGGAACTGCAGCAGAGGCACCAGATGCAAACTGTGCACGCTCAAGAGGCATGGAATGAATTCAGAATGAGAATGGATTGTGAAAGTAATGCAGCCTGGATTCCGAGCATATTCCGGCCTATTGCAAGATCCAAAACCAGTCAGTACAAAAAATACAGTATCACATGTGTGTTAGCCTCAAACGATGCACATTGCAGCAGGGTTTGAACCTCAACATGGGTATGCTCGCTGGGTCTAACTGTTCGATCACGTGTGGCACGAAGCAATTGGATTCCATTCCATGCAAGATTAGCTTTGACATTTTTTTGAAAATATTTGTTCCTGGGCTATGCAAAATTCCCCCAGCTAAGGACATCATGTCAACAGATGCATTGAGGGCGTTGCTGTGTGCCATGGAGTCTGCCCTTAGAGCCCAACTTTCACGTCTGTCCGCAGTACAGAATTTGTGCATGTAAGTGGATGCGCGGAGATTTATGCAAGTATTTTGTAAACCATGTTTCGGGTGACCCATGGCTTACAAAATACTGCGTTTTTCTGGCCCGAAAGTATGTGCGCATGTTATAGTAAATGTGTATATTTCCAATGCTGGAAAATACTTTCTTTAATTCTATTTTACAAACATGCATGTATATTTTCCATGTGTAAAAATATATACCACTTCTGCCTAATAACCCCGATTTAAATGCGGAGGCAGGTATTTCATAACATATGCACATATTCCCTTCTGGAAATGAATACTTGCTCACAGTCTTCGTCTCACCGGTTTGTCGAAACCTCCACAAGTTCAACCAGCCCCTCTGGCACGTCCCCCGGAACCCACACCTGCTCACTCTGACTTCCCACCCAAAAGTGCTCGACTCCATCAGCAGGTGTAAAAACGTTCAGACAAGTTCTTGAAAAATAGAAACTTGTGTCTGCACTTCCGAAGTCTGCCCTGGATCCCCCTTTATTTCTCTGGTCAAATGTTTGTGCCATACTGCGACTATGTGCGTACTCTCGAGGTTTATACACGCGTACATGATACTTACACACATTGGGATAGATTTTCACAGGGTTGCGTGCATAAGATACGCGCGCAATCCCCGAAAACCTACCCCTGCCTCCCCCTGCTCGCGCCGAGCTTATCTTGCATAGGCTCGGTGGCGCGCAGGTTTGCAAAAAGGGGCAGGGTCCAGGGGGCGGGGCGTGGCCTGAGCTTCCAGGCACAGCAGGCATTTGCCGCTGTGCCCGGGATCGCGGGCTGGCTGTTGGCCGGTGTGCATAAGTTACGCCTGCCGGGAGGCAGGCGCAACTTCTTCAACAAAGGTAAGGGGGGGTTCTAGGTAGGGCTGGGGGGCAGGTTAGGTAGGGGAAGGTGCGGGTGGGCGGAAGGAAAGTTCCCTCCGAGGCCTCGGAGGGAACGGAGGCAGGCTGCGTGGCTTGGCGCGCGCAAGTTGCACAATTGTGCACCCCCTTGCGCGCGCCGACCCTGGATTTTATAACATGCGTGCGGCTGTGCACGTATGTTATAAAATTGGGCATAGATTTGTTCGCACCGGGTTGCGCGAACAAATCTGCACCCGCGCACAGGTTTTAAAATCTGCCCCATAGATACTATTTTTACATGCAAACCTCCTTTAAAATGTACTCCTTAATGCTTAGGTTACCTAAGTTATTATGATCATGTCATTTAGGGATGTTTACTGAATATATGCTGCAGCCTGGTATTCCAGTCTGAACCTCGCTCTCTTTTAAAATCTGTGTCAAATCTTACTTTGAGGGCATGCGAGTTGGGTGAGAGGGAAAGAGACTGTTGAGGGTTAGGGGTCGAGGAGTCATCCTTGTGTGGCTGGTCGTGTTGAGTAGGAATTTCATTATTAGAATTAATAAAGTTCTACTACATAGCTCTCTTTGGTATCCTTACCTAGATGAGACAAGCTGAAATGTAACCCTCACAATTCTAGCTGTGCTGAACTGGTGCATTAACATTCAGAAATCAAACGACATCCACCAAGCATCATTTACCAGAATAAAAGCAAAAGCAGAATTTTAAAACGACAAAAAAATTAAATCATCTCTCAGCCTTTAGAAAGATTACGTGTTCAATTAATTCTAGTCTAGAAGAAAAGATGTTTTGCTACTCGAGCAGAAAAACATTGATTCCTCTCTCTCACCAAACCACTAACTATATTTGGCTTGAGAATGAGCAAATTATTGAGGCTGACACTGTGACATTCTACTGAATCAACTGCATGTTTAAACAGACTCCTTGTTTCACAGAAAAAGCCTCTCCCTACTCCAACACATCTGCCTGAAAGTGGAAGAGTCATCCATTTAGGATGAGTGACCTTATTATTTATTGTAAGGGGGGACACAACAGAACAGCAGAGATGTAATCGCAGCCTGCCTAACAGACGAAAAGTAGACCAAAGCAATTAGTTAGCGTTCATGCCAACAAGAGGTCAGATCAAGTCAGGGGGTGGGAAGCAGAGGGCGGACTCTACAGCACAGGAGGACTGGAGCTAAGATTTCTGCAAAACCAGCAAACTGATGGAAAACATCGTGGAAGGCCTGCATCCAAGATTTTCAATATGAGAAAAGAAGGCTTAGTTACAAAGGATAAACCAATGCTTATTCAGCAACTTGCATGGCTTTTAGAAGTTATTTCAAACTGGAGGATTCTGTCAGTCCTAGATACTGTCTATTCTCATATTACTTGCAAAGTGCTCTATTATTTTATTTATTTATTTAGGGGTTTGTTTTTTTTTAATACCGACATTCTCGATATACATATCAAATCAAGTCGGTTTTGACTTCTATATATGTCTACATTTTTATTGCCACACCCAGGTGAGTGCTAAGATCCGGTTGTACAGTCCCAATAAACTCAAAACGATTTGTAAGTCCAAAGGTAATATTTATTCAAAACGGCAACTCCACTGTATATATAAGATCATGCTTTAAGCAAAGGGGTCCCCCGACACGGACCCGTGTTTCGCCAAGGGCTGCATCGGGGGGGGACGCACAAGGAGATTCAAAACAATCTGTAAATAAGGTAGAAAACACAGGACTGTAACTAAATGTCGCTGTCAGTGCCATATATACAATCAAACAGTATATTCACTTACCAAGTTGAAGGGTATACACACGTAACAGGGAGCACATTTAATTGTCATTCAACATGGAGTTTTAAACACGTAAAAGGCGCCAAAAACCTTCACAAACCAATCAGCTGAGCCACACAACCCACCAATCAGAGCAACGTATTGCTATCCAATGAGCTATCAGAGAAAATGCACCCATTCAATCTCTTTATTGAGACCTACGGGGGTAACAGTGCTTAGCCGGTAAATCCAACGCTGTTCGCATCGAATCAGGTGGGCATCAAAGTCTCCCCCTCTAGGAAGGGGAGATAGCACTTCCAAAACAAAAAAGAAAATATCAGAAATTGAATGAGATAAGGCCACCCAGTGATCAACCAAGGGAGCTAATAGACGTGAATGTTTGATATTGGATCGATGTTCTATTATACGAGTCCGGATTTGTCTATTGGTCTTGCCAATGTAAAGTTTGTTACAGGGACAACGGATGACGTAAATTACACCTGTGGAACTGCAATCAGTAAAATTAAACAGGGTAAAGATTCTGCCTGAAGTAGGATCAGTAAAGTCAGACATCGTAGCAGTATGTTTACAGACTGAACAATTTCCACATGGGGCATGTACACCTCGTGTGTGTGCCAATCTGTTATGGGAAAAGTCAGAATGAGTAAGGATGTCTCTTAAATTCCTACCCCTCCGATACGTAAATCGCAGTGAGCTCTGAAAAAGTTGTGAAAAAGACAAAGCTAACCAGTGTTTCCGGACAATTGAAGCAATATTATGACTGGCTGGTGAAAATGGTAAGATGCAATTTACAGACTTGTCCGAATCAGTATGTGAGGGTAGGAACAACAATTCTCTGTTAACATATAAAGCTCTCTTAAAAGCCCGCTTCAAAATCTTCAAAGGGTACCCCCTCTGTCTGAACCGGAGTAACATCTCCTTAGCTTTGTCAAGGTACTCAACTTTCGAGGAGCACAGCCTGCGTAGCCGGAGGAACTGACCTGTCGGAATATTGGTCTTAAGATTTCTCGGGTGACAGCTATCAAATTTTAAAATCGTGTTACGATCAGTTTCTTTTCTGTATATTGAAGTCGTGAAGGTACCATCATGAAGTTTGATAAGCATGTCCAGAAAGGGAATTTGAAAATGATGTAAATTAAAGCTAAACTGCAGGTGTGGGTTGCAGTTGTTCAACCAGTCAAGAAACATAAAAAATTGGATCTCAGTCCCTAACCAAATCAATAGCACGTCATCAATATAGCGGAACCATGCATGTATGAACTTTTGCCAAACTGATGGATAAATGTAGGATTCCTCAAATTGTGCCACGTATAAACATGCAAGGCTGGGGGCCATCGTCACCCCCATAGCCGTCCCTTTAATTTGTTGATAAAAGGTATTTTCGAAACGAAAATAATTTTTCGTAAGTGCCAAAGTCGTCAGTTGCATGAGAAAGGTTGTGGGGACACGGACAGGTGCGGGTCGTTGATTAAGGACAGCCTCAATAACATGTAAAGCTTCCTGTTGGGGAATGTTGGAGTAAAGAGATGTGATATCTAATGTCACTAGTAAGTATGGTGGTGCTGGAGCCTGTAAATTATTCAACAAGGAGATAAGGTGGGCAGAGTCACGGACATAAGATTTTATCTGTGGAACTGTTGGTCTTAGAAATATATCCACAAATTTGGAGAGAGGCTCTAAGATAGAGCCAATCCCGGATACGATCGGACGTCCCGGAGGGTCCACTAAAGATTTGTGAATCTTGGGTAGAACATAAAATACTGGGATAGTGGGAAATGAGGACATGAGGAAATTAACCTCACGTTGAGTTATGTAACGGTTTGTAAAAGCATCTTGGACCAAAGTGGATATGGCATCCTTGAGAGTATCAGTAGGGTCGACTTGTAAGGGGAGGTAAAATGTGGTGTCATTTAATTGGCGACAAACCTCAGTTCTATAATTGGTTCGATCCATAATCACCACCCCACCCCCCTTATCAGCAGGTTTTATTACTATTGTGAGATCTGCTGCCAATGAAGATAATGAAGCATTTTCTTCCTTGGTTAGATTGTATCGAATAAGTTGATGAGACTGAGATAGAAGGTGAATATCCTGTTGAATTAATTTTTCAAACACAACCAGCATAGGATCCACTGGACCAGGTGGGACCCACTTAGATTTTGTAGTCACTAGAGATCCATCAGGGGTAGATTGAATATCCTGAAAAAATAATTTCAGTTTTAGCAACCTAAAAAACCTATGCAAGTGTACTTGTACATTGAAAGGATCATTTCGGATGGTGGGTACAAAAGACAAACCCCTAGACAGTGATCTTAACTCAATTTCAGACAAAGTCCGTGAAGACAAATTAAAAATTGAATCAGAGTCTATTGCCAGGGATCTGGTTGTTGTCGAGTCGTTCTGGTTGTGCGTTGAGTAGGTGGGGGGCGACCTCGGGACCTGGTACCCCGATTGCTGCGGGGTACCTGTCCCGAGTCTAAAAAAGAGGCAGCTATAGAGGCATAATGTCCCGATGATGAGGAGCCAGTTTGTAAGTTCTGATTTGGGCGAAGGTTTGGCACAGGGATGTCTTCCCCCGAGGACTCGTCAGAGGACGACTGCGCAAAAGTGACTACCCGTTTCTGTGGGCGATTTGGATTGAGCCATTGGTAAACGTAGCCCTTGGTATAATCTGTAATGTCTCTCTGAAATTTTCTAAATTTGGCTGCCTTTAAATCTTTCCTGAATTTATCAAGATTTTCTTTGAATTCAGTATATTGTTGTTCAAATGTATCCAGAGATGTGAAATTGGACCTGATCGTCTGAATACTCGTTTCCACTTCAGTCTTTAAAGGAGTGATCACCTCCTTGGTGGTCTCAATGATCAAAACCATTAAATCAAATGAACATTTGTTCAAGATCTTATTCCATCGTTCAATAAAGGCAGGATTATCCGCGTGCAATCTAGGTTCTTTCTGGATCCGTAACCCACGAGGAATTCTTCGTGCTCTACAGTATTCAGTCAATGTAGAAGCATGAAGTTCAGCGCGAGTAAGGCGTTTCTGTGTGTTGATAATGTCTATCCAGGTTATAGTGGGGAGATCCTCAGCTGTGTCTGTGAAGAATGGGGCGTCTGCAATTACTGCCTGAAAAGCCTCATCCGAGTAGCTGAAAGTCTGTTCGTCATCGGCACTGGCAGCCATTTAATGCCCACCTGATTCGATGCGAACAGCGTTGGATTTACCGGCTAAGCACTGTTACCCCCGTAGGTCTCAATAAAGAGATTGAATGGGTGCATTTTCTCTGATAGCTCATTGGATAGCAATACGTTGCTCTGATTGGTGGGTTGTGTGGCTCAGCTGATTGGTTTGTGAAGGTTTTTGGCGCCTTTTACGTGTTTAAAACTCCATGTTGAATGACAATTAAATGCGCTCCCTGTTTCGTGTGTATACCCTTCAACTTGGTAAGTGAATATACTGTTTGATTGTATATATGGCACTGACAGCGACATTTAGTTACAGTCCTGTGTTTTCTACCTTATTTACAGATTGTTTTGAATCTCCTTGTGCGTCCCCCCCGATGCAGCCCCTGGCGAAACACGGGTCCGTGTCGGGGGACCCCTTTGCTTAAAGCATGATCTTATATATACAGTGGAGTTGCCGTTTTGAATAAATATTACCTTTGGACTTACAAATCGTTTTGAGTTTATTGGGACTGTACAACCGGATCTTAGCACTCACCTGGGTGTGGAATTAGATTTAGAGTGCTTTGCTGTGCTTGGTGGCTTATGGACTTACATTTTTATTGCATCATACTCCTGAATAACTTTCAGAGAGGGCGATGCAATAATCTTCGCGGAAAGCGGGCGCTGACTTTTCAGCGCCCGCTTTCTTAACGCACGCATGGCGCCCACAAGGGGGGCACCATGCAATATGTAAATTAGGGGGGGTCGCACTAGGAAGGAGGCGCTAGGGTTGCTTGCGCGACCTTAGCGCCTCCTTGCTAACGCGACCCGCTGCGGCTGCTGGTTATGAAGACCGACTCCGGTAAACTCGGCCTCGGTTTTCATAACCGGCCGTCTGCCAGTAATGAAAATGGCCACTGATAAACTCGGCGGCCGTTTTCATTAATGGCAGACAGGCATTGGTCTTTTTTACTTTAACCGCGTCCGACAGCGGGTTATACAGTGCGCTCGGCTGAGCGCACTGTATTGCATCAGCCCCAGAGAAAAGGAAAGTAAAGACTGGATCAGTCCTAATCAACAGCTTGGCCAAAAAAGTTTTCCTTTATTCACAAATATCTTTACTGAAGCCTGAAGATGGTAACAGTCCAGGTCTTCTGGAAAGAATATATTTCGTAGAGCTTTATAGAAGAACATCACCCTATAAATGAATTGGCAAGGAAGGGACTTGGTTGGTAATCTATTTGGGGGGGGGGGGGGGAATCTGCTCATTGGTATTCTAGCTCAGTTGGAACCGGCTTCTATTGTGCAATGGCTCCATGGGTCTTACTTTGCACCTACCTGGTGATTCTCCCCGCCCTATTTTATATTCTTCTCCTAACTCTCTTAGCTCAGTCATCTCAGCAACTGTCCTCATCTGGGAGGCCATGCACCAGGGCTCCTTATGGCATTCAGTAATTGTGGGAGTTGCCATTGCATGACGACTGGGCCCCCTGCCCTCTAAGGATTGGGAGCTCTGCCAATGTGGCATGGCCAGCCCAGGGAACAGAAGCTCTAGCCTGAGAATCAAACCCAGGTCTTTCATCTGGCAACACACCGCACTGCCACTGAGTTAGCTAGAAGAAATATTGGAATCTTGGGTTTTATCCAGGCAACTTTTGAAGTTACTTGCACAAACCCTTTGAATATCAAACTCCTCAGATATAAACCCTTTATCTTCCTAGGGGCCTTAGAATTAATAAAGAACCACATCTTTTTTCCACCGATGATGCATTTGTTGAGTGTTGGAATGCCATCCTTAATAAATGTAGAACTCCAATCCTCTCAAATGGCTCTTCTCTTCTCTCCTCCCCTTCTCTAGCTTTGGCTGGACTATCCTGTCTGAGTCATTGTGCCTTCAGTGGTTATGCTCCAAAAATCTAGAATGAGATACTGCTGCCCCTACGCCATCTGACCTCACTTTCAGAAAAAAGCTAAGGCATGGCCCCTTTGTCTACAGTTTCCCTTAGCATTCCCTCAGCAGAGTCACAAGGTCTTTCTGACCTATCTACCTGCACTATCAATTAAGGATTATAAGTTATACACCCTGGCCTCTCAATGCTATTCATTGTAAATTTGATTCAGCTGGGATTGTAAATGACCTCCGATTAATGCACTGTAACTGTTAGATAAATCTGGTTTTGTAATCTGCCTTGAGGCCACTTGTGTCGAAAGTTGGAATATCAAATGTCTATAAATCAATAATTACAATTACAATTTAGTAAACCTCCAATACCAAAACAGCATTAACTGACAGCACTGAAACAGCAACAACCCTATCTATGAAAAGGCAACACTGAAAATATTACATCATCTTTTAGGAAAACAGAACAAGCCAGGATGCTATTGATCCCTACACAGAAACTACGTGCTAGCAGAATATGTCACCTCAGTCACACATGCAGAACACAGAAAGACTCTCACCAAATACAGAATAAAGAGATCAGAAAGTATAAATAGAAATATGCAGCCAAAAATTAAACTGGAAATCACAACAAGCCAGACTATGTATGCTGTGCTAAAATGAAAAAACAGAAACATTACCTTTCCTCATAAAACATCAAACAATACAATCAAGAATATAAAATCAATAATAGTAAAACCATACTAACAAACAATATTTCAAAATAGTTGATCAGGAGAATAACATCCAATAATTAAAAACTTAAATATTTAAAAAGCAATAAAATATTTCAAAATAGCTGCATGAAATAGCACCCAATAATTAAAACTAAAAAGTATTTTTTTAAAATGCCCTCCTCTCTCAAACTGGGAAATTTTGATTTCCAGGTGCCCTAAATTGTCATGGATTAGCAGGAAGAGAGGGGGGATTGTAGCAAACAAACTTTTACACACACACACACACACACACACATGCTCTTTCTTTGCAAGCTCACACACACATGCTCTTTCCCTCACTCACACACACTTCTCCTCTCACTCTGGATGCACAAGCAGCAGCAGCCTCCTGCCTCAGCCTCTGCAGCTGATGGGGCCCCTCCTTTTTCTTTGAGCCATGGGGACGACGCTGCTCCTGCTCACTGCTGCTCTGCCTCGTACTCCTTCTTTCTTCTGCCACGCAGCCCGATGCTGCGGCCTGCTCCTTCTAGTCTTGCATCTCCTTCTTTCGGCTCAAGCAGGCTCATGTGGCACTGCTTCCTCTTTGGGGCTTATTCAGGCAGGAAGGAGAGGCCATCACTGTGAGTGCTCTAGGCAGCCGCCTAGTTCATCTAGAGCGTCCAGTGGTCCAGGAAAGAGATTTGCACCGAACCTGTTCTCTGGTAGGCTGGTACATATGTGTGTGTGTGTGTGTGTGTGTGTAAAATTCCTCTGATGCCATCCATGCTGTGCAGTGTGCGATCTCTTTGGATAAACAGAGAACTTCAGTTTCCACCTTTCACAAGCACCAACCTTCACTAAATTAAAAAAAGGTGTTTTCCAATGTTTCTGTGGTCAAAAGCCTAGGAGAAAGAATGCTGGGCAGACACATGGGAAAAAAGGAGTTCGGGTTTATAGGAGGAAGTGTCTGCTGACAACCTGCCATGAACAGTTACAACCATGAGAAATCAGAAGGAAGTAAGGTTTAAAAACACAGCTGTTACCACAAAAATATATAAAGATCGAAATATAATCCTTCAAGCTGCACTGTGTTTCAAAGCCAGTAATGTGAGACCATGGATTCCTGTTCTGAGGAGGAAGAAAACAGAGTCAAAATCAATTACGTGTGTGACTGAAATTCATTGGCAATATATTCCCAAAATTTGGCCTAAAACTCCCATTGGACTTTGATATTAGTAGTGGTGAGGTGTGATAAGTGGATTATATTTAAAACATAAAGTTAAATGGTCACATGGAACCATGCAGTCTGCACTGAGGTATAAATCCTTTCAAAGGTAATTGTATTCTAGTTCTTGAACCATAAACCCATATTCCATCAAGTTACCGTTATTTTAAGATGTGGAAAGGCTGGGGGGCTTGTCCAACCAGCTGCCCTTAATGTGCCTTTAGCATCTGTTGATTAGGGGCTGGTTGCAGGGGCAACTGATTTGGAATCGTTAGTTGGTGTCTGGTTGGACAGACACATTTATGTTTGTTCAGGTGGGTTTTTGTCATGTCTCTCTTCAACGGTTACCTCACTTTCACGGAGGTGACCATCGGGTAGGCTTTCTCCCTCCCTCCCTCCCTCCCTCCCTGTTTGATGTATTGTGGGGTTTGGTTGAGCTTATAATTGTCGCAGTTTGGCAGGTAACCCAAGCCAAGGGGTTGCAATGTATGGAACTTTTGATTGTGTTGCAGGACTGGGGGAGGGGGGGGGGTGGCGAGCCCGCATAGCTGGGGGGCTGCTACGTGGGCTGTGCAATGGCAGTGAGGTCACTGCATGATTTGCTGGGTCTCTATGGCTGGGATGTGGCCTAGAGGCTTATTTTGCTGGTGGAGATCTGTTGTTTGGCGGGGGGGGGGGGGATGATAGAGGTCAGCGTGGCCACCACTGGGGCATGGTGGTGGTCGGACAATAGTTAGCAATGAATGTTGTGGGATATATTATTTATGTTAGGTTTGGTTCGGCTTTGTTGTGGTTTAATAAACTGCGGCCCTTGTTTAAACCCATTTTCCTGTGAAATGTGTATTTTGTTAAAGGGAGCAAGGGGAGAATGCCACGGTAGTCCTGCTTGCCCATGGTAGTCATAATTATTTACTTTTCTGAAGTGCCATAAAGGTTCTCATCCTTCCAATTTGCCCTTAACATGTGCTTGACAGGATCTCTGTATTTCTTGCTCATGCGTTTAACTGGTTTATGGTACTGAATGCATAAAGCAAAATTGCTTACCTTGTAATAGGTGTTATCCCAGGACAGCAGGATGTAGTCCTCACATATGGGTGACGTCACTGGCGGAGCCCTATCATGGAAAACTTTCTGTCAAAGTTTCTAGAAACTTTTGACTGGCACAGTGTGCCCACTGAGCATGCTCGGCATGCCATGATATTCTCAGCCACAGGGGTCTCTCTTCAGTCTCGTATGTAGCAATAAGCTTTAGCCAAAAATAAAATAAAACGTATCGGACCCAACTCCACGGAGTGGCGGGTGGGTTTCGTGAAGACTACATCCTGCTGTCCTGGGATAACACCTATTACAAGGTAAGCAATTTTGCTTTATCCCAGGATAAGCAGGATGCTAGTCCTCACATATGGGTGATTAGCAAGCTACAGGCTGAGTCATCTGTTTGTTGGACCAACAGAGTACAATTTGTGCAACGGGCACAACAACTGGTGTACTGTTGGAAAAGATGAGGCAGCCTGAAACCACAGCAGGTTGGATGTGGAAGGAGTTGGCACTATACTGGAAACAAGTTCTGTAAGACAGAGTGTCCGTAGGCTGAATCCTGTCTTCCTTCCTTGTCCAGGCAGTAGTGAGCTGCAAAGGTATGAAGAGAACTCCATGTTGTGGCTTTACATATGTCAGCTATTGGCACTGAACGATAGTGTGCTACTGAGGTTGACATTGCTCTTACTGAGTGTGCCTTTACTCGCCCTTGGAGAGGGAGGCCTGCTCTTTCATAGCATAACACTATACAATCTACAAGCCAGATAGAAAGAGTTTGTTCGCCCACTGCTTTCCTCGGTTTGTTTTTATCAAAAGAAACAAAGAGCTGGGTGGATTTCCTATGGGCTGCAGTGCGATCTAAGTAATATGCAAGCGCACGTTAACAGTCCAAGGTGTGTAAAGCCCTCTCTCTCTCCTTGGTGAGAGTGCGGTTTTGGGAAGAAAGTAGGCAAGACTGATTCAAGTGGAATTCCGTAACTACCTTGGAAAGAAATTTTGGGTGTGTACGGAGTACCACTCAGTCATGTAGGAATTTTGTATAGGGTGAGTATGTGACAAGTGCTTGTAACTCACTAACCCTTCTAGCAGATGTAATGGCTATTAAGAAGATAGTCTTCCAAGTGAGAAATTTAACATCACAGGAATCCATGGGTTCAAAAGGAGAACGCATGAGCCTCGTTAATACTAATTAAGGTCCCATTCTGTGACTGGTGGTCGGTGTGGAGGTTTAAGTTGAATTAAACCTCTCATAAACCTACTAACAAAGGGTTGCACTGATATCGGTGCATCCCCGACGGTATTATGATAAGCTGAGATTGCACTTAAGTGTACCCTTACGGATGAGGTCTGGAGACCAGAGTCTGAGAGGTGCCACAGATAGTCTAATAAAGATGATGTGGAGCAGGAAAAAGGGTCATTACCTCTTGTGTACACCACATGGTAAATCTTTTCCACTTAGAACGATAGTTTTTTCATGTGGAAGGTTTGCATGAAGCTACAAGCACTTGAGAGACATTAGAGGAAAGATTGAGAGGTTGCAGGATCAAGCTTTCAACATCCATGCTGTGAGGGATAGGGATTGAAGGTTGAGATGACGCAACCTGCCCTGATCCTGAGTTACGAGAGTGGGTGCTGTGCCCAGGCGAATTGGTTCTCTAATGGAAAGATTGAGGAGTATGGGAAACTATACTTGTCGAGGCCAATACGGGGCTATGAGTAACATGGACCCTTTGTCCTGTTGTAGCTTCACTAGAGTCTTGTGTGTCGGGGAAGACTATAGTGATAGGGGTATACTACCATCCACCTGGTCAAGATGGTGAGACGGACAGTGAAATGCTAAGAGAAATTAGGGAAGCTAACCAAATTGGTAGTGCAGTAATAATGGGAGACTTCAATTACCCCAATATAGACTGGGTAAATGTATCATCGGGTCACTCTAGAGAGATAACGTTCCTGGATGGAATAAATGATAGCTTTATGGAGCAATTGGTTCAGGAACCGACGAGAGAGGGAGCATTTTTAGATCTAATTCTCAGTGGAGCACAGGACTTGGTGAGAGAGGTAACAGTGGTGGGGCCGCTTGGCAATAGTGATCATAATATGATCAAATTTGATTTAATGACTGGAAAAGGAACAGTGTGCAAATCCAAGGCTCTCGTGCTAAATTTTAAAAGGGAAACTTTGATAAAATGAGAAAAATTGTTAGAAAAAAACTGAAAGGAGCAGCTACAAAAGTAAAAAATTCCAAGAGGCGTGGTCATTGTTAAAAAATACCATTCTAGAAGCACAGTCCAGATGTATTCCACACATTAAGAAAGGTGGAAAGAAGGCAAAACGATTACCGGCATGGTTAAATGGGGAGGTGAAAGAAGCTATTTTAGCCAAAAGATCTTCATTCAAAAATTGGAAGAAGGATCCAACAGAAGAAAATAGGGTAAAGCATAAACATTGGCAAGTTAAATGTAAGACATTGATAAGACAGGCTAAGAGAGAATTTGAAAAGAAGTTGGCTGTAGAGGCAAAAACTCACAGTAAAAACTTTTTTAAATATATCCGAAGCAGAAAGCCTGTGAGGGAGTCAGTTGGACCGTTAGATGATCGAGGGGTTAAAGGGGCACCTAGAGAAGATAAGGCCATCACGGAAAGATTAAATGATTTCTTTGCTTCAGTATTTACTGAAGAGGATGTTCGGGAGGTACCCGTAATGGAGAAGGTTTTCATGGGCAATGATTCAGATGGACTGAATCAAATCACTGTGAACCTAGAAGATGTGGTAGGCCTGATTGACAAACTGAAGAGTAGTAAATCACCTGGACCGAATGGTATACACCCCAGAGTTCTGAAGGAACTAAAAAATGAAATTTCAGACCTATTAGTAAAAATTTGTAACTTATCATTAAAATCATCCATTGTACCTGAAGACTGGAGGATAGCAAATGTAACCCCAATATTTAAAAAGGGCTCCAGGGGCGATCCGGGAAACTACAGACAGGTTAGCCTGACTTCAGTGCCAGGAAAAATAGTGGAAAGTGTTCTAAACATCAAAATCACAGAACATATAGAAAGACATGGTTTAATGGAACAAAGTCAGCATGGCTTTACCCAGGGCAAGTCTTGCCTCACAAATCTGCTTCACTTTTTTGAAGGAGTTAATAAACATGTGGATAAAGGTGAACCAGTAGATATAGTATACTTGGATTTTCAGAAGGCGTTTGACAAAGTTCCTCATGAGAGGCTTCTAGGAAAAGTAAAAAGTCATGGGATAGCTGGCGATGTCCTTTCGTGGATTGCAAACTGGCTAAAAGACAGGAAACAGAGAGTAGGATTAAATGGGCAATTTTCTCAGTGGAAGGGAGTGGACAGTGGAGTGCCTCAGGGATCTGTATTGGGACCCTTACTGTTCAATATATTTATAAATGATCTGGAAAGAAATAAGACGAGTGAGATAATCAAATTTGCAGATGACACAAAATTGTTCAGAGTAGTTAAATCACAAGCAGATTGTGATAAATTGCAGGAAGACCTTGTGAGACTGGAAAATTGGGCATCCAAATGGCAGATGAAATTTAATGTGGATAAGTGCAAGGAGATGCATATAGGGAAAAATAACCCATGCTATAATTACATAATGTTGAGTTCCATATTAGGTGCTACAACCCAAGAAAGAGATCTAGGTGTCATAGTGAATAACACATTGAAATCGTCGGTACAGTGTGCTCCGGCAGTCAAAAAAGCAAACAGAATGTTGGGAATTATTAGAAAGGGAATGGTGAATAAACAGAAAATGTCATAATGCCTCTGTATCGCTCCATGGTGAGACCGCACCTTGAATACTGTGTACAATTCTGGTCGCCGCATCTCAAAAAAGATATAATTGCGATGGAGAAGGTACAGAGAAGGGCTACCAAAATGATAAGGGGAATGGAACAACTCCCCTATGAGGAAAGACTAAAGAGGTTAGGACTTTTCAGCTTGGAGAAGCGACGACTGAGGGGGGATATGATAGAGGTGTTTAAAATCATGAGAGGTCTAGAACGGGTAGATGTGAATCGGTTATTTACTCTTTCGCATAGTAGAAAGACTAGGGGGCACTCCATGAAGTTAGCATGGGGCACATTTAAAACTAATTGGAGAAAGTTCTTTTTTACTCAATTAAACTCTGGAATTTGTGGCCAGAGGATGTGGTTAGTGCAGTTAGTATAGCTGTGTTTAAAAAAGGAGTGGCTAAGTTCTTGGAGGAGAAGTCCATTACCTGCTATTAAGTTCACTTAGAGAATAGCCACAGCCATTAGCAATGGTAACATGGAATAGACTTAGTTTTTGGGTAATTGCCAGGTTCTTATGGCCTGGATTGGCCACTGTTGGAAACAGGATGCTGGGCTTGATGGACACTTGGTCTGACCCAGTATGGCATTTTCTTATGTTCTTATGTTCTTGGTTATTAGTGGTATCGGGGGATACGCGTATAGAAGGCCTGAATTCCAGTGGCGAGCAAAGGTGTCTTTGGGTAACTGGTTTCTCTGCTTGTGCAGGGAGCAAAAGTTGTCCACTTTGTGATTCAGTGCTGATGCAAAGAGGTCTACTGTCGGTTGACCCCAACGCTGAAATATCCTGGTCGCTACTAAGGGATCCAGGGACCATTCATGAGGTTGGAATTGGCGACTGAGGCGGTCTGCCACTACGTTGTGAATGCCTGCCAGATAAGTGGCCCGGAGAAACATTGAGTGTGTTAGGGCCCAGTCCCAAATTTGTGCTGCTTCTTGACAAAGGAGATACGAGCCTGTACCTCCTTGTTTGTTTATGCACCATATGGCTACTGTGTTGTCTGTTTGTATCAGAACAGTCTTGTGGGAAAGGCAGTCCTTGAACGCATGCAGCGCATAACATATAGCTCGAAGCTCTAGGAAATTTATTTGAAATGTGGCTTCGAATTTCGTCCAAGTACCTTGAGTTTGGAGATGTCCATTGTGTGCTCCCCACCCTAAGGTGGATGCATCTGTAGTTAACGTTACTTGTGGAATTGGTTGTTGGAAAGGTAGGCCTGTGAGCAAGCTGTTCATGTTCGTCCACCAGAGGAGCGAGGACCGTAGTGGTTGAGTTATTTGAACTGGATAAGACAGTGGTTGAATGGCTTGTATCCACTGCCCTCTCAGTGTCTATTGAGTGACCCTGAGTATGTCCATTGAGTGACCCCCTAATCTGGCCATAGGAGTGACATGAACTGTGGAGGCCATGTGACCCAGAAGAGTGAGGCACTGATGGGCTGTCACATGAGTCTGGGTACATAGAAAGCCTGCTAATGAGGTGAGTGTCTGTGCACGGTCTTTTGGAAGGAAAGCTTTTGACATAATGGTGTTTAATTCTGCTCCGATGAATTGTAACAGGTGAGATGGTATGAAATGGGATTTCTGGTAGTTGATTAGGAATCCCAATGAATGGAGTAGATTTATTGTGAGCTTGAGAGTGTTGAGAGCTCCTTGTCTTGTTTGGATTCTGATGAGCTAGTCGTCCAGATAAGGAAAAACGTGTACGCCTTCCTTGTGCAAGTGGGCTGCTGCCACTGCCAGGCACTTTGTGAACACTGGAGGTGCTGAGGCAAGGCCGAATGGTAGAACCTGGTACTGGAAATGTTGATGTCCCACTAGGAATCGCAGATACTTGCGATGAGGAGGGAATATTGGTATGTGAGCATAAGTGTCGTGAAGATCCAGAGAACAGAGCCAATCTCCTTTTTGAAGTAGAGGTAACTGTTGTAGATTTCCTCCTGAAAGGGGGAGGAGTTAGCAATCTGTAATAAATCTCTTCCCGGAGAGGGAGGAGTTAACAATCTGTTATGGAACTCCTCCAGGAGAGGGAGGAGTTAGTAATCTATTATCAATCCGCTGCTAGGAGTTAGCGATCTGTTATAAGTCCGCTAGGAAGTTGGCAACCAGTTATGGATCACTCCGCCAAAGGAGAGGAACTAACAATTGTAATACTCCGCAGGTGGGGTTAATGATCTGTAGTGGGTTGGCTTCCCACAGAGTGGCAGTCTGTATAATACCATTCTAGTAGTGGAAGGAATGAACACTTAATGTAAATTGGTTAATCCCTGGGCCGATGGCAGATGACAGCGCCCCCAGGAGGATATTCCGAGAGGGACCACCGGCTAGGCTGGAGTATGGAGACAAACACAGATAGTTCTTTTATTAGACAGGAAGTAGAACCACCAGAGGTGGCAGTAGTGAGCTGATGTGCCCAGCAGGGCTGAAGTCCCTCAGATACTGTAATTGCGGTCTCTGGGTTGCTGAGCTGTAGAGAGAGACTATAGGTAGTGAGTAGACAGGGTATGCTGGATACATAACCAGTATTAGATGATACACTCACAATTGTAGATATCTGTAATGGCTTCTATGCAACAGAGAATTCTGGAGACCTGGAATATGACAGCTTTAAGAACTGGGAAATAAATGAGAAGCTGAGCTAGCAGCAAACAGATTCCCAGTCACAGATTAATTCACTGATTTTGGCACTAGGTTCCTGCTTCTGCATATGTGGGTTATATAGTGTACAATAGGTACGTGTTTCTAGAAGTGCCATACTTAGTTCTGGTTTTGTATACACAGTATATTTACTGTTTCATTCTGAAAGCTAAACTAAGTGAGGACCCTTTGAGATTGTCAGCATAATGGCTTAGTCTTAAACCCTGTGAGCTAGGAGAGGAAAGAGCGTGGAGGGAAGGGTGCCCATTCAGAGCAGCTCCTCCACGGAGGTTGCTGGAATGGCTGCTCCCTGCTGTATATAAAAGCAGTGGGCAGCACTTCACAGTGTGGCATCTTGCTTAGAAGTTAGAGAGAGTAGGAGTGTTTTCTTGAGTTTCACAGCCTGGGCCAATATCCAAGTGGAAAGGGGACCGATGCCTTCTTGTGCGCTAGTCCCATACTGGATTTGAGACTTTTTGATGTTTTTTGCCTTTTTTGAGGATTCCTTTTTGCAAGAGCCCCAGTACCCCTGGTAGGAAGATTTCCAGGTATCTGCCAGCTAGGTTAGATCAGGGCATAGGGAAGACTCCAAGGCTCTATAGCTCACATAGAGGGGGCTGGACCTGAGGTCACCCTCTGCAGGAAGACTCCTGAGATTGTTTTATATTTTTGTGAAGCGTTTTTTCGAATTCACAGGAGAAAATGTGTGGCCACCCTTCTTTCCTGAAGAGTTGTGTTCCCTGCTACTGGACTTTCCCTAAGAAAGTCCTGATTGTTTCAACTGAAGAGGAGAACTGTGAGTAAGACTCTGTTTCATACATTTGAGGACACCCAAGTGGAGTCTTCACATTGGGAGAGATGCACTTTAGGAAGACTGTGCAAAGACTGTAATCCTTTTTTGCCATTAGTATTTTTGGAATGGGGTTTTCCGTCCCAACTAAGGATACCCTGCCCATTTGGGGTCCTTACTCATCCAAGCCCTGGAGGTTGAGAGTTTCTCTGCCAAATACTGAGAAACACTTGCACAGATACAATTGGAGAACTGTAAATTCCATCTTGCGCCATGAACTAAGGTGAACGATGTGAACAGCGCCATTTTGCTAAGTCTGTCAGTAGAGATTTATTTTTGGTGAACACAAAAGGAATAGATGCCGTTATCTTTTCCAAATACTTTATTGATGCAGAGACGTTCCAGATAAATTGCCCGACTCTGGCCGAGTTTCGCGGCCTTCTAGCCGCTGCCTCAGGGGCTACAAATAAACAATCAGTATTGAGCAAATAAATATCTCACAATAGATATTGAGCAAATAAATATCTCACAATAGATATATTATTAAGATCTTATAAATATTAAAAAGAAATTTATATAAATCAATAAACATCTTTTTTAAACATTATAAAGATCTAAATTTAAAATCAGACTAATGAATTTCAATAAAAAAGTTAAAATACATAAATACACATAGAAATAAATACATAAATAAATAACAGTGACGTTAGACAATAACCTTTAGACAATACTTTACCTCCAAAATTCAAATCATTAATAATGTTTGATCCACTCAAATCAGATAATGTGCCAACGATGATAAAACAACTAGAAGAGAAATAACCACCATTGCAATATGTGTCAGTTTCACAAAAAACTTAATATATTTCAAACAACAAATTACCACATATGCATATCTCAAAATATGATATTAAAATAAACCAGCACACCAAATAGTAAAACTATTGTAAAAAATTAATTAATTATATAAAAATCTGTCATACAAAAATCTATTATATAAAAATTATTATATAAAAATACAATAAAAATTCAGCTAGAGAGTGTTTCTAACATCAGAGGATGTTCTGACTAAAAACAGAATATATAACAGCGAACTGCTAATAATGTATAAGATACTCACTTAATGATAAGCTACCGCTAAAAATAAAAAACGTAATAAGCTATTAATTATAATAGTGGCTAACTATCAATGATACAAAAAACTTAGAAATATTGATGTTTAAATATGTATCTAAGCTCAATTTTGCATATGAACCACAATCTTCGCTATTTAACTAGTATAAACCACGCTTTGGTAGCCATTTTCAAATGCTAATTTTGGCGCCAAAAATTCTTAACAATCTTGACAAACCAAAGCTAAGTAAGTTCTCAATTATATGGAAAAAACTCTATAGATAGTATGAATTTGAATTTAAAATAGCAAAGGAATAGTTACTATATCGATTTTTACACTTCACTAAAATTATGCACTGCGGTCTGAGGAATTAGTGTTATCGGAATCCTCTCTAGTGCGAACTAATGATGGCTGTGTTTGTCGGCGTTGCGGTTGCAGAAACCATGTTCATGTTATCTTTAGATCCAGAATTATATTCCAAAGTATGATCTCTGCTGTGCAACAATTGCAAGCCTTGTCTCAATAAATAATTTAAAGCACCAAATTCGAAGAATCAGATAGTGTCTAAACAACAAAATATATAATTAAAAACTACTGCTAGAGTCAATAGCTGTTAGTAATTGACTATCAATAATATATAAAACATCAAATATTGCAACATGTAGCATAAACTATTTTAAAATTACCTTCACAACGATGGGTCCAAACACAGATTTGTGTGTAAACCGCAGTCTCTGCTATGCAGCTAATGTGAGCTGTCTTTCGGTAGCCATTTTTAAAGTGTCACTTTTGGCGCCGAAAAAATATCACAAAGGGGGCGTGGTTAGTATCTATTCGAAACATGTCAATCACAAAGGGGGCGTGGTTGGTGTCCCGATTCTTACACTTTTTTCGGACTGTGCACTGCGGTACATGAAAAACTTCTTCAATGAAATAAGCATATTAAACTAATCAGAGGCTGTTAATATACAAACGTTGCCTTTCATATATTAACGTTCACAAAATAGGCGTGATAGTTATCTAAATACTGATATTTCAATAAAATTGTAGAAACACTCTCCAGTGAAAAGAAAGTGGAACTTTAAATAACTACTGTTCACAACTTTCCTAACAACAATCCAATCTATTGGTGTGGTGTGTATTTCAATAATATTGTTAGGAAAGTTGTGAACAGTAGTTATTTAAAGTTCCACTTTCTTTTCACTGGAGAGTGTTTCTACAATTTTATTGAAATATCAGTATTTAGCATCAGTATTTAGATAACTATCACGCCTATTTTGTGAACGTTAATATATGAAAGGCAACGTTTGTATATTAACAGCCTCTGATTAGTTTAATATGCTTATTTCATTGAAGAAGTTTTTCATGTACCGCAGTGCACAGTCCGAAAAAAATGTAAGAATCGGGACACCAACCACGCCCCCTTTGTGATTGACATGTTTCGAATAGATACTAACCACGCCCCCTTTGTGATATTTTTTCGGCGCCAAAAGTGACACTTTAAAAATGGCTACCGAAAGACAGCTCACATTAGCTGCATAGCAGAGACTGCGGTTTACACACAAATCTGTGTTTGGACCCATCGTTGTGAAGGTAATTTTAAAATAGTTTATGCTACATGTTGCAATATTTGATGTTTTATATATTATTGATAGTCAATTACTAACAGCTATTGACTCTAGCAGTAGTTTTTAATTATATATTTTGTTGTTTAGACACTATCTGATTCTTCGAATTTGGTGCTTTAAATTATTTATTGAGACAAGGCTTGCAATTGTTGCACAGCAGAGATCATACTTTGGAATATAATTCTGGATCTAAAGATAACATGAACATGGTTTCTGCAACCGCAACGCCGACAAACACAGCCATTATTAGTTCGCACTAGAGAGGATTCCGATAACACTAATTCCTCAGACCGCAGTGCATAATTTTAGTGAAGTGTAAAAATCGATATAGTAACTATTCCTTTGCTATTTTAAATTCAAATTCATACTATCTATAGAGTTTTTTCCATATAATTGAGAACTTACTTAGCTTTGGTTTGTCAAGATTGTTAAGAATTTTTGGCGCCAAAATTAGCATTTGAAAATGGCTACCAAAGCGTGGTTTATACTAGTTAAATAGCGAAGATTGTGGTTCATATGCAAAATTGAGCTTAGATACATATTTAAACATCAATATTTCTAAGTTTTTTGTATCATTGATAGTTAGCCTCTATTATAATTAATAGCTTATTACGTTTTTTATTTTTAGCGGTAGCTTATCATTAAGTGAGTATCTTATACATTATTAGCAGTTCGCTGTTATATATTCTGTTTTTAGTCAGAACATCCTCTGATGTTAGAAACACTCTCTAGCTGAATTTTTATTGTATTTTTATATAATAATTTTTATATAATAGATTTTTGTATGACAGATTTTTATATAATTAATTAATTTTTTACAATAGTTTTACTATTTGGTGTGCTGGTTTATTTTAATATCATATTTTGAGATATGCATATGTGGTAATTTGTTGTTTGAAATATATTAAGTTTTTTGTGAAACTGACACATATTGCAATGGTGGTTATTTCTCTTCTAGTTGTTTTATCATCGTTGGCACATTATCTGATTTGAGTGGATCAAACATTATTAATGATTTGAATTTTGCAGGTAAAGTATTGTCTAAAGGTTATTGTCTAACGTCACTGTTATTTATTTATGTATTTATTTCTATGTGTATTTATGTATTTTAACTTTTTTATTGAAATTCATTAGTCTGATTTTAAATTTAGATCTTTATAATGTTTAAAAAAGATGTTTATTGATTTATATAAATTTCTTTTTAATATTTATAAGATCTTAATAATATATCTATTGTGAGATATTTATTTGCTCAATATCTATTGTGAGATATTTATTTGCTCAATACTGATTGTTTATTTGTAGCCCCTGAGGCAGCGGCTAGAAGGCCGCGAAACTCGGCCAGAGTCGGGCAATTTATCTGGAACGTCTCTGCATCAATAAAGTATTTGGAAAAGATAACGGCATCTATTCCTTTTGTGTTCACCTGACGGTATCATAGATCGCCTACCTCTTTGTTTTCTGAGATTTATTTTTGGACTCTCTTTCTGAGCGTCACATCCTTTAAGGTTGAACGAGAACCATTACCCCCAGGGCAATAAGTAAAGAGTCACCTCAACCATCCTGAGCCTTGGAGGATTTTGTCCGTCTGCACTGGAAAGAATCCTGTCCCAGGGCCCTTGGACTGTGTCAGAAGAAAGTTAAGGAAATTAGTTCCATGACCCTCATGTACCGCTGCCCTCCTGGCTGGAGAGGGGGATTCATACATATGGTACTATTTGGGCTTTGCATCAGGTTCGTATTCAGCCAATTTAGGTGGCAGATGGTCTCTTCATGTGCTTTCTGAACTACATAAAACTACATATTTTTAGGTCAGTTTTTAAGTTTATTCAAGGATGTGGATAAAAGATCGGCAGCACTTGCTCAATACACTTACTTAAACTCTCCTTAAGGGCTACAGGATGATCAGAAGACACAGGCACTAATGACATACATCACTGATAAATTAGCGGTAATGAGTCATTTACATTTACTGCTTATAGCACTCTATACAGTCAATTTTCAATCACAAAAACTAACGTACACATATCACTCACACCTCTCCTTAATACCATACACAATACTGCTCAGCCTACAGGTACCCAAATATTTTTGGCCAGAACAGGGATTACAGTATCCATTAACTAACACCATATATAGGAAATATATACATGATTTATTAGCAGCTTGAGTGTTCTTGTAAAGCTCCTTCCAGATTCCTTAGCCTTTCTCCCTGGTAAGCTGGATAGCTACTAGTCCTTCAATAGGAGGAACCATCATGACGAGGCTGTCAAAGACAATAACTCTCAGGATTGTGACAGGGTATGTACCCAGGAACCCCAGAACACCTTAAGAACAGGGCCTCGCTATCTGGACCCAGTCCACCTTAAGACATGGAATTCTGGATTCAGGCTGTCTCCTCTGGCCCGTGGATATAATGTAGGCTGAGAAGAGAGCAAAGGAAGGCCTGGGACTCCAGGAAAGTGAGTGAGAAGGGATCGGCAGCCCGAAGTATGTTGTGTGAACTGTGAATGTTGGTGGATTTGTTGCATTGTAAAATAAAAGATTTTTAAAAAGAAAAAAGCCTTGATGACTCATTCCGGTGCCACACCTTTCTTAATTACCGCATCTACATAGGCGAGGAAGGAGACAAAGAGGTAACTGAGCTGGGAACTTACTGTATCGCAAGGCAAGACAGAAATCACAACTGATGGCACAATAACCCAATTCTAAACAATCCCATTTGATGAGGCAATGAATTGAGAAAGGTAAAGATATTAATACAGGGAACACAGGCGCATATACTAGAATGACTGGACAAGCTCCACTTCCAAAAATGTTACACATCAAAAATGCACACACAGTTGAAGACCTACCATTATAACCATACAGCACAGATGGGAAAACTTGAAAAATAAGAAAATATTTGATCAGATTCAAAAACACAAACAGATACAACAGGCATCCTTTCCCCCGAGTATGTACAGCAAACCAGCAAGACTTACAGTCAATACCTCAGGCATTTGAAACAGCATGAAGCTATGCACCCACTGCAGGACAGGTGCTCACTTTTTTGCTGCCCTGTGCAAACAATTACTGTACTGCTCCCCCCCCCCCCCCCCTATTCATTTATTCTCTGTCCCGGACCCTCCAAAAAAAAAAAACCATATGTACTTATGTACAATTTTTACTAATTCCACTATAACAAGTTGGTTGGTATTTGCAAGTACAATCCAGCATCTACTATAAAGTATTAATGATAATATTCAACATCATTCACTCCAATAACACCGGCTTGTTAGGAGAAACACACTACAACCGTACAATCTTCAGTGAACACTAAGATCTCAAAAAAAGGTCTACTGACTATTCCCACAATACAGAGCACAATTCTGATGCAAATAAGAGATTGCGTGTTTTCCATAGCAGGTCCAAAGCTCTGGAACTCTCTGCCTGAGACGTTACGTATTTTACCAGATAGAAAGATTTAAATGTCAATTTAAATCATAGCTATTAAAAAATGCATATAATTTAACTTAAAAACATCAGAATATACAGAACACAAAGACAAGAAGGAAAAAAGATAATAATCGAATCATGAAGAATAAATCAAACGAGAGAATGCGAGATTCTCAAAACAAACCACTGACTAAGATGTGAAACTATCATTTTGTTTTTAATTATCTGTACTCTTTGCCATATGTACTAGATTCATTTTAATATGTACTAGAAAATTTCTCGATAGATCTTGTTTGTTGTTTGAATTATAATTATGAATGTCACTTTGTAAACCATTGTGATCTTTACTTGGAATGACGGTATATAAAGGGGTAGATTTTCAGAGCCCTGCTCGCCTAAATCCGCCCAAAACCGGGCGGATTTAGGCGAGCAGGGCCCTGCGCGCCGGGAAGCCTATTTTACATAGGCCTCCCGGCGCGCGCAGAGCCCCGGGACTCGCGTAAGTCCCGGGGTTCTCGGAGGGGGGCGTGTCGGGGGCGTGTCGGGGGGCGGGCCCGGTCGTCGCGGCGTTCCGGGGGCGTGTCGGCAGCGTTTTGGGGGCGGGTACGGGGCGTGGCTACGGCCCGGGGGCGTGGCCGCGCCCTCCGTACCCGCCCCCAGGTCGCGGCCCGGCGCGCAGCAGGCCCGCTGGCGCGCGGGGATTTACGTCTCCCTCCGGGAGGCGTAAATCCCCCGACAAAGGTAAGGGGGGGGTGTAGACAGGGCCGGGCGGGTGGGTTAGGTAGGGGAAGGGAGGGGAAGGTGAGGGGAGGGCAAAGGAAAGTTCCCTCCAAGGCCGCTCCGATTTCGGAGCGGCCTTGGAGGGAACGGGGGGAGGTAGCGCGGCTCGGCGCGCGCAGGCTATACAAAATCGATAGCCTTGCGCGCGCCGATCCAGGATTTTAGTGGATACGCGCGGCTCCGCGCGTATCTACTAAAATCCAGCGTACTTTTGTTTGCGCCTGGAGCGCAAACAAAAGTAGGCTGTTCGCGCTCGTCTGAAAATCTACCCCAAAATGTCTAAATAAATAAAATGACAACATGGGCTAACTTGCAGAAATCTATAAAAACTACAGGAACAGCTGGAAGAGTGTCATTCTCCTTGAGATTTCATTGACTCTACTAAGATACAGACTAAAACATTCATAGGTCAATAATGGAGAGCCTACTGGGCGGGTAAGAGACTCTGATAAATGTACCCCGCTATTTTTATCCAGACATTCAACAGCACTTATCTCCCTAAAAATTGAGGATACATTTAAGGCAGAAAGTTTTGTGGATGGAGTTATTCACACAAATTTAGCTGGATAGCACTCAACCTTGCACCACCTGGGTACATTTTAAAAGCCTGCTCCAGCACAAATTTAACTGGTTAAAGGAGAGAGATTTTGAACGAATAAGATTTATGCAGCTAAAATTTGTTTTTAGCCAAATTGTTTGAATATTGAGCTTTCAGTTCTTAAATTTATGTTAAACAAATAAATAAAAGATGAATATTTATTTATTTATTTAGAACTTTTCTATACCGACTTTCCAATAACAGAATTACTGATCAATTCGGTTTACATTTTGAACAATAACAGTGACAAGCAAATGTCTTACAGAGAACAGGAAGAATAACTTGGAAATGAATATATGGGGTTAAACAAAGAAATACAATATACATAGCCTAATATAGGCAGAGGCAGATAACTTCTGTGTAGGGTTGTGTATAGCTTTTAAGACTGTCAGGAGGTTGGGAATTGCATTTTGTACTTTTGGGCTGCCAAGGAGTTAAAGTTGAAGAATTCTTTGGGGAATTCTTTGTGATGTTCTATGGAATTCTTTGTGTTGTTCTATGGGTATTGAATAGGGGTTCAAAGAGTTTTTAGAATTGAACTTGTCTAGTTCTTGTATAGTTCTCTTATATATATGTACAAAGAACAGATTTCCTAATACATGTCTCCAAATATTGTAGCTAGGTAGTACTGATATCAACATTCTCAGCTTGTGATTATGTGACGTTGCTGTAGGCTCTCTCCTCAACACCTCCAAATTTACTAGTATTTATTAAAACCAAAGCTGCAGAGATGCATGACAGGATTGCTAATAGCACATGGTAAAAAGCACTAAAGAGAGGGAAGCATCTATACTGGTGTCAATTATCACATTATAGGCATTCTGGTTATTAACAATATTGTCACAGCACTGTAGAAATCATGAAAATTCTGTTTTTAGAAAAGGCTCAACAAACTTGAAATCTATACCTTGCAAAAGAATATATAGTACCATCAAAAATCTTGTATGGGATTAATTCCAACATTTAGGACTCATGAATGCATACACTATTGGTACTGATTGCATGTAATTTGTCATGATACAGAGTAGCAGATACCTGGAATAACCTACCAGCGGAGGTGGAGTAAACCAATACTATGACTGCAGAATCGGCCAGAACTAGACTCCCTTCAAAGGGATCTCCTCAGGCAAATGGTGATGGAACTTTTCAAAATTCAAGTTACACGCCCTGGAATGCCTCATTTATGTGGTGGGAGTGATATTGGATGCAATTCTTTTAAATGGAGAAAGCATTTCTAATGTTTGGGTAGGCTCCCACCTTAGTATCAGTGATCATCAAATGGTATGGTCTGAAATATCAGCCAAGGGAATAGTCACTGCTTGTTACCAGCATTAATAGCATGGGATTAATTTAAAGTCTGGGTATATGCCAGGAACTTGTGACTTGGATTGGCCACTGTTGGAAACAGGATACTGAGCTTGATGGACCCTTGGTCTGACCCAGTAAGGCATGTTCTTATGAGATATCACTCAAATATCAAAGTCCTAGACTTTTAAAAATACTGGCTTTACTAAAATGGGAAAGCAGCTAAAGGAGGCACTGGTTGGGTAGGAGTATGTACATGAAGTTGAGGAACAGTTTGGGTACTTGCCAGGTTCTTGTGGCCTGGTTTGGCCTCTGTTGGAAACAGGATGCTGGGCTTGATGGACCCTTGGTCTGACCCAGCATGGCATGTTCTTATGTTCTAACAGTGAGCTAAGCTAAAAGGAGCTATAGAAAAAACAACAAATCTTGAGGTTAAGAAAGCAGCTAAAAAGAAGCAAATAAAGAGACTGATGGGCATTCAAAACAAAAAGGAGCAGAGGTAAGAATATACAGTCAAGCTAAAAGAGGTGGTGAAAGCAGTGAGAATGACAAAGGTAAAAGTGGAAAATGAAGATGAAGTAATGATGACAGATAAGAGAAAAGAGGAAGCCCAGAGGTGGGATTGTAAGATAAAGAGGAGACAAGAAAGAAATAAGTAACAGGGATGAGGAAAAAGCAAAAATGCAAAACAAACACTGTTTGCTATTCTCTGAAAATCGTTGGAGAAGAACCAGCACTTATTGGAAAGGGAAGATATGGTAATGTGGTAGTGACCATGCCTTTTATGGAAGAAAGCATGTGGAACTAGAAAACCAAAGTGGCAAAGCCATGGAAATGAACAGCATACATCGTAGAACATTAAGGGAGCTCCGAGAGGTCATGGCATGTCCACTGAAAGACCAGTTCCATAGATCTCTGGAGACTGGCATGGTTCTTGGGGAATGGAGAAGTGCAGATGTAATCCATCTTTATGAAAGGGGCAATACGGAGGAGACTGGAAATTATAGGCCCGTTGGTACAAACATTAATGGAAATTATTCTGGAGTAAAGGAAAGTGAAGTATCTTGAGTTCAGTGGGTTGCATGACCTATGGCAACATGGGTTTACCAAAGGGAAATAGTGTCAGGTGAATGTAATCGATTTCTTCGATTGGGTGATTAGAAAATGATATCAAGGGTATATATACTTGGATTTCAGCAAAGGTTTTAATAAAACCTTTATTTCTAGGAAGCTCATAAATAATCCTGGGAATGGCCCCCAAGATGGTGGACAGAGATTTGCACCTGCACTTTCAGCAGATGCTTTCTGCAGCCAAAGCGCTGCGCATAGTTTTGAAGTGCCAAAACTTTGTGCATTGTTGCCACCTCTCTTAACCCCGCTTTGGGAACACCTCTAGGAAAAGGTGGGTAAGAGCACAGGCATTGTGAAACAATGGGCACACTTTCATCCACATACAGGAGGGACAATTTTCAAAATGCCCTTTTACCAAGGCAATCACTTTGGATGTGTAAATGGCTTTTGAAATTGCCCCCAATATGAGGTTCGAAGGGAATAGATTGAGGAGAAACATCAGGAAATGTTTTTTCTGGAAAGGGTGGTGGAAGAGTGGCACACTTTCACAGAAAAAATGCTGGCAACTAAAACAGCAACAAAGTTTAAGAGGGCATGGGATAAGCACAGAGATTTCTTACTTGCTAAAAGTAGAGAAAGAAGCAAGCATGATCTAATGATATGTATTCGGGTGTTTATATTACTGTTTCTCGCCTGATTCAATATCAGGGCTGCCAGAGTGCATGGCAAAGAGGTTAATATAAAATGTTAGAAGTCCTAGACTTAAAACAATCATCCACATAGCCAGGTCTATCTGGCAGGCTTAGGGTTACCAACTGGCTCCAGATTTGCCCAACAGAGTTGATTTAATTCTGGATTTATTCCATTGCATGTAGGGACCTGTAATTCTGATTTCCCTATTGCATTGTCTAAGAAAAGGAAGTCAAGCATCTGCATGCAGTGGGGTAAACCCTAGAGTGGATCAATCCTATCGGGTGAATTTGGAATCGGTTGGCAACCCCTAGACAGGCTATGCAAAAAACCTAGCAAACTCTCTCGGAATGGTAGCTATTTAGATCATACTGCGATGACAAAATCAAACTAGCAGTTGGATCTGTCTGGCAGAATGCAAGTTCTATAATTAACTGGAAGTCCTAGCAGAATCATAGGCGCTTACATAGCTGAGTTTGTCTGGCAGGCTAGGCAAAGGAATTAGGGTGTTTGAGAAATGACCACGCAAGTTTTGCTGGCTATTGATATTACTATTGAGCCTTGTAGTTAAGCATAGCAAAGATGGGTGCAGGAGGGAATTAAATGGGGATTTTGTGTGCTCATCTAACCAAGATGGTGGCAATCAAAGAAGGAAGACAAAAAAGTGTGTCATGAATGAGGAGAAATCTTGCAGGTGGTCACACTCTAAGGTTGGCAGCTTCGATGTACTCTTCGCAAGGTGGACAGGAGAGTAAACTGGATGGACCGATGGCCTTTTACTGCCATCCATTACTATACAAAATTTAAGCATGCTTGGGACAGATGCAGGAGTAGTATAAAAACAGGATTGAGAGGTTGGATAAAAGATACGGGTATCGAGAATCCTGGGCATTGTTTTAAATACAGAAGCCTGCATGCTCATCTACTCTATAAACAGTACAAGACCAAAAGAGAGAAGCTGGTCAAGCTTATATGGCTGACAATTGGGTTATATCTTTATAACCCAATTGGGTTACATCTTTATAACCCAACCATTTCGTTGGGACTAATTATCTTTATCCCTGGCTGGCCACATCATTGGAGGCCCAACCTTGGTGGCCATGTCTTCAGAACCCTCACCAGATATCTGGAGTACCATCTAGACAGGCGACAGTCTTGAGCTCAATTTAATGTGAGAAATATATTAAAAAATGAGATGTCATATACTAGATTACTATTTCAAGACAAAGTTGTTGCAGAAGAATACAAACAGGACGCACCATCTCCAGGAGAACAATGGTATCCTGTTAGTGCAATTTGCGCCATTGGCAAAGGTGAGCAAGACAGGCACTCTCTCTGGGCAGTGCAAGCATGACATGCTGTAGTTCAAAGGTAAACTGCTCTGCTGAGGTTGTGTCATTTCGTTGGGACTAATTATCTTTATCCCTGGCTGGCCACATCATTGGAGGCCCAACCTTGGTGGCCATGTCTTCAGAACCCTCACCAGATATCTGGAGTACCATCTAGACAGGTGACAGTCTTGAGCTCAATTTAATATGAGAAATATATTAAAAAATGGGAAAAACAAATGCATAAGTAATTAGAAACTTAGAAACATAGGCAATGATGACAGAAAAGGATCGATTGGTCCATCCAGTCTGCCCAGCAAGCTTATGTTAGCATCTGCCGCGCCATACAGGTCATCCCCATATTTAGTTTCCCAAACCGTCAAAGTCAGGGCCCTTGTTGCTTGCTGTCTGAGTCCAATTTCCCATTCCCTTTTGCCGTTGAAGCAGAAAGCAATGTTGGAGTTGCATCAAGAGTATCAAGCTTACTGGTTAAGGGTTGTAACCGCCACACCAGCAAGTTATCCCCATGCACTCTTTTCTTCATTTCCATCCTCTAACCTTTAGGATCCACAGTGTTTATCCCATGCCCCTTTGAAATCTTTCACTGATTTAGTCTTCACCACCTCTTCCAGAAGGGCATTCTGGGCATCCACCACCCTTTCCGTGAAGAAATATTTCCTGACGTGGGTTCTGAGTCGTCCTCCCTAGAGTTTCATTATGTGACCCCTAGTTCTACTGATTTCTTTCCAACAGAAAACGTTTGTCGATTGTGCATCATTCAATCCTTTCAGGTATCTGAAGGTATCATATTCCCCCTGCACCTCCTCTCCCCCAGGGTATACATATTTAAGATCTTAAATCTCTTCTCATAAATCAATTGATAGAGACCCCCCCCTCAACCCCACCACCATTTTTGTTGCCCTTCTCTGGACTAACTACATCCTGTATGACCAGTATCACCTCCTTTTTCTTAATGGTTATTTCTCTCTCTATGCAGCCCAGCATTCTTCTGGCTTTAGCTATCGCCTTGTCACACCTAGAAAATTTGTACAGGGCCTGATAAGTGTGTATTTTTAAAATTCATATAGGCATATACACTAAAATAAAATTGCATACTGAAGGTAAGTTTTCAGTAGTGCATTAAACAGCAAAGATTTGTGCATAATTTTAATCATGCATGAAACAACCCAATTCAAAAACATAAGAGATGCACATAAATTGACTGGTTGACTGGGTGTGATATTATCTGTTTATCAAATCATGTCAAGTGTTCACAGATATTGTAAATTACCTTTTCCTCCTCAGCTCATAGTCCTACTATGCAATTTTGCCACTTCTGGAGAAATCTTTCTATTGTAACATCCGTATTTGGACATGGATTTGTTTCATCCGTTTCTGTGGCTACTACTACTACTTAACATTTCTATAACGCTACACAACATAAGCAGATCTGTACAAACACACAAAAAGACAATCCCTTCACAATAGAGCTTACAATCTATTAAGACAAACATACAGGACAAGAGACTTGGGGCATTTCATAAAATAAGACAATGGTTTAAAAAAGAAGAAAGAGAAAGTTAGTTAATGAGGCTAAAAGCAAACAATCAGGCATAAGATTTAAAAACGGCCTCAGAAAGGTGGGCCTTTAGATGGAATTTAACACGGCAAGGGAGGGAGCATGGCGCACCAGTTCAGGAAGACTAGTCCAAGCACAGGTGCAGCCAGGTGGAGTCAGGAATTGGCAGTAGAGGAGAAGGGCACAGATAAAAGTGATCTGTCTGATGAGCGAAGTGCACGAGGAGAAGTATTTTGCTTTCTGATAGCTGACTGAGGTCAGCTGAAAGTTTCAGAAGTATGGTTTGCTTTCTACAAAGATAGGGCATTTCTCTCTCAGAAAATAAATAACAAAATCCTACCTGGCTCATAAACCTGTTGTATGCAAATATATATAATAATAAGTGCAGGAGAAGGAAGAAGTCGGTGTGATGTGGACAGCCAACTCAGTTCCCTTGACTGTCACATGAAGCTGCCAGAGCTCCTTCACTGCTGTGATTTCCAGCATTCAAAGTAAGTTACATCCAAAGCTTAGTACGCTTTCTCCCTGTCTCACTCAGCCCACAGAGAAGACAGAGGCTGGAAGTTCTGAATGATATAGGATGAGAAGGAGAGGTTCCAAAGGACTAGAGACAGGTAGATGTGCAGTGCTTTCTCTGCACAAATGCTGAATTAAGGAGGAGTCTGCAAATTACAGGCCAGTTAGTCTGACCTCAATCATGAGTAAATTAATAGACTTTATGCTTTGAAGTCTACATCCTTTCACTCTTATCCCTTGACCCCTTATTCCAGAGCCTCTTTTCAATTGAAAGAGGCCAACCTCATGTACATTTATTGCTTGGAGGTATTTAAATATCTCTATCATATCTCCCTTTTCCCTAGAGGGGACTGTTTACCATTTTAATAGCTGCCCTATGGACTAATTTATGTCCTGTTGAAGGTACAATCTCCAAAACTGTACACATTATTCCAAATGAGGTTTCGCCACAGACTTATATAGAGGTATTAACACCTTTTTTCTAATGATTATTGCTCTCCCTATTGAGAATAACTTGGATTAAATAATGAAATAATAGAACTGCTTTGCACAAGAAAAGAATGTATTTTGTCTTTATGAGCAAGCAAAACAACCTTGGGTGAGAAACAGAAGCAGTTTGTGTAGAAACTTGTCGACATCTCAAGGCCTAGCTACGGAACAGGGAAAGAAGGGAGTGTACCAGATAACGGCACTTGACATCATTAGTTTTAGTAAAGGTTTCAGTAACTTTCCACTCCAAATAAGGGAGCCATCCCAGAAAGAAAAAAAAGAAAAACGTTGTCAGCCATACATGTATATAAGACAATAATGTATCTTGTAAAAACTGAGCAGGTTTGGAGCATGTCACTGTTAGACTGCTGCGCTGCTACCAAGAAAAACTGTTGTATCTTTTCTTGTTTCTTTGCTAATAAAGGTTATTCATTAAGACAAAAGGCTGTTAATTATTCTTGAGAGCCAGCCTTCTACCAAGATGCATAGGCTTCGGGCTTTGAATTCCCTGTGTGCGTGGAGCCCTCAAGTAATGATTCTGTGAACTCTCTGAAAGGTCAGGTAACGATTTGAACTCCCTGAGTAACGCAGCCCTCAGCTTATGAACACTATGAACCCAAATATCTCTCTGTCTTTTGCCATCAACTTGTCTACTGGTGTGCTTACCTTAAGATCATCAGATATGATCATCCCAAAATCCCACTCTTGTTTTATGCACAGAAGAGTTCACCCCATACTGTACCTCTCCCTTGTGTTTTTGCAACCCAAATTCATATCTCTGCATTTTTTAGCATTACATTTTAGCTGCCAAACTCTATATTATCCTTCACTAGATCTCTCCATGTTTTCCACACCTTCCATGGTGTTTATCCTGTTACAGATTTTAGTATCATCTGCGAAAAAGCAAACCTTTCCCGATAGCTCCTCCGCAGTACACTGATATAAATGTTGAAGAAAACTGGAGTGAGAACCAATCTCTATGGCACACCACTGGTAACCCCCCCTTTCCTCTGAGTGAACACTGTTTACCACTACCCTTTGTTGCCTCCCGCTCAATCAGTTTCTAACCCAATCACTTCAGGGCCCATATCTAGGGTGCTCCATTTGTGGTACTGTGTCAAGGATCAGGGAATAAATCAAAATATAGTACATCTAGTACTCTCTCCTGATCACTCTGCTCACCTAGTCAGAGAAATTGACCTACTTCTGATGAAACCATGTTGCCTCAGATTCTGCTCAGAAACTGCACTATCCTCTGTTTCTAAGGAAATATTTCTTTACAGAAAGAGTGGTGGATACAACTTTGGAGGGGTGGAGACAAAGACCGTATCAGAACTTAAGAAAGCATGGGACATGCATCAAAGATCTTTGAGGAATAGGAAGGAGAAGGAGATGTGTATGGGCAGACTGGATAAATATATGATCTTTATCTGCTGTCATTTCATAGGTTTCTATTAAATCTCCCAAGGAGTTTCCTTTAAAAAGGTGGGCCCACGGGCAGAAAAGTATCTGTGGACTGTGCACCTGCTTTCCCACAGGCCAGAAAGAAAGACCTAGGTAGCATTAATTGTGAACACTGGTTGTGTGAAACATATATCCTTCTGGCTGCATTTATAAGTGGGATGGCGGGATGCAATTTTAAAATGTGGGATCTTGCCTCATATTAATGATTTGAAAACTGTCTTCCCCATGTACAATAAACAGTCCTTGATATTTATGTTTTAATCCTAATTTCCATTTACAATGAAAGCTTTAATTAAGATTCATCTGGACTGAAATGTCTTGATGCTTGAAGTGGAAGGAAGGGCCTTTTATGATTTAAGCACATGGACACTGCATGACATTTTCCAAATGGGGAGAAAGAATATTATTAGTATATTATAATATAATAATTACGACATATATGTGAATTTCACTATATGTGAGTGAAATTGAGTCAGAGCCTTTCTCAAAGTCACCCAGAGAATAAGTGACAGAGCAAGGATGAAATCGGAGGTCTGGAGAGACCTGACCAAGGTTATGGAGACATTCAGCGACAGAGCTGTCTCTATCACCAGCGTTCTACCCCTTGCTACAAGCATTAAAGTGCATCTCCTCTTCTTCTTCTTTCTTTCTCTTTCATAGTACCCCGGCTTCTGACATGAGCTGATCTTTCAGTTCAGGGACATTCCTCTAAAAACAGGGCCAAGCAGTGATCCCGGAAACACGTCACATAGTCTGAATGGCATCTTATGGGGGCAATTTTCAAATAGCCTGTGACATTACAAACTAAGTGGACGTTTTTGAGAAGTCTTCTTTATGCAAATTCTCAGAAGGAAACAACGGAGACATGCGCATAGATTCCAAACACATCTCAGAACCCCCCATCATCTTTTTTGAAGTAGTCAAAAGTCTGTTTTATGTAATTCCGTGCGTACGTTCTGGTGACTGATTTAAATATATGAACTTTATTTTTATCCTTGTGGGAGGCACCTACACTTTTCAGACTGTACCAGATGGGTAATTTACAGAGTGTGCCCTGCCTTGGTGCAAAATCCACAAGTACTTTGCATCACATTTCAAAGAGAAAGCATGCATGTACTCAGGCTGTCACTGGGCTAACCACTGCCTCAAGTAGTCTGGGAGGGGAGGGACGAGTGAGTGATGCCAATTACAGGCATTATTTTACAATTCGACCAACACGCCCCTGGGAATGCCTTGCAGACTTTTAGCCATATTGAGGAAGAGCAACTTTCAGATACTCAGTTTATGTAGTTAAATCACTATTTAGCTGAGTATATGGTTTTGAAAATTGTTCTCTCTTTCTATCTGTATTATGCTTAGACACCCGAGGTGTCTGTCTGTTGATGCTTGGTGGGGTGTGCTGGTGCATGCCAGCTCACCGATCCCCAACAGACCCAGCTAATGTGGGACAGGAATGGCAGACACGCCATTGCAATATCAAGCACTTAAAAAAGTGTGTCCAATCTGGACATCCAGCCACCTCTCCTGGGCATGCGATGCTATATTTTAATGAGCTGCCGCATTAAAAAGGCCGCACTCAGCTAAAATTGTGCGCCCCGAGTGCCCGGAAGACATGGCTGTGCACAGGGCCAGGAAAACAGGTGCTCAATAAGAGCATCTGTTTTATCCCACTGCAGATAACTCACATGCAGGCCTGCGGAGTGTATATTGTGTGCCCAGAAATTTTTTTTTTGTAATCGAGCCCTTACATTTTTCCCCTAATTTTAAGCGCCACAAGCAGTAGAACTTAATATCACAACAATACTAAGTCGTAGGAATCACAGAGACCATTTTTTTGTTTGTTTTTTCATGTGCTCTTGAGTCATGCTGTGACTTAACTTCAGCTCTGGGGCAGGCGATTTTTTTGCATCGGGGGTAATAGCTTATAGTCTCATCTACATGGCATTTACACGTGATGAGCGCTATTAGCTATGCATTTAGACACGTATTTTGGACACACTAAGCCCCTTACTGCATCTGGTGTTAGTCTAGCACGTCCAAAACGCACGTCAACCGCGGGTTAAACTGTGAGCTAGGCCCCAGAGTATGGCTGGTGGCCTAGCTCACAGCGCACATCTAGTCCCATAACATGTCTCACAGGCTGACAGCCACACCAGGCCAGCAACCACCCTCATGATTCCATCCATGGAGCCATAAAATAATATCAAAGCTGAAGTGTACTCACAGGGCTGTGGCAGAATACAACCCCCACATGGCAGGCATCCAGTGCTGTGGCCAGTAGGGAGATCAAGTTCTGCTGGCCACAAAACACACACCTTTCAGAGGTGGGGGCTGTGGTATATGGAGGCAGACTACATTGACATGCACCCCACACCTATTGCCAACAGATCGAGATAAGCAGCAAGTAAACAGAGTAGGGAATCCGAGAAGCCAGTCACAAAGTTTAGTTGTGTGCATTATGCCCTGGGCTCTGAGTGTCTCCCTCTTACCCTCCAAAATGCACATACTTTCCTTAGAACCCGCCATCCATCAGCCCACCTACGCAAGCATTTCCACTTATACATCCCCAGCACCTCATACACACACACACACTCTCCTTACAGCCCCAGCTCTCTACACACACCCACTCATGCACCACACCCACTCCAGTTCTACATGTTCCCGGTCACTCATGCAACCTTAAACTGACTCATATTTCCATCGACCCCCTGACACCAATCCCCTGCCCCTCAGCTGTTCACACATGCCCACGTCTTCCACAGACTCCCTCAACACACACAGCCAGGCCACCAACAGTACTGATGCCCAACTAATCACCCATACTGCACCCCACTCTGAGGCTACAAACACCCCTTCTCCAACCACACAGAAATATCATGACGAGAGGTGATGGCAGGAGGGTCAGTGTGATTGTGTCAGGCTGGAGAGGGTGTTAGTATATGCTAGGGGCATGCTGGAGAGGGGAGAGACTGTGTGGAGGTCAAGCTGGAAGGGTGCGGGCCAAAGTGTGTTGAGGATGGGTTGGAAAGAGGGGTGGGAATGTGTTAGGGCTGGGCTATTGAGGAGGGTTGGGAGTGTGCTGGGGCCGGACTGGGAAGGGGGGTACTAGACAGTTGAAACAGGGCTGAGGAGTAGAAGGTCAGAGTGTGCTGGGATTAGGCTAGTGAGAGAGTTGGAGGGAAGGTAGTAAGCTGGAGTTGGGTTTGAGAGTGGGGTCAGGAGTGTGCAAGGGCCAGGCTGGGCAGGGCAAAGGCAGAAGGCAGTGTTGGGATCAGGCTGGGGAAGTCAGGATTTTCCAGGATCAGTACAGTGAGGGAAATGGGAGTGCAGAGGTCTGGCTGGGGATGGATCAGAGTGTGCTGGGACAGAGGCTGGAGAGGGGGAAGGGAGGGCTGGGCAGAGGGATCACAGTATGTTAGGAATGGGCTGAGAAAAGCTTGGGTTGGACTGGGTAGGACAGTGAACATGGCTTTCGAGGAAGTTTCAATAGGTTTCAGCTAGCATAGATATTGGAATAAAAATAGTATACCATACGACCTGAATTCACAGCTACAATCCACAATTTTATTATAGGATACCTCCAAAATAACTGCTCCAGTCAACGTCTTGTTTACTATATCTCTGTTGTCCGTCTGTTTTCCAGGGTCCAGTTCTTGCTTTCATAGAAGCCTGATCTTTAGTCCTATTTCATGGGGCCAAGTCCACTTTCTCATTTTAATGGCTGTCCAAGGGCCCAATATGACTTAACACAATAGGCCACGGGGACCACCAAACATGTTCTACCTTCCAGAATCCAAGGAAACTGGAATTATCCCTGCTTTTTGCCCCAATAATGAAGATCTCTGTATTTTGAAACTAAATATAACAGGACCTACAATATTTTCTGCCATGCAGAGCCCAAGGCTGCTGTTATACCTCTGCGTTTGGTGACAAAAATGTGAATTGCTCAGGTCTCTCAAACCAAAGGCATAGGTTAATGGTTCCTCCCAACCCAAAATTGGCTGTGACCCTTAATCTCCTATGCCATAAATCAGCAAGGTTTGATTACTTCTTGAAAGGCTGCATCAAAAATGTCAATTTCTATTTCTGAAAAGTTAACCCCTTCTTTTCTGTTTAGTTTGACATACTTGACAAATAACAGCTCGTGCCCAAACAAGTGCCAGGTCATTAGTTCCATTGTTAATTATTCTTCTACTGTTGTGTAAGGCTTGGAGCTTTTTACAAAATATTTATGACGTTTACAATATACCCAAGTCAAACTCATAGAAGTAATACTGAATTCCAGTTCTACAGAAATCAAATGAAACCGTTAAGTATACTGGAACTTCACATCAGACCACCATATGTGGGGCACAATATAAAGGAGGTAATGAGGAAATAAAACAAGGCAAGGACTAGACTTTGTTACATCTAGGTAATTACAATAATCTTGTAGTATGGATTATGGGCGGCGTTGGTGATATTTGTTTTTAATCAAGGAAAAACAATTGCTCAGGTACAAATAATGGTACCTAACACCACCATTATGTCACTGCCTAAGCACTGCCCAACCCACTGACAGTTTCTGGAACATACTGCTCAGAGTCAGCCTCTTGCAGTAAAAACAATTTCATTCCAGACATCAGTGTTCACTTCACACTTGATTCAGTTCCTTCTCAAGCCCAATCTCCCAGGACCATATATAACTTTCTTCCCCAGTATATCTTTTGCAGATTCAAATCCCTAACCAAAGGGCCACAGGCAACTCTGTTTCCAGGGGACTTCTCCTTCCTGGCTCTCTTCTGAAAGGCAGTGTTGAAGAGTTCTGCTGATCCTTTGCACAGCTGTAAATTAGCCTCAGCTGGGCCTCCCAATTACTAGCACACCCTTCTGTGGCTGCTACCCTCATTCCAACTGGTTTTCTGCCTCCAGACTTCATTTCCCAGCATGCTTCCTATTCGGTCTAGCTTTCCAATCCCCTGGCCAACACAGGTTTACTTTTTCTTTCCTTTTAGAAGCAGTGTTCTCTCTGGACCTCCCCTCAGAGCTCCCTCTGCTTATGGACTCTCTAATTGTTCTGTTTCTCTAGGCTGCTTCAGCATTTGTGAAGCTCCTGCTTCATCACAATAATTAATAATACATTTGCAAGGGTAATGAATAAAATATGGCTCCAAGCTCATGAAATTCTTGGTGCATAGAAAGAAAAATTTTCTGCCCCATAAACAGCACCTGAATGCAATGAAAGTACAAGCACATAACCATATTACCGTCCTGTTCAAACACAAATAAAACAATAAAGGATCTCTTTCCATTTCCTCTTGCAATGAATTTCTCTAGAAAAGCAGAAAGATCAAAATTTACAGAGGAAATTTGTGCTGCTTTGACTTCCAGCACTTGTACTTCCTGGTAAGAAGACGACCTTGTTAGCGGGTGAGCAAGCTTCAGCAAATATTCTCAAAATTTCCATAAGATGTTTTTGAAAAAGTTTCTTGGAATCATTCCTTCAACTTTAGTAGGAAAGTTTAGAAGCATAAGGTTTAGATGTCTTGCAAAATTTTCCATTTGCTTCATCTTCTTGTGAAGCACCAACTTGTTCTGAACTAAAACTGCCTGTACAGATTTAATTCTTTTAATCCCTTCCTCAATCTTTCCGATCTTCCCTTTAACTTCCTGGGATTCCAGTTTATCTGCAAGCCCATTCACTGTTTTAACTAGGGAGCCAATATCCAAGGCAGCATTAGACAAAGCTGCCTTGGTTATTGTCCAAAAAGTGAACACTGACAGTTTGGTCAAAGGAGGAAAGGGTGTGCTCATCATCTCGAAGAATATTCTTAGAGGAAAGTCAACCTGCTTCTCCTCTGGAGTTAAAGCACTATCACTAGTTCAATCGCTTCCATCTCCCAGCCCTCCTCCATCTTTCTCTATAGCTAAGTAACTGATTATCCCCTGCAGGACCTTCAGTGCAATGTCACCATTCAGCACTGCTTGATGAGTCGGAACTTCGGCTGCCCCAGGCTGCATCAGTGGTATATGATCTGGGGGACTCAATGATAATTCCTTCCCAAGCTAGTCAGATACTCCCTCAACCGACACAGCAACAAGGACAGGCTCCCCAAGAAAAGACCCAGAAGACCAGCTGGCAAACCTTTTGAGAGCATGTTGCCCCTGAGGTAGGGTAGACTCATAATGTACCTTTCCTCTTGTGCGGCATTCCAGGAAATAACCAAATCAGTGCAGAAGGAAGAGGGAAAAAGTAAGAAAACCGCACAGGTACTCAAATTCGTAGCCAGTCAAGCCTCCATCTTTACTCCTCCCACAGACCCATGTAAGGCTTGGAGCCAATTGTCCTCCAGACCCTTAGAGGAATAATGCTTGATCAGATAATTTGAGCATCATTGAAGAAGATCAGAGCCATATCAGATCCTCCATTTTTTTTCTTTCTTCTTCATTGCTCCCTAGATGGACTGCAAACATCTAAACGGTGGTAGAGGTCCTTGTATGCTGCGGGATGGCTGCAATTAGCTGGCCACTAGACAATATCTAGTAGACATGCCTCTGAAGACCAACTAGTAAATGAGAAATCGTTTTTGAGCTAGTCTTCAGTGTAATGTAGAGGGATTTCTCCACCCTGTGTTCCCATATAGTCTCTCTAATGCCCTCCTCTTTGCCCAGTACACAAAAAGGTACGAATAAATCCAAATGCTCAGTTCCCAGTTGATGTGATTTTTACAGAATAATACCTGAAACAACAGGTAAGCACCTCCTACTACTTTACACTTGTAGCCCTTCTTTTCCTGGGCCATGTTAGTCTTCATGTAATTTGTAGAATGCTTAAACTACCACCTGATAACTTTCTTATTCAGCAGAAAATCTGAGTACTGCAGGAGATGTTGCTGCCCTAACAGAGAATCAGTGGGTCTCAAAGTTTATTTATATTTAGTTTTATTCAAAACATTTATATCCTTCTTAATATAAAATCCATAATGGCTTACATAAATAACATTCATATTAAAAACATGTATCTATAAAAACAAAAATAAAAAAAATTACAAACAAGACATCACATAAAATATAATAAATGATATACTCTAACAAATCAATCTCAGATCTTCTAAAATTCCTGATTCCTGAAAACCTGTGCAGCTTTCTATAAATATTACCTTCACATATCATGGAAAAATATTTTAGTTTATAAATACTGCCAAAAAGAAAAGTTCTAAATCAATGTAAATGCTTAAAAAAAAAAAAAAAAAGAAAAAGAGAGCCTTCAACTGCTTCCTGAAAGCTTTTGCACAACTTTCTTTCCTTATTACTTCCAGAAACTTGTGCCATAGCTCAAACATTCTGTCACAGGATTTGTGCAATCCTGTAAGTCTATGGCTGGGAATATCAAGCAAGCACGTATCAGCAGAATTTAAGGCTCTAGAAGGACAACAGATCTTCAAAAGCGAACTGTTGCAGAGAGAAATCTCTAGCTTTTGCTGTCATTCTACTTCCTGGCTACTCTAGCCCCCAAGTTCTATCCCCTTGTTATATGTAACTGTGCTTTGGCCTTTTTTTGACCTTTTTTTTTTGACTCACAGGAGTCTCAATCCCTTTCTGCACGAGCTTCTTCTAGCACATGAGATCTTCCACTGTTGCTGACTCCTTTCCAACTGCCAATGGATAGTGGTGAGAGCTCTTATAGAAACATAGAAATATAGAAATGACTGCAGAAGAAGACCAAACGGTCCATCCAGTCTGCCCAGCAAGCTTTCACACTTATTTTTTTTTCATACTTTTCTGTTACTCTTGTCCCTTTAAATAACTTTTTTGGTTCTATTTCCATTCCACCCCCCGCCATCGTAGATAGCAGTGCTGGAGCTGCATCTAAGTGAAGTATCTAGCTAATTGGTTTAGGGTAGTAACTGCCGTAATAAGCAAGCTATTCCCACGCTTGTTTACCCAGCCTGTGCAACTCAGTCCTTGTTGGTTGTTTGAATACAAATCCTCTTTTCTTCATACCCCCTGCTGTTGAAGCAGTGAGCTGTGCTGGATATGTATTCTAAGTGAAGTATCAGGCTTGATTCGGGGTAGTAATCGCCGTAACAAGTAAGCTACACCCATGCTTATTTGTTTTACCCAGACTATGTAATTCAGACCTTGTTGGTAGTTGTCTGAATATAAATCATCTTTACTTCATTCCCCCTGCCATCGAAGCAGAGAGCTATGCTGGATATGCATTGAAAGTGAAGTATCAAGCATTTTTGGTTTGGGGTAGTAACTGCTGTAACAAGCAAGCTACTCCCCTGCTTTATGTGGATGCAAATCTTTTCCACTTGCCGTTGAAGCATAGAGCAATGTTGGAATTGCATTAACCTGTGTGTATATTTATTGAATAAGAATATTAATATCCAGGTAGTAGAGAATTTGAAATGAAATTGGCCAAACAGGCAAAAACTCATGATAAAAACTTTTTTAAATATATCAAAAACAAGAAACCTGTGAGGGAGTCGGTTGGACCATTAGATGACAGAAGGGTTAAAGGGGCTCTTAGGGAAGATAAGGCCATTGCAGAAAGACTAAATGAATTCTTTGCCTCCGTGTTTACTAATGAGGATGTTGGGGAGATACCAGTTCCGGAGATGGTTTTCAGGGGTGATGAGTCAGATGAACTGAACGAAATCACTGTGAACCTGGAAGATGTAGTAGGCCAGATTGACAAACTAAAGAGTAGCAAATCACCTGGACCGGATGGTATGCATCCTAGGGTTCTGATGGAACTCAAAAATGAAATTTCTGATCTATTAGTTAAAATTTGTAACCTATCATTAAAATCATCCATTGTACTTGAAGACTGGAGGGTGGCCAATGTAACCCCAATATTTAAAAAAGGCTCCAGGGGCGATCCAGGTAACTATAGACCAGTGAGCCTGACTTCAGTGCCGGGAAAAATAGTGGAAGCTATTCTCAAGATCAAAATCGTAAAGCATATAGAAAGACATGATTTAATGGAACATAGTCAACATGGATTTACCCAAGGGAAGTCTTGCCTAACAAATCTGCTTCATTTTTTTGAAGGGGTTAATAAACATGTGGATAAAGGTGAACCGGTAGATGTAGTGTATTTGGATTTTCAGAAGGCGTTTGACAAAGTCCCTCATGAGAGGCTTCTACGAAAACTAAAAAGTCATGGTATAGGAGGCGATGTCCTTTCGTGGATTACAAGCTGGTTAAAAGACAGGAAACAGAGAGTAGGATTAAATGGTCAATTTTCTCAGTGGAAAAGGGTAAACAGTGGAGTGCCTCAGGGATCTGTACTTGGACCGGTGCTTTTCAATATATATATAAATGATCTGGAAATGAATACGACGAGTGAGGTTATCAAATTATTCAGAGTAGTTAAATCACAAGCAGACTGTGATACATTGCAGGAGGACCTTGCAAGACTTGAAGTTTTGGCATCCAAATGGCAGATGAAATTTAATGTGGACAAGTGCAAGGTGTTGCATATAGGGAAAAATAACTGTTGCTGTAGTTACATGATGTTAGGTTCCATATTAGGAGCTACCACCCAGGAAAAAGATCTAGGCATCATAGTGGATAATACTTTAAAATCATCAGCTCAGTGTGCTGCAGCAGTCAAAAAAGCAAATAGAATGTTAGGAATTATTAGGAAGAGAATGGTTAATAGAACGGAAAATGTCATAATGCCTCTATATCGCTCCATGGTGAGACCACACCTTGAATACTGTGTACAATTCTGGTCGCCGCATCTCAAAAAAGATATAGTTGCGATGGAGAAGGTACAGAGAAGGGCAACCAGAATGACAGAGGGGATGGAACAGCTTCCCTATGAGGAAAGGCTGAAGAGGTTAGGGCTGTTCAGCTTGGAGAAGAGACGGCTGAGAGGGGATATGATAAAGGCCTTTAAGATCATGAGAGGTCTTGAACGAGTAGATGTGACTCGGTTATTTTCACTTTCGAATAATAGAAGGACTAGGGGGCATTCCATGAAGTTAGCAAGTAGCACATTTAGGACTAATCAGAGAAAATTATTTTTCACTCAACGCACAATAAAGCTCTGGAATTTGTTGCCAGAGGATGTGGTTAGTGCAGTTAGTGTAGCTGGGTTCAAAAAAGGTTTGGATAAGTTCTTGGAGGAGAAGTCCATTAATGGCTATTAATCAATTTTACTTAGGGAATAGCCACTGCTATTAATTGCATCAGTAGCATGGGATCTTCTTAGTTTTTGGGTATTTGCCAGGTTCTTGTGGCCTGGTTTGGCCTCTGTTGGAAACAGGATGCTGGGCTTGATGGACCTTGGTCTGACCCAGCATGGCAATTTCTTATGTTCTTAGCCATCATTCCCGCAAGCCACCCCCCATGCCTCTCCTCTTCATTCACATCTTCTAGACTTTATGGATCCACAGTATTTATCCCACACCCCTTTGAAATCCTTCACAGTTTTGGTCTTCACCACTTCCTCCGGAAGGGCGTTCCAGGCATCCACCACCCTCTCCATGAAGAAATACTTCTTGACATTGGTTCTGAGTCTTCCTCCCTGGAGTTTCAAATCGTGACCCCTGGTTCTGCAGATTTTTTTGCAACAGAAAATGTTTGTCGTTGTCTTTGGATCATTAAACCTTTCAAGTATCTGAAAGTCTGTATCATATCACCCCTGCTCCTCCTTTCCTCCAGGGTGTACATATTTAGATTCTTCAATCTCTCCCCATAAGTCATTCGATGAAGGCCATCCACCTTTTTAGTCGCCCTTCTCTGGACCGCCTCCATCCTATCTCTGTCCCTTCGGAGATACAGTCTCCAGAACTGAACACAGTACTCCAGGTGAGGCCTCACCAAAGACCCGTACAAGAGGATAATCACTTCCCTTTTCTTACTAGATATTCCTCTCTCTATGCAGCCCAGCATTCTTCTGGTTTTAGCTATCGCCTTGTCACATAGTGTCTAATGATCTGAAGTCGGCGAAACAATCACCCCAAGGTCTCACTCCTGCTCCGTGCACATCAGCCCTTCTCCCCCCATCGAATACAGTTCTTTCAGATTACCACACCTCATATGCATGACTCTGCACTTCTTGGCATTGAATCGCAGCTGCCATATCTTCGACCACTCTTCCAGTTTCCTTAAATCCCGTCTCATTCTCTCCACTCCTTCCGGCGTGTCCACTATTACAGATCTTAATGTCATCCGCAAAAAGACAAACTTTACCTTCTATCCTGTCGCTCACAAAGATATTGAAAAGAACCGGTCCCAACACAGACCCCTGCGGCACTCCGCTCAACACTGCTCTCTCTTCAGAGTAAGTTCCATTTACCATCACACATTGTCTCCTGTCTGTCAACCAGTTTACAATCCAGGTCACCACCTCGGCACTCACGCCTAAGCTTCTCATTTTATTCACCAGTCTCCTGTGCGGAAATGTATCAAAAGCTTTGCTGAAGTCCAAGTAGATGACATTGAGTGCTTCTCCTCGATCCAATTCCTTGGTTACCCAGTCAAAAAAGTCTATCAGATTTGTTTGACAGGATCTTCCACTGGTGAATCCATGCTGCCTCTGGTCCAGCAATTCTTCCGACCGTAGATAGTTCACTATTCTTTCTTTTAACAGCGACTCCATTACTTTTCCCACCACCAAGGATCACCACCGCTCTTCTCCAATCACTCGGCACCACTCCCGTTTCTAGGGATCTATTGAACAGGTCTCATACTGGACCTGCCAGCACATCTCTGAGCTCCCTCAGTATCCTGGGATGAACCTCATCAGGCCCCATGGCTTTGTCCACTTTCAGTTTCCTCAGCTCTTCCCATACATTCTCTACTGTAAATGGAGTTACATCTACTCCATTCCCCTCTAGTTTCTTGTTAACTAGCAACGGTCCTTCTCCAAGGTCTTCTTTAGTGAACACAGAACTGAAGTATTCATTTAATATTTCTGCCATTTCTTTGTCTCTCGCCACACATTGATCCTTTTCACCTTTCAATTTCACTATACCACTTTGAACATTTCTCCTTTCACTGATGTACCTGAAAAATGTTTTGTCACCTCTCTTTACCTCTTTGGCAATCCTTTCTTCCGCTTGACTTTTTGCCATCTTGATTACTTTCTTTGTCTCCCTCAGTTCTACCAGAATTTTTCTTTGTGCTCCTCCCTTTGGGATCCTTTATATTTCTTGAACGCTGTTCTTTTAGCCTTTATTTTGTCAGCAACATCCTTAGAGAACCAGATAGGTTTCCTTTTTCTTTTCTTTACTTTTCTAACATATAGATTAGTTGCCTTGGTAATTGCTCCTTTTAGTTTGTTCCACATCTCTCTCATTCTCCCAGCCTACTAGTTCTTCCTCCAAGTACTTCCCCATTTCATCAAAGTCCGTGTTTTGAACTGCAAAACGTGGATGCTTCTTTTCCGTATCCTTTTTGTGATATTATTATTTTTTTAATTTTATTTTTATTTGCTTTTAAACAATTAAACAAAATCATTTTAGATATATAGAAAGAGACATATCTCTAAATTACTTACTTTACATTACTTTTGAAAAAATTTCTATATATCATAATAACAGGAAATAGTAGAAATATAAGAAATTAAAGAACATTGGTAGTCAAGTACACAATGAAGCAGTAAACTCAAGAAATAACATTATTTCAATTACAATTGTCTATTTCTTCATCTAAACTTTATTTACCCTCTCAAAGTTTCCTAAGAGTGTGAATCAAGATATATATACAACTGATCTGGTTGACTGAAAACATATCTTGTATTTTGATGTTTAATAAAACACCTACATGGGTACCTTAAAAGAAATTGGGCCTTTTTGTGATATTAAACTATACCGTTTGATGATCAATGGTGCTGAGGTGGGCGCCCACCTGGACATCAGAGATATTATCTCCATTAGTGAGCACTAAATTGAGTATAGCTCCCTTCTCTCATGGGTTCCATTACCATTTGTTTGAACAAAGCTCCTTGCAGAGCATCCACTATTTCTCTACTATTGTTAGATTCTGCAGATGGGATTCTCCAGTCTACATCCAGCAAATTAAAGTCTCCAACAATCACCACTTCTCCCTTCTTTCCCATCTTTTGGATGTCTTCAACCAGATCTCTGTCAAGCTCTTCCTTTTGGTTTGGAGGCCTGTAAACCACTCCAATATAAATGGACTCTCTGTCATCTTTTTTTAGGTTGGCCCATAGTGCTTCTTCATTGCCCCATCTTCCTTGCAGCTCAAATGCTTGGATATTGTTCCTGATATCCTCTTCCACTGAGAAATCCTTGTAGACCCCATACAGAATGGAAGAACCTGCAATGTAGGCCTCACTTTATCCTTCTGGGCAGATGAGCCCTAGAACCCACCTTCTTCCACTGTTTCCTGTGCAGACTCTCTCTATCAGCAGTGGTGTCATGTTAATTAAGTTTTCTTCCTAATCACAATGGACAATAGCCCCCTGGAAGATGCCATTTAAAAAAAATCTCATTGTCTTTGTTAATGAAAGGTTTCTTTAAATGGTATTGTTTTTAATTGAGTGCAAACTACAGAATAATTGAAATAGTGTATCATCAAAGTTAATCTTACCCAGCATCTCTGTGAACATAGATTGTCAAACATAATGAGCTGTAGATGTCCAAACATGACTCAGCAAAAAAATGGCAAGGTTACGTTCCCAATTAATGTAGTTAGATGTCCAGGGACAGTTAAAGCCTTCCTGTCTGATGGATTTGGAACCACTTATGATCATTTTCTCTCACCGACAAAAGCAAACACAAGGTACAAAGAATTGTTTACCTTGAGCCTTCATTAAATCTGCTAATGCACTGCACTTCCCACTGAAAAAACTACACCAATACTGTAATAAGGAGTTGGGAAATGCTTTGAGGAAAGGGTAATTAATCTGCACTTATAGAAAATTTACTGCAAAACTAGAACAAATACAAATCCACTATTAAGATTATAATACAGAAATTGACCCTGCTTGTATTTATTTTATCTGATCAACTGAGATTATTTCAAAGAGCTGCATGAACAGTGAACAAATAAAACAGCAACCTTGTATTATAAATTTAAATCCTCATTTAGATTCAATATTAGTTTCCATTGCTTACTACTATACAAGGTGACCTCTTCAATAATACTTCTTTTGCTGGAGCAACACCAGAAAGTATTTCTTCACAGCAAGAGGAGTGTATATATGGTACTCTCACCCCGCGAGAGCAGGTGGTGAAGACAAAATGAGCAACGAACTTCAAAAAAAGCCTGGAATAGGCACAGAGGATCTCTAGTTGCGAAGAAGCGCGGGGAAAGCCAGAGATCACTATTCCTTCTAAGCTGTATGCATGTATGTGTGCACGTAGGCTGTGAACCCTGTGCACGCGGCAAAACAGAGACGGTAATTTTCACATAGGTGCTTTGGTGCAGACAAACCCATTCATGTCAGAGCGTTCCCAGAGATGCTCCATTTTATAACGTGCATGCAAGCTTGCACACGTTATAAAATAGCCTAGGTGCACATATGTAAGCACCTAATTTTAAGCTTATGCACACCCAGCAGCGCAAGTCAGCTTATGGGCACGCAACTGCCTGTATTTTAAAACAGACACGCTTCCAGTAGAGGATCAGTTTCACTGGTTCACCCAGTGTTCTCCTTGGTCCTCTCAAACCCCCTGGTTGTACAGCCTGCACTTCCCCAAGTTACTCCAGATTCCTCAAATCGCTAACAGAGCTCTGTATTTTTTTTAAACATACAGCTCCTCAGTAGGAGAAGTTATGCGACACTGGACCTGGGCATGTACTTGTGTGCACATCTCATGGCCCCCCCGGAATGCCCACACCACACCCCTTTTTCTTCCGATGCAAGATGTGTGAGCATCTGCCCACTTTATAAAATAGGGTGGACATGTGATAGTGTTAGATGTGCGTCCAGCTTTTAAAATTCACTTCAGAGTGCGCATAACAAATCCCAATAATATTTCCATTATACTGGCCCATAGTGCTCAAATTTCAACTCAACTTATACAAATTTGCACAAAAGAACATTTTTCCGCATGTAACATTTCAAAAATTAGAAGGAACATTGCGAGAGATCAACTGGGGTTGAAGGTACTGCACTGGGAGTTAAACTGGGCAGAGACAAGATGGATCTTACGATCCTCATCTGCTATCAGTTTCTGTTTCCCCCATGATTCTAGACTGGATTAGCTATTATCTAAGCAAAGCTAAGAACCTGAAGTGTGTTGACTAGCTAAGAAACACATCTATCTGCAAATGCTTGAATTTTGATATCAAACTCAGCAACTTATCATCATGCCTTGTATCTCCCTGCTGATTTTCAATCCATGACGGTTTTATCCAGCTGCATATCTCAAACCAGCTGATTCTCTCATGAGGAGGATATTGTGATTTTCAATCAGAAAGGTGACATTTAGACTTGAGGAGGGCAATATTCAAAGACATTTTTGCAAGTAAATCATTTATACACGGAAATGGAGGCTATGATAATTGCTCACCCTCAATTAGGGCATCTTACTTTCAAAAAATTCATCGCTGATACAATTAAAAATGGATTCTTTAAGCTACACACACTAAAACGCATTAAACCCCTTTTATACCAGTATGATTTCCGTACAGTCTTGCAAGCAACGATTCTATCAAAAATTGATTACTGCAATGCATTGCTATTAGGACTACCTAAAACAACAATCCAGCCTTTGCAAATGTTACAAAATGCAGCTGCACGCATCATCACTGACACGAGACGCCATGAGCACATAACTCCAGCACTTCAGTCATTGCACTGGCTACCTGTGGCTTCAAGGATAGTATATAAATCCATGACTCTTATACATAAAGCCATTCACAACAGAGAAATGCAATGGTTCAATGATCAATTACAATTCAAAACATCAATCCGACCTACCAGATTCCAACATCTTGCGAAACTGAAGATCCCTGCGCCTAATTTGACCAAACTTTCGACTACAAAAGAACGTTCTTTCATCATTGCTGGATCCACAATATGGAATACTATGCCCTCTGAATTACGCCAGGAACTTTGCCACAAAAAATTTAAACAAAACTTAAAAACCTGGCTATTCAAAAAAGCCTTCTATCAATAAACTGAGTTCTATTATATACCTTTCTGAATATTTCTACAGACACTCTTATATTAATTTTTTTTTTTTTTTATGTTTACAAAGTTATAATTAGTCTTATATTCATACGGTTATTATGTTATATTGTAAAGCTCTTTGCTGAATTAATGTTTGAATGTAAACCGAGGTGATGTTTCTTACGGACCCCGGTATATAAAAATCCTTAAATAAATAAATAAATAAATAAATAAATAAATAATGCACATTATTCTACAATACTGTTAATTTTGTCTGCATTGCTTAGAGGCATTTCCAGGGACAGGCAGAGGGCAGGTTAGGCAACAACACACATAGTTTTGAATGCTTTAAGTGCTTGAAAGGCACAATATAAATCAAATAAAGAATCAAAAGTATGCATGTTTCCAACCGAAAAATTACTTGCAGAGAAAGCAGATGCAAATCTCTGCAAGTAATTTTTCATTAGACCCTAATGAAAGCAAAAGTACCTGCCTATTTCTTTCCATTATTGCCCCCATGTTCCAATGGAGACAATAAAAAGCTGCCAATTCCTGTGTAAATCTGAGGGCAATCTAGCCTACAGGTGGAAATGTGGCATTCATGGATGGCTTCATAAGTGGGGAGGGGAGCCCAGGGCAGTGAATCTTCACCTGTTTCTTGGGGTCCACCCAGTCAGCCAGATTTTGAGGATACCTGCAATGAATATGCTCAGGATGTATTTCTATATGCAAATATTTCTCAAGCATATTCATTGGGGGTATCCAGAAACTTGACTGGATGGGCAGACCTTAAGGACCAGGTTACGAACCACTGGTCCAGTGGATAGAGCTCTGAGCTATGATTCACAAGGAATCCAAGGCTCCTGTCTGGAACTAAGTCTCTGGATAACTTTGATGAAGTCACTGTATCTCTGTGTGCCTCCAGGACCCAGTTCAAACCAAAGTATTTGATTTAATCTGACCTTCCTGGTCAAAAAATATAAGTATTATATACTGCAATAGTGTTTCCTGTGGGTAAAAACCACATATCTCTACCTATGGCATTTAAGTATATTACCACAGACTCACATGACCACTTTGTATTATACCAAAGTACATATTATATCTCGGTTATATCTCAATTTAACCTCCGCCAAGGAAATCAAATCCATTTTAAAAAAAATCAAACCTACTACACATACCTCTGACACTATCCCCACTAAAGCTCCTTTCCATTCCCTCCATCATCGCGAAAACCCTGTCCGACATAATCAACTGCTCCCTCTCCCATGGCAAAGTCCCAGACCCCCTCAAACTTGCTGTTGTCAAGCCTCTTCTCAAAAAACCTACCCTTGAGCCCACCAACCCTTCAAACTACCGTCCTATCTGTATCCTTCCCTTCATATCTAAAATTATGGAAAAGACAGTCAATTCACAGCTCTCTGACTATCTGGAAGACTATAATATTCTCCACCCCTCTCAATTTGGCATCCGTAAGACTCGTAACACGGAAAGAACTATTACTTTCACTGACTGACACTCTCCTTAAGGGCATGGACCATGGACAATCCTTTATCCTTGCCCTTCTTGACATTTCATCTGCCTTCGACACTATCAGTCACAAAATCCTCCTCACCCGCCTGAGATTGGCATCTCAGGCACAGCCATCCACTGGTTTTCTTCCTACCTCAATAATAGAGGCTACACTGTAAAAATTGCAAATTCCGAATCATCACACATCCCCCTTACCCAAGGCATCCCACAGGGCTCTTCACTAACCTCCACGCTCTTTAATATATACCTGTTACCGCTCCGCCACCTCCTCTCTGACCTTGGTCTTAAGTTTTTCTTATATGCAGACGATATCCAAATCCTCATCCCTATCCAAGAATCCCTCACCAAATCTCTTAAATTTTGGGAAACATGCCTCGTTTCCATTAACTCCCTACTCTCTAACCTCCACCTTGCTTTAAACTCCTCCAAAACTGAACTCATCATTATCATTTCAAATCACCCTGACCGGATGCCACCATCTGCTTGTGACCTCACCCTCCCCTCAAATGCTTTTCCCTACTTCGTGCGAGATCTCGATGTCTCTCTAGACCACCAACTAAACTTCAAAAACCACATTAACACAATCATAAAGGGAGGATTTTTCAAGCTCCATATCCTCAAAAAACTTAAACCCCTACTCCATTCGCAAGACTTCCGCACAGTCCTGCAAGCGACAAGGCTATCAAAAATCGATTACTGCAGTTCCTTACTTCTAGGCCTTCCCTACTCTACTATTAGACCCCTGCAAATGTTACAGAATGCTATGGCAAGAATTCTTACAAATACACGCAAAGCCAACCACATCACCCCTATTCTTTAAGGAACTCCATTGGCTTCACATCTCCTCCCGCATCAGATACAAAACCCTCATCATCATTCACAACTCCCTGCACAACCACAATCACTCCTGGCTTGAGGATGCTCTTCGATTCCGCTCCTTCAATAGTCCTATTAGAACTGCACTCTCAGGAACCCACTACACCCCTTCCCTTAAATGTGCTCACCACATTTTCACCAGAGAAAGAACCCTATCCTTTGCAGGCCCCTCCCTCTGGAACACTAGTATATAATACTAGAAACATGCATTCGGAAATTCAAAACAGGGGTTAAAACATGGCTCTTTAAAATGGCCTATGCTGATTCAGATTCTACGTAGTCCCCCTGCTCCTTCTACTCCTTCAGAGAAAGAGCCCTTGTCATTAACGTACTCATAGCCTTCTCCTTTATTCCTTTAATTATACTCTGTTTTGTCTCCCATTTCTCTGCACCTCCTTATATACCCCTTTTATACCCCCTTCCCCTGTCCTCAAACCCTTCCTTTTCCCTATAGCAACCCTTTTATATTTACTTATTATTTATTTATAACTTTTCTATACCGAAGTTCAAATACCAGAGTTAATTATCACTCCGGTTTACATTGCAACCATAAAAAGTGACAAAGTTGTCTTACATAGACAGGGGGAGAGAAAAACTTGGATACAGCTTAAGCATGGGGAGTAACGTGTCAAAAACTGGTAAGAACTGATAAGAGTTGGCTTTTTGGGGTAACAAGGTATTCCGAGGGAGGGGGTAGGAATGAGGGATTGGAAGGGGGGTTACCATAGAAACATAGAAACATAGAAATGACGGCAGAAGAAGACCAAATGGCCCATCTAGTCTGCCCAGCAAGCTTCACACATATTTTCTCTCATAATATAATATATGTATATTAATATAATTTAATAATTTAAATTTAATTTAATTAATTTAATTTAATTAATTAAATTAATTTAAATTTAATTTAATTAATAAACATAATTTAATGTATGTATATTAGTTTCATAATGAAACTAATATACATATATTAAATAGCTTAGTCAGCGGAAGAAAAAGTGATTAGGCATCTGAGCTTAGGACGAGAAGGTCCGTGGAGGATGAGGCAAGGACAAGTGTTATGGGAAGGCTTGTCTTAATAGTAGCGTCTTAAGTCTCTTCTTGAATGTAACTGAATGTAAATGGGCATTTATACCCCTTTTATTTACCCCCCTCCGCTATCCTTTAAACCTTACTTTTCCCTATAGCAACCCTGCTAGTCTATATATAGTTGCCTTTCTGAACATATAATTTGTAATGTCATATATAGTGTCTCCTGTATGTACTAGTTAAAGATAATGTATATTATTGTATATAATACTTTTTTGTTATTATTGTATTTAATACCTTTTGGAGTGTATAATTGTGTATAAAGTTATACACAGTCCCTTACTGAGTGTAGAATTTGCAATGTTACTTATTATGTTCTTCTGTTGTTTTCCGTCAGGTACTGTTCCTTTTCTCTTCTTCCTGTTTTTCCCTCTCTTCTCTCGCCCCTTCTCTCTTCCTATCTGCTCCCTCTCCCCCCACCCTGGTTTTTTGTAATTTCCTCCTTCAGTTATATTGTAAACCAGCATGATCTACCCACGAATGTTGATATATAAAAGCTAATAAATAAATAAATAAATGTATTATCTTAAGTATTTAATACAGAAGTATGTGGTATACCAAAATTCATGTTGGCCTAAGTAGATGTCTTCCCAAAGTATGTGTTGAACAAAAATATGAATGTTATTCTTGTAAATCGTTGTGATCTTCATTTGAAACAACGGTATATAAAATAACAAGCTAAATAAATAAATAAATAATGGAGTAGGAGCAATGCAGCACAAGTCCCTAAAACTTTGCAGATTCCCCATAAATCTCTGTCGGTGCCCACAGGTTGCGCCATTAGCTTAAATGTAACTGCCCACCGAATTCCAGAGAAATCTTTATTTTTTGCATTCTAAAAGCTTCACAATATTTTTCTTCTGTCTATTGGAAACAGTTGGGCTGTGATAGCTTTTATTGTACCAACAAAGCTTTCAAAACTACAAAGGTCCTTTCTTTAGATGGGAGCTCAGGGCTCAAGGAAACATCTGTGGTATTTTTAGTCTTTACATTATACTAGTGACCAGCTTTGATAGACCCTCCAATTCTGAACTTTGACCCAGTATTTTCAGCACCTATGTTCTATATTTTACTGCTGCTTAAGCCTCCATCATATCAAACACACTGAAGTGTGCTTAATATATGGGAGCCTCTAGTAAAAGTCCTAAAAATAAGGGTCAACATGTTGCATTTAGTGTACTTCTATGACAATGACACAGATAAACTTTATACCTCTCAACTGAACAAATCCAATAAATGTTCACTTTCAAATTCTTCAACAATAAAGATTATACAGTCCTGTCCTAATAAGCTGAATCTGAATAAACATGAGTCTTGAGCTGGGCAGTTAACATTAACTAACTCTTGATTTTTATCTTCTGTACTCAGCATAAGCAATAAACCAAATATTCTTATTGTTTTGTAGTATCTTCTTCTTTTTGGCGCTGGAGCAGGTCCTGAGGAATGGCAAGAGGAATGTTTTTGCCTCTGTCCTGTTTTGCTGTTTTCCTTCTTTGCTTTCATTCTCTCATTTCTGTTTCTTTCTCTTTGCTACTTTCTTTTTCAGCTGTGGCTTTCTTTTTCCAGCCTGCTTTCTTTTTCAGCTGCTGCCGCCTTGCTTCTGGCCAAAGCATGTGTAGCCAGACCCTTTTTTTCTGACCTGGGATACCCATTCCCTGCTAATTGCCAGAGAAAATAGTACCCAGGGTCCTTGGGGTAGCATTTACAATTTAAAAAAACTTTCCCTTTGCCCCTGCTTACAAAAGTCAGTAGGAATAATAATTTTTGGTACAGTTTAAATCACTGAAATAACTTTCAGTAACCTTAATTAAACTGAAGCACCACAGAAAACAGGGCATCCTTCCACTGGCCTCTTCACTTATTTTCTCTTGTGGAGAACACTTTGTGGAATTTCTAATTACTTGGCAAGCTGCCAAGCCTGAATCTCAGCAAGGAAGTCACAGTGAAATCTTGAACTGGATTCTTGCTTAGATTGCAGTCCCAGCACAGGGACTTTCCCTGGCCACATAAACACAGCCTAGCACAAGTGATGGGAGCTAGTACTGGTCACCCCAACACTCAATCTGGTCCAAACATTTATTTTTAAATTATATTTCCCGGGGTCTACATGAGCTTGCTTACCAGGATTCATTTTTCTTTCCAGGACTCTCTCTCATACAACCGAGCAGCAAAGGCTATCCCAGCATCCCTTGTTGCTGTCCCTGCTGTGCTCTATTCTCCAATGTGCCTCTATCACTCCCAGGGAGGGGGGACTGTGGTAGCTTGTCACAGAGGATCTGTGGTAGCTTTTTACTGCTCCAGGAGCTTGGCAAGTACCCTCTGCTGCTTTCCCTTTCACCTTTGCTTCTATTTTAATCTGTCTTAGTTTTTTATTACTTTGATTTCTTTTATTTTACTTTTGTGCCTGCTCTTGCAGTGTTGATATAACCTGGCTTTTTAAGAGTCCGGGCTATGACATCATTATTGCTGGGCTGCTACGCTGAAACTAAACCAGCAACTCTATTTGATCTCTTGTAATTGCGGGCAGCAGCAGCCCTTCTCTCTGCTTTAAACAGCTGAAACTGGGGGAGAGACAGAACTAATAACAAAAGAGCAGCATGCTGTCTCTGCCTAGCCCTGCTTCGCCGTAGCCCAGGTAACTTTTATTTAATAATTTTTTAACCTGTTCACAAGTGACTTTCTGGTCTCCAAGAATTATCTGGTTTCATTTGAAAGTCTGATTGCATATTTTGGCATTGTTTCTTCCAGCTAATTCCCTTCACAAAACTGGTAACAAATAAGCTGTAGGTGATTCTCTTTATGAGACTAATTTAAAACATTTGTATTTGGTTTGCCAGAGCTATGCTTCATTTACCAGGTTAGTGCAGAATAAAATAAGGATGATGTTGGCTGAATATACAAACAAATAAAAGGTTGCATTAGAATGATGGTGTTTATAATTCTTTACTGCTTTGAAATCAAAGAAAAAGGATGACAGAGGGACATGAGGTGAGAGAGAGGTGAGAAAGGTTTGAAAAGATTGAGAAAGACAAACAGCATAATTTACAGCTATAGGGTAAGGCAACTCATTGGGGTTGATACTCAAAAGACTAAAATAAGCTCGTCACTGCATAGGTCTAACTGATTTAAAATCCAACTCATCCCCCTCCTGCTGTCCGGCTAAATCTGTGCACACACAATCAGTGCACACAGATTTAGCTGGAGAAAAAAAGAGGCCAAGTCAGGGCATGTCCAAGGCAGTTTTGTTTTTTTTTAATTTAGCTAATTAGTGTGGCCGCACAAATAGCTGGTCTATATCTGGGTCAAAAGTATTTGGATATTCAGCTGCACATTTAGCCAGTTATGTGCGGTGGAATATCTGGATATAGGTAAATGGCTCCACAGCAACGACATATCGAGCCTTATATTTCTTTCAAACATCTTACCTTCTAGTAGTTTTGTATCCTGATCATAAGGACAGAACTTTGCATTCTAATTTACTTGAGTACTCTGCCAACATCACCCTTAACACAGCTCTCTAAAGCTAATCACAAATGTATGAAGTTAATCCAGTAAAAAGGACTCACCTACACCTTGTTTTTTCACTCTTATACCTATGTATCCAAGTAAACTAACACAACAAACACTCCACTTTTCAGTAGAATTCCTATAATTCTAAAGCAGGAGTTCCCAAATGTGTCCTGGAGGACCCCCAGCCAGTCGGCTTTTCTGGATATCCATATTGCATATACATGAGATAAATTTGCAAGTAATGGAGGCAGTATGTTTACAAAAAACGCATTTAAATGAAAAAAAAACCCCATCAAAAGCTAAGACGACAAATGATGGGTAAAGTGTTTTCAGTCCAATCAGGGGTCAAAAAGCAGGAGAGTAGCAATTTAGCTGGAAAGCAAGTCTCCTTCCAGGAAAGTAAAGTAACTGATAATCCTGAGGGGAGGATACTAATAGCTGAGGGCACTATATACGGGAAACCTATGGTGCTTCCAACGTTTATGACCATAAATTTTTTATTAAGCTTGTACATCTTCTCTTGGACTACTCAATGGGTCATTGACAGTAGGAGGTGACTTTAACTGTGTCCACAATCCTACTCTTGATCGGACTACTGCTGCAGCTGGGCAGGCGGTCCATAAGATTAAAGGAATTACATATCTTTGTAAAAATTTGGGAGTTGACATCTGAAAATTGTTGCATCCAATGCAAACAATTCCCAGTTTTATATTAATTGGTTTTTTTTTTAAATTTAGATTTATATTCCACTTTTCACACCTTTTTTTTTCAGCAAAGGGTTTACAATCTAAGTTTGTACCTGAGACAATAGAGGGTAAAGTGACTTGCCCAAGGTCACAAGGAGCAACAGTGGGACTTGAACCCTGGTCTCCTGATTTGTAGCCTACTGCTCTAACCACTAGGCTACTCCTCCACTCCAAATGTTATAATTATTTTTTGATTCAACAAGCGGCCTTTTCAAAGGTTGATTCAGTGGAAATAGTCCTAATGATAATCTCAGACCACACTCCAGTATGGTTTGATATTCTGGCAGTTAACCTCATGGAAGGGTATCGCGATTGGTGAGTTCTCTTTAGTGATCAGGGATTTAGAGATTTTTGAATAAGAAACGGGATGAGTTTGTATAACACTCTGAACACTTTACTACATCAAACAGCCAAAAAAGGTCTCATGTATTGTAAGTGCAAACTCTTTCAGATGGGTAATGAACCGGGCAGGGTCTTGGCTAACCTTACAAGAAATTGGATAGTACCTAGATTTGTTTCTGCTATCCACACACATAAAGGTACAGTGGTAAACTCTGCAAGGAAGATATGTGAGGTTTTCCGGATATATTAATAAACCTTGTATAGTAAAGACAAGATGGATATAGGGGATATTAGACAATATTTGGATAAGATAACACTGCCTAGGTTGACACCAGAATAGTTGGTGAGTTTTAACAAACCAATTCATTTGCAGGAGATACAAAAGGAGATACAAAATATTAACGGCCAAATATTTAATCGGCCATGCACGTAAAAAACATGTGTTACGTGCATGGCCCGGCCATGTATGTAACTCTCGTTACACGCAGAAGTGCCGGGCCAAAGGAAAGGAGTGGGAGGGGGCGGCTGGTATAGCGGTCATTTGCTGCTGTGCCGGAGGAGCAACTTAAAAAAAAAAATTAAGGTAGGTTAGATTTAGGGAGTGGGGAGGAGAGGGGAAGGGGAAAGGAGGTTAGGTAGGCAAGTTCCCTCCCAGTCCACTCCTTAATTGAAGCGGACTGGGAGGAAACTGGGAAGGCCGGGATGCGTCACCATGTGAAAATTGCATAAGTACTCCCCATTTGTGCACGCAGCCCACACATGCGCGCACGGATTATAAAATCCAGCACGCATGTACACACAGCCCCTAGATTTTATAACATGTGCACACAGGCGCACGCATGTTATGAAACTGGCGTGTCGGTTTAAAAATCTACCCCTAAGTCTTGCAAAGCTCTAGGTCAAGATGGCATCTTAGCCCCAAAATTGTATTGCCACTGGAGAACATGTACGAGCGGCTAATTGAGAAGGGGCATTTTCCTCATTCTACCAATAAAGCTGTTATCACAGTGATATCTAAGCCTGGAAAAGATGTGTTATTATCTACTTTGTACAGACATATATCTTTATAAAACTCTGATGTGAAGCTATTGGCCAAGATAATGACAGATAGACTAGCACAAGTTCTCCCGCAATTGGTGGGAGAAGATCAAGTTGGATATGTTAAGGGGAGGAGTTTGGTCTTTTAATGCTCAGAAAATTTTAGCCTCAATGAAACATTGTTGTAGTAAACAAATTCCCTCTGTTCTGTTGAGTCTTGACGCAGAAAAGGCCTTTGACAAAGTGGATTGGGTCTTTTTACAAAATGTCCTTGCAAACATATGGGATTGAGGGTTTCTTTAAGGCATTTTGATTGTTATATAGAGACCCCGTTCCATCAGTGATCAGTGTTTATTAACTACACCTATTCAGATAATATCCACCTGTAGCATAGTACTAGGCAAAGATACACTCTTTCACCTCTTCTTTTTGTGTTGGCCCTTGATCCCCTCTTACAGAGAGTTAGAGATAATGCTGCAATAGTGGGTATTCCACTAGGCCACCTGCAATTACCCCTTTGCAGATGATTTGCTCTTGCACTTGGTGGACCCAGTGCACTCTCTCCAAGTACTTTTAGGGGAAATCTTAAGAGTATTGCTGGACTTAAATTAAATTTAGACAAGTCAGAGGATTTGCCTCTGAGTGAAGGAGTGTGTACCTGGGTATTGTCTTACAGAGGGATCTGATTTACTTATAAAATATATATATATATATAATACTGCATCTCTTTTGAGAAATTGGTGGACCTTCCTCTCTCATTAGTGGATAGGGTTAATATTTTCCAGATTATGGTGCTTCCTAAGTGGCTCTACATTTTTAGACAGTTCCCTTTCATTTTTTGAGATGAGACTTAATGAGGCTGGAGAGCTGTATTAGGAGGTTTATGTGGAAAGGAGCAAAACCACGTTACCTTTTCAAAGTTAATGGGGAAATGGAAGACTGGCGGAATTACAAACATAAGGCTTGCCATATTGGGTCAGACCAAAGGTCCATCAAGCCCAGTATCCTGTTTCCAACAGTGGCCAAGCCAGGGAACAAGTAGCTGGCAGGGTCCCAAGGGGTAGGTAGTTTCCAAGCTGCTTATCCCAAGAATTGGGCTCGCTAATCTTAAATTATATAATTTGGCTGTAATATCTGACAATTTGGAGATTGGTTACTTAATACTAGCTTTTATACTCCAATTCCAGAGAAGCAGGCCTTATGTTCGCCCTTCAATTTGCATTTTGTATTACATTGCCTTCTTTGGGGACTCCCTGCACACTTAAAGGACTGTCTTGTGATCCAGCCATTCATAAAATCCTGGCATTGATTCTGTACTCAGCTACATTTGCTCAAATAGATTTTCCCATTCTTGCCATTTCTAGGAAATCAGGATTTTGTCCCAGGCTGCCATTCAACAATTTTTGCTTCTTGGGCAGAGCTAGGATTATATGTTGTTGCCAAGTTCTTTACTGATGTGCTCCAATCTTTTCAGGATCTTAATCAGGAATTTGGCTTTAATAATAAGCAGTTTTTTGCTTACTTGCAAGCTAGGGATTACATTCAATCTTTAAACATGGGGAGCTGGAGTTCTGAGGACAGAGACTTTTTGCTTGGGTTTTTTGATCTTGAAGACCCCATATGATATACAGTATCTCATCTATATGGGGTCTTGTTAAAAATGGAGAAAGTTCCAGACTTTGTTATGATTCGTCCCTCTTGGAAGCAGGAATCGAGTGTTGAGATGACTCCTCCCCAATACAGTAAGGGCCGGATTTTAAAAGGGTTACGTGCATTGGGCCTATTTTAAAAAGGCCCGGCGGCGCGCGTAAGTCCCGGGGCTTGCAAAAAGGGGCGGGGTGGTCCAGGGCGGTCCGGGGGTGGGGTCAGCGGCTCCTGGCACAGCGGTCATTTGCTGCTGTGCCGGGGATCGTGTGCTGGCAATTGGCCAGCAGGCGCAAAAGGTAAAACAAAAATTGGGGGGGGGGGGGGGAGTGGAGTAGGGCTGGGGAGGGAAAGGTTAGGGGAAGGGGTGGGAAGGTCAGGTTGGGGGAAGGGAACGTGGGAAGGCTGCGTGGCTCAGCGCGCGCAAGGTGCACAATTGTGCACCCCCTTGCGCACACCGACCCCTGAGTTTATAACTAGCATGCACAAGTTATAAAATCGGGTGTACATGTGCGCGCGCCGGGTAGTGTGAGCAACCTTTTAAAATCTACCCCAAAATGTCTTAGTAAGATTCGGTCCGTTACACGTAACATCTCCTTACAAGAAATGCAGTAAAATTTCTTTGCAGTTTACTTTTCTCAAAAAGAGACTCATTTAATTAAAATAGCTTTGACAGATTTCTGCGTTAAGTGTAAAATGGGGTAGGGACATTGAGCCATCAATTCTGGACTTGCCTGATGATCTTGGATTTTTCATAAAAAAAAGTGTTAAGCTATGTGGGTGGAATTGTTAAGATAAATTTACCATTGAAGCCAAGTTGTACCTTATTTGAAGAGCTTCATGGTGTCAACTATCATGACAAATATATTAGGCTGTGGGAGCAGAAAGCTTTGCTACTTGCCAAAAATTGCAATATTGGTTGAGTGAGGTGCTACCCTCTCTGAAGCATTGGAGAAATTTGGTGAAAAATATATAGAAAAGAGAGATTTAACTAGCAAATGGAAGGTTCTTCTAAAGATTTGGAATGTCTACCTCATAGAGCAGGAAGTACGGTACTGAATGATCTATGACTATTAAGGTTTGGATTATGAGTGCATTGCGTTTGGGCACCACTATATAGTTTGTTATAGTGGACATTCTTGGGTTGGATGTTTTTCTCCTCACCATTGGACCTGGGAGGAATGGGGAGAGTGAGTTGGCTATATTAAAAATGTGTATTTGTGTGCATGTATTAATGTATGGCCATGGAGTTGATAACTGTCAATCAGTCTCCATGATTTTGTGTTCATTATTTTAATAAAAAGATGTAAAACTTATGTACATATTTGTTGATTTTCTTATGTGGGCTGTTACAAAATACCCCCTACATGGATATCTTCAGTCAATTTCATATTATAAAAAAACAATTTTTTCCTCAAAGCTCTAGTGGACCAAATCTCTTCCATGTGAATTAGGCTGATAGTCTTTGCTTAGTTTAATTTGTCAGAATCAAAAATCAGCATTCCCAAGTTAGCCATCTGATCAGATGCATTAAGCTAGAGGTAAGGAACACCGCTCCACGAATATTGCAGGCAGGTCTAGTTTTCAGGTTATCCAGAACGAATATGCACTGTCTCCAGGCACCAACGTTGCCCTCCGCTTGCATTAAAAAGCCAATTTTCAAAAGCCATTTACCCAGGTAAAAGGAACTTTGAAAACTGCCTACCCTTAACCCAGCTAGAAGTGCGCACAGGCTTCAGTGGGGTGAGATTAGGAAATAGTGAATGCCCATTACATTCATTTCTGTGATTTCTGCCAGTTTTTATACTGTAACCCTCCACAATCATTTGGCGTGTGCGGGTTCTACACCTGCAAAATAAACAAAGAAATGTTGAAATGAAGGCACTGCCTGCTCCCTCCCTGCCAGATTCAGCCTGCACAAAAAGCAGATGTAAAGTCTAGGGGTACTTGTGCCTGCAGGCAATATTCAAAGGGAAAGTAGACATAGGGGCCGATTTTAATTCCTACCCGGCGCGCACAAATATACACCCGATTTTATAACATGCGCTCGCTGCCGCATGCATGTTATAAAATCCGGGGTTGGAGCGCGCAAGGGGGTGCACATGTGCACCTTGCGCGCGCCGAGTCCACGGGGAGCCCCGATGGCTTTCCCCGTTCCCTCCGAGGCCGCTCCGAAATCAGAGCGGCCTCGGAGGGAACTTTTTTTTGGATCCCCCCCACCTTTCCCTCCCTTCCCTCTATCTAACCCACCCCCCCGGCCCTACCTAAATCCCCCCCCCCCTACCTTGTTCGATGGAGATACGCCTGCCTCTCGGAGGCGTAACTTGCGCGCACCGGCTGGCCAGGTCCCGACACAGGCCGCTGTGTCGGGGTACTCGGCCACGCCCCCGGACCACCCCGGACCGCAGACACGCCCCCGGACCGCCCATTTTAGCAAGCCTCGGGACATATGTGCGTCCCGGGGCTTGTGTGCGCCGCCGAGGCAGATTTCCTTAGGTTATGCGCGTATGTTACGCGCGTAGCCTTGAAAATCTGCCCCATAGACTTTCCCTGTGCACACGAGCAAATAGCCTGTGGACTTTACACTTGTGGAAACTGTTTTGGAAATTGCCCCCAAGGGTTTGCGGGTGCATTTTCACTGTGGGACACAATGCCTGACTTAGCTAGATTTTGGCCAACTAAGTTAAACACATCTTCAGCTGAACTTAGTATAGCCACTGAACACACAGGAGTTTAGATTTAGACTTTCTTTGCATGTCTAGCTTGGGATATTTAGGGGTCATTTACTAAGCTGCATTAGTAAACATTGTTAATGTGTGCTAAATGCCTTAATGCAGTAATAATGAGCAGTATTTCAAAATGGTGCTGGTTGACCTTTTAGGCTTCTTAGCTTGTATGTATGTGGAAGGGAGGAGGGAGTCCAAGAGCATGAGGGGTCAACTGATGCCATTTTGGAAAATGCCACTAGCAAGGCAGGAAGAGTGAATGGACATTTCTTCTGCAGGGTCTTACAGTAAGCTTCAGAAGGGCCCTGGGAGTGGGGCCACACAATTTTTGGAGAGTGACGGGGCTTAATTTTTGGAGGGTGATGGGGCTTAATCTCCTAACCTTTTGCTTTTCTGGCCACAAGGGCATAGTGCTGGAGGTGGGTGGGTTGGAGGCTGGGGCCCTCAGCCCACTTAACTACCAGGTTTATATTTCATCAGGTTTGGGGGAAGCTATGGGGGCTGCTTTGCTTGCATGTTTTTATTCAGGTTAGGTAAGCTGAGGTATTTTTTCGCCAGGGAAAATACTGCGAGATTCAAAAAATTGAGGTACTCAGTACTGCTGGTTACAGAATCCAGCAATATTTTCCTCTCTGGGGAAGCACTAGAGTACAACCAGAGAGGTTTACATAGCTGAATTGAGGAATTAGAAGATAATTTTTAATGAGGCCAAAATATGTTTTTATGGAAGGTTTTTAACTGTCCACATGAGTTATTCCAGATAGCAAATATTTACTGGATAAGCCAAGTAGTACTACATATGATTGCAGTCTTAATAGTGATATATTGATTGATGCATTTGAAGCAAGGATGGTGTCTGTGGCACCTTTTCTACAGATACTGTTTGTGCCTCAATTGAGTTTTACACAATTACTGTGTGGGATATTAAAAATATGTCTTCTGCTGTATGATTTTTTATCTTGCCCATTGGATCTATGTCCATAATGGGTGATTTGTAGTTTAAAATAGATATTTGCAGAACCATTGACGTAAATAGTTAATGCTTCATTGACAGAGAGTGTAATAACCCAATCAATGAAGCAGGTTCTGGTGCGTCCATTGTTGAAGATGATCATTTATTTATTTATTTATTTAACACTTTTTTATACCGACCTTCATAGTAATAACCATATCGGATCGGTTTACATAAAACAAGGGAATAACTGAAGCAATAAATAAAAGTAATTAACAAGAGAGGTGAATAAGGCAAAGTTACATTTATGTAACTTTTATGTTACATTTATGTTACATTTATGTAACATCCATGCTTGACTGAGCTAATCTTGCATATTTTTGACCAATATCTAATTTATCTTAATAAGTTACTTGAGACATGCATGTTGTGCCAACTCCATGACTTTTTCTTTTATTATGATATTCTTGACCCACCATCAATGTGAGTTCAGGACAAATCATGATACTGAAACCCTACTAGCATCTTTGGTGAGATTCACTATTGGGTGAACTCGATAAAGGATATTCTGTAATCCTAGTCTTATAAGATATATTTTCGGCCTTTGATACTATTTGTCATATTACTTTGTTGAGAAGGCTTAAATCATTGGGGATAAATGGTATTGTGCTCCAATGGTTTAGATCGTTTGCAGCAAGCTCGCACTGCTAACGGCCTCTTGCTCTCTCATATTGTTAGATCAGGCATACAAAAAGGGTCCCCACTTTCTGCTGTGCTATTCAAATTTTATTTGAGTCACTTGGGGAAGATCCTCTCCTTATTTAGAGTTCAATATAAAATCTACACAAATGACATACAATTGTTCTTACCTGTCAGTCAGTCTCTTCAGACCACAATGATTACCCTTGCAGACTGCACTGGCAGAGTTCAGGATTGGATGTAAATGAATATGCATTGCACTGGGACGGGAAGAGTGCTAGGGAGTGAGAAGTGTGTGCCCCTACGGCAAGACGTACCTTGTCTGGGAGTGGAGACGGCCAGACCCCTAACGACCTGCACGCCTTGGTGAGACCAACACGCAAGGTTGGCCTCTGAGTGGTCCTCAGACTACTCCAAGCCCTTTCGGACCTGCCACAGGGAGCAGCAGAGGCGGGAGGCCGGACATGAGGCAGGACACAAGGTAGGCGAAGGCCAAAGGCACTGGAGCTTGGATCTTGGAATGAAGACGAGGACTTGGAACTCATACATGGAGGAGATGGAGGCAAGAGCAAGGAGCTCCAAAGACCCGGACACAGTTCAAGAAAGAAGCCCGGAGATGGGACCCGGAGCCAGGTACTCAGAGACGGGACTCTGAGCCGGAGCACTGAGGTGGGACTCAGCGGAAGGGAGGTTAAAAGCCGGGATCAACAGGAGACTTGCACAGCCAAGGAGACAAGGATGTCAGGAACACTTGGAAGACGGAACATCAGGACCACTTGGAAGACGAAGCATCAGGACCACTTGGAAGACGAGACATGGAATCCAGAGACAAGAGAATGCCTGGCAGGAACAGGAAGCGGAGGAGTCCTAGGGAGGACTAGTCCCAGATGACTAGCTCCTTGACAAGGCCCTGAAGGAATGACTGAAGGGCCCTTTTATAGGGCTGATGCGGCAACTACCTGGAAGGAGCTACCAGGTGGACCACACTTCCCTGTCCCTTTAAGAAGGGGAGAGAGGTGCAACCTCGCCCCCTTAGGAGGGGGCAGGAACAGGAAGTCCAGGACTCTGGACAGCGGCGTCCTGCCACTGCCTTATAGGAGAAGGCTGGGTCTCAGGGCAGGCCCCGACAGGTGGCGGCGTACTGCCGCTGAAGGGAGGAGTTCCGGGATGGCCTCCTGGCCACAGGAAAGGCCCCGACTGCAGAGGCCTCCATGCCGCATCAAGGGAACGACGGCGGCAAGATGGTAGCCTCCGGGCCGTGAGGTGATGGTGTCTGCGGCCTCCATGCCGCGGGACAGGCCCCAGCTGCTGCAGCCTCCAGGCCGCTCAGGTAAGAGGTGGCTCGTGGCTCCTGCCACAGGCCGAATCGCAACAATACGTTAGCTTTAAATTTGGGAAAGGCAAAAGTGTTGAGGATGGGCCATGATCTTCGCTGAGGTACAAGGACTGTAGATTGGAGATCACAGTTTTCCTTTTGTCTGAGTTTTGAAATCTCGGGTTTATTCTTGTTTTTGCCCTGTTTTAAACTCCAAATTAGAGCTATAGTAAAATCTGGGTACTTTAAGTTGAGGTTGATCTGGCATTTAAAATTTATTTATTTTAAGATTTATATTTCATACACATCATTCATGGTTTCTCTTCAGGACTTGCTTTGATATGTTTAGAGGTGGCATTACCAACTCAATTTTTCTTTATCAATTCAATTTGATTTATAGTGTCTTCCAGTGCAAATTCAAATGCCTAAGTATCTTCATCAAAACACTAGTGTCACACATAAGTATTTTATTTTTAGAAACACCAAAGGAAAGGTGATAACAGAAGATGATGATGTTTTTTCTGAGAATTGCAGCAGCAATGAGATAAGCTCAGTACTCCATGTAGAAATTTCCATTTTGAAAATGCTGAATCAGTGATGGGACACACCTCAGTTTGATTATTGCATTACCATCCTTTGCCTAGTCATGATCTGCTCTCCAGATAAGTTTCTTTTTATTTGCAAAATAAAAAACTTATTAAAAAAAAAATTGGGACTGTGATATTTGATGACCTATGTGTGAAGGAGTGGTCCTACTTTTCCTCCTTAATGTACGATTTGTGGACCCTTGTCCTGTGGTGAGGCTGGCTCAACCTACAGGGAAGGCCCTGTAAATCCTACAGGGAGAAAGAGTTCTGTGAGGGGAATAAGACTGTGAGCCCAGCTGGGCTCAGAAGGCCCTGCATCTCCAGGAGCAAAAGCTCCTGACCCTCTCTGGAAGTGTGTTGTGAATGCACTGCAAAGGTAGGCAGTCTACTGTTATGCTGTTTTGCTGATTACATGAATAAAAGTTAAAGTTGCATGAAGAAAGGCTGGAGTCAGTGTGGTTCCTACTCCAGCCTATACAGATTTCACTGGGCTATCCTACACTATGATTATAAGCCTTGACACTTCAACTAGACTTAAGTCACATAAAAGATTTGCTGTCAGTGTATAAATATGATGGTCATATAAAACACTATAACAATACTCCTTTCATTTAAGCCTTGGAGTTAATTGTTTTTATTAGGATTTAGTTTGATTTTACTCATATGTTTTCTTTTTATAAAGATCACATAATAAAATATATATAATAAAAGCCAAACAGAGACATCATCACAAATCTTCTTCCCACCTCAGACTTTTGCATTTTTGTCCAAGCATCAATATTGCCCACACTGGATTATTCTAATTTACTTTCTTTAGGTTTGCCAAAACAAAAGATGCAGCCTTGCAGGCTGTTCAAAATTCTGCTGCCTGCCTGATTACTGGCCACTCAAAGTTTGATCCCCTTGTGCTCTTTTTGATTGATTTAAACTGGTTACCGGTCACTATGTGGGTACAGTTTAAAATGTTATTATTGGTATTTAAGACACTGAAGGAAGAAATTACAGTGTATCTAAGGAAGTTGTTTCATGAGTACTCCTATCAGGCTGCTTTTATCGTGGTCCTTTCTTAAGGAATGCCTTGAGTATAGAAACTCAGAATTACCTCAGGTTTTATAAAGCTATTCAGGTTTGGTTTACATAAAAACATAAGAATTGCCATACTGGGTCAGATAAAGGGTCCATCAAACCCAGTATCCGTTTCTAACAGTGGCCAATCCAAGTCACACGTATCTGGAAAGTACCCAAACATTAGATAAATCACAAGCTACTATTACTTATTAATTACCGTCATAGCAGTTTATGGATTTTTCCTCTAGGAAATTATCCAAATCCTTTTTAAACCCAGTTACACTAACTACTGTAACCACATCCTCTGGCAATGAATTCCGGAGCCTATGCACCAAGTGAAAAATAATTTTCTTCGATTTATTTTAAACTAGCCATTAAGCCCGTAACAACAGGCTACATTAGCATTTTTTTTTCAGTCCATTTCCTTACCCCTCATTCTCCCCTCCCTCCCCTCATTCTCCCTCACCCTCTAGTCTCCCACCCCCCACTATTCCCCCCTCCCCTCAGTCACTCCCCCTCCGGATGGCGCAGACGGAAGATCTCCGGGGGAGGTCCCTCCCTCGCACCACTGCCGCTACTGCTCGTCGCTGCCGCCACCACTACTGGTCCTCGCCGTGCCATTTTTGTTACTGGCAAGCTCTGACCGACGTGCTGCCCGTGCATGCGCGGTAGAGTTGCTCTCTACTGCGCATTTGCGGCACGTCGGTCAAGTTTCATTTATCTAGTAGATGAGCTACTTGCTAGCTTCATGGAATGCCTCCTGGTCCTTCTATTATCTGAGAGAGTAAATAACTGATTTACATTAACTTGTTCAAGTCCTTTCATTATTTTGTAGACTTCTATCATATCTCTCCTCAGTCGTCTCTTCTCCAAATTGAACAGCCCTAACTTCTTTAGCCTTTCCTTATAGGGGAGCTGTTCCATCCCCTTATGATTTTCGTCACCCTTCTCTGCACTTTCTCCAGTGCAGCTATATCCTTTTTGAGATGCGGTGACCAGAATTGTACATTGTATTAAAGGTGCGGTCTTACCATGGACTGATACAGAGGCAATATGACATCCTCCATTTTATTTGCCATTCCCTTCCTAATAATTCCTAACATTTGTTTGCTTTTTTGATCGCCATAACACCTTGAGCCGACAATGCAATGCATTATCCACTATGACGCCTAGCTCTCTTTCGTGGGTGGTAACTCCTAAGATATAACCTAACATTGTGTAACTATAGCAAGGGTTATCTTTCCCTATATGCATGCACTTGTCCATGTTAAATTTCACCTGCCATTTGGAACCCCAATCTTCCAGTCTTGCAAGGTCCTCCTGCAATTCATCACAATCCGTTTGAGATTTAACTAGTCTACATAATTTTTGTATCATCCACAAATTTGATCACCTCACTCGTTCTACCCCTTTTCAGATCATATATAAATATATTAAAAAGCACCAGTTCAAGTACAGATCCCTGGGGCACTCCACTGTTTACCTTTTTTCACTGTGAAAACTGACCATTTAATCCTACACTCTGTTTCCTGTCTTTTAACCAGCTTGCAATCCAGAAAAGGACATCACTCCCTATTCCATGACTTTTTAGTTTTCTTAGAAGTCTCTCATGCAGGACTTTGTCAAATGCCTTCTGAAAATCCAAATACTCCACATCTACCGGCTGTTTGTTTGTTTTGAGTGGAGACGGCACACACCAATCGGTGGCATAAACATACGAGGCACCATTAAGTGTATGGAGCTATCAAGAGTTTATGAGCTACTCGTTCTTCTTTAAGATATGTCAGTGCTGCAGTTCATGTTCGATCACCTATAGGAATAATTTCCAATTTGCTACAAATTTGACAAAGTTATTTGCAAGCCCCTGAGGCAGCCACTAGGATGTGGCGAAACTCGGCCTGAGTCGGGCATTTTTTATTGTTTTCATACATCTCCGGCCAATAAAGATATTGAAAAAGACATTCTTGGTAGGCAGGACAGAGACATAACAGGGAGGAGCTACATATCCAACTATAGGCTAGATTCATCAAACTATCACATGTGATAGGAAGAGGGGTGTGTTTTATGGTAATAGCCTATTTATTGCAATGTGCACTATGAGAGAGAGAGAGACTGATTAGCTATAAGGCCCTTCTAGTAGTTAGGTATTTGTATCTCTATAGGAGGCCCACCTAGTAACTCGAGGTGAGGTTTAGATAGTAGTATAGAGGTTAGGGGCCACTTTTACATGCAGAGCAAGACGAACAAACAGAACAGTACACTCTTGTGAAGATTTGATGTCCTTCGGAGTGAGGAAACTCACACAAATATGAGATTTGTACAATGTTCTCTCAACCCAGCTTGATGCCAATGAAAAAGGTGTAGTTATTTTTGGCATTAAAACCGTGCGATCTGGCTTTCCAAAAATCCCACCCCCAACTCCTCCCCTTTTAGAAATTAGTCTCGCACCATGTGTTATTGTGTTTTTTTGCATGCGTTAAGGCATTTTTTGCATAACAAAACACCTTATCGCATGTGAAAACGTGACAACGTGACTGGGAAATTAACCCGCTATGTTAGCTGGTAAAGGTTATCCAGCTAAATTTAGACTTGCTCAATAGTGGGTTTAACACATCTGGCTAACTGCTGATATTTTGTGAGCCAGAACAGTTAGACCCTCTATTGAGCAAGTCTAAAGTTAGCCAGATAATCTTATCTAGCTAACTCAAAGTTATCCGGTGGTGCAGCAGCGTCACTGAATATCCTGGCTAACTTTCTTAGCCGGATATGAACTGAATTTTGATCCCTTACATTTTATAGATGTTTAGTTTCTGTTGTCATCCGCCCCAGCAGTATTAATGCATAGGGAACAATACAAATGTTTAAATAAAAATTAATAATAATTACTCCTTCCCTCTGGAAATTGGGTAATAACAACATTACTCTTTCTCCCTTGAGATTATTATTGCTAATATTTCTGTTCTTCTGTAATTAGGTAACCATAACATTTTTCTCTAGTGTAATTTGGCAATAACAGTAGCACTGGTCCTTCCTACCTGTAATTGGTTAATAATTATAATCTTCTTCTCTCTCTCTAGGCAACAATAATGTTCCAAGTCCTCTGTTACTGAGTAGTGATATCATTCATATGGTGTCTACCTTGTTCTAGAGTATAATAATGACTCTCCTTCCTTCCTTTTTAACTGGAGAGTAACAGCAATATTTCTCTGATCTTCACTACTTTATTTCAGAGCCTTGAAGCTCAGAACTTCAGCAGCTGTGAAAACCTCACAAGTTGCTGACAAGGTGAGACTGGAAAGCACTTTACTATGAGGATGTCAAATACTATATAAAACCAAATTATTATTATTATTATTCCTGGCAGAGTAGATGGTATGAGATTTTTCGCACATTAAAATATTTTATATCTCTTGACTTGGATTTCTTTTTACAACCTAAATAAATTCTAAAAGCTGTCCTCTTCCAAATAAGTTTTATTTTTTATGAATTGTCCTTCTTACTGCAAGATCATTTAGATGCCAGAGTTCACAGGCTAGTTCTCTGTGCTCCTTAAAACATTCAACCCCTTTACAGATACTTCTGTTCTGCTTTTTCATTCAAAAAAAAAATTCTTATTTATTAGGCATAGCTGGTTTGATATTTAAGCAAAATAAAAAAAAACTTTAGTGACCTTGTCACTAGAGGCCACCAAGCTGACAACAGGGTTATTTTTCAGTTGAATCACAATCGGTCAAGATCCCTTCCTGACAGCCAGCCATTAAAGATATGCGTGCGATCATATACAGAAAGGTAATGATGAAGGACAAAGCAAACTATCACACACATCCAATACAGCACAGCCATCCAAAACTTGATGAGGTCCATATTTAAAAGCATTCAGCCGGATAACTATGGAGTTATCCAGCTAAATGAAGATTTGGGAACTTATCCTGGTGAATTCTAGCCGGCTAATAAGTTAGCCAGCTAGAATTTAGCCAGATAAGTTAGGGGTGTAACTGGGAGGAGTTGAGTTAGCTAGCTAATTTATCTAACCCTGATATTCAGTTAGCTGGATAACTTACAGGCCAATACAGTACAGTGTGTTCCGACGGAGCGCACTGTTATCCTGCTCTTGGATGCGCGTTTTCCCTTACCCCTTATTCAGTAAGGGGAGGAAAACACGCGTCCAACCCGCGGCACCTAATAGCGCCCTCAACATGCAAATGCATGTTGATGGCCCTATTAGGTATGCGCGCGGGATACAGAAAGTAAAATGTGCAGCCAAGCCGCACATTTTACTTTCAGAAATTAGCGCCGACCCAAAGATCGGCGCTAATTTCTTCTGGCACCGGGAAAGTGCACAGAAAAGCAGTAAAAACTGCTTTTCTGTGCACCCTCCGACTTAATATCATGGCGATATTAAGTCGGAGGTCCCGAAGACTAAAAAAAGTTTAAAAAAAAAAAAATTTGAATTTGGCCCGCGGCTGTCGGGCCGAAAACCGAACACTCAATTTTGCCGGCGTCCGGTTTCTGAGCCCGTGGCTGTCAGCGGGCTCGAGAACCGACACCGGCAAAATTGAGCATTGGCTGTCAAACCCGATGACAGCCGCCGCTCCTGTCAAAAAGGAGGCGCTAGGGACGTGCTAGTGATCCTAGCGCCTCCTTTTGCCCGGATCTACTGCCGGACCTAATTTAAATACTGCATCGCACACACCGGCGAGTGGCCGGTGCGCGTGCCGGCGAACGGGCGTTTGCCCGCTCTCCCGCGGACTTTACTGTTTCGGCCTGTTAGCTGGCTAATAGAGTCATTTATCAAATCATGTTATGCATTTTTGCATGTGAAAAATGCCTTAAAGCAAACGATAAGCGCCATAACACATTTATTTATTTATTGTTTTTGTTATACCGAGTTTCATGACAGGCATCACATCAACCCGGTTTACAATTAACAGAGTGTGTAAAGCATAACATAACGTAAAACAATGTTCTCAATAAGAACATTGAACTTTAAATACAGTGAATCAGATAAAGGATCTGAGAAAGTTACAATAAAATAGGGAAATTAACTTGGAACTGGAAGAGGGGAGAGATTGAACAGAGCAATAATTACATTTCAGCCTATTAATGTAATAGAGTAGCAGAGTGAGTAAATAAGAATATGTGAGTAACTGTGGCAGTACATCACTATGAAACGGTACATAAATAACCAAATGCATAAATATTACAATGGTATGATAAAAGCTCAGCAGGTATTAATGAGTGTCAATTTAAGGTTGGTTGATTCGTATTTAGGTCCAGTTATTGGAGAAGAGTTTGTGCTATTGAGTGGAGGTTTTATTCAAGGCTTGGAAAAGCTTTTTTGAAAAGCCAAGTTTTTAGTCTTTTCCTAAATGTTAGAGAGCATGGCTCCTGTCTCAAATCTGGTGGGATAGAGTTCCAGAGAGTTGGACCTGCTGAAGAGAAGGCTCTGAGACTCAATGATTTATGTTGGTAGGTTTTGGCCTTTGGAATTTGGAGTGACTCTTTGTAGTATTCCCTGATGGGTCTGGCGGAAGTGTATTTTTTAAGAGGTATTTGTAGGTCGAGGTGCGTGTTTTGGTTGATAGTTTTGTATATGATGTTGATGGTTTTGTACATGATTCTATAGTGGATCGGTAGCCAATGGAGGCCCTTGAGGATAGGTGAAATGTGGTCCATTTTCCTGGAGTTTGTAAGGACTCTGGCTGCAGAGTTCTGAACCATTTGTAAAGGTTTGGTATAGGAAGCTGGGAGGCCTAGTAGTAATGAGTTGCAATAGTCTAATTTGGAAAAGATTATTGCTTGCAGAATTGTTCTAAAGTCCTGGGCGTGGAAAAGTGGTTTAATTCTTTTCAGAATATGTAATTTGTAGAAGCAGTCCTTGGTGGTTTGGTTAATGAATGGTTTGAGGTTGAGTCGATTGTCCAGGATGGCTCCTAAATCTCTTACGTGGGCTGTTTGAAGGAGTGTGGGTGGTTTTGGAAGTGTATTATTGTTTTCCGGTGATATGAGCAGGAATTCTGTTTTAGAAGCATTAAGTACAAGGTTTAGACTGGTGAGGAGAAGTTTAATTTCTAATAAGCAACTGTCCCAGTATTCCATTGTATTTGATATTGATTCTTCTATGGGGATCACGATCTGTACGTCGTCTGCGAAAAGGAAGTGTTTCAGGCTTAGTTTTGTAAGAAGTTGACATAGTGGTAGGAGGTAGACATTGAATAGTGTGGGTGAAAGTGATGAACCCTGCGGCACCCCCCTATTAGAATGGTGGTATTGGGATTCTTTATTGTGAATTTTGACTCTATATCCTCTATTTGCTAGAAATGTTTTGAACCAGTTTAGTGTGGCACCTGTTAAACCAATGTTTGCCAGCTGTTTTAGAAGGAGGGCGTGATGCAAATTTTTGCATCACGCAAAAATTTAGAAGGAGGGCGTGATGCAAATTTTTAAAAGGAGAGGGATAGAGAGGAGTCTGGGGCAGGATTTCCAAAAAATATGCTGAGAACTACAATATTTAAAAAACAAAGATAATGTTAGAAGAATGGATGACAAGTAATGAGTAACATAAAGTGCAGTAAGACAACTCTCTGACTAATATATGAAGCCTATCTAATAGAGATGAGCATCGCCCGAACCTTTTCATCTAAAACGACTGCACATCTCTACTATCTAAGCCCTCGAGTTAACATGTTTTGATGTTGTGTTGCTCTATGATATGAATATTGCTTTTGTAAACTGTTGTGATCTTCTTTTGGAATGATGGTATATAAAATGCTTATATAAATAAACAAACAAAATAAATATGTTTATCTTGTGCTGGTCAGCATGGCAGGATTTTCAAATCTCGCTGTTTGGCCAATCTGAATTTAATCAGACAAATGGCACTGAACATGGACCTCCTGGTTTTCTTAGGGAAATGAGACTTACATGTACAAGCATATAATGGGGTAAATCCAGAAATGGATCAACATATCCTGAAAAACTAAAGCTAACTAGCCCAAGTGTTTACAAAACCTAACACATGAATTCTTCTAGTCCTGAGGAACATATAGAGATCCATACTCAGTCACTGGCCGGATTGCAAACTTATCTGGCTAACTTTGGAGGGATGTTCAGTGGTGCTAAATACAGATGGCTATCATATCCTAACTTTAGGACAGCTCTATGGCATAACTTATCTGGCTAACCTAACCCCTCCCAGAAATGGCCCGGAACACCCCTATGTTATCCAACTACATTTTCGCTGGATAATGAGAGATTTGGCTGAGGGTTAGCTGGATATTGAGAAATCAACATTTAGTCAGATTACTTATGAGTTATCTGGCTAAATGCCGACCTCAGACATTCTTGCTTAAATGACCCCAGACATGGGAACTGGATCCACCTTACAAGAAAACCATGGGGGATGAGATGAAAACATTCTTAGAAATGGTAATTAAAAACACTTAGATCTATGAAAAATTCTTCATATAAGTGGAATAGTTTTCTGACAGGGATTACTTATATAGGCAGGACCATATTGGGAAAGATGTTTTTTGTAAGCAAAATGTTCTTATAACAGGAAATAAATATCAGTAAACTCATGAATAAGGTCTTGGAGGAAAGAATACAGGGGAACCTGTGCAAAGGTTTGTTTTGGTGCTTGCATAAAAAAATTGGCACTGAATGTGCTCCAAGGGTTGGTATGGTACAAAGCAGAAAAGGGCCTCTCTGGAGTGAGCTTTGTCTTTTTTTAAACGTAGAAACATGACTGCAGAAAGAGCCATATGGCCCATCTAGTCTGCCCATCTGCCCAATTAATTTAGCTTTATAATTCCCATCAGTCCCTCAGAGATCCCCTGTAATTATCCCAGGCTTCCTTGAATTCAGAAAATGTTTTTGTCTCCACCGCTTCCACTGGGAGACAGTTCCATGCATCCACCGCCCTCTTTGTAAAGAAATATTTCCTAAGATTACTCCTGGGTCTACCCCCTTTCAATTTCATCTCATGACCCCTTGTTCTAGAGCCTCCTTTCCATTGAAAGAGACTCGCCTCCTGTGCATGGAAACCTTTGATATATTTGAATGTCTCTATCATATCTCCCCCATCTCGCATTTCCTCTAAGGCATACATGTTTAGATCTTTATATCTGTCCCCATATACTGTAGAACAGTGGTTCTCAACCCTGTCCTGGGAACCCCCCCCAGCCAGTCGGATTTTCAGGATATCCACAATGAATATGCATAAGAGAAAATTTGCATACACTGCCTCCATAACATGCAAATTTTCTCTCATGCATATTCATTGTGGATATCCTGAAAACCCGACTGGCTGGGGGGGTCCCCAGGACAGGGTTGAGAACCACTGCTGTAGAACAAAGACCACTGACCATTTTAGTAGCCTCCCTCTGGAGCGACTCCATCCTGTTTCTATCCTTTTGAAGATGCGGTCTCCAGAACTGTACTCAGTATTCCAAGTGAGGTCTCATCAAGGACCAATACAGGTCAATCTCACCTTCCTTTTTCTGGTGACCATTCCTCTCCCTATGCAGCCAAGCATATTTCTGGTTTTTGCCGTTGCTTTATCCATTTGTTTGGCCACCTTAAGATACAATCATTACTCTGCAATTTTTAGCATTAAGTCTTAGCTGCCAGATCCTAGATTATTCCTTCGTTATTTTCCACACCTTCCTGGCTGTCCTCCCTGTTGCAGATTCTGGTATCATTGGCAAAAAGACCTTTCCCGACAATCCTTTTGCTATGTCGCTCACCTAAATGATGAAAAGAACTGGTCCAAGGACTGATCCCTGAGGCACACCGCTAGTAACACCCGCTCTCCTCAGAGAGGTCTCATATCCTTTGTGCCTTGCACTCAGCCAGTTTCTAACCCAGTCAGTCACTCTAGGTCCCATGTCAAGGATGCTCAATTTATTTATGTGGAACCATGGAGTTCTTTTACTATATTTTTAATGAATTTTAACTTATTCTTGTCTAACTCAGTTGTTGCTATGGGTCTGCAATGGAGAGGGAAGGTAGAAAGCTTTAAGTTAAAAGGATCAAGTTTCTAGCATAGTAGATTTAAGGATTTTATTCCAGTACTGTAAATATGTTTTTATGCATTCATATTTTCACTTGCTTGAGTGGTAAAATTCAGTTAAATGCTGTCAGCAGACTGTCTCATTTAGTAAACGGAAAGTTTTCAGAGTGCAAAGGATGCAGGGCCATCTGACTACTGGAAAGACAAGAGGGAGGGAACGCATGTAAATGGAATATGCAGCTAAATCTATATGATTATAGATATATAGATGCAGAAAAAAAGGCTGCATTCTAGTGCTGTGCACAGAAATGCTGTTACCTGTGATGGAAGACCCCTGGGAAATCCACTGCAACTCCAACAGTTTTAATGCAGACAACCTTGGAAACTCTATGGCAGCTACAGGACCCAAAGCAGTGCAGACCCAGTATTGCAGCATATCAAGAGTGTCATTTCATGCCACAAAATGCATCCTGTTGTTTAAGCAATGAAGTTCTGCAATAATGTACATACCAACATAGTAGATGACAGCAGAAAAAGACCAATTGGCTCATTCAGTCTGCCTGGCTAATCCCTTCCACACAACTTATGATCTATGCTAGCTACCAGCTATAAAAACTTAACCACTTGTAGGATATCATCCCTTATCCAAGTCACTTTTTGTTTTCTTTCTCATTGGTTTTCTACTCTTTGGGTAGATGAGCATTAAGACCCCATGCTTAATCCAACATTTTAGCTCCAAGCTTTGTAATAATCTAAACAGCTAACTAGACTAGTGAGGCTGTTATCCTAGCATTCAGCCTCCTAGATCCTCACAGTTTTACTGGACAGTATCTAGCAACCTGCCAACATTCACCTGGTTGGTTTCTGAGGTTTTGTCACTTGCTGGTCCCAATTCAGCTACCTTATGGTCTGCGGCACTGCTGGATGTGTTTCCATTATTTGCTCATTGTCTTGTCCTTATTAACACTCCACCTGCCTCTGTCCTAGTGCAAGTGAAGAGTGGAGCCCTGGTGCATAGTTCCTGGCCTCAGGATCATTGCTGCAATGACCAGACTAGGAACAGTGAAAGGCTCTATTGAAATAGGGGAGAAATTCTTAGGTAGTTGTGAATGAAGGCTCATGGCACCAGGATACCAGCACTGGTTACTATTGCACTGACAAGAAAGGAAGAACTACCAGGCCAAAAAAAAAAGTCAACCAAAAAACCAGCTCGCCTAGTATTCTGTCTCCAACAGTGATAAGCAGCAGGTTCGAAGAGTATGTTTGTAAGGAACAGGCGATGTATCGCGTAGTCCATCCCCTTTCAGACTCTTTCCAGTTTCTGGCATTCATGGTTTGAAGTCAGTCACATCTCTGATATGCTAAATACCCTAATCCATCTTCTGTAAATTTGTTGAACACTTTTATTTACCTCCACAACATCCTGAGATACTGTTTCACAAATTAGTTCTGTACTGAAGGCACAAGATAACATAATAGCATAGTAAAAGATGGCAGATAAAGACTAATACAATCCATCTAGTCTGCTCAGCAAGTATGTTTTTATTTTTTTGGGGTAGTAGCAACTGCTGCTCTGTGCAGGCTATCTCCAAGATGTAACAGAAAAGTTACCCCATTTCTTCATTTTCATTCTCTAGCCAGCAAGGATCCTCTGTGTTTGTCCCATGTCCTTTTGAATTCCATTACTGTTCTCGTCTTTATCACTTCTTCTGGGAGAACATTCCATGCAACCACAAAAAGTTTCGTGAAGAAATATTTCCTGACATTATTCCTGAGTCTTCCCCCTTGGAGTTTCATATTGGGGATCCTAGTTTTACAGCTTCCTTTCCATCAGAAAGGTCTTGGAAAGTATGCATATGTCCCCTGTCTTTCTTCTCTTCCAGGATATACATATTAAGCTCCTTTAGTCTCATCTTATAGACCCCACACCATTTTGATTGCTTTTCTCTGGACCACTTCCATCCTATCCTTATCTTTTTTTGGGATGACTGAACACAGTATTTCAAGTGAGGACTCACCATGGACCAAGGACATTATCAACTCCTTTTTCCTGCTGGTTATACCTCTTTCGAGGCATCCTAGCATTCCTCTGGCCTTAGCTACTGCCTTGTCACATAGCTTTGCTGCCTTTAGATCACCAGTCACAATCACCCCAAAGTCCCTCTCCCAGTCCATGCACTTTAATCTTTCCTCCCCTCCATCACGTAAGCTCTTTTGGATTACCGCACCCCAGGTGCATGACCTTGCACTTCTTCACATTGAATCTCAGCTGCTAAATCTTTGAGCACTCTTCAAGTTTTCTTAAATTACTTTTCATTCACTCTATTCCTTGAGGCATAGAAGTTAGCATGGGGCACATTTAAAACTAATTGGAGAAAGTTCTTTTTTACTCAATGCACAATTCAACTCTGGAATTTGTTGCCAGAGGATGTGGTTAGTGCAGTTAGTGTTGCTGTGTTTAAAAAAGGGTTGGATAAGTTCTTGGAGGAGAAGTCCATTACCTGCTATTAAGTTCACTTAGAGAATAGCTACTGCCATTAGCAATGGTTACATGGAATAGACTTAGCTTTTGGGTACTTGCCAGGTTCTTATGGCCTGGATTGGCCACTGTTAGAAACAGGATGCTGGGCTTGATGGACCCTTGCTCTGACCCAGTATGGCATGTTCTTATGTTCACTCTGTTGCAGATCTTAGTATCATCCACAAAAAGACAAACTTATTTCCTAACCTTCACAATGTTGCTCATGAAGAGATTGAACAGAACTGGTCCCAAACCTGATCCTTGAAGCACTCCACTTAATACCGTTCTCTCTTCAGAGCAGGCTCCATTTACAATTACACATTGTCTCTTGTCAGTCAACCAATTTGTAATCAATTTCATCAGCTTAGCGCTCACACCCAAACTTCTCATTTTATTCATGAGCTTCCTATGTGGGACCATATAAAAAGCTTTGTTAAAATCCAAGTAAACCACATTAGATGCTCTTCCTTGAGCCAATTCTCTAGTTACCCAATCAAAAAAATCAATCAGTTTGTCTGATAGGACCTTCTCCATGCTGCCTCCGATCCAGCAACCCACTAGATTGTAGATAGTTCACTATCCTCTCCTTCAGCAGAGTCTCCATTAATTTTCCCACCACTGAGGTGAGGCTAATTGGCGTGTAGTTTCCAGTCTCCTCTCTGCTATTGCCCTTGTAAAGTGGGACCACAACCGCTCTTCTCCAACCTTCTGGAACCACTCTCATTTCCAGGGATCTATCGAAAAGGTGTTTCAGAGCTCCCTTAGTATCCTATGATTTACCCCATAGACTGGTCTACTTTTAGTTTTCCCAGCTCTTCCCATATACTGTCTTCTGTAAACAGGATAGCGAGAACCCCACTCCATCCATGCTCTTTGTCAATTGGCAATGGCCCTTCTGTGTTACTAGAACAAATAGAGGTCATTTCTCCAAACAAGGCAATCTCAACTGTAGACTGAAACTTAATACCCATCACTCTACTAGTATTTCCCACAGCGTGGATTCAAAATTGTTTTACCATCTCACAAGACCAAAATAAATGGTCTAAATTCCAATTTCCAAGTTACACTTGATGCATTTGTCGGATTGTGCTATTTTCACTAAGAAGGCCCATTTTGTCAGAAGTAATATCGCATCAGAAACTTGTATTTCTCTCAACAATATGTTATCCGTAATCATACCAATATTCCTAAAGCATTGTGCAAATTGCTCAATATTTAGTTGCATCCCTTTCTCTTGGAGAAAAATGTTTTAAACCAAAGCTTTAACTGGCTAACTCCTGAAATAAACCACTTAAGCATTTAAAAAAATCCACCCCTAATTCTCTAAAAATAACCAACAGAAAGACCATAAAATGGTATCAACAGCAGAGAGATGACAGTCAACAGATACTGGATGTCAAAATTGTACCATTATGTTTAGAAGTATGTGTTACATTTTCTTTAATTTTGTTTCATGCGTGTTAAAGTTTTTAGTATGTACTAAATGTTTTAGTGTGTGTTAAGACTTATAATATGCACTAAATGGTTTTAATACACACTAAACTATTTTATTGCATGTTAAAGAATACAACATGCACAAAAATGAAATGGAAAAGAAATAAAGAAACAAAAATTGGAAACAAAATGAACATTTTTTGGCTGCACTCACCTAATATTAAGTTTCCTTTGAGATTCTGGATTCAGTACTGGCTAACTCCTGAAATAAACCACTTAAGCATTTAAAAAAATCCACCCTCTCCAAGTTAAGCCAAATGTGAAAGTTTGGAATAACTAACAAGCTCTTTTCTGAGAACATCATCTTTTAAAGCAAGCTCAGGGCATGGATAGAGATGTGGTTCTCAGTTAGTGTGTAAGGAAGGAAGCTGAAGTGATACAAAACAAGCCTTTTTAATATCAAGATGTATATGGATTTCCCATTCAGGAAACTGTAAAATGCAATGGTAGAACTTGTAACCTTTAAAGGATACATTGTCCATTGCTTCAGGCCACATGTAACACTGCTTTTCCGCTCTTCACTTATAAAGATCCTGAATAGAGATGAAAAACTCGATCCAGCAACAATGTGCTTTGGCTCTTAAAGATAAACATACTAAACTCCCTCCTTACCCCAAAGACACAAAATGAGACAAAAATCCTAGTCTACAATCCCAGCATAGTCCGAGTTTCTAAGGACAGGCTTCTTTACAGAATGCTTCCACACTGGATAATCAAAACAATTGTGTTGTCTAAATCATTCCTTTGTCTTGATAGCTATTATTATATAGTAGATTTGTAACAATTAAGGCAAGGCTTTCCAAACCTATCCTGGGGACCCCACAGTTGGGTTTTCAAGATATCCACAATTCAAATTCAGTTGGGTCATGCCTTTTTATGGAAAAAATGCTTTCAATTCACATTTCACAAGCATCAGCATCTTTCATATAGAACAAGAACATTATTGCTTTCTAGTATTAATATCTTTCACTGAAGATGTGATAGGGATACCAAGTTTATCTTGGTCCTATTAGATATTTCCATAGCTTTTGATACATTAAACCACAATCTCATCTGGATTTTCTGGACCATGCTAAAATGATTTACTTATATCTGATGGGCTGATTACAACAGGTGAGCATGGGATCCTCGGTGTCGTCTTGGTACTCTTTAATAACTGGTGTCTCTCAAGGTTCTTTTTTATCTAATACATTGTTCAATCTCTATTTGAGCTCAATTTCTAAATTAGTAGCTGAACTGGATGTAAATTATAAAGATGTCAAAATCCCCAAGGCATGTTCAAAATGTTTAATGAAAAATGCCAGATTTTACAAAATATTGTCAAGCTTATTTCTCATAAAAAGGTTTTATTTTTAAGAAATAGTATGAAAAATATACTTTTAAATCTTGCCTTCCTACCATTCATGGTAATAACCACTAACCTCCATAATACCTGCAACGGATGTTGGATATTCTGAGTAAATTGTGTCCAATGCTGCAGGCCATACCTCTGAGAAGATAGAGTGGAGGCAGCCCAGAGAAGGGCTACCAAAATGGCGCAAAAGTCCTATAAAATGAGACTTAAGGATCTAACTAAAGAGAAGGGAAAGGAGGGATATGACAGAGATATTCATATACCTGAAAGGTATAAATAATCCACAAACATTTTTCAATAGAAAAGAAGTTCTAGAACAAGAAATCATGATATAAGGCCCCAAGTGGTAGATTCAGAAGTAATATTAGAACATATATCTTCATAAAAGGTCGGTAGATGCAAGGAATGGCCTCCCAGTGAGGCAAACACTGTGACAGAATTCAAGAAAGCCTGGGATAAGCACAGAGAAATTTTAACTGTGCAGGAAGTTTAATCTAGGCAGACTAGATGGGCCTTACAGTTTTTATCTGCCAACACATTTTGGGTTAACTGGCAACTAGTCTTAACATGAGGAAAGAGTAGAACTAGCTGGGGAACTTCTCTCGATTACAGGATGTGAATAGGAGCAGAGGTGGCTTGCAGCACTCTTCTGTTGGCTATAGGACATGGAAGGGAGCAGAACCAGCTAAGAGAGCTCCTTTGTTGGTTATAGGTTGTGGAAGAAAGCACAGATAGCTAAGAGAGCTCTTCTACTACTAAACATTTATATTGCTTGTAGGCCACTGAAGAGAGTACAGTTGGCCTGCAGAGCTCTTCTGTTAGTTAAAGGCTGTGGAAGGGAGAACAGGGAGCTGAGGAAGCAGGCTTTGGAAAAGCTTACCAGATTTATGGCAGGCAAATCTGGGACACTTGTTTCTATACTAAGATAAGAGTAGTGAGATCTGAGAAAGGCAGAAGTTTCAGATTAGGACATTATCTGATACCATGAAACAAATGTTCTTCTCCCAAAACATATTAGTGATACAATTTAACTTATCAGAGATATGTCCAACATAGCAGGGAAAGCGACACCTGAAAAAGCCAACTCAGCCAATCAAATTCACTTCTTCCAGAAAATAAATCCTATGTGGAAAATGCATCCAAATCATACTGCTTTCAACTGAGTCTCAAGATTCTTTATGCTGATTAGCTCATTAGCAATAATTTCTGAAATTCTACAAGTTTATTGATCTTTAGTGTCTCTGGCTTTATTTTCTACTCTGCTTCTCTCTTCTTTCTCAACCTCTGCAGCACTTCTCTCTGCCTGGCTGTTTGCTTTGAGAGGAATCAGGCAGAAGGGGGGCAGCAGTGACAGGAGTTGCATGGTTTCTTTAGGGAACTAGCAGCAATGGGACTGATGCAATTCAAATGCCCCCTCTTGGGGGCGCAATGCAATATTTAATTTAGGGGTCGCGTTGTCAAGGAGGCGGCTAAGGTCACTTGTGCACCCCTAACACCTCGACAGCGAGAGCCCGCGAGTGGTGAGCTGTCTGCCAGTTTAGAAAATGGATGCTGAATTTATAGGCGTCCGTTTTCCTAATTGGCGCACAGCCAGGGGTATGGGAAACGGACCTTTGTTAACTGAGTATCCGTTTCCCAAACCTGACCGCTGGCACTTTTTAAAAAACTTTTTACAAGTTTTTGTTCCTCCTACTTAATAGGATTTTCTGCTTTTCTGTACAACTTTTGGGAGTGCTCAGCAATTAACTCCTGCTCTAGGCAGGGGTTAAATTTTGAGTGTAGAAATGTGCGTTTTTTAGATGCATAAGGGGATTAGGTAGCACTACCAACCCACATCCAACTGCAGGTTAAACAGTGCGCTCGGTGCATTGCATCAGCCTCAATGTGAACTGAGAGGGAGGCAGCATCAGCAGCAGAGCCCTCTTTAGGCTGGAGTGAGGCCTGGTGTAGTAACTATAAATTACATCAGGGGCAAATGGCTGCCCCACTGGACACCATGTACCAGTGCTCCACAGGAGCAGGGACATTTCAAAATGGGTTCAAAATATGGGTGATATTCAGAGGATCACTATGGGGCAGTCTGAGTTTAAAGTTGCTGCCTTTGCAGATGACATCTTAGTCCATTTTACAAATCCTGTAGCTCCCTTGAAGCACTGGTGAGGGAATTTTCTTTGTTTGGTTCGTTTTCAGGACTTAAGTTAAACTTTGACATATCGGAAGCCCTTGGCACATCTCATTCACTGAACCAATTAAACATCCCATTTTTTTTTCTTTTATTGAATGTATTAATCGCTTTACACAAATAAGGCCTAAGTAATGTGCAAATATAAATAACATTCATAATAAAAACATACATAAAAATAAAAAGACATAGCGAAAGTTAATTATTACATTGGCTATCACTGTCTTTTCCTTAGTTGGCAGAATTAATCTATTCAAGATAACTATTTGCCATAAATGGCGGTACGTGCTTCAGCTGCTTGCTTCGTGTCTCCTTAAAAGAGATTTTAATTATCTCTAAATTTCTCTAGCGAGGTTGTAAGCCTTGGAATAGTATAAATCGACTCATGGGAGTTTGGGGGTGAGGGTTACTGTTCCCGGATATGTAAAAATAAATTGGGCGAGTCAACTACATCATATAAAGATTGGCTTTGGGACACATCTAATTATACCCCAGTGGAAATTGAGATGCACTTAGCCTCACCAGTTCACTTACATATTCTTCGTCATGCGAAGAGCGTGGTCTTGCCACATTCTGTGAAAGCTGGTGCTCTTTTTATGACCTTATGAAAAATCTGGCACTGTCTTTGTGAGATCTAAAGTCAATCCTGGGAAACCTCCCCTTACCTTCTGATACACGGAAATTTAAATTTCTCACCAGGATTCCAGTATAAGACTTTTAGTTCTTGGATGACTTACTCAGCTTCAACAAGTGATCAATACACACGGTAAAATACTGACACTTCAAACCCGTCAACAATTATTTGATCTTTCATCACAAAACTATCTTGCTTACTTACAATTAAGACATTATTTTATGAGTTTAAGATCCTCCCACCTAATGGATACCTTTTGCGTTAAAGTGGACACGATTTTTTTAGAATTGTGGAATTTGAGAGGGTGACGATATCTAGACTGCATAAATTTTTATAAGGACCTCACCCATTGCAGGTTTATAGTTCACGACTCAAAAAATGGAAAAGAGATTTAATCCTCACCCTTACCAACCTACAATTACAATCTAGTTTCAAAGACATTACAGTTCGTGTTGCAAATGCTGGTTTGAGGGAAATGCAATATAAGTTTTTAAAATGGGCCTATACTGTTCCTGCATACCTATCTGGTTCTGAGATACAGATATTTGCCAGTGGTGTAAGGTGTCTAGAAGCACACTGGATCATATCTTCTAGACATGTGCTGGCACAGGCACATTCTGAGAGGGGATTCAGGATTCTTCTAAATTTCTAATGGGACAGACCATTTCCTTTTCCCGAAGGGGGTTCTATTTGTTGAACCTGTGGATAGAGGCCCTAGGATCCTTCTCCGTAAAGCTTGCCTTGTGGGTAAAAAGAATATTCTTACAATGTGAAACTCTGCAGATGCTCCTTCTTTTTGGAGATGGAGGTGGAGGAATGCCTTTCATGATCTGATGTTAATGGGAAAAGCTGCAACTGGACGTTCATTTAAATGTAAATGTTCCTTTTTAGAGGTATGGGATGACTATCTTCAAATACTCCCTGTTAGAGTTCAGAGCTCGGTGGGAAATGACTTACATGTATGAATCATTTGTACCCTTTTGGGCCTATACTTGAATACCAATCCAATTCTCTTCTTCATTGAGTTTTGCTGAATAATTTGGGGGCCGAGGGAGGGAGTTAACTGATTTCTTCTCTTTTTTGCTGTTGTATCTCAGTTCAATTTTGGGGTGAAAATGTCCATAATGTGGTTTTATGGAGTGTGCATCAGAAACCACCATGAACTGCATGATTGATTGTATCATGGCTTTTCTTCAATAAACAATGTAAACATTAAACTGGGGGGCCCCTATGCTTTATTACTGCACCAAGTATGTCTCTCACTCCCTCCCTCCCTCGTGTGTACCTTCCCCATCCCCTTTCCATTTGCTTTCTTACCTCTCCCCTCACCCCTGCATTCCCCTCCCCACCTTTTCTAACTTTCTGCTCTCACCATTCTCCTTTGTTCTTGTTCCCTGCTCTCCTCCCTTCCTTTCTTCTCTCACATCTCTCCCCTCTGTTGCTTTCTCCTCCCCCTTTGCTCTATCACCCTCCCCATCCTCTTCTCTCCTTGCTCTCCTACTCCCATATTAGGGCAGCGTGGGGGGAGTACATAGAAGGAAGCCAATAGTGCATGGCTCACCCCACTTTCCTCTGGGTTCTAGCCTTGGACAGGTGCCCATCTTGCCCACCCATGGTGAAAGCCCTGCTCAGGAAGTTAAGTTTGGCCTCACAGAGTGTTGTTGGGGTTTTTTTTTTTATAGAGACACGGATGCATTGTCTAATTGCAGTGGTCTGGATTAATTGGGAGAGATGGAGAATGGAGTTTTCTTCACGTATGAATAATATCTATGCATATCAATCAAGCACAGTGTAGTCAATAATAGGACTAAACAATTACTAGCAAAAGCTTACGGTAGAAGAATATAAGTAGGAAGGATATTCCATAAAATGGCAATTAACTTTTTTTTCCTGTTCAGCTTATCAAGTTCCAAATGAAAGATGTCACAGGCAAAATAGATTTTGATATTTATTATATTAACAGTTTTTATATGTACTTCTGAAGTTTAATTAAATAACACAATGCATTATAAACAACCAGAGCCTGTTTCCACCAAACACTTACTGCTATAAAAGCAGAAGCTAGAGGAAGGCACGAGGAGTGTATGATTCAGTAGCTGGTGACAGAGGGAATGTATCCACATAGCAGTCAGTCCAATTTTTAATTATGTATCCTAGAGATTAAACCTGATGGAATGTTGATGACCTTAAGTGCTAGCTTAGAGGAAAGAGTACCTCCAGCTAAGCTGCCAAAATCACTTCTTCCAAGGTTTCCCAATCATATCCCTAGACTTTACGGCTACAAACATCAAATAATAGAACTTCATTTTGACATTGTTTCATAGCTAACGTGAACAACTCTGCAAGGGGAAGGAGGGAGGATTGTCTGTGGAGGATTATCCTGCTGTCCTTGAGAACACTTGTTATAGGTAAGCAACTTTGCTCCAAGGACAAAAAAATTATATAAAGCATACAAGTGGAAACCCCTAGCTAAGGGTTGCCTTCCCAAAAAAAAAAAAAAAAGGAAAATTACTAGAAACAAGAATACCAACAAATGGATGAACCCAATATATTTTTTGTAGGAAGACAAAAATGGGACTTGAGGAGATGAGGTTTGGTACTACCCCTCAGAAAAACCTTGGAGGACTGATCAACCCTGCAGTTGCATCTGAAGTCAGTATCCAAAGAGTAATGGAATGTAAATATGTGGTCGTAATCTTGCAAATTTCCTCAATGGAGGCCAATCTTGCATGGAGCACGGATGCCGCCAAGGCCATATTATTATGACTTGCACATTTAAAGTCAGACCAGCTTGGATATAACAAAGGAAATGCCATCTGTTATCCAATCAGACATGGTCCATTTGGTTACAGCAATTCGAGGTTTGTTCGGATCACAGGAAACCAAAAGATGGATGGACCTTCTTAAGGTTTTGGTTCATTCCAGACAGAGGGCAGCAGTTTTCTTGCAGTCTAAACTGTGCAGGACTTGTTCAACTCTATGAACATGTGGCCTCAGGAAAAATGTTGGGAGAATGACTGACTAGTACAAATGAGTGCATAGAACCACTTCACTGCATATAAGTCATTAGGGGCTGCAGCTCACTAACTCTGCAGCCGTAGTGACTGCCACCAAAAATATTACCTTCTAGGACCGGCACTTTAGCCTACAAGAGTCTAGAGGCTTACAGGGATTTGTTTTTTAACATAGAAACATGATGGCAGGAAAAGATCATACAGCCTATCTAGTCTGCCCACACCAATTATTCAGCTTTATAATCCCTACCACTCCCTCAGGAATCCTCTGTGTTTATTTCATGCTTGAGTTCAGATACTGTCCTTGTCTCCACTACCACCACAGGAAGGCTGTTCCATGCTTCTTACTACCTTCTTTGTAAAGAAATATTTTCTTAGATTACTCCTGAGTCTATGCCCTTTCACCCTCAACCCATGACCCCTCATTCTAGAGCTTCCTTTCCTTAGAACGAGGCCTGCCTCCTATGCAAGGAAACCTTGGAAATATTTAAATGTCTAGCATATCTCCCCTATCTTTCATCTTTGAACCTTCCTCTCCAGTTGACACACCTGGGCAGCTCTGGGAACCTTCACCAGCTTAAGGGCTAGAGGGGTGCCTCCTCAGTCTTTGGTCAGTGGGACCCATCACAGTAATGACAGCTTTCTTCCTTCCTGATCCAGGCCTGACAGCACCACTTTGAGGTGCGCCCATTTCCAACCGGCCTTGACAGCTTCAGATCCCTGTGCCACAGCACACAGGACCTGTTTCCTGATTAATGTTAAAGGGGTGATGTTGACCTCTATAAGTCCTGAAAACCACATTTTGTCTTGATTTTCCCTTTCTTTACTTTTACTTGCTACTTACATCAGTAGCTCTACCTAATTGATTGGCGAAAAATAAAATAGGTGCAAATACACCAGGATGCTTTAGAAGAGGAACACGTGAATAAAAATGTTCATGTCCGATCTACCAATCAGCAAAGAGCAAGTGCTCCTGCTGCTTAAGCTGTAAAGACTGTGTATCCTTCCTCAGCTGTAGTTATTTCTTGTCACCACCAGAGAAAGGGGTTCATTGCACAGTGAACATGTAAAATCTAACCAGTGTGGAAACAATTATGTATGTAGTAAAACACTGAAGGAGACACTCCTGTAAACCCTACTCACTTTTATCTCAGAATGTTAACACATATGTGGTTAGAAAAATCATACATTATACACTTCTTAAAGAACCCATTAAGAAAGGCAATGGTACAGGAAATTTACAGAATATATTAGGCATGCATTATAAATCACATCTTGCCATTTCTTTTCTCCTAGTCTGAATTGATGTCCTTTTTTTCAGATGCCAGTGAAAGAAACCATTTCAAGCACTATTACTATTGTGATACGATGTTGCCTCACATATTATGAGCTCCTTGTGCATGTTTACATTAGGAGGAGTCAATAATATGGTCATTACATATTAAAAAAAAAACCTGTGCTGATCCAGGCACTCTCATGACTCACAAATGAAAAATTAAAATGAGGCTCCTGATAATCTTCTTTACTGTAACACTGTTAATGGGGATGGTCTGACCTGTGGGTAGCACACATGCCGATTGCTTAAGTTGCCCGGCCTGCTTAGATCTTCCTAGGTTTCATCAGGACAGAACAGCACCTGCTAACTGATTCTCCAGTGGTTTCTATTACAGCTCATGCTGGCAGTGGTGCTGGGGAGGGGGATTCATCATCAATGGGTAAGGAGACAGGACACACCAGAGATATGGGATGCAGTGCCCCCTCCCCCTGGCATACTACTATGCCTGCTTACCTCTATAGGCCCCCGCAGCAGATCCGCATGATCAGCTCCCACTTCCAGAGCCACATCCACTGAAGCAAAGGGTCGGCTGGCCATTTGCTGCCTCTCTCGCATAAGTTGCTGAAGAAGGAAAAAAAAATAAATTGCCCATGAAAAATTGAAGTAGGACAAATGCTCCTCTTCTCTGCTAAGGTAGAATTTATCCAATTGGCCCAACTCATTAAGGAAAGGTGTTTTTCCATTCTGAGCCTATGTGGAAGCACCGCATCATTAATCATGCAATTCCTTAACCTTCGAATCTGGCCATTTCATTACATGTATTAACAAGTTTTCTGTTGTTAACAAAGTCAAAGACTTTCTTATAGAGAGTTAAGGCAGAATTTGACTGTCATAATAAATACCGCACATTCCAGTTTGATACAATCAGTTTTGTGTCCAAAGAGTATTTTTGTGCAGATAGGCCTCTAGTGCATCCGTCACCTCTGTAACATTACACAAAAGAAGCGTAATGGGGAGAGATGAAGAGAGGCCTAGTGGGAAGCCAGGGTTCAAAGCACACTTCTTCCAGGGACACTCCTTGTGACCTTAGGCAAGTCACTTTATCTCCTACTGCCTCACGTACTCACTTACTGGATAATTTTAAAGGAACGTGCGTGTGCCTATAAACGTGCGTATTGGCGCATGAGCGGAGATAGGCTGCGATTTTATATTGGGCGCGCAAGTATGCATGTATCATTTAAAATCCCCCTGTCGCGGGTATGTGTGTGCGTAATCTTAAAACGCGACGCGAGTAAATGTCCCATGCACATTTCTGCTAGGGCTTTAGCACATTTTACACGTGTGGATTTTAAAACATGCTTGCATGTTTTTTTCCAATTAGTCTATCAGTTTGTCCAGCTGATATTGAGGTCTTCAAGACCTCTCTGGTTCTTCATTCTATAAGCCCCCCACTTGACCCCGAAATTTCACGCTGTGCTGAAAGCCCTAAAACTCGAGATCTCTAGACTTGCTTCTCATCAGGACCTGCCGCAGTTATGCAGATAACACACGGACGCGAGCCGTGGTCAACTTTTTTAAAATTCAGAGTTAATCACGCAAGTCTTAGCCCAGCCCCAGAACGCCTATGCCCTGTCCCTTTTCCACCCCCTTATTCTTGACACGTGCATAGGTACGTATGCGAATACTTCGTGGACTCTTAAAATTCGTGTTGCTCGCACGCAGCCTGCATATGTGCGTGAGTGATGCTTATACAATCTACCTCTTAGATTGTAAGCTCTTTGAGGTACTATTTTTAGACGGAGCACAGAGGCTAGCGTTTCTAGTGGACATGAAGCTGTCTAATAAGGAGGAAACTTCTGTATGGATAACAGAATGACTCTGCAAGATTTAGTATTAGACAATCCTGTTTGTTGTGACTATTCCTTTCACTCGTTTCCATTATCAGTCAGTGTTTTAAAAGCTGTCTAAGCTTGCTAACTATTAACACGGCCCTATGCAACTCATGGGCTAAATTTCATTCCGGCAGCTTCTTATAAGAATAGCTTTCTATTAAAGATAATACTTAGAGATCCCCGTTTTCAGCGATCTGTTTCCAAGAAATGGCATCTTTCTATCACCCATCCCTGTTTTCATCCCGGGGGGGGAGGAGGGAGAACGTACAGTGTGTGACATGCCTGTTTTAGATGTGAGCAAATGAAACGCACCAGAATCAAGTTTTCAGTAGTATATCAACATTCAGTCAAAAAGTCTTTGGTCTTAACTGAAGGGGAAAAATAACAGTGTAAAACAGTAGGAAACTGCCAATTCTGTTCGTAAAGCACTAGGAAGAAGCAATGCTTGGCCTGGATAGGCAAGACCACCTCAGCACTCTTCTGGGCTGCAACCAAATGGAGCTGGCTGTAATTTTCCAGACAGACTCAAAAATCACTTTTTCTTTGTAGCTGTAATGTGCATTGCCAGTGTGCTGCAAAATGAGCTACACACGTTAGGGTAGATTTTCAAAGGTGTGCGCGCTTCCTGGCGCGCACACATGGACGTGCCGATTTTATAACATGTGCGACCTGAAGTAAGTTGTGCGTGCCGGCAGCTGGCCTACGCACAAGGCTCCAGGGACAGCGATCAATGGCACTGTCCCAGCCCACCTCCTCCCTGCCCAGAACTTGCCCCCTCGGCCCGCCCCTTCAAAGAGGCCCAGCACTTACGCACGTACTGGGTTTTATGCGCATGGTCGGGCCCCGATGAAAAAGTTCCCGGCGTGCGCAAGGCCCAGCCATGCGCATAAACCCTGGGATTTATGTGTGTGGCCCTTTGAAAATCTACCCCATTGGCAACAGAGATGGCCAGCAAAGCCTGACAATATGAACAGCACCATGAAGATAAATAAAGGCACATAGGCATTAAGCGCTATGTTTATATGCATAGTCTTTACTATATGTAGGGCTGCCTTAAGGCAGTCAGCCATATGAGGGTTAAGGAGTAGATTTTTTTCTGAGTGGGATGCCCTAATTGCGAGATTTAGGAAAGCCACAGAGGCACTTTATCCCCTTTTGCCAGAGGAAAAGAGACCTTTGGGGCTCCTCGTGTGGATACTCTGGTGTCTGCAGTTCTACTGACATTGTGGCAAAGGTTGGTCTGAGATTATCCCAGTGCCTACAGGAAAGGTTTTTAGAAACTTTGGAGCTGAGCTTGGAAGAGGTAGCACAGTTAGAAGCAGGGTCTGCCTTTCTTGCTGATGCCTCTTATGATTTGGTTGGAGCCTTGGGCTGGCTCTTTGGCTGAAATTGTGGCAGCTCTGTGATCTCCTTCCATTTAAAGCCTGACTGCCAGTCTTTCTTAGCATTTCCAATGTTAAGCTGCTAGATACAAAATACACGGCCTTTTCTCGTGGTGTTGTGGAACAGCTCACCATCCATAATAAGATTGAAAAGTGGTTTTGCTACCTTTCGTAAATCCTGTACAACATGATTATTTTCCACAGTAATTAACTTCTAGATTTTATTTGTGTTTTAAGGTTTTATGATGGTTTAATTGTATTTTAGGCTGTTGTATACTGCCTTGTAGACTTTGTGGAAGAGGCGGTCTATACATTTGAAAAGAAAACACACATACATACTCATTCTCACACACAGGCTCACACTCTTCTCATTCTCCCACATACATACACATGCACCCTCACCTCTCTCCCATACCACACAGACATACTCATTCTCTTTCGCTACCCAGCACCCAACAGCCCTCACCTCCTCCAGGCCCACAGGCTGACGGATCTCTTCCTTCCTCCTGCCACAGGATCCAGGCTCTCCTCCTTTTTCCTGCACATTCAACTCCTTTTCATCACTTATAAGGTCAAAAATTCTTTAATGTTGTCAATTTTACAATGAATACCTCTGAATGTGTCTGTAACACCCCCCCCCCCCCCAACCCACCTCCTGAAAACTCATCCTGAATCAAAGTGCCTCCTTACAATGGTCCATACATAGACTATCAGACTGAGCCCTATAAAGAGGGCTCAGTCTATAAAGAGGCGCTTTCTCTCTCTACATCTCCACTCTTTCTGCTCATCAGAAGAGGAGAGAGGAACAGAAGTTCCTAAGAGACCTTGGTATCTCTCAGTCCAAGGGATTACTTTGCACATCCAGCAACTGAGGTGGAAGGAGGACAAGGGCTACAAATCTGGGGTTCATTCAAAGGGAGAGGAGAGCAAATTGTACCCACCCAGGGTTTAACCTCAACCCATACCCATCTGGTATTCAGAGGAGATTCTAGGAGGTATTCAACCAGTACAACAGAATAAGACAGGAGAGGTGAAGGTGAAGGTGGAGAGTTCAGGATCAAGCATTTGTATCCAAAGTATTTGAATTGGTAATTAAATTGGAAAGCAAACCCCATAAGAGTCCTGGGAGGCTTCATGTTTACCACACGTATAAGGAAGGGACCCGGAATCACAGATTCAAGATTTTCTATTTTGACTTGATTTATGGAGACTGATTGAAAGAGACTTGTATCAAGAGCTATATTAGGTTTGAAGTACTTCATCAGTAAAATTGTGTTTGAACACCAGCTTTGTGTGCAGCTTGGTTAATTGGCACTCATTCAAGGACATTACAATTAATGCCCAGGGTCCAGGAGGTTATCCTCCTCTATGGAGAATCGTATACATCTGGGTCTACACAGACAGAGTAATTTATGAAGAAAATCTAGCCCCACTATTGAGTGTATGCCGTGTGGACTCTTGGAAAGGACCCCAGTCCAGAGGTTACATATTACACTGGCAATAAATTATAAATGGGTTTAGTATAGGATATCGCATAGCATTTGGGGGCTTTTGGTTTCTAACTTCATGTCAACACGAGAAATGCTACAGTAGTTGACCATTCCATCGTGTGCAATGGGAGCCAACTGTCTCCCTATGGTTAGAAATCTCTTAGGCAAAGGATTTATAAAGTACCTATGAATATGAGATTCAAAGGGACTCCGTATAAGCTGTGTAATCCCTCTCACGGTATAAGAATGCTAGCACATACAAGGTTAGGATGTTCGCTAAGGAAAACAACTGAATTAAGAGCTGTGAAATGCACCCTTCAGAAATCTGAGTATTTATGGAGACAAACTCTGACATTTCTAAATCTAGATAATTACAAAGTCTAACTTGATAAATACAGGAATATGATAAGCACAGCCAAAAAACACTTATTTTACAAGTAAAATTAGTGCCGTCAGTTTTAACGTGAGATTTCTATTCTCTACTATATAACACTTAAAACCAGTATCTGAAGTTTAGAACAATTTAAAATCATGTTTGTCATCACATAATTGTGATGAATTTGCTCAATCTTTTAAAAGCAAGGTGGAAAATCTACTTGTACCTTTCCACCTGTCCTGAATACTCTATTGATGTCATCTCAAAAGGTAGCTTCATATTGGGAGAAATGTATCCCTTATCATATGTAGATATTCAGCAGATAACAGCATCAGTTAGGACTATTATAAAAAAAAAATCATACTGCTGATCCAAATGCCTTATCAGGCTTTCACCCAATATCCTCTCTCTCATTTATAGCAAAGATCATTGAGAACTCAATACTCAAATAGCTAACAGATTATTTGGAGAACTCTTTGTTATATCCAAATCAATTTGGTTTCTGAAGGAACTGTAACACTGAAACACATCTGCTGTCAATATCTGACACAGTACTGAACAGCTTCAATCATGATCACGATTACATTTTAGTACTACTTGACATTTCACCCCCTTTCAACACCCTAGACCATGTAATATTGATTAAGCAACTTAAAGAAGTTGGGATTGCCGGAGTAGTGCTGAAGTGATTCAGCTCCTATCTGACCGGATGTTCACAGAAGATTCAAATAGATAACAATACTTCAAACTGGTTTGAGATAAATACTTGTGCGCCTCAAGGGCCAGCACAATCAGTAGTCATTTAATATCTACTTAGTGCCACTGTGCAAATTGTTCGGGATTGAATTTTCAAATACACACAGATGATATCCAATTTTTTATTCCTGTAAATAGTTCTCAGTCTACCACATTTAAATATATGAAAATTTATTTTGATTCTATACAGAAATAGATGTTTTATAACAGATTGTCGCTTAATATCTCCAAAACTGAAATCATTATACTATCTAGAAATGTATACAGAGATGACTTTCCATAATTTGAATTTCAGGGGCAGAAAATTTCTGTTTCATCTAGGGTATGCGATCTTGGCATGCTACTTGATCTCCAGCTATCGATGAAGATACATATATGAGCCAAATAAAATCAGGATATTAAGAGCTATGAAATGCACCCTTCAGAAACCCACAATGAGAACTTTCAATAGTCAAATCATTGTTAGCTGTTATATTGTTAAGATAACAAATCACCTTTATTTTACAATGTAAGAATTTTATACGTTACAAAACCTTATTTCGCTGTATTTTTACAATGTCTCCATGTAAAGATAGTATGACCTGTTATTTTACAATATCTCAATATAAAGATAGTATGATCTGGTATCACACTATCTCAACAAATACTATGTAAATCGATGTGATACTCTTGGATGAATGTCGGTATATAAAAACAAACAAATAAATAAATAAATATTCCAAATTATATACATTAAGATGCTTAAAGCCACATCTGGAGTCAGATGATTTTCATATGGTCCTTCAGACCCTCATATTTTCAGACTGACTACTGTAATTCTTTATTGATGGTGCTCCCAGATAGCACCCTAAGAGCATGACAGTTATTACAGAACTCTGCTGCACATTTATTATCTGGTCACAGCATCATACCGCCCGATCTCCTCTCTATCTTTCTTGGCCAAAGGATTAGAAACAGCAGTTCTTCAACATCTCTGCAACTTTATTGACTCTAATAATATCCTCAACCAATATCAGTTCACGTTCAGGAAGCACCACACCACCTAATTATTGTTGCTCTCCAACTTTGACATGGTGAGACGGGGTTTTGATCAAGGCTCAGTGTTCCTTCTATGTCTACTTGACATCTCCGCTGCATTTGACACTGTTAATCATTCCATTCTACTTTCAAGACTGTGCTCTATTGGTATAACTGGCTCTGCGCTGGCCTGGTTCACTTCATACCTCAATAACAGGTCCCAACGAGTCCAAGTCGACTCTTTTACTTCCTCTGTGACACATCTGACCTCTGGAGTACCCCAAGGATCTGCTCTCTCTGCTGCCTTATTTAACCTTTACTTAACTCCTTTATGCCGCATCCTTGCTGACCTTAGAGTTCACTATAAAATCTATACCGATGATATTCAATTCTTCTATCCTCTGAAAGAAACCTGGACCCTTAAAGAATCTTTCCTCGCCCATTGTCTTACAACCATCCAAAAATGGCTCCAGAGCAATAAATTAGCCCTCAACATCTCTAAAATGGAAATCATCATTTTATCACGCTATCCTGTCAATAACACACCCAACAATTTCTCTTTTGACTCCCATTCCATCACCATCTCCCAAAGTATACACAATCTGGGAGCATTTCTCTCTATGTGCAACTCCTACAAACTACGTCTACTCCATCACCTTAAGCCCCTCTTTAAACACTCTGACTTCAGATCTATCCTTTAATCTCTACTATTTTCTGGTATGGACTACTGCAACTCCCTCCTAACAGGTCTACATTTATATGCGACCCATCCACTGCAGATCATACAAAACTCGGCAGCAAGACTCCTTACTCGCACTTCCATGGGCAAACAGATCACTACACTGGCTCCCAATCTCTTACCGTTTACAATACAAGCTGGTCATGATCATACACTCCTCGATTCACAAGTTACACTCCCCTATGGATTTCCTCATTAATAAAAATCCATACTCCGTCCCGACTCCTCAGATCATCAAACCAAATGCTATTAGATGTCCCATCTCCAAAGCTTATGAACCTTGAGGAAACCAGAGAATGCACCTTCTCCGCAGGACCACTCCTATGAAACAGCTTAGCTGACTACTCTTTTGGCCCGCTAACTTGACTGAATGAACTAACTACCTTGATGCTTATATGTTGCTTCCCCCATTCTGAAGTATTATCTAATGTCCTGTTCATTTGACTGTGTGTGTTCATATTGTACCCCACTCTGAATGAAGAAAGGGCGGGAATAAATGTTTTTAAATAAATAAATAACTCTTACACCCATGTACTCTCTTCACTGGCTCCAATTCAAGCAAGAATTACATATAAGGTACATAAGAATACAAGAAGTTGCCATACTGAGTTAGACCGAAGGTCCATCAAGCCCCGCATCCTGTTTCTAATAGTTTCCAACCCAGGATACAAGTACCTGGCAAGTACCCAAACATTAAATAGATACCATGCTACTAATTGGTAATAAGCAGTGGCTATTCCCTAAGTCAACTTGACTAATAGCAGTTTATGGACTTCTCTAGGAATTTGTCTAAAACTTTTAAACCCAGCTAAACTAACTGCCTGAAACACATCCGCTGGCAGCAAATTCCAGAGCTTAATTGTACATTGAGTGAAAAATAATTCTCTCTGATTTTTTTTAAATATGCTACTTGCTAACTTCATAGCATGCCCTCTAGTCCTCCTATTATCTGAAAAAGTAAACAACAGATTCACATTTACCTGTTCTAGACCTCTCATGATTTTATAGACCTCTATATCCCCATCTCTTCTCCAAACTGAACAGCCTCTTTAGCCTTTCCTCATAGGGGAAGCATTCCATACTAATGCTGAGCCATAAATTAATTAACAACGCTGGTATTCCATGGCTGGGATAGGCACTGCATATACACAGGGTACTGTGCTCTGCAAATAAAAGGTCTCCTGGAGATAACTACAGTCCATTAAACTCACCTGGGAGAAACTAGGGACTGAGTTTTCCATAGCCAGCCCTATAATTTGGAACAAAATGCCTGATTAAGAACTATGTCAAAGACCAAACTTTTTAAGTGGTCCTAAAAACATGGCTATGTCAGCAAATGTTTGGAATTAATACCTAATTGTTGTTAAGTTCTATAGGTAATCTATTTCTAGACATCTAAGGAACTTTTGAAGACCTCTTCCATCTTGGTACCACCCTGTTAACATCTGCAGCGAAGGTCTGATATATTTTTGTTGTCATGTCATCTTTTGCTTTATGTATTTTGTGTAGATTATAACATTATAAACCGTCACAATCATTGGAGTGCATGGTCCAAAAATAATTTTAAATAAATATGTTTGGGCTAATACATCAACTCATTTTGCTGCATGTCTCTTATTGGTTTCTGTCTTGAGTCAGTACGAGGCAACATTTCTGAACAACTGAATGTATCACATACATTTATTACCTTGTATAATGCTGGATCCTGCACATGGCAAAACTGGCAAAATATAGTGAAGAAAAGTTAAAAAAAAAAGATGTCTTAGAAAATCTGTAAAACCTGGGCTCATGTATTTCACAGAGTTTGGAATAAAAGTATAGTACCATTACCCTTCTGTTGATGTATGTTATTTATTTTTTAATGTTTGAAATTCTGCCTTCTGTGTGCCCTCAAGTTGGTTCCAAACAGAATCCAGAGTCCTGCACTGTCATTAGCAGGGCTTCTCCCAGTGGAATTATTCCAACCTTGATTTTCTGGAAGGAAGAGAGGATCTAACCAGCGTAATGAAACATATCTGGGAATGACGGTAAAGATCATGTGGCACCATGCAGTATGAGCTGCATATGATAAAACAGAAAGTCTGAAGGAGATTAAATCACCACACTACTGACAAACCTTGTAATCTTCTTTTGTGAGAGAGTGGGGAAGCAGAGGATGGAAGGAGACATTGATCACCACTGACATTAGGGACATGTTTAACCAGGAGAAGAGCTTTTTTGTCTGTTTGTTAATCACAGGGGGCAGGCTGACTATTATTGCCATGGGTATAGAAGGTATAAGGTATGATGGCAAGGCAGGTTGATAATTATTGCCATGGCTACAGAACAGCTTTTCATCTGGGATTCCGTGAGCATCCTTTTCATGTTCCGCACAATTTTATGGTTGGAGGAAAGTGAGGAAGGTTGGGGTTCCACAGAATTTCACAATATATCATAATAGTATTCTTTCACTAAAAAAGGTTAAAAACCAATGGAATAGAGGGTATAAGGGGCAAAAGTAGGGGCAGGTTGATAATTAGTATTTATTAATTTAATTAATCGCAATGTCAAACAAATGGAAATCAAAGTGATGTACAGGTAAAAACAGCTGAATAACAAAATTAACGATAGGACATACGCGCGCAAGCACTGGGACGCGCGTATGTCCCAGGGCTCCAAAAAAGGGGTGTTCCGGGAGTGGGGCGCCGGCCTGGGGGCAGGACCGAGGCCTCCGGAACAGCTGCTGTGCCGGGAGATGGTGCACCAGCAGCAGGCCGGCAGGCGTAACTTCAACGATAACGGTAGGGGGGGGGAGGGGAAGGTGGGAGGGGGCAGAAGGAAAGTTCCCTCCCTCCGAGGCCTCGGCAGGAACGGAGGAAGCCTGCGCAGCTCGGCGTGCGCAAGTTGCACAACTGTGCACCCCCTTGCGCGCGCCGACTCTGGATTTTATAACATACGCGCGGCAGCGCACGCATGTTATAAAATTGGGCGTAGATTTGTTCGCGCCGGGTCGCGCGAACAAATCTACGCCCGCGCACAGGTTTGAAGATCTGCCCCTCAGTCTCACAAGATCCTTCCGCAGATTCTCACAATCTGTTGCTGCTTTAATGACTCAAAACAATTTTGTGTCATCTTCAAATCTGGTCACATCTCGCTTTCTTTTCTTCAGATGATTAATGAATATACTAAATAGAAGCCTACAGAGGATCACTCCTCGTTCCCCAAACCAAAACCACTCACCATTTAACTTTCAGAGACCGAGCCTTCTCCACGGCCGGACCTTCACTATGGAATTCTATTCCTCCGGATCTGAGACAAGAACCATGCCTACCTACTTTCAGAAAAAGGCTTAAGACTTGGCTATTTAAGCAAGCCTTCCCAGATCCCAATTGAATGACAGCAACATCTTATAAGAGACTTCACAATATAATGTAAATAGTTAATCCTAACTGCTCGGTTATCTTACTCTAATTCTCTCCCCAGTTATATGAACCTTGTTGTAATGTAACTTTATGAACCCTTTGCACTTGTTAATGTTCCGTTTTCTGTTCTCACCCCCTTGTTATATGTAAACCGGCATGATGTGGTTTTTAATCACGAATGCCGGTATAGAAAAACTCTAAATAAATAAAATAAATAAAATAAATAGCAAAGGACCCAGTAAAGACCCCTGGGGCACTGCACTAGTGATCTTTTCTCCATTTGGGAAATTCACCATTTAGTCCTATCTTCTGTTTCTTGTCCCTTATCCAGTTACCAATCCATCAGAGGATACTGCCTCCGATTCTATGACCTCCCCATTTATTGAGGAGTCTATCATGAGGGACTTTGTCAAATGTCTTTTGAAAACCCAAATACACTGTATCAACTGGCTCACTTTTAACCACGTTTTTATTTACACCTTCACAAAAATCTAGTAAATTGGTAAAGCAAGACTTCTCTTTGCAAAAATTATGTTAACTCTCCCGCATGTTTACCTATATGGTCAGTGGCCAACTCGGGTCCTCAAGAGCTAGAAAGTAGCCTGGTTTTCAGGATATCTACCATGCATATTCATGAGATATATTTGCATACAGTAGAGGCAGTGCAAGCAAATAAATCTCATGCATATTCATTGTGTATATTCTGAAAACCAGGCCTCTTTGAAGATCTCGAGGACTGGCGTTGGCCACCCTTGGAATACAGTGTGTAAAGGATGACAGCAAGGGAAAATTAATAGCTATTTTACTACAGTTAAGCTTCTAGTTATCAGTAAGCAGTTTTCATTAGTTTGTTTTTACAATATGCCTGGAAAAAAATAATCATTTATTATGAAACGTTTTCAGTTTTAAAAAGTGTTCTGTCATACCAAAAATGGTTCTATAAAACATACAGGAATTTTTTGTAAGCTCTAGAGGTTTCTCAAACTCCAAACTACCTTGCTGCTCCCCACCACTGCCAGGAATATAAAAGACAGGATGAGGGGATGTTTAACTATAATCGCTTTGAAGTAATACGTTTAGTAGATACAGTGTGTGTCTTTGACATTTTTTTACAATACACAAATGGTACTTTTTTTCTTTCAAAGGGTTTTGATGAAAATCTAATCACGCCACCTGAGGAGTCTCAATGTTTTGTTATTTTATCCCAACTATGATGCAGTACTAAAGGACCATGCTATCCAGCTGTGCATTCCACTGAAATGCTGCTGCCTAAGGGGTCAGGCAGCTTCTCCCTCTGAATTTTATGCCTTCAATGTGCTATCAGTACTGCTTAGGAAATACAGCAGGTGCCAATCTACACAGAGAAAACAAAGAAAAAAATATCACTCAAACGCTGTAGAGTTTATAATGCTCCTCACTCTCTGTCACGTTCACCAACAAGCCTGCAAGATACTAGCACTACCAGCTTCATTTGTATTTCTTCCTTGTCTTTTAATTGTAATGTTCATTGAAGTGCTGAAAAAAAAGTGCAAAACGCGGAATATAAATCTAAATTAATAAAATTAAAGCATAAGAAACAAAAAGTTTCATCTCCAGCACTCATTATTACAATTCTTACCTCCATGGTGGTTCACAACTAATAAAAGCATTTAATATTTAAAATATTTAGGGGCGGATTTTAAGAGCCCTGCTCGCCTAAATCCGCCCAAATCCGGGCGGATTTAGGCGAGCAGGGCCCTGCGCGCCGGTGAGCCTATTTTACATAGGCCTACCGGCGCGCGCAGAGCCCCGGGACTCGCGTAAGTCCCAGGGTTTTCTGAGGGGGGGGGCGTGTCGGGGGCGGGCCCGAACCGCGCGGCGTTTTCGGGGCGTGTCGGGAGCGTTCCGGGGCGGGCCCGGGGGCATGGCCGCGCCCTCCGGACCCGCCCCCAGGTCGCGTCCCGGCGCGCTAGCGGCCTGCTGGCGCGCGGGGATTTACGTCTCCCTCTGGGAGGCGTAAATCCCCCGACAAAGGTAAGGGGGGGGTTTAGACAGGGCCGGGCGGGTGGGTTAGGTAGGGGAAGGGAGGGGAAGGTGAGGGGAGGGCAAAAGAAAGTTCCCTCTGAGGCCGCTCTGATTTCGGAGCGGCCTCGGAGGGAACCGGGGTAGGCTGCGTGGCTCGGCGCGCGCTGGCTATACGGAATTGATAGCCTTGCGCGCGCCGATCCAGGATTTTAGCGGATACGCGCGTATCTACTAAAATCCCGCGTACTTTTGCTGGCGCCTGATGCGCCAGCAAAAGTACGCCAAATCGCGCGGTTTGAAAATCTTCCCCTTAATGTGGATAAGCTGGACAATTAAAGTCCCATTCGCCTTGAAATGAGAGGAATGTGTACAGTTGCCATCCAAGGGTTGCTGATCTACTTGGGTGACACCCTTTGCATAGGAGCTCTGAAGGTTGCTATTTGGTTTCAGTGTGTTCCCTTGGCTAATGTAAGAAGACTACATCCCCCCCACATGTGAGAGAAGTCAGCAGCTTCTTCCAAAAATCACACTTGTGTGATAAGAAGCTAATCATGGCTAGTGCAACCCACTGTGCAAGCCGTGTGCTTCCACAGGGCAGCAGCCTGGAGGGGACAGCAGCTGGGGGCCACAGTCAAGTGGAGGCTGCAGATTACCTAGATGACCCCAACCCATCGGGCAGCCCAGAGAAAGAGGTGACCATAGGCCATGAAGATGACAAGGCTGTGGGTCCGCCTAGCAGACTTCATCTTAGCCTCTGGGAGGCTAAGATGAAGAACAGGCCGCGACAAAGAAGATAATGCCACAGGCCATCCAGTGAATCTGAACCCACCGTGCGGCTGAGAAGACGACCAAGTCACAGGGACGTCCAGCAGACCCCAACCCCCAGAGGCCAAGATGAAGAGAAAGCTGTGACTACGTGACAATGAAAATGAGGCCGTGGGGTTTCTCAGCAGAGCCCAATCTGCTAGGCAGCCGAGATGCAGATGAAGCCACGGGGCTGCTCAGAGGAGCCCAACTCACCGTGCAGCCAAGATAAAGAAGAGGCTAATGAGCCATGGAGAAGAGACTACCACTGAGCTGCCCGAAAGAAAGCAGACCATCCCACGGCAAGGAAGATGATGAGGCCATGGCTTGCCCAGCAGATCCTAACCCCTAGGCATCTGAGATAAAGAGATGGCTGCTGCAGGCAGATTCTAATCCGTCGGTGGCCGAAGTGAGGAGGAGGACCCAAGACTGCCAACCAAACACAACTAAAAAAGATCTAGAGAAGCTGAGGTGGGTGTAACAGAGAGAATGCATGTGTGTGTATGTGTGTGACAGCATTTTCGTGGGGGTGTGATAGCATATGTATGTGACAGGGGCAAAATGAGTGTGTGGGAATGTGTGAGGGAGGGAGCATGTGTATGTATATAATTACATCAATTCCAAAGGGAATCAGTGCTACAGAAATACTTATAAAAACAAATATAGAGAACAAATTTTGATCTTTATTACAAAAATATATCAATAAAAAGGCACACTTAAAATGGAATAGATGTACTCAAAAATGTTTTTTTTTGGTTTTACAAAAATGTTTCAACTAGAAATATACTTACATCATTTCATAGAATATGCACGTAACCACACTCATACTATAAGACCATAATAGCAAATATATGTGTACTATTTAGTGGCTCAACTAACAGACTATGTATAAGGTTAAGTCAAACTTCTTTATAACAATTATTCATTTTGAAATCACAGAAGCAATATAAAAATTCAAACTTGAAGAACCCCAACATGGATCCTTGTTTCACCTGCTGGCTTCTTCAGGAGGAATGTGAACATTGGCCAATGTAAGACAAATCTATAAATACTAACCAAAAAACATCAATGGACAAGATATGTTTATTCATATAGCTTAAAATGATATACTACAGATTCCATAATTTAGCAAATTACCTGTGAAGTTGAAGCCACTACTATCTTACTTGAAAAACTCACTTTATATGGAACCACTGATGAAATACACAGTAGAAGTCTGTCTAAAATAAAAGTGTGTTGTAAATGGTTAGAAATTATTTCTGGACAGTAATATTTTCTGACAGATATACGTACAAAAAATGTACTAGTAAGGATAAAAACTTACTTGAAACATGTGCAATGTGAGTGCTACCAATAAAGGAAATCTCCTCTACCAGAAGTAACTCAATTATAGGTGTGTGCATATTATCCTCCAACTCAAGGTTTGCACATTTACAGTGCAAAACAATAACAGAGAAATCCTAAATATATGTTGACACATATATTACTGTCACTTTCAAAAAACACTAGGAGCAACCCCAGATCACAAGATCATCATTACCTGAATGCTTAGATCAAAGCTATTGTGCTTAACACAGCATAAAACCACCAGTCTTAATGATAAGAAAATTGGTTTTTACCTGATAATTTTCGTTCCTGTAATACCACGGATCACTCCAGACTCCTGGGTTTTGCCCCCCCTCTAGCAGATGGAGACAGAAGTTTATCAAACAAAACTCCGCCTTATATAGGCTGGTGCCACCTACAGTTTGGCAGTATTACTTAATGTCAAAGCAGAACGAAGCACAAAGATCTCCAAACTAACTATGTACAGTAAGCTAACAACTACAAACCCGGCTCATGAACCCCCAAATGGATACAGAACCCGTGCTCTTCAGGTGAACTGCTCAGAAAAAAACGAAATACAATGCGGACTCTCCACTCCCTTTAAACCTCTCATGGGTGGGTCTCTGGACTGATCCGTGGTACTACAGGAACAAAAATTATCAGGAAAGAACAAATTTTCTTTTCCCTGTATGTACCCAGATCAGTCCAGACTCCTGGGATGTACCAGAGCTAACCTTACTTGGGATGGGATTCGGAGAGGCCCGCTCTGAGCACTCCTTCTCCAAAACCTCCCATTCCTGGAGCCCGACCATCCAGATGATAATGTCTGGCAAAAGTATGTAGAGACTTCCATGTAGCTGCTCTGCAAATCTCATCTGGAGAAATCTGCTGACATTCTGCCCAGGACGCAGCCTGTGAGCAAGTAAAATGAGTGCGAATACCCATTGGTAAGGATCTCCCATCCAACAAGTACGCAGAATTGATGGTCTCTTTCATCCAACAAGCTATGGTAGTCTTCGAAGCCACGTTGCCCTTCCATGGACTACTCCACAGCACAAAGAGATGATCCAATACCTGGAATCCATTGGTAACCTCCAGGTAACGCAGTAGCGCTCTGCGAACATCGAGCTTCCGCAAGCCTCTAGAAAATGGATCCGACTTGTCCAAGTCAGAAAAAGGCGGAAGCTCCACCGACTGATTTAAATGAAAGGAGGATACCTCCTTAGGAAAGAATGACAGGACCGTACGTAGGGACACTCCAAACTCCGAAATACACAAAAAAGGTTCCCTACATGATAACGCCTGAAGCTCAGACAGCCTGCGCGCAGAAGCAATAGCCACCAAAAATACCACCTTCAAGGTAATGTCCTTCACGGTCACCCTGCGTAAAGGCTCAAAAGGTACCCCACACAAAGCCTTCAACGCCACATTTAGGTTCCATGAAGGACAGGGCTGTCGGACCGGTGGAAGCAAATGCCTCGCCCCCCCCGAAGGAAATGAGAGACATCAGGATGAGTCGCTAAGGAACTGCCATGAACATGACATAAGAACATAAGAAAATGCCATACTGGGTCAGACCAAGGGTCCATCAAGCCCAGCATCCTGTTTCCAACAGTGGCCAATCCAGGCCATAAGAAACTGGCAAGTACCCAAAAACTAAGTCTATTCCATGTTACCATTGCTAATGTCAGTGGCTATTCTATTAAGTTCACTTAGAGAATAGCCATCTAAGCATCTAAGAGGTGGGTGCACTGCAGAGCATATAAGCCCTGTGCTGATCTTTCCACTGAGATCAAGATGCTGGGTGGATCCTGGCCAGCGTGCTTTGAGAGCAGGACAAATGCTTTCCAGATTTGGCACTGTAGGGGTCTGCCTATGTTGCTTATGTGAAAATCCGGTCCTTGTAATGACAAACTTCTACAGTATTCTACCAAGAAAAAGGTCCGAGGTACCTTTGTAGGACTGTATTATCTAACTGTTGATACCCTAGAAAAGGGAAGAAAAACCAAACACGTATTCCAAAATATGCAAGGAAGTTGGGCATATTAGCTGTTCCCAGGCAGGAATGAGCAAAACAGAAGGTAGAAAGATATTAGCCACAAATGTGCAGACTCTAAACTCTGTTTCATAAGTAAGGGCTGCCACTTACAAGAAGACAGACTTGACAGGTTTACAGCTTAACTCTTGTGATTTAACACCCATGACAATGATTTTTTTTTGCTGTTGATTCTGTTTTTCACATTTAGAACATGATCCATCAAAGTCTTTTGCCATACACACAGATTGGGAAAAGCCTTAATGGTACATTAAAGCTGCAACAATTATTTATTTTTTAAAACAAAAAAGGACCATTTATCTTAGGCAGTGAATTATATTAAACATTCTAACTGTACAGACTTACATTTTATTATTTCCGATTTCAGCCTGAATGGAGTAACATCTTTCAATGTTAATCTACTTGGTTTTGCCCTGGCCTTATGGTTGGTCTGCGGCTTCCTTACTGACCTTTATTTTTCACTTCATGAAATTATGAGGTCCAAAATCAAAGAGCCGGTAAGCGGATAAGTTATCCAGATAAGTCTGCCACTGAACATATCCGGATAACTTTAGCACAGCCATCTCCTTGTCCAAACTTGCCTGCATAATGTTAGCTGGACATATCAGTGCTGACTGGTCAAAGCTCTCGGGAACGCCTCCAGTCCCACTTCTTTTTGTTAAGGTCACTTCTGTGCCCACACAAAATGTACCTGCTCAACTAGCAGGAGGGTGGGAAGGTAATTTAAAGCTGGCTGACTCCCAAAGTTGGCAGGACAAATATTTTGAATGTGAACCTCTCTGTGTATTTCCATCTGTCAGGTACTATTCCTGTGAGATGCATGAGTCCCAGAGAAAACAGGATTCTTTGCAAGATGCAGCACCTTTTACCAGAGCAAACTAAGAATTCTCCAGGGAGGAAAGCACACATATGCAATCTTGAAAACTCCCAAACATCAGGAGTGCCTAATAAAAGGCTCTCACAGCCTGCAAGGAATCCACTCTGTTGTGGAGCAGAGATTGATGATGTTCCTCATGGTTCCTTCCTTCCTTCCTTTAACCACCTTTTCCTCTTTGCTCACAGGAAGGAAAAGGAAGCACTGAATGCTTCACAATTCCAACCCACGCTGAACTGGCATTCGAATTGGGGAACAGAAGGGAACGTAGTGCAATCAAACATGGGAGGTGGCTGTCCTAATTCTTGAAAGCAAAATAAGCAAAGAGGATTTTATTTATTTATTATTTATTTGTGTTTTTCTATACCGGCATTCACGGAAGTTCGTATCATGTCGGTTTACATAAAACAAGGGGTGAGCAATACATTATAACGTACATAGCTAAAACGTAAGAGTATACATTACAAAAGTATAACAAGTGCATAGAAGAAAAAGTTACAATAAAACAGGGGTTATTCTAACTGGGATTAGAGTTAGAGGAGAGATAAAAAGTTTAACAAGAAGTAAAACATTGTAGTGATTGGTTGGTATTGTCTGTTTCAGTTTAATAGAAGATGCTCAGTGTTGCTGCATTTGATGGAAGTGAATCATTAAGGGTCCGGAAATGCTTTCATTTCCTTTATTGCATCAGGAAGGAAAGTGGGCAGACGAGACAGCCCTTCCCTGCTATCATACATCAAGACGGTAACTTTTACACAGCCCCGCGGGCGCACATGTGCGAGCGTTTGTCGGCCCAAGCCCACAAACACAATCGTTTTATAACATATGCGCATAAATGCATGCGTGTCATAAAATAGCCTGAACGTATGTTCATGTGCGCTCAGTTTTAAATGGGTGAATGCATGAGCGCGCAAATCCTGTATCTAGCACGACAGTGGGGACATTTTACAAGAGATGCACGCCGACGCCATTCACTGTTTTCCCAGTTCAGTGATAGGACTTCCAACCCCCCCTGTTAGTCCCAACCCTTAAAGTCCATAGCAGAAGTAGTTGCGTGGCAGGGGACTCTGGTCTGTGCCAGTGCGCGTACATTGCAAGCGCCCATACCCCGCCCCCTTTTCTAAACTTTGTATTTGTGCGCACGCGGGCAGGTATAAAATCCACTCGGCGTGCCAGCCTGACTTGTGCGCATATCTCCCGGTTTAGGTGCATGCCAGGCTTTTAATATTCATCTATATGTCTGTAATGACCTGAAAATAAATAGAGGATAAAATTTACTTTAACATAAATCCTATCAGCGGTATATTCCAAATCTTACAAATATACAGCGAATGCAATCAATTTTGTGGCACAACGAGAACTTGGGATTCTTCAAAATTCCTAAAGTTTGAAAACCAACAGCTACTGGTTTGTACGTTTGCAGCAGGTACATTATCTCATGTGTTACATTTCTGCTTTAATCTTAAGGGTAACTGGTAAAGAGCAGGGGATCAGATTTGTACAGGCTTAAATATTCAGGAAAATTTGTCATACAAACTAATCATATGGAAATCTTCAAAGAATATTCATTTTGCATAAGAAACAGATGCATATCTGACTGTTGCTTGTGATTAAACTCAGAATCAGTAACTAGAAGAGCAGTGACGATATTGCCATGAATATTGGGTGGAATATGATTTCTTTCCTATATAAACAAGAAACTGTAGTGGCTGGGAAATATTAACAGGCTCCATCACTGTCGTGTAATCTGGAGGTCTCTTGGCACTGTGCACCATCTCAAATCTAATTCAGATGCCGTGCAGATACCTGGGACATATACTGTGTCTCACCTCACTGTATAAGCCAAATGAAATAAGAGCACTCAGCTCATGTTAACATGTCTGCTGTGTATTCAAAGTTAGCAAGATGATCGGAAGAAAGTGCCACGTACATAAAGTATGTTGCAGCTTCAAAGGGCTTGGACTGCACTGAGACACAGTGGAGACCATAGGGAACCGTGCAATGCATCCCACCATGCATTATAGCCTCTGTGGGAAATGCAATAAGTGCTACACAATAACTGTTAGGGAGGAGGAGGAGAAGCAGTGGAGCCGAATGTGAGCTGGAATACCGGACTGCAGAAGGCTCAGAAGAGTCATAGGATAAGGAGAAAAGATGAGTTTGCCTTTGGGATTTGAATAGCGAGAATCACACTCTCTGTGTAAGGCAATTCAGCAAGGAGAAGAGGAAAAAGAGACCAGTATGGATCTCTAAGGAGCAAAATGACTAGAATTCAAAAATTACAAAAAATAGAAAATCCCACAGAGGCAAAGGAAAGCAGGGAAGGCAGTTAGATGACTGGAGACAGGAGAAAACTGCTCAGTCAATTAAAAGAAAAGATAGAACTTTTGTTAGATATAATGGAAAGTGGGAGAACCAAAGGAGAAATAGTTAAGCTAAACAGCAAAAGTGGAGCTAGAGAAGAGGGTTGAGCAGAAGGCAGAAATCTGGGTACAGAAGAGGACGGCAATGGGCCTCAGGCATGAGCATCGGGAAAGGATCGCAAACCCACTGCACAAATAAGGGTGCAGAAGGCAGCAGGATTTGAACGAGTGCATCCAGACTACTGAAAGAGCTGAAACGTGCTGACTTGAGGTCCTCACAGAGATGGGAGACCTTCCAAGGACTGGAGGAAAGCAGCTTAGTCCCATGTCACAAAAGTGGGAACAAGGAGGAAACAGGCAACTACAGGTCTGTCAGGCTAAATCCAGTCGCGGGCAAAGCCTCGGAAGCACTACTGAGTAGTTTGAAGCGAGTGGACTGCAGGAGCCCAGACAATACAGGTTCAAACAAACCTGACTGAGATGACAAACGTCATGGCTCAGGGAGGAGCAGTGGATGCGGCCTTTCTGTGCTGAAGAATGGGAAACGATTCAGCCGATATAGCAGAAAGGCAGAAAGATGTTAACTGGGAGAGGAACTGCTTAAGCAACAGGGCTCCCAGATTAGTAGTCGATGGGCTCCTTTCTGGTGAAGCTCAGGTTGGGTCTTTTCAATATCTTTAATAGCAACATTGCTGAGAGACTTTAGGAAATAATAGGTTTGCAGAGGACACAAAAATACGAAACAGGGTACACAATGGAAAAAATGAAAAGGGACTCGAAAAACCTATTGGGGCTTCAGGCATGCCCTGGTGGGCCAGACACCCTAATCATGTGATTGGTGTTGGTTGCTGTGGCCCTATACCTGTGGAGCTGTGGCGATCAACAGCAGGTCTATGGCAATGTCTCGGAGGGCGAGAGCCTCGCCCGAAGTCCTCCACATAGTGCCGGTTTTTTGGGACTTTCCTTGTGGCAGCAGCTGCGGTTCCATGGGCCTGCTCCCTGCACCCTCACCATTACTGCGATGGCAGGAAACATTCCCACCACCTCCATTTCCACCCACCCCGCCTCTGTCCTGCCTAAACTCCAGCTGAATGCCTCCCAGCTCCCACAGCTTTCCTGTGCGGCAGACTCCTTTCATCCTGCTGCCGCAGCAAAACAATAATGATAATGATATAAAAAAACTGCTTCAGGGCCTTCTAGGGCTAGGCCATGGAACTTCCACACCAAAAGGCCACCCCCCTCCCTCAAAAGCCCACTCAGACCCTTCTCTTATGTGGCCCTGCCTGGATTTCCCCTGACCACCAACGTAAGTAAAAACATTTATTTTACTTATTCACAGACAGAGAGGGGGAAAAGCGAGCATGTGTGTCAGCATGTGTGAACATGAGTATAAGTGCCTTAGCATGTGTGTAAGTGCAAGTGTGTCAGTGAGCATGCGTATGAGGGAGAGAGACACTGACTTAGCATGTGTGAGTGTGCATAAGTCTGAGCATGTGTGTGAGTTTGATTGAATGAATGAGTTAGTGAGGGGGTGTGAGTCAGTGAGGGTGTGTGTGTCAGTGAAAGTGTGTATGTGTCAGTGAACATGTGAGGAGAGCAAGTGAATGAGTCAGCATGTGTGTGAAAGCGTGCATAAAAGCATGAGAGAGCATGTGTGAGTCAATAAGCATGTGTGTCAGAGCAGGTGGGCACATCAGTGAGGGGGAGAGAGAGAGTGTATGTGTGCGTACATTTGTGAGAGAGCATATGGGTGTGTGTGATAATGAATGTGTGTGCTAGAGAAACTGTGTAATTGAGAAAGTGGCGAGTTTGTGTACACCTCTCACCCCCAACTAATTCATGACCATCTCAGCGTGACTGAAATCAAAGGTTCCTGGGTATGGAGAATGGGGGATTTTAAAAAAAAATCCTTATTAGTTTTAATTACTGGATGCTCTTTAATGTGTCTGCTGTTTTTGAAATATTGTGTTTGGGAAATTTTAAATATATATATGATTTTCCTATTATGATTGATGTTTTATATTTCTTGATTTTATTGTTTGATGGTTTATGAAGAATGATGTTTTTTTCTGTTTTTCCCAATTTGCACTACATATAGAGTGACTTGTTGCAGTTTCCAGTTCAGTGTTTGTCTGCACATTTTTATTTATATATTAAGGTCTCTCTTTATTTAGGGAGGGTCTGTCTATGTTTTACATGTGTAACCAAGGTGTGTTGGATAGTTATAGAAACCTGTGTAACCCTACACGTGTGGGGCCATAAAATAATTTGTTACTCCTTGGGGCTGGAATCTTTCACCGGCTAGTTCTTTCACATTTCCTCCTTCTCTCAGGGCTGGATCCTTTGTAGGTGGGGGTGAAGATTTACTTTCAAGGCCTAATGCGATAGGGGTGACCTTTTTACACATTCCTCTGTAGTTCTTTGTGTTCCCTTAAGGTGCGTGCAGTGAGTACAAAAGAAATACCTTGGAGTCCCTGATTTAGTGACCAAAATTAAAGTATTTACTTGTAAACACTGATGATGAATGGCACAAATTCAAACTGCAGTATCACCAAATTCTTTTCTCAATTATTTACAGTCTCTTCCCTCTATCTGTGCAGGACTCGCTTATATCAGGGCCAGGGAAACTTCCCATCTCTTGGATTAAGTCACTGGAGCTCCCAGATGAGCAGGTCTTTTAAGATAGTCAAAAGCCCTTCCAAGCTGATAAAAATATTACAGTCTATGGTAAAGAGAGTAAATCTTCTTTTTCTCTCCTCGGGGTTGGTGAAACACCAGATGGATGAATCCAGTGATGTTGCTTTCCTTTACTCACAGTTAGCAGATCTTCTGGATCTCCTTGATCTTACAGTCTCTTTAGTTCCTCTTGGATCCTCTTGAACCAAGCAGCTCTCTTGCTTCAGACAGGAAGGAAGAACATCCAAAACTTCCTCCTGGATCTTCTAACAAAATGCTTCTTTTTTCCCAAAAACTGATATTAACACTGGAGTTGTCCCTTGCAGCGGGTTACTACTTTGAGGGCAAGTCTTCCCAAACCCCTGCATCCCAGACACAGGGCTCCTCAAGAAAGGCCCAGGTGTCTCACAAGGCTCCTACCACGAAAAATCTCAAAAGCCTCAAACACAACCCAGATGGATATCCCAACCGGCTAGTGAGTACACTGGAAGGAAAACCCTCCCAACCCCTGGTCAGGACTACCAAGCAGGACTTGCTGAGCTCCTCTAACTTGGCCTGAAAAATAAAGGCAAAACGTCTTCTACACATCTGTTGGAGTAATTTTTTGTTACTTTTGCTGAGGATGTATATAGAGGATAGGCCGTATGGCTTCTGAGTTTTCACCCAGACACAAACTAGTTTGAAGGCCACAGGCCAACCTCTGAGTGAACTCCTGTTTACTGTCTTGCACTGTGAAATGTTTATCTACAGGCAAGAGTCTGTTTATTTAGTTATTTCACTAAGTCTATGATAAGAAAACTAGCAATTAACTTATACTAAAGCCTGAGAGAGAGAATGAAGGCCACACAGCTGTGTCTGAAATTTGATAAGAACTCAGACGGAGGGAACGCTGCTGCTTTCACAAGTATTTGTAAAGGAGAGACAGCGAGAAAGAGAGGGGAGAGAGGGCCCTGGACATGATGGTATGGCTTATCCTTTGGAAATGTAAGCTTTTTATATCTATGTAGCCATTGTTATTATCTATCATTACTTCTTCTATACGATCTGATTTTATTTGTTCTATCCTCCTATTGCTCAGATAAACTTACTTTCTTACCTGGAACTGTGGTGTACTGAATCAAAGTTTGTGTGCCTCTTTGTGTTGGGGATAAGCTCATGGGTTCAAGCCCCCAGGTATAACCCCAGTAATTGTGTGTCACTATCTGTGTAGGGAATAAGCTCCTGGATTCAAGCCCCCAGGTATAATCCCAGTAATTGTGTGTGTTTATGTGAGATTACCCCCCCAGGTCAGGAGACCAGTGTGCACGGTCTGAACCCATAACAACCTCCTAACTCTTTGCAAGCCTAAAGGGCCTGCCTCCTGAGCTTGCAGCAGAAAGCTGCTATAAAGGCTCACCAGGGAGATGGCCAGTCCAGACTCCGCAGAGGGAGCAGCTGTATTTGAATGGAACCTCCCCACTAAGCCATCCTATACTAACTAGCTGAACTTAACACCCAGGACTTACTAGTAGTGTGAACGTAGGGTCCACCTCATCTGTATGCTTAATTATTTAAAAAGTGCCATGCTGTTTTGTTTTTTGGAAGGGGGATTAATGATTTTTTTAATTATTTTAGATTTAGTTCATGCTTTTTCAGTGGTAGCTTTTTCAGTTTGGCAAACAAACCGAAAACATTAAAACAAACTGAAAATTGAATTAAAAAAAAACAAACTCAAAATAAAAAAAACCCAAACCTGACATGACATTTTTTTGGCTTCGAAAGATTCTAATATATTAGTAAGGCAAGACTTCTCTTTGAAAAATACCACGTTGACTCTTCCCTATGAAGCCCTGTCTATCTATATAGCCAGCAATTTTGTTTCTAAGAATAGCTTCTACGACGGTATCTGCCCAGCTCCAAAGTTGGTCTCACTGGTCTCTATTTTCCCTCGGAGACCTTTTTAAAATTTGGCTTTGCTCTGCCCACCCTCCAGTCTTCAAGTATTGTGGCTGTTTTAAAGGATAGTTTCATGTTTGAGTTCTGGGGTGAAAACCACCCAGTCCCAGTTATTTGTTTGTCTTTAGTTTTGATCGATTACATCTTCTAGTTTTACAGTGATTTGCTTTAGTTACTCAGAATCAGCCCCATCAAATAACACTTCTGATGTGGATGTGTCCCCACCATCCTCCTCATAAAGACCAAAGCAAAAAAGTTATTCCATTTTTCTCCTATTTCCTTATTTTCCCTGGCACCCCCTTTACCCCTTGGTCATCTAGCAATCCAGCTGAATATATTTGAAAATATTTTTCTGACCTGCCTGGTTACACTGCTTTACATCTATGCTGCCAGTGCTTATGCTGGTCCCTATTTCCCTCATTTGGGTCTGCTTTCCAGTTTTCGTAAGACGCCTCACCATGCAGGAAGAGTAAAGGGTCAGAAAGGGGGAAAGACCAAGCTGTTTGCACATGGCGTTAAGGGCTGCTGCGTCAAACGCCAGGCCAAGCCACCAAGGCTAGGGTTAGTTCTCGGACAGGAACATGGAAGGCGGCAAGTTTCTTAGCACAGGCTGATCAGGCTACAAAAGGAGAAGGAATAATATCGTCCAGACGGTCTAGCGGGAAGATATCCTTAGCTACACCAGTGGATGCAGGGCTAACTAGGCAGACTGGGTGGGATAAACGCTTTTTATCTGCCAGTATCTTCTAAATTACTATAGAATACAGGGAGAATATTTCAGATTTTGGAAACAGTGTAGGAAAATGTTTAATGACAACATCACTATCTCAAAAAACACTTTAAATCTGTACAGGATAATGCAATATATCTAAAATATAGAAAAAATGGGAACAATTATAATTTTATTGCACAGTTATATTGCTATCAGCCTTTTTTACACTAGGGAAATGGAGCTTTTCTTTTACAGTGATTGTACAACAGTGTTCATCTTTAAATATTTGACTGTCACACAGCTGATAGCTCATATAATGAGGATCTAGGATATCTAACTGGAGAACTGATGAGATGTTACCTCAAGTTTCCTTCTGCATGTGTTCAAGCTAAGCCTAAAAATGTTTTATGGGACTACATTTTCATTTTCAATTTGCGGCTTAAAAATTAAAATGTACATTAGAACGAATGCACCCCTGCCTTCAAAAATGTTACTGGAAGGTTAAGCTTTGCTCTTTAGTTAAGCTCTCTTCAGTAGAGAAGACCTGGTTGGATGCTTATAGCACTGATTTAAAGAGTCCTGGATCATGAATTCAAGACTCCCTATTGACCTTGGGTAACTAACTTTATCTCCCTGAGCTTCTGGGACTCAGAAAAAGATAAGGGATCCATTTTCTTAGTCAACATATTAAATTACTATTTATATTTAAACACCTCTTCTTTAGTGCCCACCTCTTAATCTTCTTTACTAATCCCAATGTCATAATCTCGCAAAAAATATTGGGATGCTCTGCTCTATCCCAGGAGCATTGTTTTGTGCTCTTGCATTTCCTCATTACCAAATTATTAATTCTGATATTTAATTTGTAGTTGCAATCCCCACTCTGTCACCCATTCCCAATGTGAGATCAGCAAAGGCCCTTTCAATCTGTATGTGCCCCTTCTAATCCCAGCTCTGCTACTGTCTCACTGTGTGACTTGGGGCAGGTCACTCACTCCCTGCATGCTGAAAACGGGCGCGCCTATTGAGGGACTGTTTTCCTAATGTGCACGCAGCCACATCTCCTGGCATCTGATGCAATATTTAAATGAGAGGCAGTGTTAAAAAGGGTTTGCTAATGGAGAATTGAGTGTCTGCAGCATTCAATTGTTTATTGCAGCAGGCGCCCAATTGCAATGGGCACTCAATACGAACGCTGGTTTTCATCCCGCTTTTGTTTTTGCTATAATTCACTTCAGCAACCTCAGCAAAATATTAGACACCCCTTGCTATGGATGTCCAAACTGTGTGGTGATAAGAAAAGTGTTTTTTTTTCTTTTCATTTTTAATGAAGTGAAAATATATAACTATTTTTCTCCACCAAAAGTAGTAAATTGAAGTGTTACAATGATATAAGAGGTAGGACACACTTATCGCAACTCAAAGAACCTATTTTTTATTGTTTTTTCATGAGCCCTTGACTGCAAGCTGGCTTTACGCCACCTCCGAGGCTGGAATTAAATTTGCTGCATTAAAAAGTGTGCAGTAGGCGTCCAGCGCTTTACTGCATCAGGGGTAATAACTAATGCTCCCATCTACATGCAATTTACATCTGACAGGCGCTATCAAGTTCGCATTTGTTAGGGCACGCGTTCTGGACACGCTGATCTCCTTACTGCATCCACGGCTAGTCTAGCATGTCCGAAACACGCGTCCAACCATGTGTAAGGCTGGGGGTACTTTATTGCATCGGCCCCTCTGAGTCTGAACTCTAATCTGTTCCTCGCTAATGCCTTTCTAAGTGATCTTGAACACTTTTTGCCATCGCTATGCCTCAGCTTATCCAGCTGCAACAGTGAGAGATACTGCAGTGGTAATTTTCTATTGAAAAAAAAGATACCATGTTGGGGGATAGTGGCCGCGATCTCCACCTTCCACTCCAGCTACAATGGGAAAAGCAAGCAAGTTAAAAAAGAAGGCAGGTCGGCGGCCTGGCAGAAAATCGTGTGCTAGGGTACGTTAGTTACAAGGATGCTCTGAGGAGAAGAAGCCACTCTACTGTGTCATGGCTTTCCAGCTCAGTTATCGCTATTATTATGTCAAGCTGTTTACACTGTCACAAAATAAGGACCACTTTCAGAAATGGCCAGCAAACTTCACCCTGGACAGCAATGGTTTTCATACAGTTAAGGATTGAATGCAAGGATTTGTAAACAGCGGTGAGGGATGAAGCATGGTTTCCCCCCCCCCCCCACCAAAAAAAATAATCACAAAACAGGAAAACTAATTTGAGCAGGGCATCCATCCCCTTTCCTTAGACCGGCTTCCTGTTAGCATGGACTTAGGGTCATGGGGAGGGCAAGTTTGAAAAGCCTATTTTCCTGGGTAAATACTGATTGAAAAGCTGCCCGCCCTCTGCGCGGCTAAAAGGACGTGCATTATACTGCACCGGGCACTGCGAGGAGGAAAAGGCGAGTGCGAATGTTTTCGCAGGGCAATTTTCAAAGGGAAAGCAGGCTCTGAGAACTGCTTCATAGCCTGTGGCAACGTCTGCGGACAGATATGAAAAACGCTCCAGGTTAAAAAGACCAAAATAAAAGTGAAAGTGCATTCAAAACATTATCGTCCCCTAATTGAGCCACTCAGCGGAGCAGAGTAGTGTAAGTGGGGTTATGGCACAAGTTGATTGATGATCCTAAGTTTGGACAGAAGCTTTAATTTTGTGCAATGCTAAGAATTACTCAATTCCTTGTAATCTTCAGAAAGGGAAGATTACCTCTGCTGTGAAACCTATCTGTGTTTACAAACCTCTTTAAGTCAAAATTAGCTTTTCACAAGGGTAGAGGGCTGGGAACTTGCCGAGTTATAATTAACGAGAGGGACTTGATTAACCTGTTTGGCTGTAACTGTTCTACCATTAATCAGAAGTAAATATTCAGTGCAGTCAGGCTGTTCAGTCTACAAGAGTCAAACTTTTAAAAACGCACTAATGAAACTAGACTCAGTAAGCTTTTATGCAATGCAGCTTGCATGCACACGTTTTGAAGGGGCATTCACACACGTTAGGAGATCTGGTAATTTCCCTGTTGAAACCAACAGAGCCAGGGTGCAAAATAAAAAGAGGCAGAACTGTGAGAGAAGCAGGAACATTGTGGCACCTTGCCCTTCCTTCATACTGACATCAGAACAGGTCTATTCTCACTCTGCTACATCTGCTCCACTTCCGATGGTGGTGGTATCAGAAGAGCAGCGCTTCATATCGAGGAGAAAGGGAATGAAGGTCCTGTCTCTTGTAATGAAGTTGATAATGATTTCCATGATTCAGAAGGGGGGTCCTGCCTTAAATCAGTGTAAAGGGACCAGGAGTGGTCTAGAGCAACAGGGAAACTGGGCTTCAAATCTCGCTTCCCCCACTGACACTCTGTGACCTTGGGCAAGTCACTTAGCTCCTGTTGCCTCATGACACTTTGATTGGGTACCTGAATTACTAATAATGCTGCAGGCTGCCTTGAGCATTATTTGCAAAGGCAAGTTTAAAATAAGAATTACGGCACTTTTCTGGAATCTTCAGGACTTCTGAGTCAGATATTTTATAACATTGTTCAGAAAATAGAAAGATGACCCAAATGATGAAAATGGGAATGAGCATAAGTACTAGCAAGGTCAATGGAAAACAGGAGGTAGACAGAGAAAAAGCGAGTCAGTAATGCAAAAACGGTTTCAAGTACTTTACATGCAAAAAAAACCTGTGCGGGAGTCAGCTGGGCCACTAGATGTCCGAGGTGCAAAAGGGGTGCTCAGGGAGGAAAAACTGAATGAATTGTCTCAGGCTTTGCAGGGGAGGTTGTTGGACTGGAAACATTCTTTAATGATGGAGATTCTGAGCAACTAAAACAAGTATCTGTGACAATGGGGGATGTATTAGATCAAATCAACAAACTAAAGAGTAAGAAATCACCAAGACTGGATGGCAATCAGCCCACAGTTCTAGATACCTAAAACATGAAATTGCTAACTTGTTACTAGTAATCTGTAACCTATCATTTTAAAAAAACACAATTCCTGAAAGCTGGAAAGTGGCCAATGTGATGCTGATTTTTCAGAAGGGCTCTAGGGGTGATCCAGGAAACTACAGACCAGTGGAGCCTGATGCTGGTGCTGGGTAAAATGGTAGAAGCCATTCTTAAAAACAAAATCACTGACTTAATGGGGAAGAGTCAAGGTGGTTTTAGAAACAGGAAGTTTTGTCTTACCAATCTTTTTCATTTTTTGAAGGTGTAAATAAACATATAGATAAAGGTGAGCTGGCTGATAAGTGTATTTGGATTTTCAGAAGGCATGAGACACCTCTCAAGAAATTAAAAAGGTTACAGGATAGGATGGAGGCAGTGTTCTATTGTGGATCGGTTACAAGTTAAAAGGCTAGAAACAGAAAGTAGGCCTAAATAGCCACTTTTCCAAATGGAGAAAGGTTATTAGTGGCGTAGCACAGGGATCAGTACTGGGACCTATGCTGTTTAACATATCCACAAATGATCTATAAAAAGGAATGAGGAGTGAGGTGACCAAATTTGCCATTAACACAAATTATTCAAATTTGTTAAAACAACAGTGGATTGCGAGGAACTGAAAAAGGACCTTGTCACACTAGGATATTGGACAACTGAATGGCAGATGAAATTTAATGTGGAAAAGTGCAAAGTGATGCACCTAGGGAAAATAATCCCAATTACAGGTACATGATGCTGGGTTGTATAGAGGGAGTCACTACCCAGGAAAAGGACCTTGGAGTCCTTGTAAATAATACATTGAAAACCTTGGCTCGGTCTGCAGTGGTCAACAAAGTAAATAGAAGATTAAGAATGGTCCAAAAAGGAATGGAGAATGAAACAGAAAATATCACACTGACTCTGTATCGAGCCATGGTGCAACTGCACCTTGAGCATTGTGAGAGGTTCTGGCTGCCCCATCCAAAGAAAGGTATCGTGGAACTAGAAAAGGCACAGAAGAGGGTGACAAAATGATAAAGGGGATGGAACATCTTTCCTATGATGAGAGACTATGGAAAAGAGATGGCTGAGAGGGGACCTCATAGAGGTTTATAAAATCATGAATGGGTTAGAAAAGGTAGATAAAGGATGGTTATTTGCTCTTTCAAATAATACTAAAACAAGGTGACAATCCATGAACCTCACAACCAACAATACAGATTGTAGAAAGGACTTTTTCACTCAGTGCACTTTAAAGCTGTGGAATCTGTGGCCAGAGGATGTGGTCAAGGTGACGAGCAGAGCGCAGTTTAAAAGAGGTGTGGACAAGTTCCTAGAGAAAAAATTCATAACACATTATTAGACAGGGTGACAAAAGAAAGCTAATGTTATCCCTGGAAGTAACAGGAATTAGACCTGCGGCCTGGATTGGACTCACCTGGTCTGATCTAGCATGGCAATTCTGTGCTTATTATTTGTTATTTGCTGAAGGCATGAATAACTGTCTCCTAGAAATGTGTCAAGCCCTGATTTGGGGTGAATGAAAACCAAGAAGACTAGGGTATGTTTGTTTTCCATCTACGTAGCACTCAAATTAATAGAAAGTTACCAAAACCAAGAGCAGCCCTGCAAATGGCAGCTGCGCTTGATTCACCTATAATACAGTGTACATATCCCAAAATACAACAGTACAAAAAGGTCAACGTTATGTGCTATCTTTTTTCAAAAACAAATATCATCTGCTTGTAAATTCCCTTGAAGAAATCAAAATGAGAAAAAAGGTAGGCAGTGCATGGTCCTCATAAATGTCACCTTCCATGTTGATCCAAGCTGCTGACTTTTAATGCAAGCTACATCTCAAAAAGCATCAATACTTCTCCTGGGCTCTGGGGGAAAATCCTTGCACTCTAGGATAACCTTGAAAAGGAAGCATTACCCCCTCCCTCCTCCCCACCACCAAGAAGAGCCGATCTTAAAAATGCCACCCCTGCTACCCAAATTCTTGAACAAACCCTAAAATGGCTAACTTATCAGCAGAATAAGCATCCTTTGAACAGGGATCCCGTATTATTTTGTTCACAAGCGTGAGTCAGACGGCTTTCACACACTGTTTTCGATCGGTTTTATTTTTTTTTGTTGTTTCTATTTTAGTTTACATCTTGTGTAACTGGATTCATTTTATGTATTTTTATTATGTATATTTATTTGTAAACTGTCTAGAATAATAGTGTGGGTTATACATTTTGGGATAGATTTTAAAAGCCCTACGCACACCAAATCAGGGAGACACACACACTTCTTTTGGGCCAGTGCGCGGTGCACGTATTTTAAGAAGCATCCGTGGACGCGCGTACCTCCTGGTATGCGCGCAAAAGAAAAAGTCCAAAAAAGGTGTGAGGCGTAGGCGTGGTGAAGGCGGGGCAAGGGCGATCCGGGAATTTAAATGGAAACAGCTCGTAAGTATTTATGTGCACAAGCCTACGGGGTAACTTTACTTCTGCTATAGATGGCGTGTTACGTTAGGCTCGTTAGTGGGGTTTTAAGGGTTGGGGCAGTTAGGGTAAAAGAGAGCTTAGTTAGCTGGGGGGGGGGGGGGTTTAGAAAGTCCTATCTTGTAACTGGGAATGAACTGGTTTAACTGGTAATTGCATAGGTGTGCGTGTATATCAAAAATCCCTCCACTTACGCAGTAGAAGTGGCACCTGCATGCATCCAAATAAAATGGCGCGCACATTTAAATGCTTCCAGCCGATTTTATAAGATGCGCGCAGGTTGTAAAATGGCCGCATCCATGGGTGCGTGCCAGCGTACATGCATTCATGTATACCCACACGGCTGTTTTAAAGTTACCATCTTTTAACACTAAATATCTTTTACATTTTAGAAAAACAGTATGCCTTTCTCTAAAATCATTGCTATTTCCTGAAAGGTACGGTATGGAAACATAGAAACGTGATGGCAGACAAAGACCATATGGCCCACCTGGTCTGCTCATCCACCCAACTCATTTAGCTTTACAATTCCCATCCCTCCTTCAGAGATGCCCTGTGTTTATTCCATGCTTTCTTGAATCCAGATACTGGAACATGTAATCCTTCTTCTATAAAATGATTGCTTTTTATGATATTAGAAAGTCATGAATAATTTATAGCAGATATATCCAACACTTTTACAGTGGCTACAGAAAATCTATACACCCTTCCAAAATGTTCATCTTTTGTTGCCTTATAATCTGGAAGTAGAATACATTAAAACACTGTTCCATGTATCCACACATCCTACCCCATAACTGTCAAGTAAAAAATATATTCCAGAATTACTTAGAAAATGAAGCAGAAATAAAAACATGGAATAGCTTGGTTGGATAAGTATTCAACCCCTCATATATTTATTTATTTAAAAATCTTGTAGCTAGCAAATCCTTATTTGTTCAACATATAAAAACAAACATCAACATATCACCATGTTCCATAAAAATTTAAATTAAAATTAATTATACAACTTGGGGCGGATTTTAAATGCCCTGCGCGCATAAATCTGGCCGTATTTACGCACGCAGGGCCCTCATGCGCCGGCGCGCCTATTTTGTATAGGCCGCTGGCACGCGCAGAGCTCCGGGACGTGCGTAAGTCCCGGGGCTTCGTAAAAGGGGCGTGTCGGAATGATGCGGCGTTTTGGGGGCGGGCCCGGGGGCGTGGCGCCGGCCCAGGGGCGTGGTCAAGGCCTCCGGACCAGCCCCTGGGTCGGGTGATGGCGCGCCAGCAGCCCGCTGGCGCGTGCAGATTTACATCTGCTTTTAGCAGGCGTAAATCATGCAACAAAGGTAAGGGGGGGGGGGGTTTAGATAGGGCCAGGGGGTGGTTAGGTAGGGGAAGGGAGGGGAAGGTGGGGGGAGGGCGAAGGAAAGTTCCCTCCGAGGCCGCTCCGAAATCGGAGCGGCCTCGGAGGGAACAGGCAGCGTGCGCTGGACTCGGCGCGCGTAGGTTGCACAAATGTGCACCCCCTTGTGCCCGCCGACCACGGATTTTATAAGATACGCGCGGCTTAATGCGTATCTTATAAAATCCAGCGTACTTTTGTTCGCGCCTGGTGCGCGAACAAAGGTACGCGATCGCGCAAATTTATAAAATCTACCCCTATGTCTCTACAATGTGCATTCTACTTAATCTCAACACCTCAATCCTTGTTTGCCTGCATAAACAAATGAGTCTTTAACTTCTTACAAAATACCATATAATTTTGCTTGAGCCTCAACTCTAAAGAAATCTTATTCCATTGATCTGGTCCAGCTATAAAGAATGCATTCTGTAGTGATCCTAGATCCTTAAAGCTCTAGTGCAACCAATCACCTTCAAATACATACACCAGGTGAAGTGGCCCAGCTTGGGTGAAATTGTACTCATTCACTTGAAGACAGGAAACATTCAGCAGTTCCTATTGGTTTTCTCTGATGGATAGTGCATTTCAAAGCAAAGACTCAACAATGAGCACCAAGAGCCATCACAAGAACTCTGGGACAAAGCTGTGGAAAGGCACAGATCTGCGAATGGCTTTAAAAGAATTGCAAAGTCCTTGTTTATCCACTGGAGCAAAGTCAAGGGGATTATTAAGAAATGGAGATTGTATGGAATCACCAAGGCCCTGCCTAGATTAGGCTGTCCCTCCAAACTGGAAAGTGAAGCAAGACTGAGAATGATCAGCAATTAAGAGGCCAATGACAGCTTTGAAAGAGCTACAGGTTTCCATGGTCAAGTCTGGACAAAGTATCTATGTGACAACAATATCCCAAGCATGCCTCAAATCTGGCCTGTTTGGTATGGTGGCAAGAAGGAAACCACTACTCAAGAAATGCAACCTCAAATCCTGTCTGAAAGATGCAAAGGAAAACTCAGGGAGATACTGTAGCAAAATGTTTTGTGGTTCGACAAAATTAAAATAACTTTTTGGCCTGAATGCAAAGCATTACATTTGGCACAAACCCAACACAGCACATCACCTAGAGAACAGCATCTCTACTGTGAAGCATGGTGAGGGCAAAATTATGTTATAGGGATGTTTCTCATCAGCAAAGACGAGGGCACTTGGAATTGAAGGACAATGAATGGAGAAAAGTGCAGAAAAGTCCTCAAAGAAAACCTGCTGTCCCCTGCAAGGAAGCTGGAATTGGGACAGAAGGTCACCTTTCAGTGTGACATCGACCCGAAGCACACAACCAAAATTACTCTGGAGTGACTAAGGAACAAAAAAGGTAAATGTCCTAGCATGGTCAAGTCATAATCCTGATCTCAATCCAATGGAAATCTGTGGCATGACTTGAAGACTGCTGACCAATAACGCTCCCCGAGGAACGTGACTGAGCAGGAACATTTTTGTAAAAAATCTGTCTGCAAAGTTGGTAGAGACCTATCCCAACAGTCTCATAGCTGAAACTGCTTCTACCAAGTACTGACTCAGAGGGGAGGACAGACTTATCTAAGGAATTTCAGTCTTGTTGTTGGTTACATATATTTATTTATTTATTTGAAGCTTTTTTATACCGGTATTAGTAGTTACATCATACCGGTTTACATCAGAACTGCAGGTAGAAAATAGATCAAACAGGTACTGGGGATGGGACTACAGAGAAAAAGGGAGAGAAGTAGCCGAAAACTGGCAAACAAGAGCAGCAAACTGTAAAGGATAACAGGTGAACAGTGTAATAACTTTGCACATAGGTTCAGGTCAGTTACTGATGCAGCAAAGGGTCAAAGTTGCAGGGGATCTAATCTGGGTAATCCTGCTTGAAGAGCCAGGTCTTTAATTTATTTTTGAATTTGATGGGGCAAGGCTCAAGTCAGAGGTGTGTGGGAAGTGAGTTCCAGCGGGTAGGACCAGCAATGGAGAGAGCTCGATCCCTTGTGGAGGTGAGGTGTGCCTTCTTGAGGGATGGCACATGGAGGGTTCCTTTATAGGTTGCTCTGGTGGGACGGTTAGAGAGAATGGGGCGGAACGGTTCATCAAGCCAGTTGGAGTTGTGTCTGTAGATGGACTGTAGAGGATGCGAGAGGGGATCGGGAGCCAATGGAGGTCTTTAAGGATGGGGGTGATATGGTCAGATTTATGGGCTTTGTCCCCCAATAAAACATATTTTGCCCTGAAAGGTGTGCAGTATGGTGTGGGTTGATGAGTGGGAAATATCTTCTCATTTAAATGCATGCAACTGTGTGCAAAGCCAGTGTTATTTCAAGGCATAACATTTAATCTAGTTACAAAGTCACTGCTATTTCTTGGCAGGTAAGCTGCACCAGTCAGGATTATAGAGTATCCACAAGGAATGTGCAAGAGATATATATCTACACAATGAAGACCCAATATATGCATATTTGTCTTATACACATTCTCATTAAACTGACTGGCTGTAAGGATCTAAATGCAGTATTGGGACCACTGGGCTATAATGCAGTCATCAACCAACCCTTGTGTAAGATCCTGAAATTTATTAACAAATATGTTAAAAGAGAACTCACCCCTTCTTTTACAGCACTGTGAGTTCATGGCAGATATAGTGGAAAACTCATCCAGCTTCAAACAGTCACAACAAATTCAAAATAGGGTCAAATGCATTTCAAGCCATATTTCATCAAACTCTGATATGATTAAGAAGCCAATGTACTAAGGTATGTTAACATGAGCACTAATGGCCCATATTAAAAACATACAAATCACTTTGCAGCCAATTTTCTTGTGCTAGTTAGTATGTTAATGGGTCTGCATTAACATTCATACATTGTAATATATTTTACTAAGTACTCATAGGTAATGAGCTGATTTACATAACTTTGCAGCTCATGTCCTCATTTGCATCGATGTTCAAAAAAGCTAATTAATGCAGGTTAAACTCGCAGTTAACATGCATAGTTGATTCCTTACGTTAACAACATTTTTAATGCACAACGCTTGTGCAAACATCAACATACTTTTATATAACCCCTAAGTCAGCTTGGCCAACAGTGGCCTGGATGATCCAAGCTGGGATCCAAACCAGGTCACACCTGGCTCACCTTTCTTAAAAGCTTAGACAGACAAAGCAGTGAAAAATCCAGAAGTCATCACTGAGGCTGCCAGACAAGAAAAAAATGAGGTAATATATGCAGGAGAAGGGAAATAAAATTGTACTTTTGAAAACTCAGACTTGGAAAACATAGTAACATAGAATATGATGGCAGAAAAGTATCAACTGCCTCCCTGCTTGCCTTAATTTGCCCCTTCCCCAGTCTACCTGGTGGTTCATGAGTACACTGCTGTAGCTAGGGATGTTTCCCAGATGTCAGCAGTACATGCTCAGCTGCCTGCAGGATATCGTTTGCCTGTCTTTCCTCTTTGGGTAAATGAGCATACAAGTACCCAATCTTAAATCAGCACTCGGAGCCCCCACTCCACCTCCTTCGAAGAGCTAGTCAAAACCTTTCATATACATGACAAACAGTGCTAAATGCTTTGTGGGCCCAAAAATAGCTGCTCTATCTTTTATGCTTGTGAGGAGTACAATATCATCCAGTCAGCTCTGAGCAATGAGAGGAAAAGCAACTGATTACAAAAGACACACCACATTGACTGCAGCTTCTGGGCCCATAATTTATGACTCTGTGCTACTGTTACAATGAAGCCCTGATCAATTCTGCTGTAGACTTTTTCCCCCTGGAGAATTAATTTACTACGGAAATAGTTTTTTTTTCTCCTCTTCTACTTGGTGCACTGAGAATCAATAGTGAAACTCACCATTCAATCCTGAGCCACACTGTGTTGGCTTCTCACTTAAGAACCTCTTAAATGATTCTTAATCCTGTTATCTTATTCACACAGTGTGCTAAGAGAGTTCAAGCTGAATATTTGAATAGTCTGTCACAATAATCATTTTAACGTTTTCTCAGGGGATGTTTCTGAAGGTATAACTTACTTAAGGTTTGCTCTTTAAATACAGAAACAGAGTATGATGGCAGATAAAGACTCATCTAGTCTCCACTCATTTTTTCTTCCTGGTGAAATACAGCAGGGCCCTGCTTAATCTGCAGCTGTGCCCTCCCCCTTGCCCTCTGTGCTTTTCACTTCCATACTGGTTTTGCCTCCACTATCCTCAGAGGACAAGCAGGATGTTAGTCTTCACACATAGGTGACATCATCACATGGAGCCCAGCACGGAACTTTGATCTCAAAGATTCTAGAACTTTCAAACATGCCCTACTGAGCATGTGCAGCTGTAGTCATCACCCTGCCCCCTAGGCAGAGTCCCTCAGTCTCTTTTTTTTTTTGTACAGAGCCATATGTGTCATGGTATTCAGCTTTATCTTCTCCTCAGTTTTGTAAGTGATTTTTTTCTAGAGCTGCAGCTGTTTTCTTTACCTTACGGTAGTTTTATTTCTTTTCCCTTTTCTTCTTCTTTCTTCTGTCTGCATGGAGGGCCTTAGTTGATGTGCAGTCTGGCAGAGTCTATTTCTATCCCTTATTAAAAAAATTAAAAAATATTGCACCTGCAGTTTAGTTTCTGTGTCTTCTTCTTGCTCTGTCTGTTTTTGTATCTTTATCAAGTGCTGGCAGGACTGACTGAATGCAGTCCGTGGATGATCCGTGTAGGCTGCTGAGCCTGGGCTCTTGCCTGAATTCTACACAGGCAGGAGTTCCATGTTGTTTTACCAATCGATCGGCATCGATGGAGGTTCAGACAGTGCAGAGATCGAGGACCACACTGTTCCTGTGGGGGAGAGCGCTCATCCTACCCACATTCAAAGGAAATAGTCTCCATGGGCAGGAGCCCAAGATGATGTAGCCTCCCCTCCTGCTTGCCAGTGATGGCAGTGCAGTCTCCTTGTGAGAGAGGATGAGTAGAAGCCTGGGCAAGCAGATTGCTGCTGCACCTTCTGTGCCATACCCAGTAATAGTTGCCCTTGCACATCTGTGACCAGCACACCATTGATCTGAAGCATCGATGTCAGGACTGCATCAGGGACCAGGACTACTATTGAACACCATGGTCACCCTTGATGCCGTCGAGGTGCCGGGGTGCCCTCGATGGCATAAGGGCCTTCTGTGTCATAGGCAACTGTGGATGTGGCGTCTTGATGCACCGGAGCCATTGAGCGCTTGGGGCTTGATGTGGCAGAGTAGTGGCTCTGACCTCTAGTGTCGGGGACCAGGTCTGCCATCAAGCACTATGGTCTCCCTCAGTGCCATTGAAGCCGCCCTAGATGTAGATGCTCTCGATGCCATTGATAGCTCGGTGCCTTCAATGACCTCAATCCCATCGAGGTGTGCGAGTGGCCACCTGCGATGCCATCGAGGTACATGGCCTCGATGTCACGGCCACCCTCAGGGTCATTACGGTGCGTGGCCTCGATGCCATCGTGGTGCGGAGCTTCCCCAATACCATCAATGCCCTCAATGCCATCGACATGTGAGGCTACCATGGAGGCCATAGGACACAAAATTTTGAAGAGGGTCCTGCTTCTGTCTGTTTTATGGCCATGTGCCAGCAGAGTTTCAAAGGTGAACTGCTGTGGCACTCTGCTGATGGGCACAAGAATCTTAAATCTAGTCCTGCATACACACCTAAGTTTGCCCTGTTTTATAACAGGTCATTTCTGTGAATAAAACAGTTTTACCAGTGGAAATGCCTTTGAAGATGACCCAGTGTTTAGTTTGTAGAACTCTCTGCTTGAATATGTTACAGTAATGCATGTCCCAGATTGGTAGTGGAAACACAGACAGCTTTAAAAAGAAACAAACTGACCAGAAAAAAAACAAAAGCAAACTATCTTAGAAATAAAACCAAAAAGAAGACGACTGCACTTTTAACATCTGAGAAATTTCCGGTTTATGTACTCTTTGTGTGTGATGTTCCTGCATGATTTTTTAAATATGTGCGCTTTTGAGTCAGCTGCAGCCAAGAATAATGAAAATCCTTTCTATTGGAAGGAAAGCCAAGCAAGGCTAAATCAAAAACTCTGTGTGATTGAGAAAACAAATGGCTAGAGGATGGCATTGCCATTGTCACAGTGGGCCTCCGTCATCAGCGGAGATAGCCCACACATCAGAAAGGTCACCAGTCCCATACTGAACAAGCTCATCACACTCAGATACAAACATTTGAAAGGACTCTTTATTAGGGCTGCCCAGAGTCTTTTATACAGCCCTTATGTGCAGACTGGTCCAGCTTACAAAGGACATCTGTTTGGTAGTGTATGACGCTACCCTGCAATCGAGGTTAGCGAATGAGCTGTTCTCACCCACATATGGATCGTTCCTTCTGTCATCATTATGCAAAGCTTTGTGGTCCTTTCAGTAGCTTTCTGGGGTTGTATGTATGTGCCTAGCATTCATGAGCCGCTGGTGACCTCTGCTAACTCGCAGCTTTAACGTTACAGCCTGCAAACTGGCTCCTTCAAAGCATAGTTACCATGGCACTCCTGCAGACCACAGGAACGTTTTAACTAACAACTCTGTAGTTAGACTGAAGAAAAAACTATATCAGTCTTTCTAATTTAATCTATTCTTAACTACCTTCATTGGAAAATTATCAATGCATGTTTATTTAAAGAGGGCAATTTGAAAGCAGCCCATGGAGGGCTGAAGTCCGCATACAGAAAGTACATCTGGACTTATGTGCATTAACTCTGCTTTGAAAATCAGTGGGTACACATGTACCCCTGCATGGCATACATGCACACATTTACGCCTGCTTGGAAGCCAAAGCAACAGATCACATAAACCCTATCTTAAGTCAGCTACACTACTACACTAACTCCCAGTCCAAAGCAGGATTCAATTTAAAAGCCTCTGTTTTGTCTTTAAGTGCTTCAACAGTATGGCTCCCAATTACCTCTCCCAGCTTCTGTTCGCCTACACCCCCACAAAACAGCTTGGTTCCTCCAATATGGCCTTTCTATCCTCCCCACCACTGGCTTCTACCAGACTAAACTGCACTCAGCTTCATGCATTCAGCTGCTTTGCCCCTAAGCTCTGGAACAAAATTCCACTATTTCTATGCGAAGAGACTTCCTACCTTGTCTTTAGGAAAAGAACCAAGGCCTGATTATTCAACCAGGTCTTCCCGTAACGGTAACCAGCTGTGACAATGTGAAGTAAAGACTCTCTTTGTCCCTTGACCAACAGAACTTGATCTTGAGACTCAATGACTCTCTCCCATGGAAGCAGGTTTCCATCCTTTTCTCCATTCATCCCTCTTTCTTCTACCCTAATTAATTAAATTATCTCCCCATATCACTATCTATCTTTAGTTCCCTCCTCATTTTCTCTTTTGATGTGTTAATTTTGTACTATTGTATTAAGAATTTAACTTTAAATTTTGATTGTAATCTGCTTTGAGACTAATTTGGAAAGGATAAAATATCGAATGTCTATAAATAAAAATAAACATGTATACATATATTTACATGCATACTTTTGAAAATTGAAAATATGCATATAATTGGTTTCTCCAATCATCTTTCCCCCTAGGAACGCCTAGTCTAAGTCACCATTAGAGGAGCTGTGTATGTGTTAATTGACCCAAACGAAAGGCTCTGAGTTAACAAGGTGGACACTACAGAATTGTATGGAGACAAAGAACTGCCATTGTTCAATAAACAGGACATTGTCTAGAACTAGTTGATATAGCTAAGACACAAACTTGTTACAGATGCTATGGTCTTAAAGACATTGTATCCCTCTAAGCTGCATATCCTGATCAACAAGGTGTCTCTACCAGCATATTCACCATCACAGAATCTGCCTGCTAAAGAGAAAATCAACTTCTAAACCCCACAATTATATATCCATGGACTGTGGGATATCCAATCAATTCTTAGGGGTAGATGTTTAAAAAATACACGCACGTGTCCATGTGTGCACGCTACCTGGCGCACGCACACATGGACACGCGATTTTATAACATGGGCGCGCTGGTGAGCACATTACAAAATCGGGGGCAGCACGCACAAGGGGAGGGTTTCATTTTTGCTATATTCGTGCAGCGACGCATTGGGGCCTTCCCCAGTTCCCTCCCAGTCCTCTCCAATTTAGGAGTGGACTCAGAGGGAACTTTCCTACCCCCTACCCTAACCTCCCTTTCCCTCTCCTCCCCACCTTCTAAAAACCTCAATTATAAATCTTTTACTTTCTTTTTTATCAAGTTACTTCAGGGCCCGACCTGAAGTAACTTGCCTGCTGGCACGCGAGTCTCCGGGACAGTGACAAATGGCGCTGTCTTGGCCTACCTCCCCTGCCCAAAACACGCCCTCCGGCCCGCCCTTCCAAGAGGCCCGGCACTTGAGCGTGTCCCGGCCTTTACGTGCGTGGCCGGGCCTTTTGGAAGATTCGCCTGGCTCACATAAGGCCCGGCCACACGCCTGGGATTTACGCACGCAGGGCTTTAAAAATCTGCCCTTTACTTTTGAGATTGTGGGCATTTATGTGAGGATCCTAAAAAAGGCCATGAAAGTCTGACAAAAAATTAACTAAGAAGAAGAAACCAAAGAAAGATGAGATTTTCCTGCTGGAATTCTCTTAAGACCCCTGTCCGTGCCATCTGTCAGCCTCTCAAGAACCTGTCTGTAACTTACTGAGAGCTGTCTGCCATCTCTTTCTCTCAGAAAGCCGTCTGCTGTTCTGGGACTGATAACAGAAGTGTCCAGACTACATGGATGTTAACGGATCTGTCTCCAGCCTATGCCATTGGTATTTTGGTTGCCCCAAGACCAGATATTAGATCTAACAGTTGGGACAGCAGCTGAAAACTTGCCAGATGCTGCACACTCCTTCTTTGCCAAGAACATGTAAAATTTGGGCTAGTTTATTCCTTATATGCTAGGAATTTCGTTTACAATGCATGTGTGAAAGTGTGAGTTGAAACTGATTTGGAATAGATGACTTAAGCACAAAGTTACCAACAGGCTCCAGATTTTCAGGACAAGTGTGATGGGGCTACACCAGTCACTAACATTATCCTTCTGTGATTTTTCTATCTAGGGATAGTAGGAGGGGTTTTGTTATTTTTTTTTATTCCTCCCATTGTTATGACCCCACCTTGTTGGGGGTATACAGTATGTTGGAGCATGCCCAGTCCTTCAGAGGGTGAAGAGCAGGGTTGGTGAGAGGAAGAGTGAAGAGCTGATACCTTCCCAGGGTTTCAATAAAGACAGTGGATTGAAGAGCATGCGATTTCCCCAAGATCTCAAAGCAAGGTGGTTGGAGAGCTGGAAATTTCCCCCTGATCTCACAGAATGCAAGTCAAGTATTTGGCGAAGAGGTTTTAAGGAAGAAGTTTTAAAAAGACTGGATTTTGACTGACCAGTTCCTGAGGGAAGGGCATATCCCCAGTATCCAAAGGGCTGGGACAAAGTTCTTTAGACCTATTTGACCAGTTAACAGATTGGGTAATAGAAAAATGTAGACTTTTGAGCCACTAACTCATGAGACTTGTAATTTTGATAGATGAATCACAGTGTTGTGGAGCGCTAGGAGAGCGATCCCACTCCTGGGAGATGTGTGTCCTTGGGCCACGGCTCGACCCCATAGGAACTCTGAAGAGGTGCAGCGGGAGGTGTGGCATGCCCGAGCATGGGCTGGACGGGAGCAAGGCTGGAGTGATGACCGGAAGACAGGCCCTCCTCCGGACCTGCACGCTTCGGAAGACCCAACAACGCAATGTTGGTCTTGTAAACAGTCCTCCGACCGTTCCCAGCCCTTTTGGACCTGCCGCAGGGTACTGCACGAAGCGGCAGGCCGGATGGAGGCCAGGGCAGCGAAGACTGGAACATGGATGCAGACGAAACTCAGAAACGAGGTAGACTCAGGCACAGACGTGGACTCGGGAACGAGGTACTGGAAGCAGACGTAGACTCAGAAACAAGGTACTGGAAGTGCAGGCGTAGACTCAGGAACAAGGTACTGGAAGTAGACATGGACTAGGCACAGACGAGCTCAGGAACGAGGTGTAATGCATACGGGAGACTCAAGGGCAAGGTACGAGACTGGCAACATGAAGCGCCCTACTCAGCCCGTCCGTGGGGCTGGTCACGGACCACGACATGGCTTGCCGCGAGGTACCAGGACATTAACCAACTCAGGAACAAGGTGCTAGCTTTCAGGAGATTCAAGAACAAGGTACTTAGCTTTCAGGCGAATTCAGGAACAAGGTACAAGGCTTGCATCATCTGGGCTGGAACATGGATACCGGATTGGAAGACAGACCTTAGGGCAGGAACATGAACAGGCAAACATCAGGACTGGAACAGCAGGCAGACATCAGGACTGGACGCGGAGCTCCGACAAAGAACACGGAACACAGGACCTTGCAGAAGTGCTGGAACACGGACCACTTCCTGGAGCGAAGGATCTCAGGAGTGACCAACTCCTAGAGAAGGCAAAGACGGAATGGACGTTGAGCCCTTTAGTAGGGCTGAGGTGGACAACGCCCAGGGAGGGGTCAGCAGGGGGCCACACCTGGCTGGCCCTTGAAGAGGAGCAGAGAGGCGCGCGCCCGCGCCCTAGGGAGCTGGAGCAAGAGCTGGAAGCTGGTGGCGTCATCAGCCACGTGGAAGGCCCAGGGAAGCAGCGGAGCAGCCCTGGGCTGGAGCAGCTCCCAGCCGCAAGGATTGAAGCAGGAAGAAGCAGAGAGAGGTAAGGCTGGCTGCAGGGGAAGCAGGGAGCTGCGAGAGGCTGCAGGCACCGACAGGGATGGCTCCCTGCCGGGCGAGGACCCGGGTTGAAGTAGGCACCGGCAGGGACGGTCTCCCTGCCGGCTGAAGACCCCGGCAGTGAGGCAGGACGTCGGGGGAGAGCTGGAGCAGCAGCAGCCGTCCCAGCTGCATGGAGGAGCTCCCGGCAGCATGGAGACAGCTGCGGGGACGGCCCCAGCTGATTCAGTGGAAGCAGCAGCGTCAGCGGCCCAACTGGCCACGAAGGTAAGAGCCTGCCCGCGCTCCTTGCAGGCAGGATCGCAACACACAGTTGAAGAGTTTGGATATTTTGCTTGGGGATACTTTTTCCAGCCCATTTCATGCCAGAACTGGAACTGCACTCTAGGTATCTCACTTGTGAGGGTATTTTCAATCAGGTGCATGAGCAGAATGGGAAGTGAACAGAACAAGGATGGACAGAAAAACCATTTGCTTTTTATTGATCATTGAATGTATGCTGATTCTTATTTTGTAATCCTGACTTGGATCCTCTTCTTTAATTTACTGTAAAGGACTATCTTTTATTTGATCAACTGTGGACTCCAGTTGGTTTTCTTTGAATGTTCCCTATGTAGACTTAATAGGGGATAGATGGACCCTTTTGTGATTCCTGATTTCTCCCTGTTATGCTAATTTCGGCTATCTTGCACCTGCTGGAGATATTTGATTTAGAGTGTAAAGTAGTCACTGAGAATGTGATTGACAGTGCCAAGGGCCCTGAAGAGAAGTCTTCCTTCCCATCCGGACTTGAAACTGGACCCATGGCACCCCTAGTCTAGGATAAAGCATCGAAATGGGGGATCCGATACCCAGGTTTTATTTATTAATTGCTTAAAGGCATAAGTAATTTACAACACTACATACATAATAATCTGCAAACAAAAACCACAACAGTACTGACATCTGTGCATGAACCATGTCTTAGAATATATCAAAGTTCGGTTTCCTTAATGAAATGCCTTTATGAATAAACATGTTTTTAACATTGATTTAAATGTTTTCAGGCAATCCAACAGGCATAAAACTTCCAGGAGGGAATTCCATATGGTGGGAAGAGTGACCGAAAAGGCAGATTCATGAGTGTTGACTAGTCAAGCTTGTCCCAGAGGGGATATCGAGGAGGCCTCTCTGGTTAGACCTTAACAATCACATAGGATTATAGATTGAAAGAAGGGCATTAACCCAAGGTAGAGAGTCAAGTCTAAATAATTTGTGTTCCAGCATTGTGATTTTATATATTACCCGATGGTGAACAGTCAGCCAATGAGGCCGGCCAGCATAGGGCTAATATGATTTCTCCTTCTCTTTCCTGTTATTAAGTAGGCTGCTGAGTTCTGCAGAAGCTCTGATGGTAGATTCTGGAAGGCTGCAATAATCCAGAAGGGGTAGAATGGATGGCTTCAAGTCACGTAAAACATGTAGCTTAAAAAAGCTTGACTTAATGACAGTAGCAATCGGGTGTTGAAAAGAATACGTAAGTCAATCCAGATCCCTACACTCTTCACACAAGGTAGTATGGGAAACACAACACCCTCAATAGTAAGGGATGATGGAAAGGGATTATCAATATGGTAAAGAATTATGATAAATTCTGACTTGGAGATATTCAGTCCTGGTTTTACCCCACTGCATGCAGATACTTGTAGTTTTGATTTTCTTAAGGAATACAGAGGTATGTCAGAACTACAAATCCCTGCATGCAATGGGGTAAAACCAGGACCGGATCAACCTGTCCTGAAAATCTGGAGCCAGTTAGCAATCCTACTTAGGCACTTTTGAATTCAGAATGATTGCTAGGTGTTGCATAATAAATCTACGTGATATAAGTAGCCATCCTATGTACTATTATTGAAGTGTTTGAGCTATTGCCTGTATAGTCCCTCCTGACGCACGGTGTCCATGTCGGGGAACATTTTGACCTTTGAAAAATGTTTTCTGGAAGCTAGGAGTCTTTCTACCAAATAAACTATGAATTATCACCGCTGAATGTTTTCCGAGCATGGCTACTTATATCACACTCCCTTTCTTTTAAACGGCTCTTGCTTTGTGCGTGGATTATTACTCCATTCATTTCGGCATAATAAATCTAAACAATGTCTCATACAACTGTCCTTCATTGTGAACAATAAACTCCATAACAGAAACAGAAAAGGTATAAAGTATAATAAATTTGGGCAATCCAAACACTTTCAGCTATTATCTGTGACTCCCATCTGCCTTACAAGCCTCTTTCAAGTATGCTTTAAAGTACACACAAAATCGCTTCTGTGCAATACTTTTATGTGTAGATTTATGCATGTAAAATCGCATTTTATGCTTTTGAAAATTATACCCTTTGGTAAACTTTCAAAGCAGCATACAATCAAATTTGTTTTGTATTCTGGAGAATACTGACTTTATGGTTTTGCGACTCATCTGCTAATAATCGGGTAGCCCGGACCCCCCATGGTTCTAATCCACCCCGCCCATTTGAGCCAGACACCAAACATTATACACATACAATGACATCGTGAGTCATCACTGGGATGCAAATGGCCACAGCCGTTTATTAGAGTACCGTAACAGAGGAGTCTAATTTAGGTGCCGAGTCCTGCTGTCACTGCCTATTCTCAACCACAGGGCAGGTGCCGATATCTCCGTTTCATTCCGCCCAAGCTCCCCGCGAACCCCCAACCAGCGTGGTCTGCTGTCACTGGAGGGGTCCAGACAGGTCGCAATGCAACAGGCCCCATCTGAGCCCCTCACAAATGTGCCTGGCCATCGATTCGTCAAGGCCCAATCCCTGGGCCTGACATTCGACATCTGTGGCCAATTGCCGAATGATGGCCCCAAGGCCTCTCTCTTACTTACCAGCACCTCCCTGCTTCGCTTTACAGCCTCCAGCATTACAATAGTCTTTCCAGGACTTGGTTGCTGCCACTGCGACAGAATAACAATGAACAACAATAATTTGCTAACGATTTGTACTAGCTAGTAAAAGGGTGGGATGGGCGGGGAAGCATGCCCCGCCGGGATCCAGGCTGAAGAAGCCAAACAAAAGGGAACCAGACCAACTGGGGGGAGCGGCATTACCAGCAGCACGACACTGAGGAGCTCCTGCTCGTGGTGCTGGCCGGACGCTGCTGGCGCCATTCCAGCCACTGCAGGAGGGGGAGAAGGGTCCCCCTCCCTCTGTACACTTCTGGTAAGCCCTGAGCAGCAGTGGCGGAGCCTGCACACATGCAGCAGGCTCCCCAGTTATTCCCGGCGCCTGCACATTCATGCTGGGGCGACTCCCATAACTGCACAGTTATGTGTGCCTTACACTGAAAACTCAAGAACCACCAGTTAAAAATGAGTAAGTAAAAGTAATAATTAATCACAAAGCGCTATGGGCTGGCCAGAAATGTGACACCACAGAGAAAGTATTCAATCTCCCATTTAAAATGGGTGGCACTGTATATCCAGACAGTTTGGTTCATATCTGATTCTGGGGCTTTTCTTCAATTTTCTTTTAAATTTGTTAAGTTTGTTATATTTTATATTTGTGGAGTTTGTTATATTTTGTGATCTTCTTTGAAAACAAACATCACCATTCTAATCCAATCTATAATTAATTTGTGATAACATCACTTTTAGGTTATTCTATAGTGATTTAATGAAGGAAGCATAGCTGTCAAAAGCTAGTCATAAATATATTAAGTTAGTCCAATAAAGTGTCTCTTCCAGAGAAGGCATTCTGCAGGCACCTCAGGAGCAGAGCAGCTCTCCCAATGAACAAAGAATAAAAGAATAAAATAAGCAATTGCAGTGATGTGGCTATGTATTAATGTGGACACTTGGTAGGCATCTTTACCTTCATATAAAATACAAACCAATGCAAGCCTTGTAAATTCTCCCCTATTAATTAAAACATCTGAAAAACTATCAAGCAAAAAAGCGGTTGCTTCCTAGCAGTATGTGATTATATCTAAGTGGTAAACAGCCGATATAGTGGCGACTATCACATTATATAATACCAGAGACTGCCAATTAGGTTTGAAAGCCCTTAATAGTTTTTTGGATCTTTACCTTCATGGCAGTAATTTTGTATCAAGCCGTGAAGAAGACATGATTATTCAAAACTCTGCAGTGTCGGGTTGGCTGTAGGAGTCGTCATAACTGAACACTGAAGTCAAAAGTCTGCTCTTTGGAAACCTGAGCTAAGTACTGACTTTTAATCTATTTTGAACTTGGTGAGCATTTTAATTGCATTGAAAAATACTTAAAAAAATATTGAAACTTGGTGGATCTGGACAGCTTCAGACCAATTCTCATGTCTAAGGACATGAGAATATTGTGTGGTGCCAGTGCTATTCTTATGAGGTTTTATTATCGAAAAGAGGCATTGTTTGAAACACTAGCATATTTTCTGTATTACAGAGAGAGATCGAGGTGTGTATAAAGAGGGCTATTAGACATTCCTAGAGTGCACCAGGCGCGTTTGGCAGAAATGAGAGCGCGAGCATTCACCGTCCCAACTCCAGTCCGTTGGAACTCTCTCCCTCAGGAGCTACGCGACAAGTTGTACTAAGACATTTAATTCATGCTAAATACCTATTATTTAGCTTAGGACTTGATTGAGCTGTGACCAGGTAAGAGAAATGCTTAGATTGCCGAGTTTGTTTCTTGTTTGTTTCATTTTCTGTTTTTGTTTTAAATTATGTATGTTTTTATTGTTCACCACCTTGGGCGTCAGTATTAGAGGTATATAAATACCTTATAAAAAATAAGGTAGAAAATCTAGACATTTATTTATTTATTTTATTTTTTCTATACCGACATTCCTGTAAAATATACAAATCATATTGGTTTACAGTGTAACATCAACAATCGCTCGGAGGTGGTACAAGGAACATTGGTTACAGTTAACAAAAGAACATTGGTAAAAAACTCCTAAAAACATATTATAAAAATAAAAAAAATATAATATAACTTTTCTTGACATAACATAAGATAAAATAAACTATAATAAAATGAAATGCAGACCTCTAATATCATCTCTGAAACAGAAGAGATGATAGCTAGAGCAACAGAGCAAAGAGGAGAAACTGAGAGGTGGACTAAGGAGTCCGAATATAAAGTTCAATTGGGAGGGTGCAGTAACAGGCTAGAGAAATTAGGTGTCCTGAAAGGCTTGGCTAAACAGCCATGTTTTCAGTCTCTTTTTGAAAGTGGAATGGCAGGGTTCTGGTCTGAGGTCAGGGGATAATGCATTCCAATGATGAGGTCCTGCTGTCGATATGGCGCATTTTCTAAGGGTGTCTTTATAGGCACTCCTGATTGGTCTGGAGGAGGTGTGAGGTTTTAGTTGAGTGGATGTGTGAAGGGTAGTGAGGTTGTGGATAGCTTTATGAATAATCGTGAGTACCTTGAAGAAGATCCTGTATTTGATGGGCAGCCAATGTAGGTTCTGAAGGGTAGGGGTAATGTGTTCCCTTTTCTTGGTGTTGGTGAGAAGCCTGGCAGCGGAGTTTTGAACCATCTGAAGGGGTTTTAGGGAGTTGGCTGGTAGACCCAGTAGAAGGGAGTTGTAATAGTCTAGTTTCGACAGGATGACTGATTGAAGTACCAGTCTAAAATCATGGAAGTGCAGAAGTGGTTTTAGGTTTCTGAGGACTTGGAGTTTGAAGAAGCACTCCTTGGTGGTGGTGTTCACAAACTTCTTGAGGTTGAACTGGTTATCCAGAGTGACGCCTAAATCTCTGACAAAAGGAGAGTGTTTAATAGTTAAGTTGGCTGCTTGTGATGGGGATGGTAGAGAAGGGTTGGGGGCGATGTTGTCTTGCGAGATGATAAGAATCTCCGTCTTGTTGGTATTCAAAACCAGATTGAGGGTGGAGAGCAGGTGGTTAATTGCTTAGAGACAGTAGTTCCAGTGGTTTAGGGTTTTTTGTAAGGATTCTGTGATTGGAATGAGTATTTGTACGTCATCTGTGTACAAATAGTGAGATAGGATTAGCTTTGAAAGGAGGTGGCAGAGCAGGAGAAGGTAAATGTTGAAGAGGGTGGGTGATAGGGAGGATCCCTGGGGGATGCCCAGATTGGAGAGGACAGCGGGGGATTCTTTATTGTTGATCCTAACTTTAAAGTGCCTGAATGCTTTAAAGTTTTCAAAAAAATGCTTTGTTTTCAATGGACTACTGGAAAGCCTGGAAGAGAAAGTAACTTGTTCATGCTCACAGAGTTTCTAAGATATGCAGATTCCACTTCTAGTTGAGTTTTCAAGATATCCACCATGAATACGCATGACATAAATTTGCACATACTGTGTCTTCAATGCATGTGACTCTATTTCATGCATATTCACGGTACATATCCTGAAAACCAATCTGGTTGCAGAGTCACCGGACAGGTTTGGGAAGCCCTATTTTAAGGAACATTTCTGGCTGGATCTTTATTCTGGAGGTGGGGGGTAAGAGGAAGAGGATTTTTTTATACCCATGTTTGATGCACTGAGGTACCAATAATGGAAAATGCAAAACTGGAAATATCACAGTGAATTGGGATGAAAGTTCAAAAACGAGGAATCCCTTAAAGTAGCAAGACATAAGACTTTAGCTCATGTCCCAAGACTTCCCTAGAATCACAGGCCAATGATATAATTCACTATACCGATTCCTCTTCCTGTTGAGGAAGCGCAAATACACCGAATGCTTTGGAACAAGAAGAAAAATATGGACTGAGCCAAAAATTTCTAGCCCGCCTAATCTACCATCATTATACTCTCTTAATAATGGCTTAAAGTCACAACCCAGCTTGAGAATAGAGAAAGTGCAATATTAATATGCATAATCTGTAAAAATAATATGCTATGCAGAACAACTTATATGGGTAAAAATGTATATACTGAATTAAAATAAAATTGGTCCAAACATATATATCTTTACTATTCATGTTTGAAAGCCATCAAAATACTAACCTGTTGAAGCAATCTCTGCTCTCCATTCCAGCCCATCTCCCCATCTTAACAAATACCTGTGGAAAGTGACAGATCTAAAGTAACCCAATGGCAGACCCCTTTCTAAAAATTCTGCTTGAATTTACCATTATATTTTGGATAAGAACATAAGAAATTGCCATAATGAGACAGACCGAGGGTCCATCAAGCCCAGCATCCTGTTTCCAAGAGTGGCCAATTCAAGCTACAAGTACCTGACAAGTATCCAAACACTAAGAAGATCCCATGCTACTGATGCAATTAATAGCAGTGGCTATTCTCTAAGACAACTTGATTAATAGCAGTTAATGGACTTCTCCCTCCAAGAACTTATCCAAACCAACCCAGCTATACTAACTATATCACCTCATATTTATTTCCTGCCTTATCTTCTTTCCAGCTTGTTGCAAGCTTCCAAGTTCTCTTACCCTGTTGATTGTAACTTTTTGACTCATTCCTACCTACTGTTTTTTTGCTGTACTTGAATTGTTACCCCAGTTATTTTCTTGTTAATTGTAAACCGATCCGATATGGTTATTTACTATGAAGGTCGGTATATAAAAACTATTAAATAAATAAATAAATAACTGCACTAACCACATCCTCTGGCAATTAATTCTAGAGCTTAATTGTACATTGAGTGAAAAACAAAATCTTCTATTTGTTTTAAATGTGCTATTTTCTCATTTCATGGAGTGCTCTCTAGTTCTTGCATTATCTGAAAGAGTAAATAGCTGTAGTCCTCTCATGACTTTATGGACCTCTATCATATCCCCCCTCAGCCGTCTCTTCTCCAAGCTGAACAGCCCTAACCTCTTCAGCCTTTCCTGATAGGGGAACCGTTCCATTCCCCTTTATCATTTTGGTCACCCTTCTCTGTACTTTCTCCAGTGCAACTATATCTTTTTTGAGTTGCGGCAACCAGTATTGTACAGAATACTCAAGGTGCGGTCTCACCTTGGAGAGATACTGAGGCATTATGACATTTTCCGTTTTATTCACCATTTCTTTTCTGATAAGTCCTAACATTCTATTTGCTCTAAGATGCTCACGCCTGAAATCTAAATCTGAAATGATAGAAACAAACCATGAGAAAAAAAAATATCAGTTTGGTTGATCACATCTTCTATCAAAATAAACAAGCGATTTTGTCTTCCTGTAGAAAACATGCTATGCTTAGATCACTGTCACAGTACAGTATGATGTACAGTGTTATACCAGATAAAATACCAGTAATCTGATTTGAAAATTATTTAAAAGTGACTTACTACTGCAGTAATCTGTACAGGAACACAGATACTGTGGCTACTTTGTGAAAACAGGGCCTCATTTATCAGCATCTAGGCTAAATCTGCTGCAAAAGGAAAATTTCATACTAGATAGAGTGGGTTGCTGTATTTATCAAGCTGCATCTGTAATTATCTGCAGTGGCTTTGGTTTATGAATTACATTCATTCGTTGTACTGGGCAAAATTATAAATTGGTGCATTCCATCTCCACACAGAAACAGAGAATAAGAGAGCAGATAAGGTCCATCTATTACGCCCAATTTCATGCATAGTGCAATGCCATAGACTCCAGTTAATCTCTGGGTCTCTAGTTACATCTCCATTATTTGGGATCCTCTGTGCCTATGCTATATGCTATCAAGAACTGTTACATTTGGCAGCTCAATGGACGCTCCCGTGAGCTGCCGCACTCACCCCTGCTGTTTCCTGACACTGCCAGAGGCTTCCTGTTGCGACAGCATCCCACCATCACTGAATGCCGCCAAACATAGACACCATCTTCCCAGCCAAGCCACTGCCTCCCCATAGGCGCATGCAAGCTCATGTGTGCACATAATGGGGCAGATTTTCAAAAGGTTACGCATGTAAATCCGGAGGGCTTAAGTGCGCTAGGCCTATTTTTAAAAGGCCCGGCGATGCGCATAAAGCACCGGGACGCGTGTAAGTCCCAGGGCTTGCAAAAAGGGGTGAGGAGGGGGCGGGCGGTCTGGGGAGCGGGGCAGGGTCAGAGGCTCCCGGCACAGTGGCCATTTGCTGCTGTGCCGGGGATCGCACGCCGGTAGTCGGCCGTCACGCACAACTTACTTCAGCCCCAGGGCTGAAGTAAGTTTTCAAACAAAAGAAAAAAGAAGAAAAAGGTAAGGGGAAAAGGGCAGGGGAGGTAGGGGAAGGGAAGGGGCTCGGCGAGCGCAAGGTGCACAATTGTGCACTCCCTTGCGTGCGCCGACCCCCGATTTTATAACATGCGCACGCATGTTATAAAATTGCGTGTCCATGTGTGCACGCCGGGTATCTATTAAAATCTACCCCAATATGCGTGCCAAGGTTGGAACCCGGAGCGGCGCCTACAGATGATGTCAGCTTCCTGGCCTATATAAGCTAAGGCCCCGCAGCAGTTCCTTGCCTTAGCAACAGTTCTTTTACTCCTGAAGTAGTGGTTGTTGCTCCTGTGTGTTGGTTCCTGATTCTCTTCTGGGTTCCTGTGCCTTGTCTTGTCCAGCCTTGCCTTCTCCTGCCCTCCTCGTCCAGCCCACCTCATTCTACTCATCTTGTCCGGTGTCTTCAATGTGTCTCTGTTCACTCTGGGCTTTACTCTTTGGATCTTGATCTCTTGCTTGGACCTGATCACGATTACCTGCCACTTGGACCTGACCACTCTTGCTAGATGCTTGCCCCAACCTTGGCCTGCCCCTGACTCCGTTAGTCTGCTGCCTGCTCTAAACCTGTGGGCCTTTGGACTTAGGCGCCTTAGGGACCCACCTAAGTCCTGTCAACCACCGGAACCTAAGGGCTCAACCTTCCAGGGGAGGCAGCTAGTAAATTTGAAACTCCAGACTGTCCCGCTATAGGGCATTTTCAGCAGCTGCCGGCATAGGAATTGTGGATTTGCTTGAGACTGCGTCAACTAAAAGGCTCACACATCCGGCACTCTTCACAAGATCTCTTCAATTCAGTTTTTTAACCATTTCAATCTTACTGCACAGTTGACCTGAAATGCATTAGAAACTCACTAGGTAGAGTTAAATAAAGCATGAATTTACATCTTTACCAACTTTAATTTACAAAGATATGCAGATTAACTATACCTATCTAGACAGATACTAAAAAAAAGTACCCTGTGACTGCTGTGAAACTTCTTAGACTTGTAGTCTTTTCTGGCATGAAAACATTACACTGAAATTGCAAAGGAGGACTCTACAAAAGAGTTAATCCCCATTTTGTGTCACACTGAAATGTTCAATACCAAAGTGACAGTGAGTGTAAATCAAATAACTCTGGCATTATGAGTTCCAGTCAACCTGTTTGGTGAGGGAAAAAAATGGAACGATTTAGAGTTCATCAATTATATCGCATCAAATTAGCCTCCATCATTGGCTCAGCTTGACAGCCTTCATCTATTCCAATTTACAGCAGAAAGGACAGCCAAGTGTAGTATCAGTGGCAATGACACAAAGAAGAACTCTAAGCTTTCACATAGGAAGAGTATTGGTGTTTTACTGATGGGGGCTTTATTGATGCTTGAACTCTCTAACTGTAATTCTTTTTAGGAGTTAGCTTAATGCTAACATACTTTTATCATAAGGAAAATGTGGCTGTCAAAACTGGCCTTTTCCTTCATTTTCTTACTTAAATTATATTCCCCATATTTTTGTCAACCATGAATTAGCATTCTAGACCATGGTGTGAACCCCATAGCCATTAAATATGCAAATATTCTCAAGAGTTTGCTTAATTCTTACACAGCTTCCACAGACATTTGAATGTTCATCTCACAGCCACCCTTTTCCTTTTAGGGAGTACATCTTAAGTTCCTTAAGCCTCTCCATTGACAGTTTATATTGCAGACCTGTTACCATTTTGCTGACTCTCGTTTGAATTGTCTCTACTTTATCAATGTACTTTTGGAAATGGGGTCTCACTGGAGACCTGGAAAGAGGTAATATTACATCCCTATTTCTGCTATTGATGCCTCTCTTTATGCATCTAAGTAGACTATTAGCTTTCTCGACTGCTTTGTCAGTTGGCATTGAGGTCATCAGAGATGATGATTCCCAGGTCTCTTTCCTGTTTCTTGATTGCTAGTTCTTTCCGTTCAAAATGGTCATTGGATTTCTGCACACCAAATGCAAGGGTTTGCATTTTCAGTCCACTTTTCAAAGGAAGAAAAGTCGGCTTATGGGATGACCAGGTCTGCATGTGTGTGTCTCCTTATCTTTTGTATTTGGGGACCTTTACACATCAATTTTTAAGCAGTATATCAGGGGGTCCAAAAGAATCTTGGCCAGGGTATTTTTTAATGATCTACCTATTAAGTACATTTTCAAAGGGGATGTGTGTGGAAAAACATCATATACACATTGTTTCTGTAAAGCCTGTTGCTGTTAAATGTTTTACTGTTTTTTTTAAACTGTTACATGTAAAGCCTGTTGCTAATTTATTGTTTCACTGTAAACCGAGGTGATGTATGTCTATACGTACCGCGGTATAAAAGAATCTATAAATAAATAAATAAATAAATAAATATATGCGTATTTTTGGTTTCATGTGCACATTTTATTGGCACAAAATAAAGGGGCAGCCTAGGGACAGAGATGTGAAATACTCACAGAAACTGATATTTTATTAGAGATATACGTGCATAAATTATCACAAGTTTTCATACAGTTTTACACCAAAACCTCTCTGACAGTACCAAGTCCAGTTTCACCTCACCATAAGAGGGATCTTTAAATAGTTGCTTGAGAAAAACACCTCTTACAAGTATTTCTCTAACTCGCTACTTTTAGTTGATCCTACAGCTGGCATTTCTCCAGTCTACATTTCATCGATTTCAGATCCTCATTAACAGGACTTCTTCTATACTTGCTATCCTTTCTATCTTTTCTGTATCTACCTCTTCCCCTTGTGATGCAGGCTACAGGTTAGAGCTACATAGAAATTAGACCCCTTCGATCTCTTCAAGACAAACCATAGCAACTCAGCCTGTCCATCCATGCTCACGTTGTATCTCAATGGGCTTTCATTTTAACGTTAAACTGTAAAGGTACTTCTTCCTCTTTTTAACCTATCCAGTCCTTGGCCGTAGGATACCACTATTTTAAATGATACAATGATCAGTTTTGACCAGCTCAGTAGTACTGCTGTGCACTGCCATGTGGACGTTCCCCAGTGTAATCTCCTAGTCAGGTCTTTGCTCCCCGATTGATTGAGGCTCGGGATGTTGCCGAGGCAGCATTCACAGCTACTGGAGAGAGGAAGATGCAGTCATTGCTTAATGACAACACCTAGTGACTGGATTCAGGGCCCATGACTGCGGAGCTCCAGAAGGAGCCCTGAGTATGGCTCTCAGTACAGGACCCAGGACAGTCACTGCAATGCCCAAAGTGGCTATGCTGGGAGTGCAGGAAGGAGGGAGCAATAAAACAGGGGAAAATATCCCTGGGTAGTTGCAACTGAAGGCTCATGGAACCAGATCTAAGCTCTGGTTCAAACTGAGCAGGAAGTACAAAGGAACAAGAGGAAATTACCTGGATAAAAAAAAAGATCAATTTCCAGTCCTCGCCTTTCTCACATGACCGAACTAGAAAACTCAGAATCTACATTTTTTTTAAAGAAGGATAAAAATAAAATCAGTGTTTTAGAAAGTGACTTTATAGAATACACAGATCAATGGCAGCAGATTTAGGAAAATTGCTTAAAATGACCATTCATTTCCTTTCAGACTGGCAAGGGGTACAGTATAATTCTACCTATTGAATACAATCGGCTGCACTTAGTAACAATTTAGCAGCACTCAAGGAGTTTGGTAGATGAGATATTTCAGTTGTTCATCTCGAGTGCTGTTAATGGGGGTTCAGAAGCATTTCCTGCAAAAGTAACACCACGGTGCACAATCCATGCAGTATCCACTACCAATTCGTTAAGCATGCATCTTTTAAACTCTCAGTGAGTCATATCTTACCGAGGCCAACATTCTGCCGGCTCTCTCCTCATTAGGTTTTCGCATGTCTGAAAATGAGATGTAATAAACTTTTCCCAGACTATTCTTTTTATTTTGATCATCTTGCAACCTACAAAGATTATGGTTTTCTCTAGGACCAATTTGGCTAGCAGAAGTACATTTCTAGGAAGGTGATAATTTCTTTTACATTCTTTTGAAGGTCAGGGCCATCCTTTGGTAGGAAGGGGAGGGGGTGGAATCAGAATGGCTGCCCCTACCTCCCCCCCCCCTCCAGCAGGAGGAGAGGAACATTTCTGATCTGCACCTGCCTCTGCCAACTTCAGTCTGAACTACATAGGGTCCTAAAGAATCTCAGGACCTGCCAGCACTGTGCATTCAGACTGACGCCAGCAGGAGAAAGCTGATGCAGGTAAGAAATGCTGCTTTCCTCTTGTTGGCAGGAGAGAGAATTGTGCCTGGGGGAGGAGGGGACTGTGAGGAGAGAGAAAAGAATATTTCTGTTTGGTGTTCACTGAGGAAGGGCCAGGAGTAGATCACAGAAAATAGACACAAACAGGGTTGGAAGCAAAGTAATTCTCAAACAATTTTCAGAAGACTATGTTCGTAAACTAAAAGTTGATAAAGTGATGGGTCTGGACGGGATACATCCGAGGGTATTAGGGGATGTTAGAGACGTGCTTTCAGCTCTGCTGGCTGACTCTCTCAATGAGCTGGGAGTAGTTCCAGAGGACTGGAGACAGGCAAATGCGGTTTCTCTTCACAAAGAAAGGTGGAAGTAAGGAGGAGGCTGGGAACTACAGGCTGGTTAGCCTGACCTCTTAGGTTAATAAATGAATAGAATCGCTGCTAAAACAGAGGATAGTGCAGTTTCTGGAATTCAATGGATTACAAGATCTAAGACTGCATGATTTTACCAGAGGTAGGTCTTATCAGATGAATCTGATCAATTTCTTTAACTGGGTTACCAGAGAGTAGGATCAGGAGAGAGCACTGGATATAGTACACATGGATTTCAGTAAGGCCTTAAACATGGTTCCGCAAAGACAATTTATAAATAAACTGAGCACTTCTGATAAGTGACTGACTGGGCTAGAAACTGTTTGAGTGTGTGGTGACAAAGGGTAGTGATAAATGAAGTTCACTCCAAGAAGAGGGGTGGTACTAATGGTGTGCGATATGGACTGGTCCATGTCAACATTTTCATAAGTAATATTGCAGAAAAACTATCAGAAAAGGTTTGTCTTTTTGCAGATACCACCAAAATCTGCAACACTGGCAACACCCAAGAAGATGTGGAAACCATGACCAGGGATCTAGCAAAGCTTGAGGAATGGTCTATTTATTTATTTATTTAGACTTTTATATTCTGCTTTCTGGCACTTCAAAGTGTACATCAAAGCAGATTACATTCAGGTACCATAGGTATTTCCCTATCCCCACAGGGCTTACAGTCTAATTTTGTACCTGAGGCAACGGAGGATAAAGTGACTTGCTCAAGGTCACAAGGAGCGGTCTAGATTCTGGCAGCTAAGATTTAATGCTAAAAAATGCAGAATTAACTTTAAGTGGATTAGTACAGCAACTTTATCCAAACAATGAAGAGTCATGCATTTGGGCTGCAAAAATCCAAGGGAGTGGTTCAACCTGGGGGACTGAATTATTCTATGCATGAAACAAGTGCAGGATCTGGGGGTGATCATATCTGACAATTTTAAGATGACCAAACAGGTGTATAAGGTGATGACAAAAACCAGAAAGATGCTTGGGAAGTATAGGTCCCTGATGAGACCTCCCTTGGAATATTGTACACAAATCTGGAGACCACACCTTCAAAAGGATATAAACTGGATGGAGTCGATCCACAGGGTGGCTACTAAAACTGCCATTGGTTTTTGTTCTAAAGCATATGGAGACAGCCAAAGATCTAAACATATATACCCTACAGGAAAGACAGGATAGGGAAGATATAACAGAGATATTTAAATAATTCCAAGTTACCAATGAAACGGAGACTCTGGAACGAGGGGTCATGGGATGAAAGTGAAAGGGGGAAGACGCAGGAATAATCTAAAGAAATATTTCTTTACAGAAAGGATGGTGGATGCATGGAACAGCCTTCCAGTGAAGGTGATGGAGACAAGGACAGTATCTGAATTCAAGAAAGCCTGGGATAAGTACAGGGGAGCTCTGATGGAGTGGGAGGGATTATAGAGCTGTGTAGTTGGTGTCTTTTTCTGCTGACATGTTTCTATGTAAGAAGTGGCTGCTACCACGGCAAAGGAAGGACTTTACAGTGGCCAGGCATGGCAGCACACTAGCTGCTAAGCACAGGTTTATCAACCTCTCAAAGCACGGGACTTGGGACAATCACCCCGATTTGCCCTACCCTAGGGACAGCAGTAGATGTTACAAGATAACAATTCCTTACTAAGCTCTGAACAGTAGAACATGATCCTTTGGTTAACTAGAAGGTCCCGGCATCCTATATCAATTAAGTCCAGTCTCCTCATGAAGTCCTATAAACCTGAATCAGGTTTGTTATGGCTAACTACATTTTTTTCTATCATCCAATATGAATTCCATGTTCTTTGGCTTAAGGTCAATGTGTAGGTCTTTCTCTTGTCCCAACATACCATTTCCGAAGGAGCATTAAGTATCTCTCACCCAGGGGCAGGGGAGGGCAGCTGCTTCTCCCAAAGCTGGAATTTGTTTCGAAAGCTCAGAAGCTAGCAGAAACCAGTAAGAATCCTGAAACTGGCAGTAAGCCTCTAAAAAGATGCAGTGCAAAAGAAAATGAGGTATTAATGCGTCAGCAGGTACGGGAGGTGGAATCCAGAAGTAGATTACACCCTATGTTTAAAGAGTTTAACCAATCTCCTGCTAAACAAACTTGTGCTCTGTGATCATTTCAAATCCAAAAAGCTACAAAGCAAGCAGAATCAGTTTTTCCCAGCTTGCCCAATAACAGGTAATTAATGTTAGAAAAACAGTACACTGACAGCAGCTGCATAACAATTTTCCTACAACTGAAATCCATCAGGCTCCAAAGTGGCACATCTAACACCACCAAAGTCAACCTGTCAAGTGTTTGGGAGAAAAAAGGGGAGGAGAGGAATAGCTCCATCAAACTGTCCATTTCTTGGCTTTACTGATTCCTTGTTAGGTCTCATTTCTATGTGTTTATATTTATGTTTATTCTTTCGTGATTAATTGCAACTTATTATGTTTGTAAAACCGAATGATGTACATATCAAATTAAAATGAAAACAAAATAAAACTAGCTGAAATATAACATAAAAAGTAATTCAAATGGTAGACAAAAGAATATAAATAATAAAATGTAAAATAAGTAAAACATTGAAAACCAAAAGCAAGGCAGAATAATCAATAAAACATAACTTTAAAATAAGATAGTATTATTAAATGTAGATAAGACTATTTATTTATGGATTTTTTATATACCGAAGACTATAGACTTTTTTATATATTCGGAATAATTTTATATACCGAATATATATATGTTTTTTATATTCGGTATATTTTTTATATACCGAAGACTATAGACTAACGAAGCTGAATTCAAATGAGGAAAGATGAGCTTGAAGTACCTTTCTAAATTCCAAGTAATCTCTCTCAAGGTGAATACTAAGTGGTAAATAATTCCAAAAACAAGGGGATAAGTAAGAAAAACAGATTTCCCTGGAACTCTCAAGATGAATCTCTCTGATAGCAGGAGTCACTAAAAGCTCCTGCTGAGAGGGTAGGTAATAGAGGCAATATCTAACGGGGTGCCCCACCACAAAGCTTTAAATGTTAGGCACCTTATTTTAAATTGAATGTGTAGGGACCTGGGAGCCAGTGAAGCTCGACCAAAGGAGGGACAACAGGGTCAAATTTGGCCTTGGTGGCAGTGGTCTGTGCTATGTGAATCTGTTTCATTTGCACAGTGGAAAGACCATGGAAAAGATCTGCTTTTATTTTTTTTAAATCTAAGCCACTCACCAAAACAAAGAAGCAAAAAAAGAGCAGTACAGTGTAGATGAACCTTTTATAATCTTAAACTGTTTAATATAACTTTACATGAATAGATCAGTGTTCAGGAAGTCGTGGCCTGAGGAAGGGGCTCTGGCATTCCCAAAAACTTGCACCTTAAGCATTCATTAGCCTTAGCAAGGTATCATCTCTATCCAATTGTTTTATTCTTTTTTTTGGCAGGCTTAATGCATTTACAGGCCTATTCATGAAAGCCTGCTATTGTGATAGGGTGGGTTAATGGGAGATAAAGATCGTTATTAGTGACTAGGCCTCATTACAACTAATGAGAGCCACGGTAAGCAACAAGCAGTAGTGAACCCTCCTGATTCAGCCTGTTAATTTGTCATAGATTTACATTTTACTGTGAATAAACGTATGCACGTTTTCTTACAGATATACCTCTTCTACGAAATGCATCCCGGCATTGTGGAAACTGTGCATTACAAATTACCTTCTGTGTAATTTTTATTCATGGTCACAGAAAAATAAGCCTTCGGCTGTCAGCAAGTTCCTCTTTGTGCCATTTTCTTCAAACCTACTCTCCAATGCAGGAATATAGGGTTTAAAGGGGAAGGGTAATTTTCAAGAACATTTCTGCAGCTAAAACAGAGGACCTAAGGACATAGACACTTTTAAAAAATTGTCCTGTCAGGGTCAACAGGTGGATCTGCAACCCTGGGAGTTCCAATCCATGAACCTGCCACAAGGCTATGGAGAGGAAACACCCTGCTCAGGTGCAGAGAGTGACATGGAGTGGGGCGAGAGCTAGCCCAGATAGTCCAATAAGTACCAGAGCCAGAAGCAAGTCTCCTTCTGGGACCACCTGCCCACTCTGCCAGTACCAAGCCTCTCCCCTGCCCACATTCTCCAAACCTCCAGCCAGCATCTGCTTCAGAGATAAAACAGAGGGATATTACCTGAAACTGGGACCAGGGGTAAGTAACTCCTAGATTCATCAAAATGCTATAATTTTTGCATGGATAACACCTGCGATAAGAAAAAGGGGCATGGCTATGATAGTAACCCGGTAAAGCGTCTATCAAGCTAGGGAGAGAGAACATTGTAGAAAGCTTATCTTTCTGTGTGTTACGCTCTGCTCCTCCAGAGGGGAGGAGTTAGCAATCTGTTGTCGCTCACCCCGCTAGGAGGGCAGAGTTAGCAAACTGTTCTGCTTTTCTCCTGAAAGGGGGAGGAGTAGCAATCTGTCATGATCTGCTCCTCCAGAGGGGAGGAGTTAGCTATCTGCAGTGCTTACCCACCAGGAGGGCGGAGTTAGTAATCTGTTAGCAAACTGCTGTTAGAGGCTCCTGTAAGGGAAGGAGGTAGCAATCTGTTATGGATCAACTCCCAAGGGAAGAGGAGTTGGCAATCTGTTCTATGACACTCTTCTGAGGAGAGGAGCTAACAATAGGTATATTGTACTTCGCTACTGAGATAGCAATCGATCATGCCTCCGCTACGGAGTAGCAATCTGTTATATATAGGCTGCTGGCAAGTCCCATAGAAAGAGAAGGTAGCTATCTATATAATACTTCCGTAAGCAGTGTTAGTGGTCGGTAGTGGTTGGCTCCCACAGAGTGATAGTAGTGTAAGGAATGACCACTTGGAGAAAATGGTGAATCCCTGGGCCGATGGCAGAGAGTTCCAGCCTGAGAGGAAACACCGGCTAGGCTAGAATATGAAGTAAACACAGAGAGGTAGATTTTAAAACTCTACCTGCGCGCGCCGAGCCTACTTTGCATAGGCTCGGCGGCGCACGCAAGCCCCAGGACGCGCATAAGTCCCGGGGCTTTCCAGGGGGGGGGGAAGGCGTGTCAGGGGGCGTGTCGCGGCGGCATGTCATTCGGGGGTGATCCGGGGGCATGGCCGCGGGCGTGGTTCCGGCCTGGGGGCGTTTCGGGGGCATGGCCGAGGACTCCAAAATCGCTCCCGGGCTGGGGAATCGCGTGGCAGCGGCTGACCAGGGCAGGCGTAATTTTCGTGATAAAGGTGGAGGGGTGTACATAGGGCTGGGGGGTGGGTTAGGTAGGGGAAGGGAGGGGAAGGTGGGGGGAGGCCGAAGGAAAGTTCCCTCTGAGGCCGCTCCGATTTCGGAGCGGCCTCGGAGGGAACGGGCAGCGTGCGCTGGGCTCGGCGCACACAAGGTGCAGAAATGTGCACCCCCTTGATGCGCGCTGACCCCGGATTTTATAAGATACGCGCGGCTATGCGCATATCTTATAAAATCCGGCATACTTTTGTTTGTGCCTGGAGCGCGAACAAAAGTACGCGTGGGCATAGTTTTATAAAATCTACCCCAGATAGTTCTTTATTAAGCTGGAAGCTGGACCACCAGTGGTGGCAGTAGTGAGTCGAGGTGTCTGGTATAGCTGAAGTCCTTCTGATACTGGAATATAATCTCTGGGTCGCTGAGCTGTAGGGAGAGACTAGAAGTAGTGAGTAGACAGGGTATACTGGATACAAGATGGTACACTCACAATAGTAGATGTCTGCAATGGTCTCTATGCCACAGAGAGTCTTCAGTATATTCAGGAACAGGAGCCGTAGGCGAGCACTGGTTGCTCTAAACAGTCTGTAATAAGAACTCACAATAGCTGAATATGAAATGGCTTCTAGAGTAGAAGAGAGTCTGTAAAGGATTTGAGGAACATGGGCCCTCGTGGAGCGAGTACCGGTTCCTATCTGCAATCTTGCCAATATAACTCTCGATCTCCGTACCTGTGATAACATCTTGGATGGAAGGGAGTCTTCAGAGCTATAGGAATGTAGGCCCTCGTGGAGTGAGTACTGATTCCTATCTATAATGGAACTCACTGTGTTCACGTCCGCAATCGCTTCCAGGCAATGAGGAGTCTTCTGAGTATTCCGGCAATCTGAAATCAAGAAGAGAGAGCGGAGCCCCCATGGAGCGGATACTCCTGGTAAGTTTGAAAAGGCCGAGCAGTGGAGAAGGATTCCCCTCGCTGACTCGGATCGTTGTTGCAAGTATCATGGACTGCCGAAGCAAGTCCTGTTGGAGTTCCTTGCTAACTCGTTAGAGGTTAGCAAACAAAGACCTTTTAAAGTGGAAATGGATGATGTCACTAAGGGGGGACGCCCCCGAGGTTTGCGCCCTTGCTGGTACAAAGTCTGGAGCGCGCGCATGCGCCCTTACATCATCAGGAACATGGCGGATCCGTAGCATCAAGCCAGCCTGGGGACACCGGGATCAAGAGGCAGGGAGAAGCCGTGGCTGCATCTGTCCGTCAGAGCCGAAGGGAGTCGCTCCCAAGGTAGAGAGGGTGGAGCGAGGGGCGAAAGAGGCACGAACGCAACAGTGAAACTGTCCTCACGCCAAATGATATCAAATCTTCACTAAGGTGTACAGTGCTGTTCCTGAATCTCACTCTGCATGTAAATCTGGCCCTAAAACCACCACCAAAAGCTTACCTCGAGTTACTAGCTGGCCCTCCTATAGCAGTATAAATAGTTGCCTACTATGTGTGCCACCCCAGAGGCTCTCTCATTCTCTCTCTCTCTACTCCACTCCTCTCCCAAAAATGCCTGAAATGGAATTTGCATTATGGCCGTTTCGGGCAAATCGCACAGCTTAACGCCAGGAAAAAAGATGCAGTTATTTTCATTGTTAAAAGCGTGCAATAGTGTACGTTACTCTATACCACAGTGCGATAATGCCCCTCATTTTCATTAATCCTGCCCAAACCCCTCCCCAAACCAGTCCCTTTGAATACATTTGCCAAATTTGTATTCACACCATGTGCTATGATAACTATCACATGCGTTATGGCGTTATTGTGGACGCTAACGCCATAACGTACTTTGATGAATGACCCAATAAGTTAGCCATAAAGTATTAATATATTAAGCAGGCTAAGGTTTATGGCATGTGTAAAACCACCCATGATACAGAACTTTCTTTAGGGAAAACTGGTGCTTAGTGGCCAGGATGTTAGAGACAGGAATTGTTGTTATTTTCTAAATGCTATATCCTGCCAAATCTGATAAATAAAGGTCTGTTTCCTAGGAGAATACACATTGTCTTTTCTTGACTTAGGATCGTGAAGTAAGGTGGAAGGGCAATTGGAAGTGTGCTGTAGCAGACAGGTCCCTGCACACCTAAATTTGCTTACAGGAGGACAATTCAGAACCAAAGTCAGGAAATATTTCTTCACAGAGAGAGAGATGGATGCCTGGAATGCCCTTCTGGAGGAGGTGAAGACTAAATCAGCGAAAGATTTCAAAGGGGCATGGGATAAACACTGTGGATCCCTACAAGGTAGAGGATGGAAATGAAGAAAAGAGTGCATGGGGGTAACTTGCTGGTGTGGTGGTTATTATCCTTAACCAATAAGCCTGATACTTCTGATGCACCTCCAACACTAGGGACTAGGGCTAGCACAGCCAAGGCATTTGAGTTGAGATTTTAAAGAGAGAGGAGCTCAGTTAGAGTGGTCTCTTTTGTAGTGAGGCCTACATTCCTCACTTAGTATAATTTTTGGGGATATTCCTTACTGTGTACTCCGTACCAGGTTGGATACTCCTCCAGTTAGAGAAAGAGGCTCTGTTAGGATTTTTGACTATTTTGAGAATTGTTTTGCTGGATTCGCAGCCTGGTGCTGCTCACTAGATCCAAAGACCAGGTCACTGAAGATCTGACAGTACCCTTTGAGAGGCAGAGAAGAGCTGCAGTGACAGTGATATCTCAGAAGGTTTTGGACATTTTAGTAAGTATTCTCTTTTTGTTGAAAGGAGGTCTTTTTTTTTTTTTTTATCACCCATCCTCTCATGTGGAGATTGGGCAGGGTGCCTGATCTTTGTAAATCAAGACCTTTCCTTCTGAGACATCCAATAAGGCAAGAAAGACGAGGAGAACTGAAAACCCTCTATAGGACCTTCTTTCTGGGATACAGATGCAGGCTGGATAACTGTCTGAAGTCAGGTAGGACTATGTAAACCTTTAAGGGGATTCCCTCACAACATAGGATCTCCCGAGAGACAGAGACTCTGAAACTCTCAATTCAGAAGAGCTGGGAATCACACAGCAACCTGAGTAACTAGCACATACACAGAGAGGAAAGGACACACATATGTAGTTATTTATTTCATAAGGAGAGTGATTACTTTTTGCAGAAATCAGTAAACTTTTATTATTTGAATACTCAGACCTGTGTCCAGCTTCCTTTGTCCTAGCCAAGCATCAGCCTCACTGCCTGGGCCACAAACAATAGATTTCCCCCCACTAAAATGACTCACCCCTAGGGTACCAATATCAGAGGAGATAGGTGGCAAGAGAGACAGTCCCAATTTATAAATTCTAGTTTGTGTGCCTTGAAAGAACCTACCGCTTTCAAAAAAGGGTTACACTTAGAATGCATTTTCAGTGCTGTGGGAAAAGTACCCGAACAAAATGCAAGCATAAAGCTCTGTGAGTATTTGGTACTCGTGTCAAGTTTCAAAGTGAAAGGATGAGTGTATTTTCTTTTTCAAAATCTGTGCAGAGTCCTTAGGTAAAAAATTCCCAGCGACTTTGTTCCAGTGCTGACAGATTGAAAATTGCACTCTTAAGATCTCAACCAGACTGTCAGCCATGATCTATATGTTAGCAGTGAAGTGATGAAATGACATGTGCAGACACACGTCTGCATCAGAAGAATTAATGAGACGAGACTTGGAAATCTAAACAAATATATCCTAGAAAAGAGGTAAGACAGGGACAATATAATAGACATTGAAATACCTAAAAGGAAATTAATAATGCACAAGAAACAAACCGGTTTCAAGGGAAATGATGTTCTAGAATAAGGGGTTATTATTTAAGGCTCGGGAGATGGGGTGCAGGAGATAGTCTGAGGGAAAACATCAGAAAATATTATTTCATGTAAAGAGTAGTGGAACAATGAAATGCCCTCCCAGGTTGGATGGTAACAACTCTAACAGTAACAGAGTTTAAGAGAATGTGGGATTAGCACAGAGGATCCTTGGTCACTAAAACTGGAGAGAGCAGAAGTACAACTTAGCAACACATACTGTTAACGTTCACAGTGCTGAACTCGCCAGCTTCAACAATGGGTGTTGGTGCTGCCAGAATGCATGGCAATGTTAGACGTTTTATTAGCAACACGGGTATTTACGTGGCTGCCTTTGTCAGACAGGATCTAATAGTAGAACTGACTAGCAATTGGGCCATCTATTATGTAATAACCAGAAGTCCTAGTGGAAACATAAGTGCTCGCATAGCCTGCTACGTCTGGCAGGCTACACAGGAGAGTTAGGAGGCCGGATATTTGGTTAACAGCCATGCTAGTACTGCTGTTTTATTTTAGTTGTTCACTGTTTGGTAATATCTGAAAAGCAGTTAATCAAATTCAATTAAATTATTTCAGTGTATTTGGTTAGCATGGGAAAGGTGGGTGTTCTGACAAAAAAAGATTGTTTTGGATAAAAAGAATTCTTAAGATATATCCTTAGCAGTGTGGAAAGGATAACTGGGCAGACTGGAGTGGTCACATGATCTTTTTCTGCCATCTTTTAGTATGTTACTGTGAAACATAGAAACATAGAAATGACGGCAGAAGAAGACCAAACAGCTCATCCAGTTTGCCCAGCAAGGTTATCGCACTTGTTTTTTTCTCAAACTTATCTGTTACTCTTGGCCCTTAGTAACCTTTTGGTTCTATTTCCCTTCCACCCCCGCCATTAATGTACATAGCAGTGCTGGAGCTGCATCTAAGTGAAGTATCTAGCTTAATTGGTTAGGGGTAGTAACCGCCTCGATAAGCAAGCTACTCCCACACTTCTTTGTTTACCCAGCCTGTGCAATTCAGTCCTTGTTGGTTGTCTGAATATAAATCCACTTTTCTTCATTCCCCCTGCCGTTGAAGCAGTGAACTGCGCTGCATATATATTTCAAGTGAAGTATCAGGCTTAATTGATTCGGGGTAGTAACCGCCGTAACAAGCAAGCTACACCCATACTTATTTGTTTCCCCAGACTATGTAATTCAGTCCTTGTGGTTGTTGTCTGTATATACATCCACTTTTCTTCATTCCCCCTGCCGTTAAAGCAGAGAGCTAACCTGGATATGCATTGAAAGTGAAGTGTCAGGCTTATTTGATTTGGGGTAGTAACCGCTGTAACAAGCAAGCTACTCCCCGCTTTTTTGTGAATGCAAATCCTTTGTTCCACATTTCCTCTGGCCGTTGAAGCAAAGAGCAATGTTGGAGTCGTATTAACCATGTATATGTTTATTGAATAAGGGTATTATCTCTAGGTAGTAGCCGTCATTCCCGCGAGCCACCCTCTCTTCATTCATATCCTCTAGACTTTATGGATCCACAGTATTTATCCCACGCCCCTTTGAAGTCCTTCACAGTTCTGGTCTTCACCACTTCCTCCGGAAGGGCATTCCAGGCATCCACCACCCTCTCCATGAAGAAATACTTCCTGACATTGGTTCTAAGTCTTCCTCCCTGGAGCTTCAAATCGTGACCCCTGGGGTTCTGCTGATTTTTTTCCAAAGGAAAAGGTTTGTCGTTATCTTTGGATCATTAAAACCTTTCAAGTATCGGAAAGTCTGTATCATATCACCTCTGCTCCTCCTTTCCTCCAGGGTGTACATATTTAGATTCTTCAATCTCTCCTCCTAAGTCATTTGATGAAGACCATCCACCTTTTTGGCCGCCCTTCTCTGGACCGCCTCCATCCTGTCTCTGTCCCTTCGGAGATACGGTCTCCAGAACTGAGCACAGTACTCTAATGTGCCAGTGCTTATTTTCTTTCCTCTTTTCCTCATTGGGACCTATTTTCCATTTTCTAAGGATGTCCTTTTGCCGTTAATAGCCTTTTTCCAGACCTCTTTAGCCAATATGGTGTGTTAAAATAATCTGTGTGTCTCACCTCCTTGGTGAGGCCTCAACAAGGAACTCCAGGTGAGACCTCACCAAGGAGGTGAGACACAAAAATTATTTTAACACACCATATTGGCTAAAGAGGGCTGGAAAAAGGCTATTAATGGCAAAAGGACATCCTTAGAAAATGGAAAATAGGTCCCAATGAGGAAAAGAGGAAAGAAAATAAGCACTGGCACATTAGATGTAAAACATTAAAAGGGCAGGCCAGAAGAGCGTAAGGTGAGAGAGTCGAGACAACTTTCCTTATCTGCCAGCTGTACGAGTCTCGGGGGTGAGAGTCCCGCCTACCCTGACGGCAATCTCCAGCTGAGGCGAGTCGTGACGTCGAAGGGCGGACCTGGTGGCGGAACCCAGAAGAGCCCACTTAAGTGGGCTGCTTGCAGTGTGCAGCAGACACCGGCTTGCCGCTAAAGCCACGCACTTAAGGGGCACACAGCTTAGCCGGGCTTAGCCCGGCTTCGCTTGGATTCATCTGAATTAGTCAGTAACATCTTTGTGATTGGACCGTTTCATATTTAAAAGGTACTTTTTTTGAAAAAAACATTTTTTTTCTTTCTCGGCACGTCCTGTATGTTACTCTGTTGCATGTGTGGTAAAATTGGCTACATAGACTGAGCTGAAGCGGTTGTCTCTACTGTTCCAAGTTGAATATTAAATTAAAAGAATAATTATGCCTCCAAAATGAAAAGGGAAAGTGAGGGTTTTTCCCTCACTCCCATTACCTTCCCCGATACAGCAGGAGATTAGCCGTTTTATGCTCTCCTGCTTTAAAGAATGTGGATACCAAGGAATCTGACATGCCAGGCTGTCAGGGAGGACAGCCTGAGCCGGCAGAGGAGGCCTCCCTAAGACCGAATATCGGCGTACCACCGGCACAGACTGTGTGAGAGAAGCCTTGAGGAAGCTTCTATAGGGGTCATCATTACTAGTCCTGAAGCGGGAATATTTGAAACCCCCAATAATGGACTAGTAGAAGAAGGAGCTGTAAGTACTACTGGTTCAACTCCAGAGAGTGGAGAAAAGGAACTGGAGATACAAATTCCCCCAGGTGGGAAAGATGATCATTTAACCAATGGTATACTATCAGGAACTCTCACCCGTCCTGAAGTGGTAACACTAGACGTTTTGTGGGATATGATGGCTGGGATGTTATCTAATATTAAGGGGTTGTAAGGTAAAGTAGATGCGTTAAGTGCTGGGAATCAACAGGAAGTATTTCATATTCAAAAACAAATTAAAGAATCTGTTGATCGAATAAAGGGGCTTGAAGATTGTCAGAAGAAAAATCAGGAATTTCATGCTGCTGTGGTTAACGATAGGGAAATTCTTACTAGAAGAATAGAATCTCTCAAGAACAATGCCAAGTGTTATAATTTAAGATTTCTAAATTTCCCCAGAGTAACTGGGGAAATACCTTTAATTACTTAAAATTTTTTTTTAACAGAAATCCTTGGCATTGTATGGGAAGATTTTCCAATGGTGATGAATTGCTATTTTCTACCTAAACTTAGGAATATGAACAATAGATCAGAAATGATGTTTTAAAGTGATCTCACTAATTTTTTAGAAGATTCTAATGCTCAGGTTATTGAATGGGGTACCTTATTGGTAACTTTCTCTTCTATTAATGATATCAATCAAATAATGAAGAAATACTTCAATAAATATCCAGTTAACTATTTGGAAAAATCAGTGAAAATATTCCCAGACCTAGCAATATCTACACAAATAAGGCGGAAAGCCTTTTTGGCTTTTCGCCAAGAAATAATCTCTATGGGGTTTTCATTTACACTGCGGTTTCCTTGTAAATGTTTGATAAAAAAACAACAGGATATATATATTTTCTTTATACCCGATCAGTAAAAAAATTTTCTAGAACAAAGGAAACTTCCATCTTCATCCCCAGCGTCTAGTCAGTAACTATAGAAAGGAAAGCAAGATCTATGTGATAAGCCCTTTTTTTTTGTAATATTTCTTTTGAAATTCTCCCAATGGTTTCTTATACATCATGCATTTCGCTCTCATTTGTGTCTTGATATATTTAAATGGTATTGGTATAAATATTTTCTTTCAAATATTTCTTGGAAAAACCTTTTCTTTTATTAATTTCTTTTGGGTTAAATACCAAACCATGTTATTCTGAATGCAAACAAATTGAATATGTTTGTATATTTGAAAATGATAAATAAAGAATTAAAAAAAAAAAAAAGGGCAGGCCAAGAAAAAACTTCAGGAGAAACTTGCCAAAGAGGTAAAAACTACTAATAAAAGCATTTTCAAGTGCATCAAAAACAAGAAGCCAGTGAGGCAGTCAGCTGGCAGTGAGGAGGGCAGTTGTCAAAACCATGCACTTTGAAAAATGCCAACTCCTTATGTGGGTAAAAGTACACCTGTAGTTTCATAACGTGCATACTTCTACCCATCCTGCAATGGATGCAATCCTGGGGCAGCATCAGGCCAGTCTGTTCAGAAAAAGCTTTCTCAGAAAAAGCAGGTTTAAATCTCTGTGCGTACTTTTTCAAAGGGAAAGTACCCACATGCTTCACTTGAAAATCTGGTTCAAAGACTGCGAATAAAAAGTACCCACGGATTTTACAGCTTTGCAGGTAGTATAAAAATTGCCCCTAGATGACCAGGGCTTAAAAAGGATGCTCAAAGAGGATAAGACTGTAAGAAAAATACTAAATTATTTCTTTGCATTGATTTTCACCTCAGAGGATATTGGGAAGATTATAATTTTGTGTAATATGCATTGATTTTTCATATCAAGTAAATGATTATGTGTTATTAGGAAGGTGTATTTTACTGCTGTAATAACATGCATTGCGTATAGTCTGAAGCTTTTTATTTATTTATTTAAAAGTTTGTATATACCGCACAGTGGGGTAGGGGTCTATCTGTCTAGGCGGTTTACAAGATAAAACATACACAAAATTGTTACATACATCAATTAAAATACAATACATTACATTACAGTACTATGTTGTGGTAGCAGAATTGGAGTTCATAGAACATAGTTCATTAATATAGATTATATGCACGTGTGAAGAGATGAGTTTTTAGTAATTTTTTGAATTCTCTACGGTTTGCTGTTAATAGAATATGATCTGGGAGAGAGTTCCATAACGTTGGCCCGGCTACGTAGAAAGCGTGTTTTCGAGATAGGGCAAGGCTGACAGATCTTATTGAAAGAATTTCCAAAGTACATTTGTCTAAGTGAACGGAGCTGTCTGGTGAGCCTGTATATTCTCAGTAATGAGCATAACCAAATGGAGTTATAATTATACAGAAGGTTATGTATTATGGACAAGATTTTATATGTCATGCGATACGATATCGGGAGCCAATGTAAATATTGTAATGTAGGTGTGATATGGTCTCTACGTGATACATTACATAACATTCGGGCTGTTGCATTTTGTACAAGTTGTAGTGGTTGTATTGTTGATTGAGATAGACGAAGATATAATGAATTACAGTAATCTAAGGTGGAAAGAATCAAAGCTTGAGTAACTAGACGGAAGTCATTTGGTAGTAATAACGGCTTGAGTTTTTTCAGCATATGTATTTTGAAAAAAGATTTTTTTACTATTTCAGATATATTATCAGTCATTGATAGTCTGGAGTCGATGATTACTCAAATTCTTTGCATGAGGTTTTATTGGGATAAGTTGATTCTCAAAAGTAAAGGTTTGAGGTGGCTGATGACTTGAGTTTGGTACAGTTGAAAGATAGATTAGCTGTTTTGTTTGTGTTTAATTTTAATCTGTTGTGGGATAACCAAATTTTTATTGTTGATAGATTTATTTATTTTATTTATTTATTTATTTATTTGTTTTTGTTATACCGAGTTTCATGACTGGCATCACATCAACCCGGTTTACAATTAACAATGTGTGAAAAGCATAAGGTAACGTGATAACAATAGTTGTAATAGAGAGAAGGTTTTAGACCAGGAGTCGGTGAAAGGAACTGTAAACTGTATATCGTCTGCATATATTTTAAAGTTTAACCTTAACCAGAGAGAAGGCAGCATAATGGTAACAGGTATAGATTGAATAGGAGGGCAGAAAGTGCAGAGCCATGAGGTACACCTGTTTTAGTAGTGTACCAGTCTGAATGAAATTTACCCATTGTGACTCTTTGTGGTCGATTTGTAATGAAAGAAGAAAACCATTGTAAAACTGGACCTTTGATGCTAATCTGGAATAAGCTGGAAATTAAGATATCATGATTTAGCGTATCAAACTCTGCAGATATATCAAGTAATACTAATATATAATTTGTATTGAGTTGAAACCTCTGATAGTGTCAACTGACGAAATGAGCAGAAATTCTGTGCTGTCCTTTTCTAAAACCATGCTGATTGTTATATAGAATATTGTTGTCTTCTATGTATTCAGAAACTTGATGTAATACTACAGATTCTATAATTTTTGCAATGGAAGGTAGTGAGGCAATTGGTCGGTAATTAGCTAGATCTGAGGAATCGTGGTTTTTCTTCTTGGGAATGGGTAGAATTGATGTCTTTTTTAGAGAATCTGGGAATATGCCCTGTGATAGGGATGCATTGACTAGATTTGAAATGGAAGGAGCAATATGATCTTTCATGTCTCTGAGTAAAAAACCAGAACAGGGATTGAAAGGACTATTTGAGGGTTTTGATTTTGACAATATATTGATGATGGAGTTGTTATTGATTGGAGAGAATTCAGATAAAGAACATGCTAGTTGTGGTAGAGTGATTTTCAGAATGGGTAATGAATCAAATTCTGTGAAAAGGTGTGACACAGCTGAAAACAGAATAGACTAGATACCCACATTGGAAACATTCTTTATAGATGATGTTTCAAAGGAACTGAAACACCTCAGTGTAAATCTGGGAGAGGAATTGAGAAAATAAATAGTAGCAAATCACCAGGACCTGATGGTATTCATCTCCAAGTTCTGAATGAACAGAAATATGAAATTGCACACTTGCTACAGCTAATTTGTAACCTATCATTAAAATCTACTACAGCACTTAAAGACTTGAAGGTAGCCAATGTAATGCCAAATTTTAAAAAGGAGCTCTAGATTCCAGAAGTATCCAGGAAATTGCAAATCAGTGATTGAAGCTATTGCCAAGAATAAATGCTGGGCTTATGGATAAAATAGCTTAATGGGAAAGACTCAGCATGGATTTAGCAATGTGAAGTCAACCTTACCAATCTATTAGAATTTTTTGAAGGTATAAAACAAACATGTGGATAAGGGCTAGTCGGATGATATAGCACATCTTGATTTTCAGAAGGTAACTGATAAATCTCTCGAGAGACTCCTAAGGAAATAAAAAGCAAATGTTGCTTACCTGTAACAGGTGTTCTCAGAAGACAGCAGGATGTTAGTCCTCACAAATGGGTGACATCACAGGATGGAGCCCAATCACGGAACACTTTTGTCAAAGTTTCCAGAACTTTGACTGGCCCCTACTGGGCATGGCCTAGCATGGCACTATCCCCCTTCAGTCTTATTTAAAAGCTACAGGCAGTGCCGAAAAATAAAATAATAAAACTTACGAACCCAACACCGCGGGCGAGTTTCGTGAGGACTAACATTCTGCTGACCTGTGAGAACACCTGATACAGGTAAGCAACATTTGCTTTCTCACAGGACAAACAGGATGGTAGTCCTCACATATGGGTGAGTACCGAGCTGAGGATGTCCGAGCATGCACCAAATGTACCCAAAGGCGTGCAACAGGTACAACTGGGGTGGAATTTGGTAGAGGGCATCCTGAACCCCACCGGGCAGGTGGAAGGGTGTTGGTACGTCACGTTGTAAACAGGTAATGAAGGTCAGACTGGCCGAAAATGAAATCCTGTCTTCCGGCTTTGTCCAAGCAATAGTGGGCTGCAAAGGTGTGGAGAGAACTCCAGGTGGCAGCCCTGCAAATGTCAGGAAGCGGCACCGATCGCAGGTGTGCCACTGAAGTCACCATGGCCCTCACAGAGTGTGCTTTAACATGGTCTTGAAATGGAATGCCCGCTTGCTGATAGCAAAAGGATATGAAGTCCACCAACCAGGAAGAGAGAGTCTGCTTACCCACAGGCTGCCCTAATTCGTTAGGGTGGAAAGAGACGAACAATTGAGTGCTTGTCCTGTGGGCAACTGTACGGTCTAGATAGAATGCTAGAGCCCGTTTACAGTCAAGGGTATGCAGAGTCTGCTCTCCTGGATTGGAATGGGGCCTGGGAAAAAGGTAGGTAGTATGATGGATTGATTGAGGTGAAAATCCTAAACTACCTTAGGTAAGAATTTAGGGTGAGTGCGGAGTACTGCCCGGTCCTGCAGAGGTTTAGTGTAAGGCGGATAGGTAACTAGGGCCTGTAACTCACTAACTCTGCGAGCTGAAGTGATTGCCAAAAGGAAAATCACTTTCCATGTGAGATATCGAAGTTCACAAGAGTGAAGAGGCTCGAATGGTGGTTTCATGAGCAGACCCAAAACCAGGTTAAGGTCCCAAGAAGGGGCCGGAGGACGCAATGGAGGCTTGAGGTGAAGCAAGCCCTTCAAAAAACGTGTTACAAGGGATTGTACAGATATAGGAACATCCCCGATACCTTTATGGAAGGCAGCTACCGCACTGACATGCATTCTGATAGAAGAAGTCTTTAGACTTGACTCTGATAATTGCCAGAGATAGCCCAAAAATGTCGTGATTGGACAGGAAAAAGGGTCAAGGGACTGAGAAGAGCACCATGACGTGAATCTTTTCCATTTGTAAGAGTAAGCTTTTCTTGTGGAAGGCTTCTGTGAAGCAATCAAGACACGGGAAACTGGTTCAGAAAGGTTAAGTGGCTGAAGGATTAACCTTTCAAAATCCATGCCGTCAGGGACAAGGCTTGAAGATTGGGATGGCAGAGGTACCCGTCGTTTTGAGTGATCAGAAGCGGGTCCTTTCCTAAGGGAATGTGCCTGCAAATGGAGAGAACCTGCAGTATTGGAAATCACACTTGGCGTGGCCAGTGAGGTGCTATCAGGATCATGGTTCCCTTGTCCTGACGTAACTTCACTAGAGTCTTCGAGAGAAGAGGAAGTGGAGGGAATGCATAGAGCAGACCGGTCATCCACGAGAGGGAGAATGCATCTCTGGGCTGAGAGTGTTTGCTGTGCATGAGAGAGCAGAAGTTCTCTACTTTGCGGTTTTGAAGAGATGCAAAGAGGTCTATCTGAGGAAATCCCCATTGTTGGAAGATGAAGTTCGCTACCGAGGGTTTGAGAGACCACTCGTGCGGTTGAAAGATGCGACGCAGCTTGTCTGCCAACATTGTCCACTCCCGGCAACCAGGTGGTCCTGAGGTACATCGAATGGAAGAGAGCTTCGCCCATATCTGTGCAGCTTCCTGACACAGAAGGAAGGAGCCCGTGCCTACCTGTTTGTTGATATACCACATGGCCACCTGGTTGTCCGTCTGGATCAGGATAACTTGATTTGAGAGGCGATCCTGAAATGCCCTGAGAGCCTATCTTATTGCTCGAAGCTCCAGGAAATTTATTTGGTGTTTGGCTTCCTCTGGAGACCAAGATCCTTGTGCCTGCAGATTGGCCACATGGGCTCCCCAGCCGAAGTTGGAGACATCGGTGGTGAGAGTTATTTAAGGGTCTGCAGCCTGAAAGGGCAAGCCTTGGAGGAGCTTGTTCTGATTTTTCCACCAGGCAAGAGACTGACGGAGTGAGTCGGTTACGTGGACAATGGTCGACAGAGGCTGAATGCTTTGAGTCCATTGAAACCTTAGAGTCCACTGCATGACTCTCATGGCCAAACGGGCCATTGGTGTGACCTGAACTGAGGACGCCCATGTGTCCCAGGAGGAAGAGAAAGTGGCGTGCAGTCATGGAGTGCTGAGACTACAGCTTGTGTGCAGGAGACACGAGAGTGAGAGCTCGTTGTCGAGGCAGAAAAGCCTTTACTTGCAAGGTGTCCAAGTCTGCCCCAATGAACGATAAGGTTTGAGATGGGACTAAAGAGGATTTGTCGTAGTTGAGAAATCCTAATGAAATTAGAGTGTGTAAGGTTAGATTGAGGGACGACAGAGCAACTTGCTGAGTGGGAGCCCTGACTAACCAATTGTCTAGATAGGGATAGACGTGAACACCCTGAGTTCTTAGAAAGGCTGCAACGACTACGAGGCATTTGGTGAATACTTGTGCCGCAGAGGCTAGGCCAAATGGTAGCCCTCGATACTGATAGTGCTTTGGGCTTACTAGAAACCTTAGGTATTTGCGATGAGATGGAGTTATCGCAATATGAGTGTATGCTTCCTGGAGGTCTAGAGAGCAGAGCCAGTCTCCTCTTTGTAGGAGAGGAAGAAGCGAGCCTAAGGTTACCATCTTGAATTTCTCCCGCTGGAGGTACTTGTTGAGGGCCCATAGGGTCCAGAATAGGACGAATGCCTCCCGATTTTTTGGGGATTAGAAAGTACCGGGAATAGAACCCTAGGCCATGCTGAGAGTAGGGCACGGGTTCTATTGCCTTGGATTGGAGAAGGAGGGAGGCCTCCTGTTCCAGAAGGATGGAGTGATCGGATGTTCTCCATGTCGGCAGAGGTGGGGAGTCCGGTGGCATGGAGAGAAAGTTCAGATGGTAACCCTGGGCAATTATCGCCAATACCCATTGGTCTGAGGTAATTGAGTGCCATATGTTGTTAAAATGGCACAGTCGGCCTCCCACTGGTATGTGAGGCAATGGTGGCTGGCCGCTGCTCTCTAGGTGGAAGTCAAAAACCTGAAGCAGGACCTAGTTGAGGAGTTGCTTGCGGCTTTTGTTTCCATGTCTGACGAGACTGGGCCTTTTGAAAAGGTCTCGTGGCACTGGATCTGGTTGGTGGCGGGTAGGTCGTCTTCGGCCGGAAGAAGGACTTCTTAGAATCCTTTCGGAAGGGCTGTTTTGAAGAGTAGTCAGAAGGTATCAAAGAGAGCTGTCTGAGAGTCTCCGTTAAAGGCGGAGTCGCGGCTCCCAATCCCCTTTCAGGTGAGGGTTGCCTCGGTGACCCAGTCACCGAAAAGGTCAGTGCCTTTTCTGGACGGGGTTTCTTCAACAGCGGCTCGGCCGATGGCGAGGTTGATGATTTCGCTCCCTCGATGGTCCGAGACTTACGATGTCGATGGCTATGTTTATCTCTATGATCTCCTCGGTCCTGAGGGGGAGTAAAGGGTGTCAAAGGCCGAGATGTTGTCAATGCCAGACGGTCACCGGTCGATGCTGATGCGAAGTTGACGGTGCCGGTTCCGACGATGTCGATACAATGGACAGAGTCGGGATTTGAACACGGAAGAGAAGTTCCATCTTCTTCATTCTGGCCTTGCGACCTTTTGGTGTCATCAGGGCACATTTGGAGCAGGTCAAGACATTGTGCTCGCGTCCTAGACTCATAACACAGACTTTATGGGAATCTGTGATGGACATAGTGCGATTACAGTCTGGGCACTGACGGAACTCCGATGCCATGGCAAAAATCGAGCCACGGTATGGTTGACGGCCAGTAGGCCGCGAGGGCCAAACTCAATGGTAATCGACGGAAAACGGGTAAAAACTTACCAAAGTACCTCAGTCTGAAAAAAGTTAAAGGAGGGACCCCTGTGGGGCAAATTAACTTTTAGCAATTCCGTGAGGAAAATTCCTGTCAGGAATCTCTGCAAAGCTCCTTTACCGCGAGGCTACTGCTGCGCGGAAAAAAGAAAACTGAAGGGGGACCCCTGCTGGCTGCAGGGTTAGTGCCATGCTGGGCATGCCCAGTAGGGGCCAGTTAAAGTTCTGGAAACTTTGACAAAAGTGTTCCGTGATTGGGCTCCATCTTGTGATGTCACCCATACGTGAGGACTACTATCCTGCTTGTCCTGTGAGAAAAGCCTTATTCTGGACTGGTACCTAGTTATAGGATAGAAAGAAAGATTGGTCAGTTTTTGCCCAGTATGCCCTATACCCTGCATCCATATGGGGGTCCCTTTTCACTCTTATAACATAGAATTAGATATAAAGAAAATAACAGGAGAAACCCAACTCTGGTTTGGCCTTGGATGGCTGCGAAAGCCCTGATGCTGTGAATGGGAGCGAGGAGGCAGAAGATTTTACTTCCTGTGGCAAAACAAAGACTTCTGCCCCGATTTTGCTAACCTCCTAGCAGTGGAGGACAGATCTAGAGTGCTGGCAGAGAGCTGTTGGAGGGTTTCATGGTGGTCCCGGAGCTAGGCCAGCACATCACTCACCTTATCTCTGAAGAGATGGCATGTCAACAAGTCTTTCCTGTACAACTGGTCAGAGATCCGAGGCCCACAGTCATGCCATTCTGCGGGTGCCAAGTCATGCTGCAGAGACCCTCGATGCTGTTTCGAAAACATTGTAGGTTGCTCGGACCTCATGTTTTCCGTACTCCAGGCCCTTTTGTGCCAGCGACATGAGGGTTTCCTGCTGTTGCTGATGCAACAGCTCAGCCATCTCTTGCACCTGCTTCCAGATGTCCCGCAAGTACTGGCTCATTTAGAGCTGGTAGGAAGCTACGCGGGCAATCTCCTAATAGTGTCCATTGCTCTGTGATCCTTCCCCAGGGGCACCGAGGAATGGATCCGAGACCACTTGGCTTTCTTGAGTGTGGATTTGACTCCCACCAACTGGTGGGGAAGCTGTCGCTTATCAAAGCCAGTAGTCTTCTGGATGAGGTAAACTCCATCAGCCTTCTTATTCACAGGAGGCACCATGAGGGGGTGTTCCCACATACTCAGAAGTAACTACTTAAGGATGTTGTGCACCAGGACCACCACAACCTCCTTAGGAGTCTCCATGAACTGGAGGATTTCAAGCATTTTGTGTCTGGCATCATCCTCTGTCGGCAACTGAAAAGGGATGACCTCCACCATTGCCCACACAAAACCTGCGAAGGTTAGTTCCTCAGGTGGAGAACTCCTTCACACCTCTGGAGGAGAAGGGTGTAAGAGGAGATTCTCAGAGTCATTGGTGGAGGACTCCATGGTGTCATACCCCCAAGGCCATAGGGGCCTTCATGGTCACTGACATCAACAGGGGATTGGGCCCTGGGCACTAGGCCTTCATCCAGAGTTGCAGGCACCGGCAGGGGTAGACGAGGGGGCTGCAAGCCTCGGCGTCTCAGTTGGCCTAGGCGCAGCTTCCTCCTCTGATGAACCATGACCACCATATCGGCAGGCACAGGTTGGGGTGCCGCCAAACTGGGAACCAATGCCAGCTGGGTTGGTAACACGATAAGTGCATGGAGTTTCTCCAATAGCAGCTCCAAGATAGATGGTGTCCTGTATCACCTGCTCAACTGCCAGCTGAACTCACTTCTTGAGCTCCTCCTCAAACACTGCCAATGCTAATACCAACTGGGAGGAAGGAGGAGTGACCAGATCCTCTTTGGAACTGAGCAGATTGGTGATTGGCATCTGGACCAGTGGAGACCGTCGCGGACCTCCGGCACTGATGAAGAACTGGCACTCCTCGCCTCAGGGTCACTTTGGAGGCATCATAGCTGGTGTATCCCCATGCCCGGCATCATGCATCAATGGAGACTGATATTGATGCTTCTTTGGCTTCTATCAATGCTCAACACGATCTTTCTCCAGTGCCGAGGCCGATGACCCTGACGTCCTCGGCCTGTTGGAGCCCGATGATGGTCAGTCTCCGGTGCCCCTATCAGCTGACAACACTGACAGAACTGATGGTCCCGCTGATGTCGATGGCTTGGTATCCATCGGTATGGCTCCGTGATCCTTTGATGCCGATGCCTCAGAATTCTTCAACCCAAAGTGGGCTCCCATCTTGTTGAGGCAAAGACGACATCGGAGTCTTCTGGGTGCATTTGCAGCAGCCCTGGACATCATGTGATGCCTCCAGCAAAAGACATATTCATCATGTGGATTGGTGATGGACATGGTTCTTGGGCACTGAGGGCATCGCTTAAACCTGGATGCAGCCATGACGGGACAAAACACATGGAAGGCAAGATGAAAATCGATGGCAACGAGCATCAATGGCTGGCGGGCACTGAAGCACAGCCAATGCAGGGAATCGACTGCAAAAGGAAACTTATCAATAAGTGTAAAAAATCCTTACTAGAAACGCAACGGAGAGGACCAAAAGGAACCTGGCAACACAAGTGCTACTTCTGATGAAAATCACTTTAGTGAAAAAGTAAAAGGTTTTCCAGGAGAAGCCAAAAAGGCCAAAAATTAACTCACAAACCACAATACCGTAGCTCCACGGAAAAAGAGAGACGGAAGGGGGACTGCACATGACCACGTGGTATAGGGCATGCTCAGCGTAGCAAGTCAAAGTTCTAGAAACTTTGTTTTCCCTGTCGAGGCTCCATCTGATGATGTCACCCATGTGTGAGGACTAACATCCTGCTTGTCCTCAGAGAATAGGTGTTCTGGATTGGGGTGGGGGTGGGGCGGAGTTGGGATTTATGCACAAATTTTTTATTTTAAAAAGTATGGCCATAAATTAAGCAGGAGAATTTATGCCATGCAAAGAGCAGACGTAACTCAGTATGGGTTCATTTATGTGCATTCTTAGGGATCGTTTTCAAAGCCAACTTGTGGGCATAAGTTACTTGTGCACTTTGGCAACATATAAATTACGTGGGGTGGTATAAAATTACCCTCCCTGTGTTCACAATGCTGGAATCCACATTAGGAGTTACTACCCAGGAAATGACCTTGATGTCACTGAGGATGATACACTGAAATCTGCATCTTGGTGTGCAGCAGCAGTCAAACAAGCAAAGGGAATATTAGGAATGATTCAGAAAGAAAGAGAATAAAACGGAGAATATCATAATGACTTTATATAACTCTACAGTGTGCAGTTCTGGTTGCGCCATCTAAAATCAACTTGAACATAGGTGCTCGTTTTCTTAGGCTTGTAGGTATCTGCAGTATGAGTAAATACAGAGATTATATCGAAAAGTTAAAAGCTCTTAACAATGGAAGGGATTAATTACTCACTGTTTTGGAGAGGTTGGAATAAGGAGGGTAATTTTTCTATACATAGTGGGAGTGTGCACAAAGTAAGAGAATTTGGATCAGAATTTATAGAGGGACAGGGAGGGTTGGAGGGAATGTTTCTGGTAAGCTGTGTGCATAAGCGAGTGCACACAGGTCATGAAACAAGCGCAGACAGCACGAGAAAAGGAAAATAGAAAGGTGTTTCAAAGAACACCACACACAAATTTATACACTATGCTGCTCATGAGAACTTTTTTGCACATGCAACCCATAAAAAATTAGAGGGCAGACTGCAATTTGTGGAGAATGGATGAGCACTGGTGGGGGAGGTGATACTAGACGAGGTTTGTTGTGAAACTGCTCTTGGCAGCTAGATCTGAGCTCGAAGAACACTGGCACTTGCAGGAGACTCCATGTTATAAGGAACGGATTGTGAAAGCTAGGAAATGACATATGAAAAAATAATAAAATCCCTACAAGCAAGGGAGTGTGAACTTCGTGCCTACCTTCTCACCTTCTGAATTTATATTGCAGAATGAACGAAGGGAAGTGCAGCAGCTAAGTCCAGTGTGAGTCTGCTTCTAGCATCTCGCTTTGTTCTTTTTTTTCCATAGGTTTTTCTATTTTCTTGTTTATTTGCTTAAATACATCATTAAGAGCTTCATTTACTAAACATTTTTTCCATACACACAGAATGGGAGAAAAGCCTTAGTAATTCAGGCCCTAAGTTAGCAAGGTGTTGAGTATATAATAATGATTGGTTACCATGTGTGCTGACAAAATATTTTGAAATGCAAATGGGCATGTTGGTAGGGGAACGTGTATTTAGTTCATGTACTGATCATCCTAGAGATGTTGCTATCCATGCTGCAGAATAATAAGCCGACTTTAGATTTATTATATAAAAAGGAGAACACGAACTTCAGGTGTAATTTCCAAAGCAGACTTTCACGTGTAAGTCCTGCTTTGGAAATCAGAGGGTCTGCGGGCACCTTTACACTTGTATGCATGCGATCCAACCTACGCATGTAGATGATTTCTCCAACCCCTTGGGAAGCCCTCACTGGAGAAGCTTTTCTCCCCCCATAATTTATTTATCCATAATGCAGTGAATACACTAATGACAGCAGGTACTTCCAAATCTCACTCCAAGAATTGACAGTGAGCGAACCAAGATTCAAAAACTAGTTCTCAAATTACACCACATTATATTTTTAAAGAAAGAAAAACTTATTAAACATATTGCTGCTGCAAAAGCAAACACATTACATCACATATACTCAAAATACACAGTGGTGTGAAAATTGAGTAAAGGAAAAGATGAATCAAATCAATATAATCCCTCTTCAGTGTTCTAAATTAATGTATGTGCCAGCTTAATAGGCACTACAGGTTTAGAGCCTCCATTACCTTATTATTAATCATGTGGCATTCTTAAACAATGTCCAAGAAATATTTTTTTGTATTTTTATGCAATTAAAATAACTTATCTCAGCGCCTCTGCTTGTTCAGTCAGAACAGAATAAAACCTAATAAAAACAATAAAAATGAAACAAATAAAATGAAACAGAACAATACAAATTTTAATAAAGTTTTATATACTGCCTGTAAATTATGTAGGTCAAGTGGACTTCGTGGTTTCCACACTCCAGGTGTTTATGAACCAGCGACAGGAGTGCGTCTTGCTGCTACTGTTCTCGGCAACATGCTGCACCTCCTTCCAGATGTTCCATGTATACTGGCTCATATAGAACTAGTAGGCAGCTATGTTGGTAATAAGCATAGCTCCCTGGAACACCTTCCTCCCAAGAGCATCCATTGCTCTGTGATCCTTCCCCAGGGACGCTGAGGAATGGGTCCGAGAACACTTGGCCTTCTTGAGAGCGGATTCGACTACCACCGATTGGTGGGGCAGCTGATGTTTGTCAAATCCGAGAGCCTTCTGGACAAGATAAAAATGCATCTGTCTTCTTGTTCACAGGAAGCACTGTGAGGGGGTGTTCCCACATCCTCAACAGTAACTCCACAGGATCTCATATACTGGGACTGCCACGATCTCCTTGGGAGGCTCCACGAACTGGAGGATAGAAAGCATTTTGTGCCTGGTAGCCTCTTCAGTAATTAACTGAACGTGGATGGCTTCCACCATCAACTTGACAAAACCTGGAAGGAGAGGTCCTCCTGTAGAGACTTCTTTCACTCCTCTGGAGGAGATGGATCTGAGAAGAAACCATCAGAAGCATCATCGGAGACCTCTGATGAGTCATCCCTCCAGGGGTCATAGGTACCCTCATCCTGACTGTTTTCGACTGGGGATGGGGCCCTGGGTGCTCGGCCTTTGCCCAGTGGTGCAGGCACCAATGGAACTGGACTTGGGGCCGTAGGGATTGTGATCCTGCCTGTTTTGCAGCTTCCCAAACACCAGAGGTCCCCGTGGAACTGCTCCTACTCTCGCTTCAGTCATAGCCTCCATGATCCCATGACTCAGCAGGGCTCTGCTATTTAACCCTGCTTCTGGCGATGCTCACTGCCTTGTCATTGATTCTCACTAGCTCTCTGCTTGACCCTATCCTTCATTGGACTGCTCTTTGGCCTCCGGGACTTGCATCCTTCTTTTGCCATTGCCTTGTCCTGTGGCCTTTCAGGCCTTCTGCTATAAATTTACCTGGTGGCCTTCTCAGGCTTGCTTTCTAGTCTGTTGCCTCGGGCTTTTGTGTTTCTTGTTCTGTTTTGTCCTGTCTTTGACTTGTCCTTGTCTATCTGATCTGTCTGTTCCAGCCTTACTCGCACCTGGCTCCAGTGTTTCAGTCTGTTCTAGAGTTCTACGCTTGCTTGCACCCAGTTCCAGACTCCAGTTCCAAGCCTGCTTGATTCTAGCCACACCTTGTCTTAAGACTCCAGTCCTGTACCACTTGCACCTACATCAACCACAGTTTAGGTTCTGCCGGCCACCAAAACTCAAGGGCTCAACCTGCGGGGGAGGTGGCTGGTATAGGTCAAAGATCCTTAGTCCTGTCCACATCTGTCCTGAAGTCCTGGCCTGCCACCAGGCTAGCCGGGCCCACAGCCATAACAGTAGGCCCTGGTGCCTTTGCAAGTGGGGGAGGGGAGTGTCCTCTGCAAGGAACTAGTAACGATGACTGAATCGGCAGGGGGAGGCAGAGATGCCCTCCAGGACATCATTGCAAGCCCGGCTGGGTCGGTAACATGCTGATGAGCATGTGCAGGGATTCCAGCAGCAGCTTGAGGAGTGATGGTTCCAGCACTGGCAGTGCTGCAATGCCAAGGTCATGCATCGCCTTCTCGATGGTCAGCTGCACATGCCTTTCCAGTTCCTCCTTGAACATCACCAATGCTAATACAGGCTGGAACAGTGGTGGTGTGACCAGATTCTTTTCAGAACCGAGAGGAAGATCAATGGCTGGCTTCAGAACTGATGCAGTCCGTGGCACACCCCTGACATTGATAGAGAACTGTTCTCCTTGCTGTGGGGTCCTTTTGGGGGCATCACAGCAGAAGTTGGCGCATTCCCATGCCTGGTACCATGCATTGATAGGGACTGATGCTGATGCTTCTTTGGCTTCCCTTGATGCTTGACATGATCTTTCACTGGTGCCGAGGTCAATGACGAGAGGAGCCCAATGATGGCTGGTCTCCAACATCCCTTCCAGCCATCTGCATCGCGAGAACCGATGGCCCCACCGATACCAATGGCTCAGTGTCCAGTGGTCTTCTCCAGCCCAAAGAAGCACTCCATCTATCGAGCTGGATCTTACATCCCTTCGAGGTCATTCTGGTGTACTTGCTGCAACCCCAGAAGTCATGCAATGCCCCAAGGCAAAGGACACCTCTATCATGGGGGTTCATGATAAACATGGTTCTCATGCACCAGGAACATCACTTAAATTCTGAGGTGGACAAGCTGGCACGAAATAAAAGGGATGCAAGATCAAAAACGATGGGGGATGCTCTTGATGTTTGGCGGGCACCGAACACACTGCCACCCTGGGTTTATCAATACAAAGCTAAATTTACTGATAATCGTCAAATTCTATCTAGGACACTAAAGGCAGAACCTGGGGGGATCCCGAATATGTGAGGCAGTGAAGAAAAATTATTGCCAAAAATGAAGTTTTCCCAAAACAGGCCAGAAGGCCCAAAAGTTGAGAAAAGTGAGGCTCTCACCCAAGCGTGAAACGACAGGCTCCACAGAAAAAAAGAGACTGAAGAGGATCCTGCATGGACGCATGGTGTAATGCATGCCTATGAGGCTCAGTCAAAGTTCTAGAAACTTTGACTTAAGTTTTCTATGCCAGGCTCCATCCAATCATGTCACCCATGTGTAAGGACAACTATCCTGCTTATCCTCGGAGAATGTAAGCTCCACAGAATAGGGATTCTCTCCTATGTACATCTGTTGGATACATCTTGTACTGCAAGTCCATTACCTGCTATTAAGTTCACTTAGAGAATAGCCACTGACATTAGCAATGGTAACATGGAATAGACTTAGCTTTTGGGTACTTGCCAGGTTCTTATGGCCTGGATTGGCCACTGTTGGAAACAGGATGCTGGGCTTGATGGACCCTTGGTCTGACCCAGTATGGCATTTTCTTATGTTCTTATGTTCTTATTTGTAAAATTAATGTTATGAAAGCCAGCACAGACGTTATCTTAGTTATGTAAGATTTTTGAAGTGACATTACACACAATACCATCAGAAGGGGTGGGCGAACTGAATGACCTCACAGAGTACCAGATCAGAGAGAGCGCTATGCCACCACCAATGCTATCACAGCAGCAGAAGTAAGCTCCTGAACAGATGCTCGGGTTCAGCTATGTCTTTAGAAGGGAGCTGCATCATCTGAGGAGACTTGCCCTAGCCATCCATGAAACTGGAGTGAACCCCCATCTCCATCAACCTCCAACCCTCTAGAAGTCACAGATCCCTGACTTGTATGCCCTCACTCTACTCTTGACTAAATCGCAGAAGCTACAGACCTTGAACCTAATTTTACATAGTAACATAATACTGGCAGCAGAAAAAGACCAAATGGGCCATCCAGTTTGCCCAGTAAATTTCTTATGGCAGTAACTGCCGCTCCATGCAAGTTACCCCCATGTGTCTATTAAGGGTAGTATCTGCCATTTCGAGCAGGTTACCCCCATGCCTTATGTTAAGGATAGTAATACTTACAATCAAAACCAAGTAACTGTCAAACCCATAACCAAATTACTGCTAGCAACATTTTACAGGGTGAGCAGCTTTCCTGATAATTCAGACAGTGCTGCTTGAATGTGCTTTGCTTTTGGACTTGGCCGTAAAAGCCATCCTGTGCTTTCTCCCTAATGTCAGCGTACAGTACCCCAGACTGTAAAAATTAGGGTCCAGCTTTGGCTTTCTTAAGAATCCAAAACCCCTGTTGGGTCCGTCGGTCTCAGACAGCTTCGACCTCTGTGCCTCATCTTTCTTCCTTCTCTCTCCTCAAGCCTCGGGAAGATGGCTGCTGCCGCGTCTTCATGCCGCTCTCTCCGGCGTCCCTGGAACGGCAACGGCGACGGTGTTTGCCATGGATTTTCTGAGGGCCTCCTAGGGTGCGTGTGCGCAAGCCACCCACGTCTTTATCCACGTCATGGCGGGAAACTCGGGGACATCCCCTCCGAGTGATGTCACGCCATCCGGGTATTTAGCCTGCCATTTGTTTGCTAACAAACAGTTAGCAAGGATTGGAATGCCTCCGGTCTAAGCTGCTCTGCCGCTTCCTTGTTGCCGCTGGAAGTTCTCTCTGCCCTTTGGGGTCATTCATCTCTAACCTGGGTACCCGTTCCTCGGGGGCCCTTGTGCTTTCTTTCAGGTGCCTATCTGGGATACCGGGTACTCGCTCCTCAAGGGCCTGCTCTCTCTACCTTGGGGCCTACAGTTCAACTACTTCTGCCTGCCAGGATCTTCATCGATACAGCTATCTACTTCAGTGAGTAATTAACCTTGCAGAGCCTACCATCTACCTGAGCGTGGGACTGGTTTCCTCTGCTGAGGACCCTGGACTACTTCTACTTGGTTACCTCACTGTTGCCACCCCTGGGCAGTACCACCAAGCTGTATAATAAAAGAATTCTCTGTGTCTACGTGTATTGAGTCTAGCTTAGTACTGCGGTTCCTCACGGGGTTCCTCCCTGTGGGAGTGGCCATCTCCGCAGTACCCAAGAATGCACTCCAACACCTCAAAACCATAACAACCCCTTTCTCCCCCGTCCAAGCAGAGAGCGATATTGCAGTTGCGTCCAAAACATCAAGGTTAATTGGTTAAAGGTAGTAATCCCCTATGCCTTCTGGTTAAGGGTACTAACTGCTGCTGCATGCAGGTTACCCCCATGAACCCTTTTCTTCATTATCATCCACAAGCGTTTAGAGAACCACAGTGTTTAGTCCATGCCCTTTTGAATTCGCTTACTGTTTTCGGCCTCACCACCTCTTTCAGAAGGGCATTCCAGGCATCCACCACCCTCTAAGTGAAAAAATATTTCATTATGTTGGTTTTGAGTTCAAAGGGAAACCATGTGCTTACTTTCCCTTTTAAAATTGTCCACAGTACAAAGTACCCACAGATTTTCCACCTTTTTTTGGGTGATATTTTAATTGAAAATAGCAGGTGCTGATTTAAAAATCCAGTCTACTCAAGTTACTTTCCTTCCCTCAATAAACCACTCCTCTGGACATGCCCCCTTGCAAAAGCACCGTGCATACTTTTAGCTGGCCTGAGGGAGGGTGACTTTCAGCCAGTCAGTTTATTGGGTACAGGGCACTGAAAACTGCTCCCATAGACTCATGATACAAACATTAACTATTAAGAAAATAACAGAGAAGTCAGAAATCAATCCACAGCTAAATCTGAGAATTTGTTTCTCAGTTCAGAATCCAGGGAGATAAAAGCTAAATGCCTGGCTTTGGAAGAGCTTCCCAAGCCAAGAAATGAATTGTTCACATTAACAGAGTACGTACAGATTCTTTTTACTGAGCGTGAAGGATCAATGACTTGGCAAGCATAGCTCGCTCTTGGAAATACTGCTTTTCAGAAGATCTTTATCTACGAGCCATAAAGAGCATTTCTAAATTGAAGACATTATAACGTACTCATGCATCAAGAGCTTCCTGACTTTCTCTGCTACTGGGAACACAATTAGCTAAAACACCCAGAGAGCAGGCTCCATGCCTGTAACTCAATATCCGGTCCTTTTACTTTTCTCTTACTCTGTTGTCTATGGAGATTGCTAATAGCATAAGGCAGCCGGGGTATCGGACTTAACCTTAGTGCCTGACAGCAGCTACTAACAAATATGGTTCCTTTGTACGCAATGAAGCAGTTAAGCACCAACATCCATCATCATTGAAATAATTTCATTGTCAACGCCAACATGCATGCAGAAACTGCTTACAGAGAAATAAGAATGTTTAAATGCTCATTATTTCCAAGATCACTGCTGAAGGATGAAAGGAACAAGAGTGGAGGAGTAGTCTAGTAGTTAGAGCAGCAAGCTGAGAACCAGAGAAGCCAGGGTTCAAATCCTGCTGACACTTTGCGTTCTTGGGTAATTCACTTCACCCTCCAGGTTTCAAATCCTTGGGCAAATCACGTCAACCTCAGGTACAAACTTAGGTCCTTTTTTACTAAAGGTTTTCTCCCATTTTGTGTCTATGAGAAAAATGCTTAATAAATAGGGCCCTTACATTATAAATAAGGAACTGAATATAATTCACTGTGAGCAACCAATGAATGTGTGAGCTACATCGAGATAAAGAGATGCAAAGAATTTTCTTTAAACTAAACATAAAATGATTGTTCTTGAGGATTAACATTTAGCTCACCTTTCTTCTGACTTTCCAAAAGATATTAAAGTAAACACAAACAGCACACAGTATGAGAAAAAGCTAGTAATGCTTGGGTTGAAAGATGGGGCACAGTGGTGGGTCCCAGCCTCTCACCAGCGAAAGACATTTCTTCTACTTATGCTGGACACCCCAAATCTTTGTCCTGAAGAGAGTGGTGACCACTTAACAAAAGACAAGAATAAAATCAAGGAGATAACATTCAAAGGCTCCGACGCATATGAAACCCATTTTAATGAGTGTAGGTGGCCCTTTGAAAATGCGTGAAAAAGTGCACATGGGACATTATTTTGCGCAGACTTTTATGCACACACCAAACAGGTATTCTAGGGAGTGGAGCCGAGGCGAGATTGGGATTTATGCATAGACCTTTCTTTTTCGAATACATGTGTATAAATCCACATGCACACCCCTGAATTTTCTTTCAGATTTCTGTGCTTAAATGTGTTTTGAAATTCTGGCCAGTCTGCAAGTAGAAAATACTCGCAGACTTTAGCCTATGAGGTCTGTTTGAAAATGACTCTCTAAAAGTTTAGGAGGCGGATACAGAGGCAAAGCACAGTATATTATTACAGACACTTTTCTGTGTTACACCGAGTTTAGTTTCAGCTATTCCTCTACCAATGACCCTGTCTCACTGCTGAAGGAGGAGGTGAGCAGGTGCAGGATGGTCCTGTTTTAAGTTCTTTTCTACTGAATTCTGGGATTTAGAGAAACATGACGGCAGAAAAAGACCATATGGCCCACCTAGTCTGCCCATCCAAACCAACTGCTTAGCTCTACAGTCCCTAGCACTTCTTCAGAGATCTTTCAACATTGCTGCTTTTCCCATCAGAAAAAATGATGACTCTTATACATGCATTAAAATGTTAAGATGCAAAAATGGAGAAAGAAAGAAAGGGCTAGATGGCTCTGTAATTGATTAATGTTAATTGCAGAGTCTAATATCTTTTACTGGAGCAACAGCAGAATTAATGAAAGCTAAAATTCTTGAGCTTTCAGACCATAGAGGTCCCATATAGAACATATAGTCATAGCTGCTGTTTCATAAAAGGTATTAAAGCTTATAGGACCAATATGGCTATGAGGGCTTTCTAAAGTGTTTATACAGTGCCTGATGTCCCCAATAACAGAATTGCAGGGACTTGCTTCACCATTCTGATGTATTACGGAAAAGTGAAGCCATGAACCCAAGCAACTCACAAGGCCCCTATAACTCTGCTTTAGGGAACTCCAAGAGCTGTCTGCACACACAAGAAAAAGGGATGCATTTAAACAAGGAAATATACTCTGCAATGACTGGTGATTTATAAAACAAAGCAGCGTGGCAGGTAAATACACACATTTTCAAAGTGGATTTATGCATATGTAACCCCACTCCAGTGTACCTATCCTGCACAGATGGGGCCATAAAAGTATTTGTAAGTCCTTTGGGGCAGGGACCATGGCTAGCTCTTCTGTTTCCTTTACCTCCCAAGGTGTGGGGAAAGATCCAAATCCTCTCAGACTGACTTCCTCTGCTGAATTCCCTGGGTGAAATGCATTCCTAAACACTGTGTACTGAGTCCCCAGCTAAATCACAAGAACCACTGGGTTAGTGTCCAAAAATAACAACTTTGGACTGATGGCACAATAAATATGAATTTGCAGCTCCACAGTCCTTTCTGTCTCCTCTATCTGTGCAAGAATTTCTTCACAAGGCCGGGAATCCAGCCCCCCTCCTGGATTAGGCTAAATAGTGGTCCCTTTGGTTAGGCTCCTTGATTGGGCAGGACAACCCTTCCCAGTTGGCAAAAATTTGTCTCTGAACACAGATAAAATGTCTCTCTCTCCCTAAGGTTTTGTGACGAGTCCGATTGGGTGTCCTCTCTTATTAAAGATGATTTCTTATTCATAGTTAAGTGTACTGGACCTTGTTGGGATCCCTGATGGAACTGCAGGTTTCACAGGTCCCCTGAAGAGGGGCAGAAAACACTTCCTTCCAGGTCTTGGAAATAAACATTCTTCTGTCCCAAAAAAGTAAATAACACCGGATCTTTCTTGCAGCGGGTCACCACCTCAGATGGGCAGGTCTTCCCTAACCCTGGGCGTCTGCAACTCAGGGTTCCCCAATGCCTGTGTCTCGGAAAGGCCCAGGACTTCTACCATGAAAATAGTCCAAATTCCTCCCTGGACACCCTCTGTACCTCTGTCTGAAGGAGAGCCCAGACCCACCCTGAAGGATCTCAGATGGCGTCCAAGGCTCCAGGTAGGCCCAAAATGTAACTCAGGGAACTCCGACTTCCTCTCAAACCTTCAACTAAGACTGCCCCAGAGCCCTCTGCAGAGCTCTGCTATAAAGCCTCCAGCAGGGGATAGCTATTCCAGCCCCACAGTGGGAAGGCGGCCAATGAATGGATCCGCTCCCTAATTATGGTTCTCTGACTGCACTAACCTCTATGATTCCAGGGCTTACTGGTAACCTAGAAAGGTGCCCAGGTTACACATATAAGTCCACTCTGAGAATTTGAAGGTTGTCCCGATATGCACATACATATATGTGCAGATGGTTGCATTTGGTGAAATTTATGCAAATTCTTGAAAATTAAAACTACGCACGTCAATGCTTTCCCCTCTCTGACTCTGCCCCTGAACAGATTTTCCTATTGTGGGTAAAAATACATGCAACAGGGAGTTTCACGTGTACTTTTACACATGCAAACTCCTAACTGATTTTCAATGCACCGCTTATGCAGATGAAACAGGATTTTATGTGCCTACATCAATTTGAAATAGCCACAAGTAGGCTTCAGGGGGAGAGTGCGAAACAGTGGACAGAGGCCAAGGAAACAGGGAAGAGACAGCTATAGTGTGTTTTCAGCCACGGTCATGAAGACCCACACAAAATGGGGGAAGGGATGGGGGAAGGGCAGGGTGCACTGGTCACAGTATCTACTCCCTTGTTAACATTGGGCCCCTCAAAAAATTCAGTTCGGGCTACATCCCTGCTTTGAAAATCAAGCCTTTTTATTATTTAACATTCATCAATTGATAGGTGCAGCAACTCATGAAAAAGGGAGGAAGAACTGAAATGAACAATGAAGCATATCAAGCTCTAAACTCATCTTTCATCCTGGGCCATACCACTCATGTGCTTCCGTCAAACAACGTTTGATCAACTTCTGTCTTGTCTTTAACTTGCGAGCCTTGCTGTTCATTTTATTACCCCCCCCCCCAAAAAAAAAATAAAATCTAACTTATTAGCATAAACAAGCAAGGATCAAAAAACAGCAGCGAGTGCTCCTATTGTAACACTGCAGCCTGGGTCTGTGCAGATGCTAATCATCATAAAGCACCAGCTTTTTTACAGTACATGCGTCCCTGAGTGTTGGGGGAATTCCTGTTGCCTTCAAGGACCGTGATATTTTAAAATGGCTGGAAGCAGCTTGGTGTTAATGATGGAGTCACACTGATTTAAATTGCACCTGCTCCGTTTCCATGACAAAAATGGCCAAAAGCCTGCAAAAGGCAGGCCTAATAATGATTGCCTTGGGGACAGTGCCTATGCATTTAAGAGAGCTAACAAATAGGTGGTTTTGTGTCCTTTTGTGAGACTGAGAAATGCCAGGCTCCCAGGAAGTTTAAACAGCCATGCATGTTCTTCTTAGAAGAGGGGCTATAGCTCTCTCCCAGGGGTCACGCTCAGTCTCAGGGCTAAGGCTAGCTCAGTTCTGCTAATCCTGGGAATGAATTTTCCAAAAAGGGGGGAGGGTAAAGCTCCAGGGCCAATATATCAGACGGGATATGCAGGATGGACGTTCCAAACAAAAAGAGTTCACTGTGTGACATCCTCAGTGGTTATGGTTTGCTCACTGTTACATCCACCGAGATATCCTCTCCTGTAGGGTTTGGAGAGTAAGGCTTCTAGGGCAGAATGAGATCTCTCCTTCCAAAAAGTGAAAAAACTACCCGAGGTCGCAGTCCTGTCTCTTCCTGGACAGACATTCCTGGGGCCTTTCCAGATGTATGTCACAAAACGCTCCTGTCTTCTCTCTGCTGGGAAGAGGATCCTTATGGCTGAAGTTTCCAAAGTCAATAGCAGGGAAATCTCTCTTTTCCCTACTTCTGGGCAGGAAGGCTGGGCAAACAAATGTCCTCCCAAAACAAAAAATAAATCTCATAAAAATCTCCAAAAGCTTCACAAAAAGGCAGAGTTACCACATTTCAACCATGGGGTTTGTCTCTTCCCAGAATTTTCCAGAGCAGGATTAGGAGAACCAGAAAAAAGAATGAAGTCCAAAAGTCCTTAAAACCATTCAAAATACAAGACCCAGCCTAACAGGATCCGGGGAACAAAGGAAATCGATCCTTTTCCTTCAAAAGCTAAAATATAAAGCCATGATGATCTCAACCCCCATCCGTTCTAGAGCAGGCAGGAGCCCACAACAGCAGCAGCCTCATCTAAAGAGCCACCTTTCCGAGGCTGCTTTTAGCCTCCTTAACTAGCTTTCTTTTTCTTTTCTTTTTAACCATTGTCTTATTTTATGAAATGCCCCTCCTGTAAGTTTGGCTTGATTAGACTGTAGGCTCTATCGAGCAGGGACTGTCTCTTATGTGTTGTTTGTACAGCACTGCTTCTGTCGTGTAGCGCTAGAGGAATGTTAAGTGGTAGTAGTAGGGGTGCTTTAATAAAGTGGTAGGTTCCACTCCTTCTTCCCTACGCGTCCTAAACTACAGCCCAAGTTAGTGAAGATCCCCCGCGGGGTCTCTACACAAGGACAGTGGAAAGATGGAAGAAAGTGCGATGGGCATGTCAAAAGATATTGTCTTTTCAAAGCCTGCATCCTGATTGGTCAAGGTTTGGGGCTCATGCACTCACCCACCTAAGGATCCAAGCTCACACAAGAGAGACTAAGAGGATCCTGAATGCGACTGCTGACAGTGAGCTACTGTACTTCAAGCCAGATGTCATTTGCTCTAATTCTGGCAGGAACACAGTGCTTTACATTAATGTAATTGCTTAAGGGGATGGAAAATATTCCTTCTGAAGGTCGAAAAGTCCTCTTGAGAGAGACTTTTTTTTCTGCTAGAAAACAAAAGATTCGTTTCTGCATTTATTTTATGAAGTTATCTTAAAAAAAAAAATAGCCCTCAGGAAACAGTGTAATGGTGTCTCACAGTAAGATAATACAGGGATTTTCACCTCTGCCCTTTGAAGCATGTCTGGGTAACCAATGAATGCAAATTAACCTGGTAATTAGACACAACACTTGCCAGTTTCTCCCATTAATATTAATTGTGTCAGTACTGAAAGCCCGACCTGCCTGGAGCAGAAGTTGGAAACCAGATAAGGACAAACAGTACTGTAAGCTGGTTTCCAATTTAAAATACCATAAGTAAATGGATTCTAAATTTTGGCACTGACAATTCTTGATCTAGGTAGGCAAGCATAGAGGGCGCTGGGAGCCACCGAGGGCACTTTGTTCTTGCTGTCAGGCAGGGAATTTTAATCCTGGTGAAGGGGCTGCTGAGGGCACTTACTTTTTTTTTTTTTTAATTGAAGATTTTTATTGGATGTCACAAAAAATACATAAGCCAAATAAGCAAGTTAAACATTAGTGCATGGCAATCTGCTTCCAGGATCACAGAAAAATCCCCCTTCATCACCCCACCCCCACCCTGCATGACAAATAGTGCAGGGGGGGGGGGGGGGCGGTAAAGCAAGGCTCCTTTCTTTTGTGTGTCCGGCGATGGGGGGTGAGGGGTGTTTAAGAGTCCGAAGCCCATAGTAAGAGCGGAGTTGTACTGGCACCTGATGCTGAGGCTCCACTTTAACCTGAATATCTGGCATTTACAAAATGTGCTGCCCTCGGCGGGTGCCTAAATCTAGACCTGGGTACATGGACTCTTTTCTGGATGCCAAGGTTGCTTACAGTCCCCTCTGGTTTTACAATGCATGGGCGAGAAAAGGTGCTAATGTGATTTGGAGGCAATTAAGAACCAGCAGATTTAAAACTAATCATAGAAAGTACTTTTAAACTCGGCGCACTCTCAAACTGTGGACATGATCAAGGCAACGCAAAGCAGGGCGCTTAGAGTGGAGCTCAAGGTCCTGGAGGCTAGGCCAAGAGAGAGAAAAAAATAAGTCTAAATGACTGCATCAGAAGAGAACCAAAAACTTGAGAAAGTGCCAAAAATATCTAAGGATTTAACCAAGGTCAGAGAAGACAGAAGAAGCTAACTTGAAGTCCGCTCATGAAAAAAATAAACATTTCTGACAGCAAGACTGCACCAGAGAAACAGATTCAACGGTCCCCAAGGAAACAAAACAGTAAGGGGTTCTGTGGGGTGGCATTTGCATGGAAAATCGCAATATAAAAACCTTTCCAGAATTCTCTGGGAGCCATCGGATGAGGTCACCCATGTGTGTGGCTGATTCATCTTGCTTGTCCTCGGAGAAAATATTATTCAGTACATTTTGTTTTATCCAGCAATAAATTACATTTTGCAGCAATAAACATGAAAGCTTATTGAAAACGTTTTGCATGATCAGCAGATACACTGAAAGCCAGTCTTGGAATGTGGATGCCAGATATTATAATGATTTTAATTTAATCAGGCTGCATGAGGTTTCACGCTATTTACAATGCTGTATTTAAGATTTTTTTTGGCTGTTTGTGTTAAAACTCACCAAGAAGCTGCATCTGCCAGCAGAAAAATATTTGTGCTAAAACAGTGAATTTATTTATGCTAATGAGATTGTTTTTCTATTTTGCTAGAACTGGATGAGTCTTGTGAGAGTGAGGTTCATAGTAACATAGTAGATGACATCAGAAAAAGACCAATTGGCCCATCCAGTCTGCCCAGTTATTTCTGACTGCATCTCCAAGGATATATCCCAACTGTCAGCTATACGGCATGACCACATGTAAGATATCACGCCTTATGCAAGACATACTGTAGTGGTTCTCCTTTGTACTCTACCCTCTCATGCAGTAAAATGACAAAAAGCCTGGTGGTACCTTATAGACTAACCAGTTTAATGAGGCCTTAATGCATTTGTTAGTCTGTAAGGTGTCATTTTTACTGCTGCAGACTAACATAGTATCCCTCTGGAAGTTTTTATCCTCTTGAGTAGATGACCATGTAACAGGTCTTTGGGATAGGAACTCACCATCTCTTTATTTCTCAGTGACGAGGCAGGATTGTTACATACCGTTTGTAACCTTTATGTACAATTACAAGTCCCAGTCACATCTTGCTTTCAGTGAGAGTCACTAGCTTTCAGCTCAATACTCTGTTGATTTAACATAGCAGGGCATATCTAACACATAGTTAAAGACATAATTCAAGGCAAATCTGGTTCCCTACACTCCAGAAGTCAGCCTTCTTGCTTTAACTTGTATATTTATCTACCAGTTAGTGAGAGGCTGTATGTGTGTACTTGATACAAAAAGCTCCTTGCTCTCAGAGAACGAGGCTAGACTGGCAGACCTGAAGTAGCTGAAGCAGACAGAAAGGTATATAGAGGAAACACTCAAGGACATAGCAGAACAGTCCCACTTCTAGTCTAGCAGCCCCTGTGCTGCCATTAAGGAGCAAGGTCATCTGGAAGGAGAGCATCACCTTGATATGGCAATGTCAGGAGCAGCAGGGATTGAACCCATGGCCCTGGGTGTTAAAGGCACTTCTTTCAATACCTTCTCCAAAATCCGTTCATTTGAACTCAGTTAGGGATAGAGCCCTTTTGCTGGCTGGGCCAAAACTCTGGACCTCTTTACCGCTCGATATTCGTCGAGAAGCAAACATACAATCTTTCAAAAGAAATGTTAAAAACATGGTTGTTTGAGCAGACCTATTTTCAACCAGGTTAATCTTTGTTATTTACTGACTCACCCATTGATTTATTTTTAGATAAGAAATGTTTACCTTTAGTGATTTATTTTATTTAGGTTTTAAAAAAAAACAACAAAAAACTCTGTATTTTATTATTTTGTAGTTTGTTTACTTGGATAATTTATATTTATTTTCAGTAATTTTATTGGGCAATTTTACTATTTTTGATAATTTACAAGTTTTTAATATGTTTTATTTTTATGTGACTTATTTTATTTTATTTTTTAATTTTATATAGTTAAATTTACTTGCTTTATCGGACCAGGGTTAAAGCCTGGTCCTAGTTACAATGTAAACCGACATGAAGTGAAAAACAAATGTTTAGTATATAAAAATGTCAAATAAAATAAAAATAAATAAAATAAGGCTAGGGATCCCCTGGTGGACCCCCAGGGAATCTGGCTCATCAAGAATCCTGTAGGAAATACCAAGCTAAGCAGAGTTAGGGAGACACATCTCAGGAGGCTCTCTATTGGATCAGCCCTAGCCTGACACATCTTTGCTAGTCCAACAATCTTCACAGAGTTTATTGCATGATACCCCTGTTTGCTTGGCCTGTTTCCTTTTCGTTCCTGTTATCTCCTGCTCCATTCTAGTTTCCTGCCTCTCTCCTGCTTCTGCTTGGTAAGTTCTGGTGACCACCTGCACCCAAGAGCCCAACTCATGGGAAATAGCGGCTTCTTCAGGCAGAAGAATGCCTACTCTTTGCCTCTGTGAGCTATGTCCCTGCCTAAGCATGGTACCTCCTCTCTATTGTCAGCAGAGGAGGCCAGGTCAGGCAGGAAGTGATCCTGTAGCTAGGACCTGCCCACCAAATGATGCAGTATCCTCGCAAACTGAGGATGTGTCTCCAGCATTATGTGCCCAGAAGGGAAGGGTTAGGACAGCTGTTGTAGTTGGTATTTCGATCATTAGGAATGGAGATTGCTGGGTGGGTGGTGGGTGTGAAGATTGCTTGGTGTGAATGTTGCAGACGTCATATGTCACCTAGATAGGATTTTAGACAGTGCTGGGGAGGAGCCAGCTATCTTGGCTCATTCGGGTACCAATGACATAGGAAGGTGTGAGAGGGAGGTTATAGAAGATAAATTTAAGCTTTTAGATAAAAAACTGAAATCCAGAACCTCCAGGGTAGTTTTCAAAGAACTGCGTCCCATTCCATGCGCATCACTCCCGAGGCAGGCAGAACTCCAGAGTCTCAATGTGTGGATGAGGCGGCTTTACATTTGTTAGGAAGTGGAAAGCATTTTGCTGAAAAGGAAGCCTATTCCAAAAGGCCGGACTTCACTTTAATCAGGATACTGATGCTAACATTTAAAAAGTCTACAGAACAGCTTTTAGACTAGATCAAGGAGAGCAGCAGACTGAAGTAAAATATCTTCAAAGGATACTGGCAAAATGGGGAAGTTAGAATATCCCATCAGAGAGGATAAAGACAGAAGTAGCCCAGGTGCAGACGGAGACAAATGAGTGCAAACTACCCATTTCAACTACTAGGCAGGCTCTTAATAAAATTAAAATTAATTAAAATCATATTTTGAATTGCCTGTATGCGAATGCCAGAAGTCTAATAAATAAGACTGGAGAGTTGGACTGTATGGCACTGAACAAAGATGTAGACGTAATAGATATCTCAGAGACCTGGTAGGAGGACAAAAACCAATAGGACACTATGATAACAGGGTACAAATTATATTGAAATGATAGGCCAGATCAAATTGGTGTAAGAGTGGAACTATATGATAAAGATGGCATTGAGTCAAACAGGATAACATTTCTGGAGAAACAAAATGCTCTGTAGAAACTCTATGGATAGAAATTCCCTGTTTGATGAGGAAAAGTATAGGAGGGGTAGACAACCATGTACCTGGCAGGATGAAGAGACAGACAATGAAATGTAACAGAAATTAGGAAAGCTAACAAATTAGGAAACACAATAATAATGAGAGATTTCAATTACCCAATATCGTGTTATAAATGTCGTATCAGGACATGGTAGGGAGATGAAAGTTTGGCATAAATGACTGCTTCATGGAGCAGCTGGTCCTGGAACTGATGAGAGGGGAGAATACTCTAGGTCTAATTCTCACTATGATGCAAGAACTGGTGTGGAAGGTAATAGTGATAGGGCCACTTGGCAACAGTGATCATAACATAATCAAATTTAACATTATCAGTGCAGTGAGGGCATTAAGGAAAACTACTGTAGTAAAATTTAACTTTAAACAAGGAGACTATGATAAAAAGAAGAAATTAGTAAAAAGTTAAAAGGAAAAGTTGCAAAGGTTAGAAGTTTGTATGAGTTATGAACATTGTTTAAAAACACCATAATAGAAACCCAGACAAGAAGTATTCCATGCATTCGAAAAGGAAGAAAGAAGACCAAACAACTGTCAGTATCATTAAAATGTAAAACAAAGGAGACTATTAAAGACAAAGGATGTCTTTGAAAAAACTGGGAAGAGGATCCAAAAGAAAACAGGAAAGAGTATAGGCACTAGCAAGTAAGATGTAAAGCATTAAAAAGGCAGGTCAAAAGAGAATTTAACGAGAAGCTTGCCAGAGAGGCAAAAATTAAAAAAAAAATAACTTTTTCACAAATATTTGAAGCAAAAAGCTTGTGAGGGAGTTGGCTAGACTGCTAGATGACAGAGGCATAAAAGGGATGCTCAGAGAAGATAATGCCATAGCAGAAAAATTACATGAATTCTTTACTGCAGTTCTTTACTGAAAAAGGTATTGGGGAGATATCAATGATTGAAAAACATTCTTTGAAGTGATGATTCAGAAGAACCGAAGCAAATCACAGTGAACTGGAAAGATGTAATAGAGTAAATTGAATAACTAAAGAGTAATAAATCACTGGGACCAGATGGTATACAACCCAGAGTTCTGAAAGAAAGAAATAATAAATTGCAGACTTAGTAGTAGTGCTTTCAAAATTCTCATTCAAATCAGTTAAAGTACCTGATGACTGGAGGGTGGCTAACAAATGCCAATTTTTATAAAGGGCTCCAGGGATGATCTGCGAAACAATAGACCAGTGAGTTTGGTATCAGGCAAAATGGTAGAAGCTATTCTAAAGAATAAAATTACTGGCCAGCTGGATAGTTATAGATTAATGGAGCAGAACAAACATGGATTTAACATATTCATAAATGATCTGGAAAAGGGAGCCATGAATGAGGCGATCAAATTTACAGATGACACAAAATTATTAAAAATTGTTAAAACAGCAGAGGATTGCGAGGAAATGCAGGATGACCTTGTGAGGTACTTCAAAGATCCAAGGCATAGGCCCATAGGTTCCCCCCCAGTTGCCAACATTTCCAGACAAGGACTAGACACTTGAAGAATGGGGGACGGACGAGACACCTGCCCCACCCCTCATTTACATAAGTATGACACCACTGTCCTTGAACCTGCCTTCTCTCGCTCTTTCTTCTGTTTCTTCTATTCTAGTATCCCCAGGACAGTGACAATGGACAATCTACAAAGGGATCAACAGAGCTATCAATGAGTGACGCATGCATGAATCTATTTGAAACACCATGGCTGAGCATAATCTGCATAGATGAATGCATTCCATTAATTGTGTATGCAAATGTGTCTATGAATGCACTGCTCTTTTTTTCAAATGTTATGAAAATATGAGTGCATCAATCATCCTCATCCTTCACTGATCTCTTCTTAAGATGCACTCACAGCTGGCTGAGGGACTCAGTCATAGCACAGCATAGAGCCACTATAACTTTGGGTTATAGTATTGTAAGCATTTAAAAATTGTACTGCCTTTAATTTGATGCTAAAAACAAAGTGACAATGAATTACAATATAGTAAACCTTCCATATCAAAACAGCACTAACTGCCAGCATTCAAATAGTATCAACCCTATCTATGAAAAGGCAACACTATAAATATTACCCTAGGTCTTAAAACACCAATACACATCCTTTTAGAAAAATAGAACAAGCCAAGCTGCTATAGATTCCCACACAGAAACTACATATTAGAACAGTGATTCTCAACCGAGTCCTCGGTTCATAGCTAGTCAGTCATGTATTCAGGATATCCACAATGAATATGCATGAGATACTTTTCCATACAATGGAGAGTGTGTATAGAAATTTCTCTCTCATGTATATTCATTGTGAATATCTTAAAAATCTGAATGGCTAGGTGTGTCCCCAGGACTGAGTTTAGAACCCCTGCACAAGCAGATTACCTCACCCTGGTCCCATATGCAGAACACAGACAAACCCTCATCAAACACAAACTAAAGAGACCATAAAATATAATCAGAAACATGGAGATAGCAAATGTTGCTTACCTGATGTAACAGGTGTTCTCACAGGACAGCAGGATGTTAGTCCTCACAAATGGGTGACATCGAGGATGGAGCCCACCACGGAAAACTTCTGTCAAAGTTTAAACAGAACTTTGACTGGCCCCTACTGGGCATGCCCAGCAAGGCACTGACCCTGCAGCCAGCAGGGGTCTCCCTTCAGTCTGATGTTCAAAGCTACAGGCAGTGCCTAGAAAGTAAAAACAAAACAAACCCAACACCGCGGGGTGGCGGGCGGGTTTCGTGAGGACTAACATCCTGCTGTCCTGTGAGAACACCTGTTACATCAGGTAAGCAACATTTGCTTTCTCACAGGACAAGCAGGATGGTTGTCCTCACAAATGGGTGAGTACCGAGCTGAGGATGTCCTGACTTGCACCAAATGCACCCAACGACGTGCAACAGGCACTACAACTGGGGTGGAATTTGGTAAAGGGCATCCGCACCCTACCGGGAAGGTGGAAGGGTGTTGGTACCTCACGTTGGAAAAAGGTTACGCAAGACAGATTGGCCGAAGATGGAGTCCTGTCTTCCAGCTTTGTCCAAACAATAGTGGGCTGCAAAGGTATGGAGAGAACTCCAGGTTGCAGCCTTGCAGATGTCAGGAAGCGGCACCGATCGAAGGTGTGCTACCGAAGTCGCCATGGCCCTCACAGAGTGTGCTTTGACACGGTCTTGAAAAGGGATGCCCGCTTGCTCATAGCAGAAAGCAATGCAGTCCGCCAACCAGGAGGAAAGAGCCTGCTTACCCACAGGTTGTCCTAACTTGTTAGGATGGAAAGAGACGAATAATTGAGTGCTCTTCCTGTGAGAAACTGTACGGTCTAGGTAAAAGGCTAGAGCCCGTTTACAGTCTAGGGTATGCAGGGTCTGTTCTCCAGAGTTGGAGTGGGGCCTGGGAAAAAAGATAGGTAGTATGATGGATTGATTAATATGAAACTCAGAAACTACCTTAGGTAAAAATTTAGGGTGAGTGCGGAGTACCGCCCGATCCTGCAGGAGTTTAGTGTAAGGCGGATAGGTAACTAGGGCCTGTAATTCACTAACCCTGCGAGCTGAAGTGATAGCCAAAAGGAATAACACTTTCCATGTGAGATACTTTAACTCACAGGAGTGCAGAGGTTCAAAAGGAGGTTTCATTAGACGACCAAGAACCAGATTAAGGTCCCAGGATGGGGCCGGAGGCCGTAAGGGTGGCTTCAGATGGAGCAAGCCTTTAAGAAAACGTGTTACTAGGGGTTGTACTGAAATAGGGACACCCTGTACACCTTTATGGAAGGCGGCTACCGCACTGACATGCATCCTAATGGAAGAGGTTTTAAGACCTGATTCAGAGAGATGCCATAAATAGTCCAAGAATTTGGAGATTGGACAGGAAAGGGGATCAAGGGACTGAGAAGTGCACCATGATGTGTACCTTTTCCATTTGTATGAGTAAGACTTTCTTGTGGAAGGCTTTCGTGAAACTATCAGGACTCGAGAAACGGAATCTGAAAGGTTGAAAGGCTGAAGGACTAACCTTTCAACATCCATGCCGTCAGGGACAAGGCTTGGAGGTTGGGATGGAGGAGGCATCCGTCGTTTTGAGTGAGCAGATGCGGATCCTTTCCCAGAGGAATGTGCCTGCGGATGGAGAGATCCTGGAGTATTGGAAACCATACTTGGCGTGGCCAGTAAGGTGCTATCAGGATCATGGTTCCTCCGTCCTGGCGTAGCTTCACGAGAGTCTTTGACACAAGAGGAAGTGGAGGGAATGCGTAGAGCAGACCGGTTGTCCACTTGAGGGAGAATGCATCCCTCGGCCGAGAGTGCTGGCTCCGAATGAGAGAGCAGTAATCGTCCACTTTGTGGTTCTGAGGGGACGCAAAGAGGTCTATGCGGGGAGAACCCCACTTGTGAAACAGAGAGGTCGCTATCAGAGGATCGAGTGACCACTCGTGCGGTCGGAAGACACGGCTCAGCCGGTCTGCCAATACATTGTCTACTCCCGGCAGGTAAGTGGCTCTGAGGTACATGGAGTGGGAGAGGGCTTCCGCCCAGATCTGCGCAGCTTCCTGACACAGAAGGAAGGAGCCTGTGCCTCCCTGCTTGTTTATGTACCACATGGCCACTTGGTTGTCCGTCTGGATTAAGATTATCTGATGAAAGAGATGATCTTTGAAAGTGCGGAGCGCATAGCGGATTGCTCGAAGTTCCAGGAAATTGATCTGGTGTTCGGCTTCCTCGTTGGACCATAACCCTTGGGTTTGAAAGTTGTCCACATGGGCTCCCCAACCGATGTGAGAAGCGTCGGTGGTTAGGATTACTTGCGGATCCGGTGGAAGAAAGGGTAAGCCCTGAAGGAGGTTGACCTGAGTCGTCCACCAGGTTAAGGATAGGCGCAGCGCTTGTGTGACTGTGACTATGGAGGACAGAGGCTGAAAAGCTTGAATCCATTGGTGTCGTAGAGTCCATTGTGTTACTCTCATGGCTAGTCGGGTCATGGGAGTGACTTGAACCGAGGATGCCATGTGTCCTAGGAGAATGAGGAACTGGCGAGCCGTGGCCGTGTCTTGAGACTGGAGCTGGTGAGCTAGGGACATGAGAGTTTGGACCCGTTGAAGCGGAAGGTAGGCCCTTGCCTGTAAGGTGTCCAAGTCTGCCCCAATGAAAGATAAGGTTTGAGATGGGACGAAGCAAGATTTCTCGTAATTGACAAGAAACCCTAAGGAAAGGAGTGTGTTGATTGTCAATTGTAGGGAGGACCGGGCAATCTGAGGGGTGGAGGCCCTGATTAGCCAATCGTCCAGATAGGGGTATACGTGGACACCTTCCTTCCTGAGGAATGCTGCTACAACTACGAGGCATTTGGTGAAGACTCGTGGAGCAGATGCCAGACCGAAAGGTAGTACTCGGTATTGATAATGGTCGCGGCCTACTAGAAACCGCAGATATTTGCGATGGGATTGTGTTATCGCAATATGGGTATAAGCTTCCTTGAGGTCGAGGGAGCATAGCCAATCCCCTTTTTGCAGCAGAGGGAGTAACGTGCCCAGGGTTACCATCTTGAACTTTTCTTTTTGAAGGTACTTGTTGAGGGCCCGAAGGTCCAAAATTGGACGTAGCCCTCCTGACTTTTTTGGAATTAGGAAGTACCTGGAGTAAAATCCCTTGCCTCGTTGAGAGGGAGGGACAGGTTCTATAGCATTTGATTGCAAAAGAAGGGATACTTCCTGTTGTAATTGAGTCAAGTGGCTGGATAGACTCCATGCTTGAAGAGGCGGGGAGTCTGTCGGAAGAGTTATGAAATTGAGGTGGTAACCCTGTGCGATAATTGCCAGCACCCACTGGTCTGAGGTAATCCGTATCCAATGCTGTAAAAAGTGGCACAGACGACCTCCTACAGGGATGTGGGGGAGTGGGATATGGCATGTGCTCCGTATCGGGAAGTCAAAGGCCTGCCGCAGGCCCAGGAGGTGGGGCTACAGCAGGTCTTTGTTTCCGAGGTTGGCGTAGCTGAGGTCTGGTGGAGGATCGAGCCGGACGAGGCCTAGTCGACGGAGGGTAATAACGACGTGGCCGAAAGAATGACTTTTTAGAGTCCTTCTTAGGTGGTGGTTTGGAGGATACCTCAGATGGAACAGACGAAAGTTGTTTCAACGTCTCGTGGTGATCCTTCAATTCCGCCACAATCTGTTGAATCTGTTCCCCGAACAGATTGTCCCCCAAGCAGGGTAAATCGGCTAGACGATCCTGGACCTCTGGGCGAAGGTTGGATGATTTTAACCAAGCCCAACGTCTGGCTGAGATGGCAGTAGCTGAGACTTTCGTGGAAGCATCGAAGATATCGTAGGCCGTTCTGATCTCGTGCTTCCCAGCTTCAAATCCTTTGTGAAGGAGGGCTTGAAGCTGTGGCTGGTATTGGTCCGGTAATGTGTCAGCGTAGTCCTGCATCTGTTTAAGGATAGCTCTGTTGTATTGAGTCATATAAAGTTGGTATGAAGCTATGCGAGATATCAACATAGCCCCATGATACACTTTCCTTCCCACACTATCAAGGAATTTGTTGTCCTTGATAGGGGGAGTGGAAGAGTGTGGTTTTAGGCGCTTGGCCTTCTTTTGCGCAGACTCAACTACAACAGAGCGATGATCCAGTTGAGACTTCTGAAATCCTGGTGCTGACTGAACGAGGTATGTTGAGTCAGCTTTTTTATTAACTGGTGACACAGATGAAGGTGATTCCCAGTTTTTCTTTAAAAGATCCAGAAATACCTGGTGAATGGGGATGGAAGCGATGATTTTTGGGGCATCCAGAAATTGGAGCAGCTCCATCATTTGGTGCCTGTCATCGGTCTCAGATTGCAGCTGAAAAGGCACAATTTCTGACATCTCCTTTACAAAATTTATAAAGGAGAGATCTTCAGGAGGAGATCGTTTTCTACTCTCTGTAGGAGATGGTGGGGATGGTAAATCTGTATCTGAAGATGTATCATCACCCCAGGTATCATAAGGATCATGTAGGGCTTGCAGTCCTGAAGGACCTGGTAGAGGATCCAAAGGCATCGATGGAATCGGCGCTGCAAGCGGAACTGTGAACGGCATCGAGGGCTTCGGGGGTACCGATGGAATCGGTGCCGATCTTGGAATCGATGGAGCCGAAGGATAAATCGGTGGAAAGGTATGTGAAGGCACCGATGGAACGACACCGGACGGGGGAATCCGGAACGGTGTTTCTCCTGTCGATGAATGTCCTTCCGGAGATGATGGTGTAGTCGGTGCTACTGGAATCACCGATGGAAGGGCGCGCATGAGTGCCTCCATACGATTTAGTATCGGTGCCAACGCTTCCACTAGAGGCTCGGTGGTCGGTTCCCTCCTCGGTGGCAGAGTCGGTGCTGAGGTCGGTGCCTGAGGCGGTGCCGGAATCGGTGCCGGAGGCGGTGCCGGTGGAGGCTGGAATCTTCGCATCGCATTCTCGATGGCCTCCTGGACCAGCCGGTCCAGTTCTGCCCGGAGACCAGGGGTAACCATACCCGGCTCGATGGGAGAGGGAGGCTGAGGCAGGGCCGGAAGTACCACCGTAACCGGTGGGATCACGGCCCCCGCACCCCGGGAGGGTGAGGGTTTCCTCGGTGCCTGCGAACGAGACGTGGACGGTGCCAGGTCTGACCGAGGCTTTTTCGTCGGTGGCTCGGCCTGTTCAGAGGTCGATGGTTGTGGATCCTCGACGGGCCGAGACTTGTGCCGTCGATGGCGATGCTTATCCTTCCGATCTCCTCGCCCATCCGGGGAGGGGACAGGAGTCGACGGCCGAGAAGTCATCGGTGGAGGACGGTCACCGGAGGGTTGACGATGGTGGTGCAACTTCGACGGTGCCGGTTCCGATGACGTCGATGCTATCGATGGCGTTGGGGTGGGTGCATGGAAGAGGAGCCCCATCTTCTCCATCCTGGCTTTACGACCCTTAGGTGTCATTAGGGCACATTTAGTGCAAGTCAGGACATCATGCTCACTTCCCAACCATAGAACACAGACCCGATGGGGATCTGTGATTGACATAGTCCGGGTGCAATCTGGACAACGACGGAACCCCGTCGCCATGGCCTAGGGCCAAATTTAGCCGCGGGATTGGTAAGTGCCAACAGGCCTCTAGGGCCAAAATCGACGGCAGTCGATGAAAATCGGCAAAAAACTTACCGGCTTTCGCGGAGGTGACAAAAATTTGTCGAAGGGAGACCCCTGAGGGGCAAATTTTCTTCGGAAAGAAAAAAACCGAATTCCTGTCAGGAACGTGGTAAGAGAGCTCCTTTCACCGCGTGGCAACTGCTGCGCGGAAAAAAGAAGACTGAAGGGAGACCCCTGCTGGCTGCAGGGTCAGTGCCTTGCTGGGCATGCCCAGTAGGGGCCAGTCAAAGTTCTGTTTAAACTTTGACAGAAGTTTTCCGTGGTGGGCTCCATCCTCGATGTCACCCATTTGTGAGGACAACCATCCTGCTTGTCCTGTGAGAAAAACTCAACTTGAAACCGCAATAAGCTAGACTCTGTATGAGTGCAACAATGGAAAAACATCAAACAATAAAATCAAGAAATATAAAACCATACTCGTAGAAAGAATATCTCTAAAATGCTGATGAAAAGAATATCCAATAATTAAGGACTTATATAAAATTCTTTACAAATTTCTCAATCACCAATAAAATATTTCAAAACAGCAAACAAAATAAATAATACCCAATAATGAAGACAATTAAGAATTTAAAAAAATCTCCCTGCTCTCCCTACTTGGTAATTCTTTACTTCCAGTCACCCTGAGATTGTTATGGATTAGTGGGGGGGAGGGGGGGGGAAGGGAGGAAGGAATGCATACAAACATTCCTCTCTTTCTTTCTCACATATATGCACTCTTCAGCACATACATGCTCCCTCAAATACACACACATACATATGCTCCTTCAAATGTTCTCTCACACATACACACATACAGGCAACAGACTTCTGCTTGACCCGCTCAGCATGTCTTTCTCACACACATGCTCTCTCTCATATACACACACACACATGCTCCTTCACATGCTCTCTCACACACACACACACACACAGGCAACAATAGACTTCTGCTTGACCCGCTCAGCATGTCTCTCAGACACATGCTCTCTCTCATATACACACACACACATGCTCCTTCACATGCTCTCTCACACACATACACACACCCACACACGTGTGCACACACTTACATACACATATATATGCTCTTTCATACACACACACATACTTTTACACACACATACTGTCACACATGCTCTCTGCTCATACACACACTCACACGCTGTCACACACTTACATACACACATGCTCTCACACTCACATATGCTATTTGTCACGCACGCATGTGCACATACACACAATCTTTCATGCACACATGCCAACCCAGCAGCCTCCTTTTCCCACATAGGCTTGGCCAATGCTGCTGCAGACTGGTTAAAAAAAAATAAAAATTTCTACCTGAAAGGCTGATGGGAGCACCCTTGGTTGCCTGGATAGGCAGCAGCAGAGAGGAACAGTATCAGTGTTGCGAGGAGGCTTCACTTTGTCTCCTTTGGGCCCTCCATGTGCAGGGGTGGGGGAGCACCAGAATGAGCGCTGCTGTGAAGAGAAGGCTGGGAGTGAAGGAGGAGGGCGCCTGCACTGCTTGTTGCAGCACAGGACTGGAGTAAGCAGGCTGCAAAAGTGGTGGAGAGCTTTTGGGAAAGGCTTCTGCCGAGTCTGCAGGCCCAGCGATGTCATCCCCGGGCCAGCTCACAGGAACTGCGGGGGAAGAGAAATGAGGGGCGTCCTTAGTAGCAGTGGGAGGCGCGGCTAAGACTTGGGGCACCGGTTCCATGTTCCCAGCATTGACGACACCCAAATGTATGTGGATATTTGGCCTGTTTGTCCTCGAAGAATAGAAGAAACTTGTTCCAACATTGATTGTTTAGAGTCTAATTTCACTCCAAGGACAGATAGTAACTCCTTTGGAATTATATCCATCCCTGCTACAAAGGGAGTCAGAGAAGCCTCTAATTCTTGCAGATTTAGCTAATTAGTGATGCATCAACCACACAGCAATGACATTCAGGGAGCAATCCTCCTTATCTAAATCTGGTTCAGAAGGGTCGAAAGTAAGCTCCCACCTGAATATCATCTGAGCACTGAAAACAGCTGAGGCTATGGGACTGAATAAGGGCTGTGAAAGGGACCATGAGTATGAAGGGTGAGAGCCAAAACAGAGCCCTGAATCGTAGGGAGAAAAGCATCCCAGCCCACTTCTATGTTCGGTTTAATAAAAAGCTTTAAACCATTTAAGGACTGTCCCTAAATCCAACATCATATAAACATTTCAAACTGGTGTCAAATGCTGAACTCACAGTTTTCAGCCTTATCTCATTTAACCGTCTCAGTAATATGAGCAACCTGGAAGCCAGATTGCCTCAGGTAGAAAGCATTTGTTTTGTCCCAAACAAAGAGAGGTGGGGCAAAGGACAGCATCAGGTCAGTCATCCTCATCGGCTGCCTTGGTGTGACCAGGGCAGGCGCACGTGGGGGTCACCTGAATCCCCTTGGTCTATTGTGAATGGGGGAGGAGACAGCCCTTTATGGAGCGGGAGATTCCCATGAACTGTTGGGAAAACCCACCTATTGGCTTTATGCAGTTTAGTAACTGCTGTGCTTACATTTGGAAAAAGGTCCCTCTGTATGGCATCTTTCTAGTATTGGAGCCATCATGGGGTCCAATTGTGTCTTCCTGTTGAATATATGTAAAAATTGAATTTTATTTGTATTCTTGCAAAAAAAAAAAGTTCATAAATAAAGAATTTAATAAAAAAAAATAAGCAAAAGTAGCTTGAGATTTATTTAATTTTTGGGTACTTGCCAGGTTCTTATGGCCTGGATTGGCCACTGTTGGAGACAGGATGCTGGGCGTGATGGACCCTTGGTCTGACCCAGCATGGCAGGTTCTTATGTTCCTTATTTCTAGGAGGGAAAGCACTCTGGTTGGCCACCAGACTATATACATTTAAGTAGTCTACTTTGGTCTACTCCAAGGAACAGGTTCTCAAGCAGGGCCTGGCCATCTGGTTCCTAACTTACCGAATGTGTGCCTGGCTTGGAAACTTAAAGGAGCCCAGCAAGGCACGGAAAGCAGGAGGAGAGCTTGGCTGCTCTCGTGTGCAGATGTTCATGGACGCGTACCTGTCTCTCAGGTTTGAAAGCCAATTACAGTCATGCTCCAGCTCAAATGGGAACCAGGACTTCCATTAACTTCAGTTCATCTGATTTTTGTTTTACTTCCAAAAGCCTCCGAAACTCCAAAGCTATATGCAAATTACTTTAAAAAATAGATTTTGTCGTCTTTTCAAAAGTTAAAAATAATAGTAATAGCACTCCTACATGTGGTCCCAGAAAAGTTTGGGACTTGCACAATTTGAAAATGAACAGGACCCCTGCACTGTGCCTCTCCATTTATCTTCACAGTATTTTGCATTTGTTTCATCACTCAGCGAATCTGACAGGATTCCCAGTAACAGTTTAATCTTCCAATTACAACAAAAGAAAAAGCAAAGCTTACATTTGCACACATTACAAAGATTGAAATTCACTCTTCGCGTGCCAGATTTCAAAACAAACCTAATCCGTGTTTATAGACATGATTAGCATACACAACACTCCTTGCATCTTTTGCAGGATTATTTATATATAAAGCTTACAATTTTGCAGAAAAATAATGTATCTCATTTCAAGTTACATTCATTTTCTTCTGAAACTTTGTTCCAACGTTTAGTCCAGGAGGTGTAAGTAAGGTTGGTCACTGGTTCCACTGGTCGCGGGTTGTGTAGGTGCTACCTAATTCCCATATGTAATAAGGGGATTAGTGACTCCACAACCCGCATCCAATGTGCAGCGAAACTAACAGCACTCATCGCATGCAAATTCATGTGGATGAGGCTATTAGGGAATCACCCAAAATGCAAAAAAAAAGTACAACCAATATGGACATTTTTGCGCTCAGAAATTAACGCCTCCTAGAGCAGGCGTTAATTTCTGAGCACTCCCAAAAGTTGTACAGAAAAGCAGAAAATACTGCTTTTCTGTATATCCTCCTACTTAATATCGTTGCGATATTAAGTAGGAGGCCGGCAGTTTTTTAAAAACTTTAAAAAAAAATCTTTCGTTCCTCCTACTTAATATCGCAACGATATTAACTAGGAGGATGTACAGAAGAGCAGTATCTTCTGCGTTTCTGTACAACTTTTGGAAGTTGACTGCCGGCATTTTTTTAAAACTTTTTTTTTTTTTAATCTTTCCTTCCTTCTACTTAATATTGATATTGAGGTTCGGGAAAAGGACGCTCAGTTAACCAGCATCTGTTTTCCGAACCCGTGGCTGTGAGCCGATTAGGAAAATGGACGCCAATAAATTCAGCATCAGTTCTCTTAACCGGCAGACAGCCGCGGACAGCCGACCTCTCCTGGGCGCACGCTGTCAAGGAAGTGCTAGAGGCGCGCAATTGACCCTAGCGCCTCCTTGACAGCACGACCCCTAATTAGAATATTGCATGGTGCCCCCAGGAGAGGTGCCTGGAGTGCTTTAGGAAAGCAGGCACTGAGTATTTAATTGCATCAGCCCCATTGTGGTTTTTGAGACTTCAGCCTTTCCTCTCTCCAGCAGCATCAAGCCATCGTAGTCCCTGACTTTCTGATACTTTGCCCTGAAAATCTTTCATTCTTAAATATCAATATGAAAATGACTGGATTGCTCAAGAGAGGGAACTCGCATTGGGCAGGCCACTGGGATACTACAAGGATGTAGAGCCTTTTACGTATACCTGAATCTAACCTAGGTTAGCTGTGGACTGAGAGTTACTTCCACCTGACACGTAGTCACTGGTATCCATCTAGCTCCCAGAACACACAGGCTGGAAGCAGCACTGTCACTTGCACTGCAGTCTCCGCAGAGAGGTCAGAGCCTGATTTGGGGAACTGAATCTCCCTTTGTGCTAGAGCATACCGTGCTTCTGCCCAAGCTGCACCTGCTCTGTGGATAGATGGCGATGTTAATGCAGGTCACCTGCCACCTACTGCCTATGATTAATTCGCCTATTAACTAAAAGAAGCTGGCAGTGCAACAGAAAATTGACCGGACGCTGTGTTTTGGACACAGGCGAGTCCTGATTTCACCTTGAAGGCAGTTACTTGTTCCTGCTTAGGGGCTCACTTTGTGCCAGTAGTACACTATGTGGCCTATGGTGAGGCACAAGATGATGTTATTGCTGCTTTGCGGCAGGAACACAAACAAAAGCGTGTTCCCGCTGAATCATTTTCAAGGAAGACTGTCCCAAAACCTGATTGCCTCTAAAACTTACCACCCAGCCAGATGGGCACAGTTGACTGAAAATACAGTGCAGTCAGAAAGTATTCAGACCCCTTCATGTTTTCCACATTTTGTTACGTTACAGCCTTATTCTAAAATGGATAATATGCATTTTTCCCTCCTTAGTCTACACACAATACCCCATAATAACCAAGCGAATTCAGGTTTGTAGAAATTTGTGCAAATTAATTTAAAAAACCACCTGAAATATCCCATTTACATATATATTCAGACCCTTTACTCAGTACTTTGTTGAGGCTCCTTTTGCAGCGATTACAACCTCAAGTCTTCTTGTGTGTGACGCTACAATAGCCGGATAAGCAGTTTAGCTGGCTAAGTAATGGCAAACTGTAGCCAGGTAAGTACTGACTTATCTGGCTAAGTGGCAGCAGCAGAACCACATGGATAAGTTGCAGCTGCCACGTTGCCGGATATGTACTCTCTCCTGTCAGCTATAATGTGCCCCCCTTCTCCGAGTTAAAATATGGGTCCTGATGCATTAGCAATGAATTCTTTTACTGCATCGGGGAGTTAAAAAGAATTGTTATCTCTGCATTAAAACCGTGCGTCGAAATCCAGCACGCAGGCTCTTAACGTGCAGGTTACTGCATTGGCCTGTGAGTAAACTGGCACCGGGGATGAGGAAGGGGCCAGAAACTTTTCATTTCCTTTATCCTACAGCTCTGGGGCTTTTTTTTTTTTTTTGCTTTTTTTCAGCAAGTCCTTTCTGGAAATAGAAGCTTGCAAATCGCAGAAGTGATACAATTCCCATGGGGAACAGAGTCTGTCTGCAAATAATAATTTAACCCTGACAAGTGGAAATCAAATATTGAGCTGACACATTACCCGCTATGCTAATGTCACTGTGGAAATGATCTCAGGTCCTCCAGTTTACATTTTGCAAAGTTTCATACTGCCTGTGTGTGCTGGCTGCCAACGCTGGGCCCACAGTCAGGCTTCCTCGTTAATCACAACCTCTTTCCATCTCTCAGAAACTTGCCAGGTAGTTAAACAAAATGTTCGCTTTGAAAAACTGCAGAGACATTAAGACTGCATGGGCCTTTTTACTGTCAGCCCAATACTGCTAAACCTCTGGCAGCTGATTGTAAAGTCTTAATCAAGGGGAGAAAACATAAAAAAGCCATCATGCGCTTTCAGTCTGCATGCAGTGGGTAAAACTAAACACTTGCCAATCAGCCACAAATAAACCATTAAACATGTCCATCTTCTGGTTACAGGGCCGAAGGAGAAGGAAAAAAAGCAATATACAGTCTGGTTTAAAACTTAAGCTCTTTACACGCACTGTTTATTATTTTTAAAAGATTACGTTAATGAAAAATATACAATTTAGAATTGAATTTTCAGCCCATTAGACCAGGAAAGGAGGAGGAGGTAGAGAGGGGATTGAAAATGATGGGAACGGACGTCTCTTTCGTGGTAAAGCTTGGTGGGCTGTCATAGACTCACCATTAAAGGGCACATTTATTTATTTATTTATTTATTTATTTAACATTTTTCTATACCGGCATTCGTAGGACACATCACGTCGGTTTACAAGTAACTGAGAAAGGGAATTACAAAAAACGGGGAAGGGGGCTAACTGGATAATATATAAAAGTACAGATGAAGAGAGTCAAAGAGCAGAGTTACAACTTTTGCATTCATGCTAGGGTTAGATATGCAAGTGAACTATAAACAATGCTAAGGAGGCATGTGCACTTAAGAACTTAGCATATAGAACTTATTTACAGTATGAAAGGAGGCAAGTGCACGTATATACAGATAAATGCTGGTGCGGGGGGGAGGAAAAAGAAGGAGGGAGCGGGAAGGGAGAGGGGAAAGGGAAAAAGGAGCAGGGGGGTGTGGAGGGAAACAGGGGTACAACTGAGCAAGGGTATTTTTAGGGAGAGCTTGCTAAGGGGTGAAGAGGGCGGGGTAGGGAGGAAGGGGTACAGGGAAGGTATAGGGGAGGTCAGGGAGAAGGTAGGTAGGTTGAATGGGAGCTGAGGGGGTTCAATGAGGGAAAGGACTAGGTTTGAGAGGAATTGGGGTATGCCTGTTGAAAGAGCCATGTCTTGATTCCTTTTTTGAAATGGCTCAGGGACGGTTCTAGGCGGAGTTTGGCGGGGAGGGAATTCCAGAGGGTGGGGCCCGCAATGGTGAAGGCTCTATCCCTGGTGGTGGTGAGGTGTCCAACTTTAAGTGAAGGGGTTTGGAGAGTGCCAGCAAGGGAGTTTCTAGTGGGGCGATTAGCTTGGCGGAATTGTGGCATATCTTCAAGCCAGGGTGAGTTGTTATTGTATAGTGTGTTATGGAGGATGGTAAGTGTTTTGTATTGGGAACGGAAGGTGATGGGGAGCCAGTGGAGGTCTTGGAGAATAGGAGTGATATGGTCAGTTTTTCTGGTGTTTGTTAGGATTCTTGCCATGGAATTTTGAAGGATTTGAAGGGGTTTAATGGTGGAGGCTGGGAGGCCTAAGAGAAGGGAGTTACAATAGTCGAGTTTGGATAGTATAGTGGTTTGCATAACAGTGCGGAAGTCGTGGGCGTGGAGAAGGGGCTTCAGTTTTTTGAGGACTTGAACTTTATAGAAGCCCCCTTTTAGGAGTGATTTAATGTGAGGTTTGAAGCTTAGTTGATTGTCTAGGGAGACACCTAAATCTCTGACACTGGGTGGCAGTGTGTAATTTTGTGAGGCATTTTGGATCATTTGGTGGATCGAGTCGATTGGTTGATTTGCTAGGATGAGGATTTCAGTTTTAGAGGCGTTGAGTGCTAGATGTAGATTGGAGAGGAGAGAATTGATGGATGTCAGACATTTTTCCCAGTACTGAAGGGTTTCATTGATGGATTTCTGAATGGGAATAAGTATTTGTACGTCGTCTGCATATAAGAAGAATTTTAGTCCTAATTTGGAAAGGAGGTGGCAGAGTGGAAGTAAGTATATATTGAAGAGGGTGGACGATAAAGAGGAGCCTTGGGGAACGCCTTGTGCGAGGGGATTGTGAGTGGATTCAAAGTTATCAAGCTTGACTGTGTACTTTCGGTGATCAAGGTATGAGGAGAACCAGGATAGGGCTGTGTTAGAGATGCCTATCTCCGCTAAGCGTGAGATAAGGATTTGATGGTTCACAGTATCAAAGGCGGCAGAGATGTCAAGAAGGGCAAGTATGTAAGATTGGCCGTGATCCATGCCTTTGAGGATGGTATCCGTTATTGCAAGTAGGAGTTTTTCGGTGCTTCGGTCTTTACGAAAGCCATATTGAGCGGGATGTAACATATTGTTTTCTTCTAGGAAATCTGTGAGTTGCGTGTTGACCACTTTCTCCATGATTTTGGATATGAAAGGCAGATTGGAGATGGGCCTGTAGTTTGCAGGGTCATTTTGGTCGAGGGTGGGTTTTTTTAATAGTGGCTTCACGATGGCGAGTTTGAGTGGGTCGGGGACTGTCCCGGAGGTGATGGAGCAGTTTATGATTTCTGCTATTGGTTTTGCAATGGCGGAGGGAATGGTAAGGAGAATTTTTGATGGGATGGCGTCTGCGATATGTGTGGCTGGTCGCATCTTTTTTAGAATGGATTCAACTTCCTTCGAGGAGGTGGTGTCAAGGGAGTCGAGATTAGTTTTGTTGTCGATAGGTAGTGGGTCTGTAGGGGCGGGATTGGATGGGAGTTGAGTTAGAATTTTGGAAATTTTACTTTTAAAGTAGTCTGCTAGTTTCTCACATTTCTCTATGCTGTTTACTTCTTGGGAGGAGGGGAAGGGGGACCTCGTGAGTTCTGCAGCGAAGGAGAATAATGCATTTGGATTGAATTTATAGCTATGGATTTTTGCTGCGTAAGACTGTCTGGATCTCACGATATATTCTCAGAACGTAGAAAGTTCCAGAAGTGAGTAACAGTTAGGGTCCATCCCCTACAGGATGAGTCAACAGTCCAAATGTCTAGGGTCACTGGGAGAAGTCATCGACAGGAAGAGAACGGGGCATTGCCTTTCCTTTTCATTGGGAAAGGTGTTGAATGAATCTCAGTTGTCCCCAGGTCTCAGGGGCTCTGAGAGGCTGAACACATCAATCAGGTATTGCCATTCTTTCCAAGTGGGAGAGGAGGATTCTCAATTTCCTGAATAGTTTGAAGAGAGAAATTGCTCCACCGGGAACACAAGGATCACCCAGTTTTCCTATTAATTGACTTAAGAAACACCAGAAGTTATGTACTCTTTGATACAAAAAAAAAAATAAACTTAGTAAGTCTATTCCAGGCATACAGCTCAACAAGGTCGAACGTGCAGAGTTGGGAGTTGGCAGTGGAAGGGAAGGGCATAGATCAGAGCAATCTGCCTGATGAATGGGGTTTCATAAACAAAGGAGTAGGGAACGAGAAGACAGGCAATGAGGAGCAGCAGAGTGAATTCATGCGAAGGCAGATAAAGAGCAGTGTAGCGACTTCAGAAGTGGAGATACATGATCATAATGCTGCTGAGTGTTAACCCTGTTTATAAATATGTGGAAGTGACCTTGGATTAGTCCTGTTATAGTTACTATGAAATCATTCTCTCTTGAAGTATTGGGCTTTTCACTAGGGACTTTGGACGTTCCCTTTTCCCGGCCATGCTGGAATCTCTGTGCATTGTCTCTCTTATCCAGTGTTGAATCTAGAAAGTGAACTGTGGTTTAAGCACTTCAGGCTAGGAACCTGCCATAGCAGTGACTATATAAACTGCAACGTGGCTGGATCATATGTAGGGAAGTATACACCAAATATATGCAAGCTAAAATGAAAGTCATCAAATACTTTTGGAAAAACGTGAGGCCACAGAAAAGTAAACAGCACATACACTAATACAAACCAGACATTCTTAGAGTGCGCTAGAAACTGCTTTTAAATATACAAAGGTTGATATTGAAAGGTAGAGCAGATAAAGACTAAATAGCTCAGTCTGTCCAGTTATTTTGGCTGTCCTACTAAGGATATATCCTAACTGCCAGCTGGAGAAGCTTGACCATTTCTAGGATAGCCCTTTTTATCCAAATTTGTTTTTTTCCCTCTTCTATCCTAGGGAGATGAACATACACATTTCCATATTTAATCCAACACCCCAGTGCTCTCCGTCACAGTCTAAACCAGCGGGAAGAAAACTTTCTGGGTGCCCACCTTCCATCCCCACCCCACACACAGTCTCTCTCTCTCACTCTTCCTCTCCTAAATCCCTTTAGTCTCCATCTCTCCCTCTCCCCAAACTTTCTTCCAACAGTCTCTCTCTCTTCCCCTTCTCTAGCCCACATCCCTTTACTGCTAATCGCTGGGCCCACAGCTTATCCCACTGCTCATCTCCCAGACCGAATGGGCCACTGTTGCTACTGGCCCACAGATCATCACTGATTATTAAGGCAATCGCTACAAAACAAGAAACAGTGTAACCATCTCACAACACAATGCACAAAATTGTTTCAAAACTTCAAAAACTCCTCATGTTACCATTCATTAACCCTCTTGATTAATGTCACATATCTCTTCAGGTCTTGCCCCATGTCATTGTATCTCATTTATTAAGTCTTATGTATCTCGTTTATTAACTGTTCATCCTTTGGCTCAATCAAGCCCCAACTGTTTAATGTTATTTCATTTTATTTAATTTTATTCAAAGTTTATTCGGTGTTTCATGTTCTATGTAACGCTCTCATGCGAGGTTATTGTTTCACTGTAAACCGGTTTGATTTGTATCCCATGCAAGAAGATCGGTATATAAAAGTTTTTAAATAAATAAAATAAATTATCTCCCAGACCAAATGGGCCACTGTTGCTACTGGCCCACAGATCATCACTGATTATCTCCCACACCCAACGGGCCACTGTTGCTACTGGCCCACAGATCATCACTGATTATCTCCCACACCCAACGGGCCACTGTTGCTACTGGCCCACAGATCATCACTGATTATCTCCCACACCCAACGGGCCACTGTTGCTACTGGCCCACAGATCATCACTGATTATCTCCCACACCCAACGGGCCACTGTTGCTACTGGCCCAGGGCTCTTCTCACTGCTTATTTCACATCTTGCTACTCAGTTTGCGCCCTTCTGCAGGGTTCATTCACATCCCCCTTCTCCGAATATCGTAGTTAGCCACTTAACATATATGGCTAAAGCCGTTCCTTCTCGGAATACCTCTTGCCCGCCCATGGAACACCTCCTTCTTATCTAAATATAGCCAGGTAAACCGTTTAAATGCGTTATCTGTCTAAATGGCTTTTGAATATGGACCTCGATATTAACAAAATCTAAGGGGTTAAAAATGAGAATTTAGGACGTGATTGAAAAGGCCAGTATTCCTTTGCAAGTTTCAATGAAAGAAAAAACAGTCCTAGATGTCCTACTAAATCTGTACCTTAGATTACAAATTAAAAAAAAAAAAAAAAAAAAAGCTTTCTACCTTTCACAGAAAAAGAAAATCAATTCTTCATGGTTCAAACCAGAAAGGTCATAATTGCAAAACTGCAGCAGATGTTCAATACTAGCACATTAAAGGGCTGGGAAAGGGATCATCAGATGGAGGTCAAGTGTCACCTTGAGAGCCTGAACTGATATCAGTTGAACTACCAGTTAAGAAAATAAAAATAGACTGGAGGTATAACTAAGGAACTTCAACTACCATGTAATCCAAGATAAAATCTTACATAATTTCATTATGGGCACAGAAATCAAGAGTTTATCCCCCTCTCCCCAGATATATGTATCCAACCACACTTCCTTAGGAAGCCATTTGTTGATGGTTGGAGGGTTCTACCTTCTTCCTGATATAAAAATCACTTTAAACTTGGTACCTAACTTCTCTAAAAAAGTTCATACCAAAGCAACAAACACTATTATTACAACCCTAGAAGATGCCAAAATATAAGGACCATGTGGTCCACTGTGTCTGCCCATTTCTGTCTGCTGATCTGTGGTCTCCTTCTCTCCTCTTGCCATTTCTCTCTGTGCCACACATGCTTTTACCCTCTAGCCTTCCCACAATGTCACTTATAAAAACACTGAGAACTGAACCTAGCACTGATCCTTAGGTAGACCCTTGCTCTGGTCAACCTCGAACACAGCATCTGGCCTGAATGAGAGGCTGGAACTCTCTGCTCAAGCTATTGGGTAGTTCTGATAAATCAAGACTGAGCAAATAAGAAGGGGTTTACATAGGGTATGAGGTAAGAGCTGCAATCCTGGCCCTAAGGAACCAGATTGGTCCTCGGGGTTACTAGAAACGACATTTTGTTCCTGGAAATTTAAGGGTTGCTGAGCTATGTGGTTGAACTCAGTGAGAGAGTTGTAAATGCTTGATAGTGAAGTAAATGTAACATAGTAAATGTGGGCAGAAAAAGACCATTTAGCCTACCCAGTCATCCTGCCCACATGGATAAGGATACATCCCAGCTGCCAGACACAGACAGCACAATATTCAAATATATCCAGCTAAATGCTGACTTTTTGAGTACTGGGACACTTACCTGGCTACAATTTAGATGGATAATGTAGGGCCATTTTGGGGCCATTCCAGGGTAGAGCTGAAATAGCTGAATAACTTATTTGGCTAATTCTGATATTTGGGATTAGCCAAATAAGCTAGTTGGCTATGTCTAGATATGAGCGTCAGGAAGTTTAAATTATCCGGGATCATGTTCTTAGATAATTTCAACTTAACAGGAACCTTGCCTCCCAACCTTCCGAAAAAGACTTAAGACTTGGCTGTTTAAACAAGCTTTTCCGGACTCCTTCTAAATTCCATCTCATCAACATCTATAATGCAGCCACACCAGTTCTTTGTAAATAACTCTATATGATGTTAAATTACTACTGTTTTTTCTCTTCTCCCAGTTCGATCATCCTTGTTCATTGTAACTTCAATTTTCCTCTGCACAGGTTCCAGTTTTATTTTATTTTATTTTGCACCCCCTTGTTCAACTGTAAATCAGCATGATGTGATTGTATCATGAATGCCGGTATATAAAAACCTTAAATAAATAAAATAAATAAATATTCAAAGCGTATCGCTGGTTAAGCAGGGTTTAAAAGAAAAAAAGCTCGTGCGAAGGCCTCGTTGTCAAATATAGTAATTGTCCTCAACACCAAACATCCCCAAGCCCTCCAAAAACCTGAATGAAGATGCAGGTCTCTAGGCCAAATAAATCTTTCAACCACCTTCCCCCTCCTCATATTCAAAAAAGGTATCTTATTAGTGTTGCCACTTTTTGCACATTTTATTCTCCTCTCCCACCTCTACGAAAAGCTTTACTGCCATTCCCCTGCCTCCTCTCCCCCCCCCCTTGCAAGCCTTCCATAACTTTGAAAGCGGGCTGGGAACAGCCGTGCAGCGAACATTTCATTGCTCCTTTATTATGAAGGGCTTTAGGTGGTGATATATACTCTCTTTTTGTTCTACCTTGGATCTTCTTTTTTTCATAAGTTTGTTTTCCACAAAGTTATTTTTGCCTTTTTAATGCTTGATGTAAATACTGCAAACTGGGTTTGTAAATAGCTGCTGGAACTGGAACCCCTGGAAGTCCACAGTCAGAAAGCTGCAAAATTATATGAGGAAAGTTGTCCAGGATGATGTTTGGCAAATATTCCGAAAAAAAATCTCCTGCTGAATATACTCAGCTAAATGTGTCTGAGTAAGTTTCCCCAGACAACTTTAAACCTAATGGGCTATAAGCAGGGCCAGAAACAAAAGAAGCCTAAAAATATTAACCTGGTTTAGAACTGTTCTTCTAAGCCCATAATGACTAGCACCTTCACCAGTTTTTATGCAGCTCAGTATCCAAAGCTTTACTAAAACTCAGAAAGACAATATACAGCTCACCTGATCGCCTCAAAGAATTCAATCAAACCTAATTGGCAATATCTTAACCCTTGGGAAACCACATTGCCTCATAGCCCACTGGTTTCAAAGTATTGCACTATTTTATCTTTCACAAGTGCTTTCATTGCTTTTCCCATCACTGATATCTGCAGTCTTCTGCTTCCTCCCCCTCCCTGTTTTCATTCTTCTGGGCGGATATTCTTGAACGAGTAGATTTGAATCGGTTATTTACACTTTTGGATAATAGCAGGACTAGGGGGCACTCCATGAAGTTAGCAAGTAGCACATTTAAAACTAATCAGAGAAAATTCTTTTTCACTCAACGCACAATTAAGCTCTGGAATTTGTTGCCAGAGGATGTGGTTAGTGCAGTTAGTGTAGCTGGGTTTAAAATAGGTTTGGATAAGTTCTTGGAGAACAAGTCCATTAACTGCTATTAATGAAGTTCACTTAGGGAATGGCCTCTGCTATTACTGGCATCAGTAGCATGGGACCTTCTTGGTATTTGGGAACTTGCCAGGTTCTTGTGGCCTGGTTTGGCCTCTGTTGGAAACAGGATGCTGGGCTTGATGGATCCTTGGTCTGACCCAGTATGGCAATTTCTTATGTTCTTATCATATCTGCTCTTCTCCAGTCTTTTGGAATCTCTTTTGTTTCAAGCACTGAGCCAAACAGAATAGTGAGGGGTACAGGCAGTAACTCCTTTAGTTCCTTCAGTAACTGGAAACTGTTACAAAGAGCAAAGTCACAAAACATATAGATAGACATGGTTTAATGGGACACAGCCAGCATGGATTTACCCAAGGGAAGTCTTGCCGCACAAATCTCCTACATTTTTTTGAAGTGGTGAATAAACATGTGGACAAGGGTGAACCGGTAGATATGGTGCATTTGGATTTTCAGAAGGCGTTCGACAAAGTCACACATGAGAGGCTTCTAAGGAAACTAAAAAGTCATAGGATAGGAGGTGGTGTCCTTTTGTGGATTGTAAACTGGTTAAAAGACAGGAAACAGAGAGTAGGATTAAATGTTCTCAGTGGAAAAGGGTAAACAGTGGAGTGACTCAGGGATCGATACTTGGACTGGTGCTTTTCAATATATTTATAAATGATCTGGAAAGGATTAAGACGAGTAAGGTAATCAGATTTGCAGGTGATACAAAATTATTCAGAGTAGTTACATCACAAGCAGATTATGATAAATTACAGGAGGACCTTGCAAGACTGGAAAATTGGGCATCCAAATGGCAGATGAAATTTAACATGGATAAGTGCAAGGTGACGCATACACGGAAAAATAACCCATGCTGTAGTTACACGATGTTAGGTTCCATATTAGGAGCTACCACCCAGGAAAAAGATCTAGGCGTCATAGTGGATAACACATTGAAATCATCGGCTCAGTGTGCTGCGGCAGTCAAAAACGCACACAGAATGCTAGGAATTATTAAGAAGGGAATGGCAAATAAAATGATGGATGTCATAATGCCTCTGTATTGCTCCATGGTGAGACTGCTTCTTGAATACTGTTTACAATTCTGGTTGCTGCATCTCAAAAAAGATATAATTGCACTGGAGAAAGTGCAGAGAAGGGCGACCAAATTGATAAGGGCATGGAATGGCTGCTTTAAGAGATAAGGCTAGGGAAGTTAGGGCTGTTTAGTTTGGAGAAGAGACGACTGAGGGAGGATATCATAGAGGTCTACAAAATCATGAAAGAACTTGAACAGTTAAGGTAAATCTCTCAGATAATAGAAGGACCAGGGGGCACTCCATGAAGTTAGCAAAACAAATAAAAAAAAATTCTTTTTCACTCAGCGCATAATTAAGTTCTGAAATTCATTGCCAGAGGTTGTAGTTACAACAGTTAGTGTAACTGGGTTTAAAAAAGGTTTGGATAAGTTCCTAGAGGAAAAAGCCATAAACTGCTATTAATTTATAAGCAATAGTAGCTTGAGATTTATTTAACGTTTGGATCCTTACCAGGTACTTGTGACTTGGATTGGTCACTGTTGGAAACAGGATACTGGGCTTGATGGACCCTTGGTCTGAACCAGTATGGCATATCTTATGTTCTTATTCTTGAATGTACTCCATCTGGTTCCATTGCCTTGTCTTCTTTTAATAGCAGGAGTATCTTGAATACTAGCATTTACAATACTGAAGAGGTAATGTAGTCACCAACAGTCCACTATGACCCTACCTTTTACATTTGGTCTATTGCCCTCTCATTTTAGAGTGAATACTAAACAAAATGTATTATTGTTATTATTTAAAATATTGCATTATTTATAATGTATTTACCAGGAAATCCATATTAAGTCAGACACCTTATTTTCAATTGGATAATAGAAACCTGGGAGATAAAGTTACTTGCCTAAGATCTCACAGAGTGACAGTTGAAGATGAGAGACTTGACCACATATCCCTGGACTGTTCTGAACCAAGGTGCTTCATACCAGTGCTTATATATAGCAAATTTAAATGAATACACATAGCAACACATTATATTTGCATGTAATGATTATCAATACAGCTCCACAGAAGGCGGGGAACACCTTGGTGCACCCGGCTCAGAGGAGGTTAGGGGGTCCTCAGCACGGGGCTTCTTCTTCGGTGGCTCGAGAGACTTGGAAGTTGAAGGCACCGGTGCATCTGGCGTCAATGGAATGGACTTGTGATGCCTATGCTTCTCTCGGTGCTCAGCCTTACCTGTGTCTGGCACTGAGAACGGTGAAGTAGTAGACTTCAACGTTGACCGAGATTCATCGGTATCCGACCAATGGTGTGACTTCGTCGGTGACGGTGTCGATGATGCAGAGGCTTGGGACGGTGGACGTTGCTTTGTGTGGAACAACAAAGCCATTTTTTCCAGACGAGTCCAGCAGCCCTTCAGGGTCATTTGGGCGCAGTTGGTACACGAGTCCACGTCATGTGTCATGTCATGTGTCAAAGTACACAGACCTGGTGGGGATCTGTGATAGACATTGTCCTAGGACAATCAGGGCATCGCTGCCGTCGAAAATTTAGGCCGTTCGCGGTTGGTGCTTGTGAGGCTTATACTGGTCCCTGACGGGAACCAATCGAAAAATGAGTAAAACTTACCGTACCGACGCGGCTATCGACAGTGGAGAAGGGAGACCCCAAGGGGCTATAAATCTTTGCAATTTGCAAAGAAATTCCTGAGGAAAAAAACTCCTGTCAGGAACTTGTGAGAGACCTCCTAAGTCCGCGTGGCAAAAGCTGCGCGGAAAAAAAGAGACTGATTTGTAGCACATACAGCATAGTCTGGGAGTTACAGTCTCTGTTAATGTGAATGATTTGACCCTTTTAAATGTAGAAGGAGAAACAGCTTTATAAGAAAACAGTGTGAGCAAAGTTTAACCCCCAGTAAAAAGAAGAGAGACTAAAACCACCCGGAGTTCCCAGGGGAGGCTTTGGCTGGATACTGTATCACTAATCATATGTGAGAGGTCTTGTATTGTGGACAAGAAACACCAATATTGATCCTGTGGCCTGTGAAATACGTCTAATGTCAAGCAACCTACAGCTTGGAAGAGGAAGGTTAAAAAATGCAGACAGTCTCAGATTTCTTTCAGTCATCGATAGTTTATAAATTGCCGTAACATTGCGCATAGGAAAAGAAACATCCTTTTTTACCTATAGCTGTTGTTATGCACCACTGTACAAAATATACAAAGATAAGCTTGGGGGGAGGAGGGGGAATTTTGTACAAGCTCACATAAATTAGATGGCAAATAGAGCATAATTTATTCCAAATTTGAGAGGGAAAGTATACAAATGTGCACATGCATGCTTTTCCTTTTGAAAATTATCCCATAAGAATATAAGAACATGTCATGCTGGGTCAGACCAAGGGTCCATCAAGCCCAGCATCCTGTTTCCAACAGTGGTCAATCCAGGCCATAAGAATCTGGCAATTACCCTAACACTAAGACGATCCCATGCTACTGATGCAATTAATAGCAGTGGCTATTCATTAAGTAAACTTGATTAATAGCAGTTAATGGACTTCTCCTCCAAGAACTTATCCAAACCTTTTTTGAACCCAGCTACACTAACTGCACAAACCACATCCTCTGGCAACAAATTCCAGAGCTTTATTGTGCGTTGAGTGAAAAAGAATTTTCTCCGATTAGTATTAAATGTGCTACTTGCTAACTTCATGGAATGCCCCCTAGTCCTTCTATTATTTGAAAGTGTAAATAACCAATTCACATCTACTCATTCAAGATCCCTCATGATCTTAAAGACTTCTATCATATCCCCCCTCAGCCGTTTCTTCTCCAAGCTGAACAGCCTTAACATCTTCAGACTTTCCCTTTTATCATTTTGGTTGCCCTTCTCTGTACCTTCTCCATTGCAACTATATCTTTTTTGAGATGCAGCGACCAGAATTATACACAGAATTCAAAGTGCGGTCTCACCATGGAGTGATATAGAGGCATTATGACATTGTCCGTTTTGTTAACCATTCCCTTCCTAATAATTCCTAACATTCTGTTTGCTTTTTTGACTGTTGCAGCACACTTAGCCGACGATTTTAATGTATTGTCCACTATGATGCCTAGATCTTTTTCCTGGGTGGTAGTTCCTAATATGGAACCTAACATCATGTAACTACAGCAAGGGTTATTTTTCCCTATATGCAACACCTTGCATTTGTCCACATTAAATTTCATCTGCCATTTGGATGCCCAATCTTCCAGTCTTGCAAGGTCCTCCTGTAATGTATCACAATTCTCTTGTGATTTAACTACTCTAAATAATTTTGTATCATCCGCAAATTTGATAACCTCACTCATCATATTCCTTTCCAGATCATTTATATATATATATAGAGAGAGGTATATAGAGATATATAGATATATTGAAAAGCACCGGTCCAAGTAGAGATCCTTGAGGCACTCCACTGTTTAACTTTTTCCACTGAGAAAATTGACCGTTTAATCCTACTCTCTGTTTCCTGTCTTTTAGCCAGTTTGTAATCCACGAAAGGACATCGCCTCCTATCCCATGACGTCTTAGTTTTCTTAGAAGCCTCTCGTGAGGGACTTTGTCAAACGTCTTCTGAAAATCCAAATACACTACATCTACCAGTTCACTTTTATCCACATGTTTATTAATCCCTTCAAAAAAATGAAGCAGATTTGTTAGGCAAGACTTCCCTTGGGTAAATCCATGTTGACTGTGTTCCATTAAACCATGTCTTTCTATATGCACTACGATTTTGATCTTTAGAATAGTTTCCACTATTTTTCCCGGCACTGAAGTCCCACCAAAACTACCTGGTTATAATTATACCTACTAAATTGTGCACAGAAACTTTTCAGGAATTTGTGTGCATATGTTTGAAACTGCACAAGTGTGCACGTAAGTGCAGATCTCTCCCCAACTCTGCCCCCAGGAATGCCTCTGCTTAATCTGGGTAAACTTACGAGCAAATATGACATACATGCATACGGGCAGACAATTTTATAACAGATGATTTCTGCTGATAAAGCACTGCTTTATCCATAGAAATGCCTTTGAAAAATGATTGCAATAAGCCAGAAAAGACTAATGCATGAGACCTGCATGCACAAAGGAACTTACATTATGGGGCCTACACAGTACACTAAAGGTTAGTGTGCTCTGTACTAAATGACTTAGTGAACATGTTGAATTGCAGTTAGAAGACAGTAGTGGGTACACACTATAATTAGCTTGTGCCCACATATAAATGAAGTAAAGTCATATGTAATGAGACAGACAGACCGATACAGTACAGTGCGCTCTGGCAGAGCGCACTGTTAACCCACGTTTGGACACGCGTTTTCGACGCACTAGCTTTACCCCTTATTCAGTAAGGGGTAGTAGCGCGTCAAAAACGTGCGTCCAACCCCCCTGAAACTAATAGCGCCTGCAACATGCAAATGCATGTTGATGGCCCTATTAGGTATGTGCACGGGATACAGAAAGTAAAATGTGCAGCCAAGCCGCACAATTTACTTTCAGAAATTAACGCCTACCCAAAGGTAGGCGTTAATTTCTGCCGGCACCGGGATAGTGTACAGAAAAGCAGTAAAAACTGAAAAGTGTGGTATATTTTGGTTTTTACCTTGGATGAACCACACTGAAAGCCTGTAATTATTATTACTATCCTTAACATAAGGCTTGGGGGTAACCTGCACGGAGCAGAATTTACTACCCTTATCAGACACATGAGGATAGCCTGCACGGAGCAGCGGTTACTACCCTTATCAGACACATGAGGATAACCTGCACGGAGCAGTGGTTACTATCCTTAACAGACACATGGGGATAACCTGCATGGAGCAGCGGTTACTACCCTTATCAGACACATGGGGATAACCTGCACGGAGCAGTGGTTACTATCCTTAACAGACACATGGGGATAACCTGCACGGAGCGGCAGTTTCTACCCTTAACAGAAACTTGGGGGTAACCTGCACGGAGCAGCGGTTACTACCCTTATCAGACACATGAGGATAACCTGCACGGAGCAGCGGTTACTACCCTTATCAGACACATGAGGATAACCTGCACGGAGCAGTGGTTACTACCCTTATCAGACACATGAGGATAACCTGCACGGAGCAGTGGTTACTACCCTTATCAGACACATGAGGATAACCTGCATGGAGCAGTGGTTACTACCATTATCAGACACATGGGGATAACCTGCATGGAGCAACGGTTACTACCCTTATCAGACACATGAGGATAACCTGCACGGAGCAGTGGTTACTACCCTTACAGACAAATGGTGTTAAGCTGCACAGAGCGGCAATTACTACCATAAGAAACTTGCTGGGCAGACTGGATGGACTATTTGGTTTTTTTCTGCCATCAATACTATGCTACTATGTTATATGTAAGAAAGCTACACTATTTTTCGGAAAAAGGTTAAGGCCTTTTTTTTTAATTCACAGTTTGGTACTGGATGAGATCTGTTAATTGATAATTCTTTTTGCTTATCATTTATGTTAAAATAACATTATACATTTTAGTTTTGCTATGCCAGTTTTGTGTTATTTTGGTAGTGCTGTTTATTTTGGTAAGTGCTGTTTTATTTAAATTTTTATTAGTATTTTATGCTTCTGTACTTCACTGAGCATACTTTGTAGAATCAGCGGACTATAAATGTTTTAAATAAAAAATATATCAATGAATAGTGAAAAGACTGAGATTTTGGATTTGGAGAATGCAAACATTCCAGCATGACAGTGGTTCATGTGACCAGTAGGAGAAGTTAAGAACTTGTGAATCTTCAAGACCGCTTATTACAGCTCCCCCATTGATTTCTTGGAATTATGCAGATATGATAATGTGTAACTGAGATATAATCTTATTTTGTCAAATTTAACTTTATATCTGTATTATTGCAAAACATATGGAAAATTGTAATTTTGGAAAATAATAAATAATAAAAAATTTTTTTAAAAGAACTTGGGAATCTAAATGGGTTCCAATCTAACAGTGGAGCCCAGGTATGATTTATACTTATCCTAAACTAAAGTTAGTAAGGCAACTAAGACTGTTTTTGAACCAAGAAAACTTAAAAATTATAATACACTCACATTAGTTGTCTTTAAGATCATGAGAGGTCTTGAACGAGTAGATGTGAATCGGTTATTTACACTTTCGAATAATAGAAGGACTAGGGGGCATTCCATGAAGTTAGCAAGTATCACATTTAAGACTAATCGGAGAAAATTCTTTTTCACTCAACGCACAATAAAGCTCTGGAATTTGTTGCTAGAGGATGTGGTTAGTGTAGTTAGTGTAGCTGGGTTCAGTAAAGGTTTGGATAAGTTCTTGGAGGAGAAGTCCATTAACGGCTATTAATCAAGTTTATTTATTTATTTATTTATTTAAAACATTTCTATACCGGCCTTCATGAATGGGATTCATATCAGGCCGGTTTACATGGAACAGGGGAAACCAGAAGTAAAAATAAAACCGACTAAACATAAATAAGAAAGGTCGAAAATTCAAAGTTACAATAAACAGGGGTATTGAACTTGGGAGCTAGTGTAGCTAGGAATAAGTGAAGTAGGAGTAAGAGCGATAGAGATTAACTAGGTAATTATCAATTAATATGTTATGAAATTAATAGATATTAAGTTCCTTGATCTGGGTATGACGAGTTAATTTGTGTTAGGGGAAGGCTTACTTAGTTTACTTAGGGAATAGCCACTGCTATTACTGGCATCAGTAGCATGGGATCTTCTTAGTGTTTGGGTAATTGCCAGGTTCTTGTGGCCTGGTTTGGCCTCTGTTGGAAACAGGATGCTGGGCTTGATGGACACTTGGTCTGACCCAGCATGGCAAGTTCTTATGTTCTTATGACTGTAATACCCTCCATACTGGGCTTCCTGCTGGGCTGACTTATAAACTGCAGGTCTTAGAAAATGTTGTGGCTTGGGTGGATGTGCTCTGACCCCTTACTTTGTAAGCTACACTAGATTCCAGTAGGGCCATTAGCAACATTTATTTATTTAAACATTTCTTATATTCTGTTTACACTGGACTTACCACTGTGAGTGGATTTTGAAGAAAACACTTACAACATTAAATATTCAAACCTAACATAATACAATACAAAACATAGCATTAGGAATGACAAACGATAAAAACAACAGAATTAAGAGTGAAGATAGAGTAGTTCCAGAAGACTCTGGAAAAGGCCTGCTGAAAAAGGTGAGCCTTCAGTTTGTTTGTTTTTGTTTTACAGGAAAGCATAGAATCTGCTCTCTTGTGAAGTTCAATTGACAGGGCATTTCATAAAAATGCTGCTACCGAGAATCCTCTTTGGTTGCTTTCCTGGAGCTGTGCCTCTTTTGCAGAACGAACACTGAGCAGATGCTTTTCAGCAGACTGCAATAAATGAGTTCATCAACTGGATAAGATGGTCCCTCCCCTTTAAGAGCTTTAAAAACCAAAGGGCCTGATTTTAGAAACCCAGTTTTACTCGAGTAGGTGGACTTTTGAAAACTGCTATAATGTATGCTATTGACTTGTCCATAGGATTTACTCACGTAAGTGCACTTTACTCAAGCAAATTAACTTTGAAATCTGCTACGATAGTAGTTACATTTACCTGCATAACTCCTTTTAAAATGACCCCCAAGGTTAGCATTTTAAACTTTACCCATAGAGCCACAGGTAACCAATGAAGACACTTTAAAACTGGTGAGATATGATCTCTAGCTCTGTGGCAGATTTCTGTAGTAACTGTAAGACCATACAGAGGGAGTTACAGTAATCAGAGGCTGTTAGGATAAAAATCAGGAAAGGATCAAAAGTCTTCCTTTGGCAATATATATTTTACTCAATGGACCATTCTATGGGGGTAATTTTCAAAAGGATTTATGCACATAAAAGTAGCAAATATCACAGCAATTTCCAAAAGCCCATTTACGTGCTTAAAGTGCACTTACACATGTAAAACCTCTTAACGATTGAATAGCATATATTGCATATAAAATGCATTTACGTGTGTAAAACCCAGTTTTAAGTGTGTAAATCCTTTTGAAAATTACCCGTTAATCATATAAAAGACAGATTTTAAAATGGACTTTAGTTGCTAATTCAAGATAAAATGAATGTCCTACCCAAACCCTGGGTCCTTAACTACATCAGTAATCAAAAGTGGAACCCCATCTATCAACAGCTGAGTAAGACTTTCAGGAATTGAACAGTGGGAGCACTGAGAGCAGAGTATCACCTTTGCTGGTGGTTGAAAAGAATCAGTAAGTACTGCTTAGGGAAATTAATAAAATGTAAAAGTATTGGGGAGAAGTAAGCTATAGGGGTATATTATTTAATATGTTCGTGTGTCCTTTTGTGGATTATAAACTGGTTAAAAGAGAGGAAACAGAGAGTAGTATTAAATGGTCAATTTTCTCAGTGGAAAAGGGTAAACAGTGGAGTGCCTCAGGGATCTGTACTTGGACCGGTGCTTTTTAATATATTTATAAATGATCTGGAAAGGGGTACAACGAGTGAGGTGATCAAATTTACGGTTGACACAAAATTATGCAGAGTAGTTAAATCTCACACATTGTGATGAATTGAAAGAAGACCTTTTGTGAGACTGGAAGATTTGGCTACTCAATGGCAGATTAAATTCAACATGGACAAATGCAAAGTGATGCATATAGGGAAAAATAATCCTTGCTGTAGTTACACAATGTTATGTTCTATCTTAGGAGTTACCACCCAGGAAAAAGATCTAGGCATCATAGTGGATAATACATTAAAATCATTGGCTCAGTGTGCTGTGGCGATCAAAAAAGCAAACAGAATGTTAGAAATTATTAGGAAGGGAATGGTAAATAAAAGTATGGATGTCATAATGCCTCTGCATCTCTCCATGGTGAGACCGCATCTTGAATACTGTATGCAATTCCGGTCACCACATCTCAAAAAATATATAGCTGCACTGGAGAAAGTGCAGAGAAGGGCAAACAAAATGAAAAAGGGAATTAAATGGCTGCCCTATGAAGAAAGGCTAAAGAAGTCAGTTTGGAGAAGAGACGACTGAGAGGGGATATGATAGAGGTCTACAAAATCATGAAAGGACTTGAACAAGTTAATGTAAATCAGTTATTTACTCCCTCAGATAATAGAAGGACCAGAAGGCATTCCATGAAGTTAGCAAGGAGCTCATTTAAAATAAATCAAAGAAAATTCTTTTTCACTCAGCGCATAGTTAAGCACTGGAATTCATTGCCAGAGGATGTGGTTATAGCAGTTAGTGTAACTGGGTTTAAAAACGGTTTGGATGGAGACCAAGATGGCTGCCAAATGAGTAGCAGGGAGAAGTCATCTCTCTCTAACCTGCTTTTTCCTTTGAATATCTGCAGGTTTTTACTTATAATAATATGCCGCACACAAAACATAAAGTGAAAGTTAAAGAATTTTCTCAGCCTATGGTCTCTTCGGAACTGATACAGCAGAGGACTGAGCGATTTCTTTTTTCTACGCAGAGCTGGGAAGCAAGGCCGCTGTGGGGGATGGTGCGGAGCGAACCCTTACCCTCTTGGCCGATTAAATCTCACAAAGCCCCGGCGCACCTAGAACGCCGACCCCTCCCTCCAGAATACCTCCGGTATGTGAGAATTCTTTAATGTCTACTCCTCTTCAAGAGAGGGAAAGGACTAATTATTCGGATACAGGACAAATACCGCTTTCTGATTCTGTACTTACGGCAGCTCCGGCAGGGTTGGAAACTTTAAATACCTCAATGAAGACACAAGTGATGAGATTAAAAGCATTAACACCCTGCAGAGTGAAGGAAGTGAAGTTGCAGAAATCCCACGTATGCAATTTAAAATAAGAAAACCTGCAATAATAACGCTGGATAGTGTTTGGGAAGTTTTGGCCTCATTAGAGACTGCTATTTCTTCAATTACTCGAATTAGTTCTGATATAAAAAAATGGGTACTAGCTATGGAAAGTTTGATTACTTTGCAAGATTTAAAGATTCAAGCTTTGGAAGCTAAATGTTCTTCATATGAAAAAATACAGCAAGGTTTGATACACTCTGAGATAATTGCTTCAAAGAAAACTGAGAATATAGAAAATACTATAAGAAGCTTGAATTTAAGGGTTCTCAACTTCCCAGTGCTTAAATCTATAACACCAATGGATTTCTTTAAAAGCTATATTGTGAAAGTCCTTAAGATTCCAGCTGATGCAATGCCTCTCATAACGAAAGCCTATTATTTACCGCGAGAGGAGACAGAATCTTCAGGAGCAACATAACATGGACATTACTGATCTATTGGAACTGTCTCAAGAGACGGAGATTTCTCAAAGGGGAACTTTGTTAATTTCCTTTGCTTTCATGAGCGAAAGGAATACGGTGTTAAGGTTTTTCTTGTGAAATAGGAACCTTACTTTTCATGGAAAGCAGATCTGGATTTAACCAGACGTGACAAGAGTATCACAAGAACGACGAAGGAAATTTCTGACCATGAAATCTGAGATTCTTACCCCTGGAGGGCAATTTTTGCTATGCTATCCATGTAAATGTCTAGTGAAACACTCAGGTGTTAATTATGTATTATTTGAACCATCTCAGTTGAGGGCTTTTCTGGACACTCACTCCTAATCGGTCACTCATGCAGTCTTGGCAGTAAGATGTAACGTAGCTCTGCTCTCAAATTTTTCTTTTTATGATAATTCATTGATAAGATTCACTCTATTACTGTTCTTGGTCTCCCCAAAATACTTTATTTTTGAGGAATGTTACTAATAATACTTTGTATTATGAGGAAAATGTCTAAAACTTTATTTCTGTGATATTCCTACTACTGGTACAAGTTATCTTGTGTTAATTGTAAATTCAATTAAAAATAAAATAAAAAAAAAAAGGTTTGGATAAGTTCCTAAAGGAAAAATCCATGAAATGCTATTAATTAATAAGCAATAGTAGCCTGTGATTTATTTAATGTTTGAGTACTTGCAGGTACTTGTGACTTGGATTGGCCACTGTTTGAAAGACAACACTGGGCATGATGGACTCTTGGTCTGACCCAGTACGGCATATCTTATGACCTGCTCATAGGACTTCTGTCTTTGAAAGATTCAAAACTAGTTTGTTTTGTCTCATCTAAGTGTTTATGGCTTGCAGACAACAAGAAAGGAACTTAATTGCAAAGGACAAGCAATCAGCCACTCTAAAATGTATTGCATCAGTGTAATTTTACAATTTACATCATAGGTAGTCCAATATTACAAAGTGGCTGGAGATAGACACTGAATAAAGCTGATGAAAGGGTGGAGACCTGAGGGACTGTAGTTGGCCTATTCTTATTTGTTGCTGCCTGTTAGACAGAAATGATTTAAACCAATATACCACCTCATTACCTATCCACACTGTGGCTGTAGCTCACAGTGTTGAAGGCTGTGAATATATTTAAACAAATAATAATGACCGCACCCCCGCTAACTAATTCATGCAAGATGAAATCAGCCAGAGACAATAACAAGGTTTATGCTGTCCTGGGGAAGTGTGCGCTGGCAGTCGGCCAGCGCATGCTCTGCTCCAGAAGAACAGTAAGTATTGAAACAAAAAAAAGGTAAGTAGACAGGAAGGGGTTAAGGTTCGGGGAGGAGAGGGGAAGAGGGAGGAAGGTTAGATAGGTGGGTAGGGAAAGTTCCCTCCCAGTCCGTTCCTTAATTGGAATGAACTGGGGGAGACCTGATTGCGTTGCCGCGTGAATTAATAAAAAGTTCGGCCCCCCCCCCCAGTGCATGCTGCCCGCACATTTTAAAATCCGCCACACATGTGTGAGCAGGTATCATATTTTATAAGACGCGTGCGTTATAAAATAGCTGCGTCCATGTGCGTGTGCCGGGAACTGTGCACACATGGATGCACGCTCCTTTGCAAATCAACCGATAACTGAATAGATCCCAAGCTACTAATCCTAATTGATCAATAGCAGCTTATGGACGTCTGCTCTAGGAACTTATCCAAACCTTTTTTAAACCCAGCTACACTGACTGCCATAGCCACATTCTCTGGCAATGGATTCCAGAGCTTAATTATGTATCGAGTGAAAAGAATTCATGAGCTTAGTAATCACATCAAGAAATACTGATTGTGATTTATACCGAACCATAATGGACATGCATCAAGTGGACAAGATAACATTTTCAAATAGCCCAAAACATCAGCCACTTCTAATGAGGACACCATTGTTAAAATTCACTTGCTCTTTGACCTGACTATGGGCCTTAAGTGGATCAATAAACTTTCTCACAAAATCAAATTCATTGGGCAATTGAATCAAACTTGTAGTTGCAGCTCTATAACTAGCATGAACAACACTGAAATCATTCCTATGTGGAAGAATTTCAGACTTGTGTCATTTGCACTCTGCCTGCCTCATTACCCTCTTCTTAATGATCAATTCCTGGGAAAACCAGGGAACACGACTTTTCTTTCAATGTGACTTCTGCCTTTATAACTTGAATTAAATTATTAAAGATTCAACTAAAGTGGTAGAATTAGTATTGTCCAAGGAGTCTTGAACGGCAGACCACTCTTCATCAAATTAGACAGATCAATAGGGTCACGGAATGGTTTACTTAACTCTACAATACAGTCAGAAAGATCAGCCTTCTTAGGGAGTAATCTTAGTTTCAAATGAAAATGGTCTGACCATAAAACAGGGTCAATTATAAGATCAAAAATACAACTTACAGTTGCCCATACTAAAGAAATAATCAGCAAATCAAGTGTATGTGCTGGTTAATGCATGGGAACATTAATAAATTGAGATAGCTTAAGGGCGGATAAAGTTAAAAGTCAATGACCCTTTGGGCGTATCCTCAACATGGACATTTAAATAATTGAGGATCATTACATTTTTGCATCTAAAATGGAAAGAAGAAATAAAATCTGCAACACTCATAAGATCAGCACCATCAAATCCAGACAGACAATATATCAGCCCTACTAACTAGCACTGTAACCTTACTACTAGATTTTCACATACAAGTCCAAATTCAAGAAGGGTTTCTGTGATTTCTCCTGTCCTAGCTTGATGAAAAAACTTATGACCAGGGGGGCAGAATTGATGTAGCAATACATTATGAGCCTCCGAGTGCTAGGTTTTTGCTAGGTAAAATAAGTCAGGCTGCATCTGACAATAAGGCAAAAATATATATTTTTTTCTAGTAGATTGTGCATTACTATATGCAAAACCATAGGTTTTGTCTGACTGAGATGATTATACAAGTGGGGTGGATATATAACACTACAGAAGATCTATTTTCATTCTTCTTTTTTACTTTCTTTATTTACATTTATATGCCACCAATGCTGAAGCTCTAGGTGGCTCACAATAATACATATTGGATGCGAGGCCTCCTCCTCGCATCCAAAAAGAGTTTTAAACTCACCAGAAAACCCATCCCCACACCCCCCAGACTCGAAATCAGCACCTTTCTCTCGCACAACCTACAAATCTGCCTAGTGTATGCCCCACCAGGCCTCCTCGAGGCTAACCCCTCCCCCCTAATTGAATACATTTCCAAAAACATAAACATACAAATGCCAGCAATCATCCTTGGAGACTTCAATCTCCATGTAGATAATGTCCCCACATCTCCTGCCTGCGACTCCCTACTAACAGCATTAGACGCCCTCGGTTTCTCACAAACTATCACCCAACCTACTCACAAAGCAGGCCACACCCTCGATCTCTTATTCACCAACTCACAGATCCAAACCAACACCCCCTCTTGTACACCCATTCCCTGGTCCGACCACTATCGCATCGATGTGACATGCTCTGTTATTAAAACCCATCAGCCCACTCAAGGTAAAAAAGTCATACAGTTCAGACGTAACTGTAAACAAGAAGAGTTAATATCAGCCATGTCCACTGATATCAACTCACTTGATTTGACAGACGTCGATACTGCTCTCACATCCTGGAACCATATCACCAACACGATTGCCAACAAGATCTGCCCCATACAAGAACACACAATTGACATGTCTCAAAAACACAAACAACCCTGGTATACACCAGAACTAAAAAGCATGAAATCCAATTTAAAAAAGCTCGAAAGAGCGTGGCTCAAAGACCCTACCGCCACCCAACTAAATAAATTTAAATCCTACATGCACTCCTACCGAATTAACATCGACAAAACCAAAAGAGACTTCCACTCACAGCGCATACACCACCTGCAATTCAATCCTAGAGCCCTATTCCAACTAGTAAACAATTTAACTAAACCTTGCACTCCATCCATACCAGACATAGACAACCAGACAAAATGTGAAGAACTAGCCCTATTCTTCCACAATAAAATCAGCAATATCATGTCACGCTTCCCCCCCAAGCAAACATCCATAGATACTACACAACACCAATCTAATACTAATCTTTCATCATTTGACACCACCTCATCCCTAGAAATAGAATCTATCCTTAAAAAAATCAGACCCTCTACACACCCTACAGATACCATTCCCACAAAACACCTCCTCACCATCCCCGGCATCATCGCCAAACCTATCTCAAACATTATAAACAAGTCTATTGAACTTGGCAGTATCCCTAAAAACCTCAAGCATGCTATTGTGAAACCTATACTGAAGAAGCCATCCCTTGACCCCTCTGATCTCACCAATTTCCGTCCTATTTCCAACCTCCCACTTATCACAAAAGTTCTTGAGAAAGCCATAAACAAACAGCTATCAGACTACTTGGATGAAAACAATATTCTCGCCCCCTCACAGTTTGGCTTTCGCAAACATCATAGCACAGAGACCTTACTCATTTCACTCTCCGACCAAATATTGAAAGGTCTTGACAAAGGTCATTCACACATACTCATTCTCCTAGACATATCCGCTGCATTTGACACCATAAAGCATCAAATCCTATTAGAACGTCTCAGCAGCATTGGTATCTCAGGCCTGGCTCTACAATGGTTCCACTCATATCTAGCTGAAAGACAATTTAGCGTACAAATGGGAAACTCCACCTCCAAGCCCCACAACTTCTCTCAAGGAGTACCACAAGGTTCATCGCTATCGTCCACACTTTTCAATATATATCTCCTCCCCCTCTGCCATCTCCTTGCTAAACTTGACCTTCCGCACTTCATATATGCCGATGACGTGCAGATACTTATTCCGATTAAAGACTCAATACACAAAGCCATTGAAACCTGGAAATCCGCCCTCTCTGATATTAGCAGCCTCTTATCTAACAACTTTCTCGCCCTCAACACTACTAAAACAGAACTTATCCTAATATCACCCCCCCAACATATCCCCCACCCTCCTTATGACCCCCACACAAACACACAACAATGGCCCTGCCACTGACCACACCTTCCCCACCCATGTACGAAGCCTCGGCGTACTCATTGACTGTCATCTTAACTACAAGAAATTCATTAATAACACCCTTAAAGACTGCTTCTACAAACTGCACACCCTAAAAAGACTCAAACCTCTCTTACATCTCAGCGACTTCCGCACCATATTACAAGCTCTCATATTATCGAAAATAGATTACTGCAACTCCTTGCTACTAGGTTTGCCTAAAAACACCATCCAACCTTTACAACTACTCCAAAATGCAGCTGCCAGGATTCTCACCAACACTCACAAATATGATCACATAACCCCTGTACTCAAACATCTACATTGGTTACCTGTCGCATCTAGAATTACCTTCAAAGCCCTCACCCTAATACACAAATCCCTTCATAACAACAACATGCACTGGTTCAAAGAACACTTCTCCTTTCACAACAGTAGTAGACCCACCAGAAAACAATATCTAGCCACACTACACACCCCCTCACCTAAGCTTACTAAACTCCGCACCACTAACGAAAGAGCCCTCTCCCTAGCAGGACCGATAATTTGGAATAAACTACCCACTTCCCTCCGCCAAGAAACCTGCCCAAAAATATTCAGGCAAAACCTGAAGACTTGGTTCTTTAGACACTCATACACCTAACATTCACACATTCACTAGCCCCCCCCCCCCCCTAACTCCTAACCTCCCCCCCCACCCCTTTTTTCTTCCCACCCCCTAACCACCCCTTTCCACCTTGCCTAACAATTAGCTTTCTACTATGCTTCCCGGAAAGCAAATTTATCAAGACAGCTTACTGTAAATAAGAACATTTCTACTCACAAACGTGTATATATTCCTCGACAACCATTGTATATACAAATGTATTCCTCCTACAAATGTTGATATCAATCATATCTAGCAGAATCTCCCTGCCCCTCTTCTGACTAACCACTATCATGTACCCCACTTAGTTAATTATTACTTGTATAACTTCCATATTACTCGTATGTTATTGTTTTTGTTATTATTGTTATTTCTACTATTCCTATTATAATCATGTGACAATTGTAAAGCCTGTTGCTAAGTTCTGTTCTCTGTAAACCGATGAGATGTTCCCAACGTTCGTCGGTATATAAAAGATATTAAATAAATAAAATAAATAAATAAACATACATAATTTTAAAACAAAACAATCAATGCAACGAAGCAGACCAATATTGGTAGAAATCTACCAAGTCCAAGCAAAATAGATTAACAAGAAGCTAGTCTGAAAAAATGTGTCTTTAACAATGCCTTAAAACTTTCTGTGCAAGTCATTAAATGAAATTCCTGTGGCAGTAGGTTCCATAACATGGCTGCTGCCACAGATAAGGCCCTCTCACGTGTCTCTGCCAGACGTGCAGACATCAAGCAGGCCCTTCTGTGAGGATCCTAAAGCCCGTGCCAGATTATCGATATGCAGCATGGTGTTTGCCCAAGGTAAAGAATCAAGTACAAGGAGCTTATGCACGAGCATTGCTATCTTATAGCTCACCCATGCTTCAACTAACAGCCAATACAGTTGGTATAGTACTGGGCAAATATGATCTCTCTTCGAGCTGCCAGAAATTAAATGGACCGCTGGATTCTGTAAAAGTTGCAGTGCTCGCAATGAGGTAGTGGGCAAACCAATATATAGGGCATCACAAATTGCTCGCTATAAGCCCTCGTTTTGCTAGCAATCAGCTCTCTTTCTTTACAGATGAACTTAAATTTCTCCCTCCTAATTCCTAATCCCAATGTTCTGATTCTTAAACACCCAGGTATTAAACAAGTCTGAATCCGGCTCGCCATGCAATGTCTATAGTTATCTCCCTGGTTATCTCAGTTCTATGGATCCAAGTTTGTCCTTCCTTGTTTAATGTAATGCATTCGTTTATGCGATGGTTATTGTTACAATGTAAACCGAAGTGATTTGTAACTTGTTACAAGAATATCGGTATATAAAAGTGTTAAATAAAATAAATAAATAAAATAATCACAATAGTCCAACATAGATATCATCATCAATTGTACGATTTCTAATATTGAGAAGAATAAAACCATTACTAAAACCAAAGGATTTTAGAACTGTCCTTCAGGCCTTGATCTTTAAATCCATAGATTACTGTAACTCCTTACTCCTAGGTTTACCCTATACAACACTCAGACTGCTACAAATCATGCAGAATTCCGCCGCAAGGTTATTAACAGGTTCAAAGAGAAAGGAACACATTACGCCAATTTTGCGAGAACTCCATTGGCTGCCAATTGAACAGTGAAAACAGTTTAAAACCTTATATATCCTCCATAGAGCGGTACATGGAAACATGGAATGGCTGAACGCTGCAATAAGGGTACATACACCCCAGAGAGATCTGAGATCCGCCAATAAAGGCTTACTGTCCATTCCTTCAATGATCTCAGCAAAACTAACATCAGTAAGGGAAAGAGCCCTATCACTTGCTGCTCCAAAAATCTGGAATAACCTACCAGTTGACATTTGGCTAGAACCAAACAGAATGGCATTCAGAAAAAAAGTCAAAACATGGCTTTTTCAGCAAGCGTTTAATGATGGTGACAGTAATTTGTGAAGTAAAAAAATCACAAAAAAAAAGAAAAGAACTAAAGGCTGAGGTGAAACAAAGTTGAGTTAGTCACAGTGTTGAATGTTGTTGTCTAGATGTCTCACTGATAGGCCATTATTATGAAAATTGTAATGAAGCGTTTAACTTTTTAGAATTGTTATATTATTTGTAATTTTGATTTTTTAGTATAAATGTTTTTATGTGATCTTGTAAACCGATATGACGGCTCCCAGCAAAATACCGTTATTGAAATTTTAACAAATTAATTAATTAATTACACAGAAATCATCAGCCATCTGCAAAGGGCATAATTTGAATAAAACTGACTGTTCAATTGATCTAATTTGCTTCTTAAATGAAATGTCAGAATCAATGACAACTCTGAAGTTCTTCATAAAGGAAGATAGCTGTACATCGGTGTTCTCAGTCTTCAAAGAGAAGGGTATTAAAATAAAAATATCTACCCATTCCCAATACTTGAATGCCATAAGTTAGAGACCACCGGATTGTCACTGCTATGCAAGCTGTGAATTTGATACTATCTATATAATGATTCAAATGATATTGTCTGTTTTTAAATTTGTTGTAATCCATCTCGAGGTCATTTTTAGTAACAAGTGGAATATTAAATGTCTATAAATAAATAAATAAATAAATAAATGATGATGTTCCTCTGGCTCTGTTATCAAGAGAGCACACAGCCCTTGTTGGTAACTCAGAAGGTAATCCTTAAAAACAATACCACCACAAAAAAAGCAGCAATACAAATCAGTCGAGAGCAACAGCAAACAAAGCGTACATATTTCTGGCAAGGTGCACACAAAGGAGGCAAGTGAAGGGACAAGCAAATAGCCACAGCACTTTGCCATGGCCCTGCCTAGGGGCCAGTCCTCTTCCTGAGCCACATAGGTGCCTCATATTGACATTGTAAGGGGCGGTTCTGGCAGACAAAGCAAGAACCGGAGTTCAGGGCTCAGAACGCATGCAGCTTACCAAGAATAAAGTGCACATTCAAATGGACAAGTCTGGGAACAAGCCCTCCCTTATTCAACTTCCCAGACCTGGTGAAGAGGATGTTTAAAATGGTAGCCCTCACCTTTAGTGTGCTAAGGGCCCCTCTGATCTAGGGATCCCCCAAAGCATTAACTGTGGTCTTCTCAGGGGTACGTGCCGAGAGTGCCTTCTTCTCAGGAAATGTAACTGGCACATTTCAGCTCAAGGGCATTGGCAATTGTTTACTCTAGAGGCCAGGCAGGAAGTAAATTATCTAGCCTTCTGGAAAAAATTCAAGCTTTGTTTGCATCGCAGGGCTGGGGGCAGGAGAGGACCCAGCTAAATCCTGCAGTGTAATATCTGGGGCATATAGGGCTATGTGGGCATTGGCTGAATGCTTTTTTTTCTATTTTTTTTATACTAGGCAATTTATGATATAACTTCTTGTTTTTATATCACTCCTTCAGGTGTTCTTTGTTCGGGGAGATGGTATAAAAATTTTATTAAATAAATGGGTCATTTATATTTCCTGTTAATGTCATCTTTTACTTATTGTGGTCTAAACCTGAGGAAGAGTCTAGAAATGTTTTACGTTATCTTAAAAGAAAGATGTCACCTTATATTTTTTGCCTTTATTTATTAACCTTTATTGCCTCACAGGGTTCTCTGTGCTTATCTTCTGCTTTCTTGAATTCTGATACTGATTCTGCCTCTACATCTTCCTCAGGGAGACAGTTTATGCATCCACCATCTTCTCCATTAAAAAAAACCCATTTCTGACGTTACTTCTGAGTCTACCCCCTTGTAATCTCATGCCCTAATCTGTTTTAGAACTTTCCACTGTAAAAGGCTTGCTTCTTGTATATTATTATAGATTCAAATGCCATCAAAATTAACTCCGTCTTTTGGCCTCAGAAAGCACATAAAGTAAGATGTGATTGTAATAATTAAGATGCTATATAAAACATAATGTTACCCTTTCTGTACATTCTGTAAAATAATAGATCTAAGCTATAGGGAGTGAATTCAAACAAGCATTTTCATCTCTGGTTTTTGATCAGTTGTTAAACCGCCTGAGGTTTGTTCCTGTGGTTTATGAGTTTCCCGGAACACTTCCACAAAAAGATTTCCTTATGCTGTACTTCAGTACAGTCCATCGATGCATCTGGAGTCACTTTGCATTTGCTCCTCTCACTGGATGGCATCACTTACCCTCCCTGGCTGTGAAGGTTGGGGACAGGCCTTCTATAAGAAGGCCTGTCCCATAGACTGTTTTCCCATAGACTGTTTTCATACTGTTGACGTCCAGAACCTATGCTCATGTTTTTACTCATCAATAAGAAATTTCCCCCTCCTCCCCCCCTCCACGAACAACCTTCCTTCCCCCTCCCCCCCATTAGCAAACCTCCCTCCCCATGCGCTAGTTTCGCTCTAATAGTGCATACTGCTACTGTTCCTAGTTATGTTATGATATATTATCCAAGTTGTTCACTCCCTTGTTCATTGTAAGACATATGTTGTCATTGTTTACTACCTGTTATAATGTAAACCGGAGTGATAAGTAATTCTGTTACCTGAACTTCGGTATAAAAAAAAAAGTTATAAAAATAAGAAGAAAACTTGGCATTGTTCTCTGTGAGCTTGCTACAGCTTTCCTTTATTCCCAGGACTCAACAAGTTGTCTTTGTGGCATATCCAAGCCCTGCCTACTGTCCTACAGCATTCCCCATGGGACAGGCCCTATCCTACTTGGGTTTTTACTTGGCCGCTGCAACAAGGGCAAACTTACCAGCATTATTTTATTTTTATAGTTTTGCAGAGCTGAATGTCAAAGCCATATTATAATATGGTAAACTGTGAATTTAAAAATAAGGCTGTGTTTTAAAGATTTGCTCAGCTACATTTAGGAAGGCAATTTTCAAAGGGATTTCTGCAGGTAAATAGATGCTTACTAATGGAAAAAACCCTTTCAAAACTGCAGCCCTTTGCCATGCAGACAACAGTACATATGCTGTCCACAGCACATATCCGCTTCCCTCATAGGGAAAAGGTGTGATGCAAGCAATGGCATTAGCCTGGCTCTCTTTAAGCACGTGCATACATTTCATTTTGAATTTCTCATACGTTCTTCACATAGCATACGCTGCATTTGTATAGTATGCGGGTCTAAAGATTTCCCATGGCACTGGCCCATGAAGACCTTTTCAAAAGGAAGTACTGTGTGCGGTTTCCAAATTGCCATCTCCAAGATCCAAGATGTCAGGGTACTGCTTACAATGTGGGCAATGAAATCATGAGCTAATCAAAAGGCACATTTTTGCCCTCAGCATCAAGACCATATTATACAAAAACACGTTTTACATTTTTGGTTACAATGGAAGTCCCATATCAAGCATCAGACAAGTTGCCAAATCACGGTGTTCACAAACTTATTTCCCAGATGTGGTTAAAAAGGGACAGAAGGCAATGATGCTCTTACATACCTAACAATTCAATTACAGTTATCTGATAGTGCAACCACATATTTTTCTCCAACAAACAATCTCAGCTAGAAACTCCATGCAGTCACATAAATAAAAGGGCCATCTGGCAAGTATAATTAAGGACGAGTGGAAATAAAGCATTAATTAGCGCAGTATTTCAAATGACCTTCCCAGGCCTTATTATGAAATTAGATCTAAAACAGGTAATCGTTTATTTCATGTTGCAGTTAAATTTAACTACACATGAATAAATAATAATACCAAACCTGCAAGCTGATACCACACATTATCAGCTCAGACCCGATAACAGAATTGTCTTACTTCTTTAAGACGATGTAATTAAAACTGGATACAAATCAACTGGCTGGAAACAGTAGTCTGACTGGAGATGAAATCAGTCAATGACATGAGCCAAGGTTGCATCCATGTCTGCAATATAGCGAGGGAGGAAAGCAGAGCCATCAAAGATGACACAACCTTCAGAAATGTACATCGGATATTGTTAAATCATGTAGTAAAACATGGCATAAACTATCACTACTGGCACATAATAGGACATCAAGGGTTTCTGCTGCTATAATAAACTTGAATACCGAAGGTCAAATGGTTTAAGTGTCATTGGAAGCACGCCGTGCTATTAAAGCCATAATTATGTATATTTTTGGTTATTTTAATTATATATGATGAATGAAGCCATTTGTATGAAAAACTGAAAAAAAAACAACCCAGAGGGGGTAAGAAGGAAGTAATTAGGAAAGCAAAGTTGCTGACTTTTAAGAGGTATTTGAGGACAGCAAGATGCCAGTCCTCACACATGGTCACCATCATCAGATGGCACCCAGCACAGAAAACTTATGTCAAAGTTTCTAGAACTTTGACTTACCCACTCTGAGCATGCTCGGCATGCCTTATACCACACATCCATGCAGGTCCCCTCAGTCTTACAACATAGAATTAAGAAGAATATAATAAAGAAATAAAATCCATGAAGTGGAGACCCAACTCCATGGGGAGGTAGGCGGGTCTCGTGAGGACTGACATCCTGCTGTCCTCAGAAAACACCTAGTATGATTGAGGTCTTTAGAATCATGAGAAGTCTAGAACAGGTAGATGTGAATCGGTTATTTACTCTTTCAGTTAACAAATGGACTAGGGGGCACTCTATGAAGTTAGCAAGTAGCACATTTAAAACAAATCAGAGAAAATTCTTTTTCACTCAATGACAATTAAGCTCTGGAATTTGTTGCCAGATGATGTGGTTAGGGCAGTTAGTGTAGCTGGGTTTAAAAAAAAGTTTGGATAAGTTCTTGGCGGAGAAGTCCATTAACTGCTATTAATCAAGTTGACTTAGAGAATAGCCACTGCTATTACTGGCATCAGTAGCATGGGATTTACTTAGAGGTAAATCTTAAAAAAGTACGCCGGATTTTATAAGATACGCGCATAGCCGCGTGTATCTTATAAAATCTGGGGTCGGCACGCACAAGGCTGGGGGACTCGGGACAGCCCTCCCGGCCCGCCCCGAACCATCGCCACGCCCCTGGACTCGCCCCGGACCACCTCCTGACCCCAGAAATGCCCCCAGGACACGCCCCGGACTGCCGATATGCCCCCGGACATGCCCCTCCCACCCCTTTTACGAAGCTCCAGGACTTACGCACATCCCGGGCCTTTGCGTGCGCCGGTGACCTATGCAAAATAGGTGCGCCAGCGCGCGAGTGCCCTGCGCGCATAAATCCGGCAGGATTTACATGCGAACGGCTTTTAAAATCTAGCCCTTAGTGTTTAGGTACTTGCCAGGTACTTGTAGCCTGGATTGGCCATTGTTGGAAACAGGATGCTGGGCTTCATGGACCCTTGGTCTGACCCAGTATGGCAATTTTTATGTTCTTATTATATAGTAAGCGACTCTGCTTTCACTGAGGACAAGCAGGATGGAAGTCCTCACACATGGGTGAATCCCTAGCTACAGGTAGCCCCCCCCCCCCAACAAAAATGGGTAACAACAAAACAGGTGACAACAGGCACAACATTTACATTTATTGGAATTTATGAATAGCTTAACACTAAAAAAAAAAAAAAAAAAAGGGTCTAAGTGATGAACAAGAATACATTCATAAATAATGCAGATAACATCAATACAATATAAAAGTAACCACATAATAAAATACTAAAAAAAATATAAACGCACTCATAAAACAAATTAATACAAATAACATGATTATAAAAAGAAATATTTAATAAAACAGAGAAATAAAAACTAATAAATGAAACCTAAAATTAAAAAATAAGCTAATTTAAAAATTCTTCTTACTCCTAGTTGTACGTATCCTTGTTTATTGTAACTGTATTTATAATATGTATTTATAATATGTATATTACATATTTTGTTCTATGTTCCGGTTATTACCCCATTGTTTACTGTAAACCGGCTTGATGTGATGTTATCACGAATGCCGGTATAGAAAAAATCAAAATAAATAAATAAAATAAAATTTAAACCAAAAGGGCTTAACTTGTTTTCTGAAACTCTTTACTGAATCACACTGTCTAATTTAAATCAGAAAGAATTCCAGAGAGTGGGACAAGTTACAGAGAAAGCGCATTCTGATATCATATGGAGACATGCGACTCTAGGTGAAGGAATCTCAAGCAATCCACGCTGTGATGAATGTAGAGCTCTAGTAGGTTGATAAAATTTTAATATGTTTTTGGCCCAAGAACAGGTCATTAAGTAATTTGAAAATGAGCATTCCTATTTTGTATTTGATTCCCTCATTTATGGGGAGGCAGTGAAGTTCAATTAAAGTAGGAATGATAAGGTCCCTTCTTTTCAGGCCCGATAACAAATATGCAGCAGAGTTCAGCAACAATTGTAATGGCTAAAGAGTTGTTAGAGAAATACCTGTGTAGAGACTATGACAGTAATCAATAATGGGAAAAATTGATGCATGAAGAACAGTACTTGAGTACAGACTATTACAGTAATCAATAATGAGAAAAATTAATGCTTGAAGAAATTCTGGCAGGTATAAGACGTTCTTAAGACCTGCCAGGACATGGAGTCTATAAAAGCCATGGGAAATGACCTGTTTGATATGAGGCTGAAAAGAGAGAGAGAGTTCTCTAAGATAACTCCAAGGATTTTAATGTGACTCTTAATAGGAAAAGATTAATTATCTAGAGTAATAATCCCTTCATTGAAAGATGAGTATGGGCTATGAATTGCTAAGAACTCTGTTTTAGACATGTTCAGTGAAAGTTTGTTGTGTTTTAGACAGGTTTTTATTGTAGAAAAGCAAATATTAAGATGATCAATAGTATTTTGCCAGGATGAATGAATGCAAAGGACGAACTGTAAGTTGTCGGTGTATAGTTGAACAGTCAGTCAGGTTAGAAAGCATTTTACAGATGTGAGCTAAATAAATGTTGAAAAGGACAGAGGAGAGTGCAAATCCCTGAGGAACTCCAGTTTTGATGGTAGAAACAGTTGAGAATTCATTTTTGAATTTGACAGACTGAGACTGATTAGAGAGGTAGGAACGGAACCAGGTGAGAGCTTTACCAGAAAAGCCACACTCTTGAAAACAGAATAGAATATTGTGATCAATGGTGTCAAAAGCAGAAGAAATGTCTATAGAGATGAGAAGAAATTGTTGGCCAGAATCAATGCCTCTCCTTAGTGTATCTGAGAGAGAAAATAGTAAGAGTTCTGTACTTAAGGTGTGCCTAAAACCATATTGGTGAGAGTCTAACAAGTAAAATTTCTCAAGGTATTCAGTTAACTGACACAAGACAGCAGTCTGGTCAGAAAGAATGGGCCCTAGGGGGTAACAGAGTTGAGTTCTAAACCTCAAATAAGTCCCAAAGGACAGCTTTCCAAACCTACTGTCACATCGGCCATCCCTATCTAAACAGTAATGTGATGTGAATGATTGGATGGAATTCCGCATCACAACTCTGCAGATTTCGTCCATGGTGATTGCTTGAAGGTGGCCACTAATACTTCCATGACTTGAACATAGTGAACCTTGATATGACCCCAAGATGCAATCCGGCCTGGGCTTAACAGAAGCAGATGCAGTCTGCTAGCGAATTTTAAAGCGTTTGCTTGGCAATGGTGATCACCAGCCTATTCTGATCAAACGAAACAAAAATTTGGATGGGCTTTCTATGGGCTTCAGTCTGCTCCAGACAGAAGGCCAAGGCTCTCCTGCAGTCCAAACTGTGCAGGGCTTGATCACCTTGGTGCGAATTAGGCCTAGGAAAAAATGTTGGCAGGACGATGGACTGATTAAGATGGAAGTCCACCACTACCTTAGGCAGGAGCTTAGGGTATATACGCAAGACCACTCTAACATGAAAAACTTAGTATAAAGTGGATAAGTCACTAAGGCCTGGAGCTCACTGACCTGTGTGTCAAAGTTAACGCCACCAAAAATATGACCTTCTAGGTCAGGTACTTCAGGTCATAGTAGTGCAGTGGCTCAAAAGAAGCTTTCCTCAGCTGAGTTAACACCACGTTGAGGTCCTGAGACACAGCAGATCTCGCATAAAACATATAACTATAGGCTATACAGAGATAGGCTTACCCTCTACACCATGGTGATATGTGTCAATTGCATTCAGATGAACCCTGAGTTGGTCTTGAGACAGCATCAGAGAGGTGTAGAACATAGTCAAGAAGTTTTTATGTTAAGAAGGAGAAAGGGCCTATGGCCTTTTGCTCACACATGGAAAACCTCCTCCACTTCAGTCTGTAGGACTTTCTGGAAGCTATGAGGACATGAGACACATCTTTCGACAGATCGAAGGATTGCAAAGTTAATCTCTCAACATCTAAGTCAGGGGTCGGGAACCCATGGCTCGCGAGCCAGATATGGCTCTTTTGAGGGCTGCATCTGGCTCGCAGACAAGTGTCGCCATACTTTGCGGTTCCCCACTGACCCAGCTGCTCCCCGGTCCTCCGCCGCCCGGGCTTAAAATGCTGTCAGCCCGGGCGGAACGCGGCAGGACAGCTGGAGTCAGCGGCACCGGCTGCCTGCGCGGGAGTCATCGGCTGCCTGCGCGGGAAGAAGAGACCACACTAGCGTGGTCTCTTCTTCCGCGCAGGCACCCGATGCTCACCACTTCCTCTTCCGGGCCGCGGGGGGGAGGAGAAGAGAGCACGCCGACTGGAGTCATCCGGGTGCCTGCGCGGGAGTCATCGGGTGTCAGCCGGGTGCCAGCGCTGGAGTCATCGGGTGCACCCGATGCTTTCCTCTTCCGGGCCGCGGGAAGAAGAGAGCACGCCGGTGCTCTCTTCTTCCCGCGGCCCGGAAGAGGAAGTGGAGAGCATCGGGTGCCTGCGCGGGAAGACCCGCGCAGGCACGCTAGTGTCCGACGGGAAGAAGACTGCAGCGCGGCTCGGAGGAAAATGAAAATCTTCAACCGCGGCCGATGGGACTCCGCCTTCGCCTCCGCGAGGGCTGAAAATGAAGGAGGTTAGCGTTGGGAGGTGGCTGCTGCTGCTGCCGCGAGTTCCCGGGGGGGGGGGGGGGGGAAGGGGGAGAGAGAGAGTGAATGAATGAATGAATGAGCGAGCAAGCATGTGTGTTTGAGATCCTGTGTGTGTGAGTGAGAGATTGCATGTATGTGAATGATTGAGAGCCTGTATATGTGAAAGAGAGTATGTCTGTGATTGAGATCCTGCCTGTGAGAGAGAGAGCATGAATGTAAGTTTACCATTGGGAACCTGTATGTGTAAGTTTGTAATTGAAAACCTGTTTGTTTGAAAGAGTATGTGTGTATGATTGAGATCCTTTGTGTGTGAGAGAGATCATGTGTATGTATGATTAAGAGCCTGTGTGTATAAGTAAGAGAGAGATCATGAGTGTCTGTGTGATTGAGAGCTGATTTAGGTGAGGGAGCATGTGAGTATGTGATTGAGAGCCTGTGTGTAAATGAGAGAAAGAGAGGACATGTTTGTAAGCATGTGAATGAGAGTCTGTGTGTGAGAGAAAAAGACAGCATGTATTTATGTGATTGAAAGCCTGTGTGTGTGTAAGCGTGAAAAGATAGACAGCATGTGTGTAAATGTGTAATTAAGAGCCTATATGAGAGAGAAAAAACATGTGTATATGTGAGTACTGAGAGCATGTGTGTATAGGTGTGTCATTGAGAGAGAGTGCTGGTATGTGACTGAGAGAGGAGAAAGTTCCAAGCAAACCACCCCACCTCCTGCTAATTCAGAACAATCTCAGGACACCTGGATATCAAACGTTCCCAGGTATGCAGAGCAAAAAAATTTTTGTATCCTTATTATTTTTCATTACTGGATCTTTGTGTCTGCTATTTTGAAATATTTTGTTGGTATCTGGAAATGTTTTATATGAGTTTTTAATTATTGGATATTCCACTCATCAGCTGTTTCGAAATATGTTCTTTTTGTTAGTACAGTTTTACTGCTGATGATTTTATATTTCTTGATTTGTTTTATAAGGATGTGTGATGTTTCTTTTTTCTTTTGTTACACTGCATACAGAGACTCTGGCTTGTTGCAGTTTCCAATTCAGTTTTTGTCTGCATGCTTCTTGTTATGCGTTTTGGTCTCTTTATTCTATGTTAGGTGAGGGACAGCACGTGATTCAGGTGAGGTTTTCTGCTGGCGTGTAGTTTCTGTGTAGGACTCTATAGCAGCCTGACTTGGTCCGTTTTCCTAATAGGAGATGTATTGGTGTCTTAAGGCCTGGTGTAATATTTTCAGAGACTTATTGTACTTTAAAAGTGTGATCTTACATAAAATGCACACATTTACTTGTATTTAGTTTTAAACATATTGTATGGCTCTCATGGAATTACATTTTAAAATATGTGGCGTTTATGGCTCTCTCAGCCGAAAAGGTTCCTGACCCCTGATCTAAGTTGTAAGCTACCAGGCCTGAAGGTTGGGATGTTGCAACCTGCCCCAATCCTGGGTGATGAGATCTGGGTAAGTCCCCAGTATGATCGGTTTCTGAATGGACATCTCCTGAAGCAGATCTGCCTTGGCCAACGAAGGGCTATGAGTATCATAGTCCCGCTGTCCTCTCTGAGCATCAATAAAGTCTTTGCTACCAGTGGAACTGGAGGATATGCTTACAGGAGGCCCTGGCCCCAATGCAGGGCAAAGGCATCTGAGGCTAGCTTGCCATGCATCCTGTACATGGATCAGAACCGAGGAACCTTCCTGTTCCAAGGGGCTGTGAATAGATCCAAGTCCAGGCTTCCCCAGAGGCAGAAGATCCAAATCGCTACCCTTTGGTTCAGAGACCATTTGTAGGGTCCGAAGGTATGATCCAGTCTGTCCATTATCCTATTCTTTGGACCAGAAAGATACATTGCCCTGAGCCCCATTTCATGGAAGACAGCCCAGGACCATATCTGGACAGCTTCTTGACACAGGAGGTACAAGCCCATATCTTCCTGCTTGTTGATGTAGTATATTGCCACCTGTTTTGTTGGACAGTTGATCTCTGAGAGCCTACAGCATCTACCTAATTGCCCGGAGCTCCAGGAAATTGATTTGACAAAGACTTCCTTGGGTGGATCACATGCCCTAGGTGCTTAGCCCATCTACATAGGATCACCAGCCCAGGGTGGATGCATCCATGGTTAGAACAATTTGAACCCAAGGATTTTGGAAGGGTACTCCATTCCAGGTTGAAAATCCCACCACCAGGACAAGAAGTCCCAGAGAAATGGGGTGACTTGGATGCAGTCCTGCAGATCCTGAATGGCCTGAAGTCTGTGGTACTGTAAAGGCTATTGGGTTCTTCGCATATGCATACGTGCCAAGGGAGTAACATGCACTGTAGTGGCCATGTGGCCCAACAGTTTCAACATGTGCCATGCTGTTACCTTCTGGCTTTGTTGAATGGTCATCAGTGCAATGGCCTGTTGCCAATGTAAGAAGGCCTTGGCATGAGCCATGGCTAACAGGGCTTCAATGAAGTCCAATTAAGGTGATGGGCTGAGTTGTGGCTTGATGTATTTGATGACAATCTCTAGTGATTCCAGCACCCGGATAGTTGAGGTCATGGACTTGTCAGCCCCTACCTGAGAGATGCTATTGACCAGCTAATCATCCAGATATGGGAAAATGTGAACTCCCAGTCTGCCAAGATGTGCTACTACCATGGCCAGGCATTTTGTGAAGACCCAAGGTACAGACACTAGCCCAAATGGCAGAACGCAATACTAGAAGTGCTGCTTTCCCACCTAAATCAGAGATACGTCCAGTGGCTGGGGAAGATCTCAATGTGAGCATATTTTAGGTCAAGAAAGCACAGCCAATCTCTTTTTTGTAGGAAAGGGATAAAAGTGCCCTGGGAAATCATCTTTAACTTTTCACTATTTAGAAATGTATTCAAGACCATTAGTTCTAAGATGGGACAGAGTTCCCCTGTTTTCTCTGGAATCAGGAAGCACTGGGAGTAAAACCCCCTCACGGTGGATCAGGAGCGATCACTCTGGCCATTAAGGAGGAGGAGAGCTCTGAGTAAAGCACCTCCTGATGTGTTACCAGTCCCCAAAATGGACTCAGAGGGCAAATTAATGTACCACTCAGTAGATTTAATTTTTACCCTCTGCGAATGATGGCAAGGACCCACTGGTCCGAGATTATACTGGGTCATTGGTTCATGTAGAAACACAGCTTGCCCCCAACCGGAAGGACCACTGCCACAGGTACAGTGGACTTGGCTATACTCTCTTTGATCCAGTCAAAACCTCATCCCTGGAGTTGACTGAGAAGCTGTTGCCTAGGGCGGCAACGAGAGGCCTGCTGTTATTGTTGGGACCAAGAGGGCAGAGGATAGTATTTCTTCGGTGAGAAGAAAGATTTCCAGGGGCATGATCTTGAAGGCCGAGCACCCATGGAGAGCTGTTGGAGTGTTGCATGGTGGTCCCAAATCTGGGCCACTGCATCCTTCACCTTATCTCCTAAGAGATTCTCTTCTATGTACGGCATATCAGCAAGTCTTTTCTGCACATCCTGATGGAGATCCAAGGCCCGCAGCCATTTGAACCTGTGGGCACAGATCCCTGCAGCAGAGACTCTCGATGCTGCCTCAAAAACAACATAGATCAAACAGACCCTATGTTTTCTGCACTCCAGACCCTTATGTACCAGGGACTGGAGGGTGTCTTGCTGCTGCTGAGGCAGCTGCTTGGACATCTCCTGCACCTGTTTCACGATGTCCTACATATATTGTCCCATAAAGAGCTGATAAGACTGCTATATGGGCATTAAGCATAGCTCCCTGAAACACTTTCCTCCCAAGGGCATCCACTACCCTTGGATTCTTCTTTGGGGGCACTGAGGAATGGGTATGAAGGTGCTTGGCCTTCTTTAGAGCAGATACAACTATGACTGATTTGTGTGGCAGCTGACACTTGTTGAATCCAGGAGTCTTCTGAACGAGATAAAGCATGTCCACCTTTCTATTCACGGGAGCCCTCCCACATCCTCAACAGTAACTCCTATAAGCATCTTGTGTACTGGGATGGCCATGATCTCCTTAGGAGGCTCCATGTATTGGTGAATATCCAGTATCTTGTGCCGGGTATGCTTCTTCATCTGTAACTGAAATGGGATGGCTTCGCCATCAACCTGATGAAGCCTGGAAGGAGAGGTCTTCTGGTAGAGACTTCCTCTGCCATTGGGAGGAGACAGGTCGGAGGGAAGATCATTTATTTGTTTATTTTAAAACTTTTATATATCGCTTATTCAATATGGGGTAGACCTAAGTGGTTTAAAAATCAACATACTTAACTTGCTAAAACTCTAGGGGGAGAACTGGGGGGACCCTGCATCGACCACACGATCCTGACACCGATATTACAAATTAAGAGAATCCAATTTTTTCCAGGACCAATACGCACAACACTTTATTTATTTATTTATAACTTTTATATACCGACATTCAATTGAATATCACATCGGTTCACATACAACTGGGGAGCAAAGAACTAGAAGGGTGAAAGGAAGTATAAAGTTACAATTAACAGGGAATCGTAAGGAACGGGGTGAGAATGAGGAACGGTCGAAGACACCAAGTGAGCGTAATAGCAAGGAAGGATACAGCAAACTTAAACAACTTTGTTGAGATAGCAACTACATAAAATATTATATTTACATAACTGTATGACAGTCAAAAAGCACTAGTTAATGCAGCAAATTGTAGTTACAAAGTATAATAGTTGGGTTTACCGGAATTGGCTATAGGAAAGTTAGGTAGCAATAAGGGTTACATTGTTAGAGTTATGATACCTGGGGGTGAGGACAGAGACGAGGTTGGGATTAAGTGAATGCTTGTTAAGTGAATGCTTAACTTTGAATACTAATTACTGAAAACAATTTGTACAGTTGATTTTACTACACACACTTATAACTGATTCATACACTGAATCTAGCACATTCCTAGAATTATCCACCTCTTTTTATTCTTGCATTACTACTTTTCAAGGAAATGCAGACAAGGATTTTGTTTCTAAGAAAAATAACTTGCAAGAACAGCCCAAAGCACATGCAAAAAAGCTCAAAGGTACTGAATCAGCAAGAAAAGAGGACCTTGAGGTTGTATATCAGTTGCACATTGCATATTAGATACCATGCTTTCAGAATGAATTTTAAAGAGTTAAATTAGATTTATTTGCTTTCCTCATGAGTTGCTGAATCTTTCCAATCAATCAAGTTTTTGGTTAGTTCTGAAAATTATAACTGAATTTCTGTCTGTGCAGACTGACTACTGATGAGAAGAAATTGATTAGATGAGCAACGGGCCATTATTGTTCACAATGTTTATACTTAAACATTTATGTATTTATTTTATTTCATATTCTGCCTGTCCATTTGAAAGCACAAGGTGGAAGCTATTAAAAATAAATTAAACATAAAAGGTCAATATCCAGAGTGCCAGTAAGCAGCAAATCTATCTGGGTATAGTTACATGCATAATTTTTCAGATCTTCAGCAGGACTTACTGGATAAATTTTCCACTGAATTATACAGGGATAAAGTTATGTGCTGCTTTACCTGGAGGGAGCCCAATTTCAGTAGTCCGTGCAAGCTTCCAAGTGCACACATCAGTCAGTCCAAGGAGGTCTCTGCTAGTATTTTATAAACTATAGCGGAATATAATAAAATTCCGCATATTTCTGCCCTGAAAGTGCTTGTGGATGTTTCAATATGCAAGTATATTTGTAATGAAGGAAAACACATACATTCTCTACCCATTTTATAAAGTTAACATTAATATATTTTATATGCATAATAATTATAAGTTATACATGGAGGCATGTATTTTATAAATATTTAACATTTTTATATACCGACATTAGTTTGCAACATCATACCGGTTTACATCCAAACTGACAAGAGGAAAATACATAAAACAGGTATAGGGGGGGCAAAGGACCAAACGAGGCAGAGGAGAAGCCGGAAACAGAGCAAAAGAAATATAATGCAAATAACAGGTTATACCGCAAGTAACATGACATAGTAACAAAACTATATACAAGGATCAGATCAAAATGGGGGTTAGCATAGGTATGAGGGAGGTCAGTGTCTAGTTAGGGTAAGCCTGATTAAAGAGCCATGTCTTTAATTTCTTTTTGAATTTGGTAGTACAGGGCTCAAGTCGAAGAAAGGTGGGAAGAGAGTTCCATCGTGTGGGACCGGCAATGGAGATGGCGCGATCCCTTGTGGAGGAGAGATGTGCCTTTTAAGAGAGTGTACCCTGGAGGGTTCCTTTATAGTTTGCCCTGGTGGGTCGGTTAGAGCGTGTGAGGTGGAAGGGATCGTCTAGCCAGTTGGAGTTGTGACAGTAGATGGATTTATGAATGATGGAGAGTGTTTTATAGAGGATACGTGAGGGGATGGGGAGCCAGTGGAGGTCTTTAAGGATGGGGGTGATGTGGGCTGATTTCCGGGCGTTTGTGATGACCCTCGCTACTGTGTTCTGGAGCATTTGAAGCGGTTTTATTGTGGAGTAGGGAAACCCTAGCAGGAGGGAGTTGCAATAATCTAGGTTGGAGGAGAGGCTGGCCTGAATGACTGTGCAGAAGTAGGGGTTTTAGTGTTTTTAGGACGTTGAGCTTGTAGAAGCCCTCCTTGAGAATAGAGTTAATATAGTTCTTTAAATTCAGTTGCTGGTCCAGGAAGACCCCGAGGTCTCTTACAAAAGGCTGCGCTGATATGGCACTGAAGGCAGGATCAGTGGTGATTGATGGTTTAGGGGTTTGGTGTTGGGATATGAGGAGCAGTTCTGTTTTGGTGGTGTTTAAGGCAAGGTGGATGTTTGTGAGTAAGTTGTTGATGGACACAAGGCATGTGTCCCAAAGCTTAAGTGCATCGGATAATGAATCATGGATGGGAATGATGATTTGGACGTCGTCGGCAAAGAGGTAGAACTTGAGGCTGAGGTCCGATAGGAGATGACAGAGGGGTGTGAGATATATGTTAAAAAGGGTGGAGGAGAGGGAGGAACCCTGTGGGACACCTTGGGACAGGGAGTAAAGTGTAGATTCTGCATTACCTATTTTGACGGAGAACTTTCTATTGGATAAATATGATTTGAACCACAGGAGAGCTAATCCTGAGATGCCTATTTCCATCAGACGGGTGAAGAGGTGGTTATGATTGATTGTGTCAAATGCAGCATAAATATCCAGTAGGGCCAGGAGGTAGCAATGACCTTGATCCATACCTCTGATGAGGTGGTCAGAGAGGGTGAGCAAGAGCGTTTCTGTGTTGAGGTGCTTGCAAAAACCAAACTGGTGGAAGATCTTGTTGTCTTCAAGATAATCTGTAAGTTGGGAATTAACTATCTTTTCCATAATTTTGGAGATAAAGGAAAGGTTTGATATGGCTCGGAAGTTTGAAGGGTCATTTGGGTCTAACGAATATTGTGTATATTCCCCTTCTGAAAATACTTAGTTGTGTACAATCTTGGAATCACCAGTTAGTCAACACCTCCATTGGTTGTTCCAGATGTCCTCCAGTATTTCACCCTTACCGCCCACAACTTAACCCAGACCTTCCACCCAAAAACTGGAGGCAAAAGCCAAGGTAATTTCACATCTGTGACTTAAATAGCAGGTACAAAAGCTTACGGGCAAGTTTGGTAATGTATATATAAATACCACTTACAAAATAACTTATGGGTGTACTTCTAAATCCTGCCCCAGAACACCCTTTGAACCTCCCTGTTTTCTCCCCATTAACATAAGAATTTGCCATATTGGGTCAGACCAAAGGTCCATCAAGCCCAGTATCCTGTTTCCAACAGTGGTCAAGCCAGGTCACAAATACCTGGCAGGATTCCAAGCTGCTTATCTGAAGAATAAACAGTAGATTTCTGCAATTCTACCTTCATAATGACTTATGGACTTTTCCTCAAGAAACTTGTCCAAACCTTTTTTAAACACAGCTACATTAAAAGCTTTCATCACATCCTCTGGCAACAAATAACAGAGCTTAATTATGTGTTGAGTAAAAAAATATTTTCTCTTATTAGTTGTAACTTCACTGTGAGTCTTCTGGTCTTTATACTTTTCGAAAGAGTAAACAACTGATTAACGTTTACTCCTTCATTCCACTCATTACTTTATAGACCTCTATCATATCCCCCTTCAGCTGTTTCTTCTCCAAGCTGAAGAGTCCTAACCTCTTTAGCCTTTCTTCATAGGGGAATTCTTCCATCCCCTTTATCATTTTGGTCATCCTTCTCTGTACCTTTTCTAATTCTGCTATATCTTTTTTGAGATGTGGTAACCAGAACTGCACACAATATTCAAGATGAAGTTGCATCATGATGCAATTCAGAGGCATTATGGTATTCTCTGTTTTATTCTCCATTCCTTACCTATAAATTCCTAGCATTCTATTTGCTTTCTTGGCTGCTGCTGCACATAGAGCAGAAGATTTCAACGTATTTTCAATGATGACACCTAGATCCTTTTCCTGCACGGAAGACACCTAGGGGCGGATTTTAAGAGCCCTGCTCGCCTAAATCCGCCCAAAACCAGGCGGATTTAGGCGAACAGGGCCCTGCGCGCCGGTAAGCCTATTTTACATAGGCCTACCGGCGCGCGCAGAGCCCCGGGACTCACGTAAGTCCCGGGGTTTTCGGAGGGGGCGTGTCGGGGGGTGGGCCCGAACCGCGCGGCGTTTTCAGGGCGTGTCGGGGGCGTTCCGGGGGCGGGCCCGGGGGCATGGCCGCGCTCTCCGGACCCGCCCCCAGGTCATGTCCCGGCGCGCAGGAGGCCCGCTGACGCGCGGGGATTTACGCCTCCCTCTGGGAGGCGTAAATCCCCCGACAAAGGTATGGGGGGGGCTTAGACAGGGCTGGGTGGGTGGGTTAGGTAGGGGAAGGTGAGGGGAGGGCAAAAGGAAGTTCCCTCCGAGGCCGCTCCGATTTCGGAGCGGCCTCGGAGGGAACGGGGGTAGGCTGCGCGGCTCGGCGCGCGCCGGCTATACAAAATCGATAGCCTTGCGCGCGCCGATCCAGGTTTTTAGCAGATACGCGCGGCTCCGCGCGTATCTACTAAAATCCAGCGTACTTTTGTTTGCGCCTGGAGCGCAAACAAAAGTAGGCCTATTCGAGGAGTATGAAAATCCGCCCCTTAATGTGGAACCTTGCATTATGTAGCTATAATTTGGGTTACTTTTCCCTAAGTGTATCACTTTCCACTTGTCCACATTAAATTTCATTTGCATGCCCAGTCTCCCAATTTTGCAATGTCCTCTTGCAATGTCTCACAATCCTCTTGCAATTTGACAACTTTGAATAACTTTGTATTATCAGCAAATTTGATCACCTCACTTGTTCCCATTTCCAGGTCATTTATAAGTATATTAAAAAGCAGTGGTCCTAGAACAGATCCCTGAGGCACTCCACTTTTCACCTTTCTCCATTGGGAAAATTTACCATTTAGCCCTGTTCTTAGTTTTCTATTTTTTAACCAATTGGCAAGCCACAATAGCACACTGCCCAGGAGCTGCAGTTTATAAAATTCCACATAGGTCTGCTCTGAATGTATGTGCATATGTTATACATTGCTTTAGGTGATTTTTATCTGGAAAGCAATTTATAAATACAAAATGAAATGAAAATATATGATTCAGTATGCAGAAATATTTACAATGCATAAGATGTGCATGCTTTGCCTATTTTAGAAACATATACGTGTATCTTGCATGTGTAAAAAAAATATGAATGCATAAAATCCCTGATTTATATGCATTCCCAGGTATTTTAAAATATGCATGCAGACTTGAAATCACCAGTTTGCCTTTACCGCTGCCAGTTCACCCAGTCTATCTTCAGTTCACGCAGATCCTCTAGCACTTTATCCTGAACCCCCAACAGTTCATCCTGGTCTTCCACCCAAAAATAGCAAACAAAAGTTAAGTCCAATTTCATTTGCGCTATTCAATTAGCAGATGTAAAATTGTGCATAGAAATTGATTAATATATTCATGTAAATTTCGTATAAAATAGAAACTTCCCCGAGTATCTCTTGACCCTACCCTAGACTCTCCTTTTTTGCATTGCTAAATGTGCATGCAAAACCAAAAATACAAGCATACTTTTGAATTTTATAAAATTAGCATAGCTGAGAGAAGAAGGTGCATTGCACAGATTAGGAAGGATCACCTCAAAGACTGTAAATCCATAAATAGTGGGAATGTTACATCCAAATTTTCAATTCCGTCCCCCGACATGGGCTATTTCTCCAGGGGCTACATCAAGAGGGACAAAGCTAACATTAAACAAAGTTATAGTGTTTGTATAACTCTATGCTGACCCTTTGAGCAGCTGTATAGCAGATATATGAATACAGGCGACTTCTGCATTTACATGCTAACCTTCTGCATGTAGCCCCTTTGAAAATTTACTCTGGATTGTATGTGTGTAACTTCACATGCAGATTGTTTATGCAACTTTCCAAAGAGCCATTATTTCGCAGAAGTCCCTCTGAAAATTTTCATAGCAATTTACCTAGACAATGTGGCCTGTCTGAACAATTCCTTCCTCAGAGTGACTAAAAAGTAAGTCTGATGTTCATGACAGCAGACTTTTCGCCACATTAAAAAAGGAGGTTCCTAGGGGCATGTTAAAAGGAAGACTTACCTTTTTAATTTACTAGAACTTTTTTGAGGCTATAAATAAACATGCGGACAAAAGTGAGCTGGTTGATATAGTATATTGGGATTTTCAGAAGGTGTTTGATGACGTCCTTCATGACGGACTCCTCAGGAAATTGGGAAGTCATGAGATCAGAGGCAGTGTCCTATTGTGGATTGGAAACTGGATAAAAGACAGAAAACAGAAGGCAAGACGAAATGGCCAGTTTTCCAAATGGAGAAAGGTTGCTCGTGGAGTGCCCATGGGGTTTGTACTGGGACCTGTGCTATTTAGCATATTCATAAATGATCTGGAGAAAGGAGCAACAAGTGAGGTGACCACATTTGCAGTGGATTGTGAAGAACTGCAGAAGGACCTTGTGAAACTAGGTACTTGTACAATTACTCATAATGATCGCCATATCACGTATATGACACCCCCCCTCCTACACCACCCTACCCTCCATCCCCCCTCCCCATCTTGCCCCTTTATTCCCCTGCCACCCTTCGCCTCCCTCAACCCCTCCTCCCCCACTTCCCCACTGCATTTCACCCCCCACCCCCTCGCACCACCTCCCCTTGTACATAATTAATTTCTGTCTAACTTTGTCTAATACTGTCTAATTTTGTCTAATATGGTTTATTATATGTATATATACTGTCTAATATGTCTAATATGTCTAACATGGCTAATATGGTTTATTATATTTATTATATGTCTAATTTTGTCTAATATGGTTTATTACATGTAATCTCGTTTAACTGTGACGCACGTTGGCACCACAGTAAAGTTAACTTACCTCTTAACTATCTATCTTTCCTCCACCTATCATTGTAATTTCCTTTCTCAGTTACATGTAAACCGACATGATGTTTTTTTTTATGAATGCCGGTATATAAAAGTTATAAAATAAATAAATAAATAAATAAATAGGAGACTGGGCTTCTAAATGCCAGGTGAAATTTAATGTGGACATGTGCAAAGGAATGGCTGCAGGGAAAAATAATCCCAACTATAGGTATACAATGCTGGATTCCTCTGTTAAACGTCCTTGTGGACAACAACTCGAAATCTCAGCTCAGCGTGCGGTGGTGGTCAAAAAGGCAAATAGCATGTTTGGAATTATTTGGAAAGGAATAGAGAATAAAACTAAGAATATCATAATATATATCATATATATCATAATATATCATAATACAAAGTTTCCTACAACAGCTTTTCATCCGAGGCCATCCCTCTGGATACTGGAGTTCCTCAAGGGTCGGCTTTATCACCCATTCTCTTTAATATCTACCTTCTTCCTTTATGCCATCTTTTAACTAGCCTTAACATCATTTTCTACATGTATGCTGATGACATACAACTTCTCATTCCCATTACTTCGTCTTTAGAAGAATCAATGTCAAAAGCAGCCTCACACCTGGAAGCAATACGAAAACTGCTAAACAACCTAAAATTATGCTTAAATATGAGCAAAACAGAATGTATACTAATTACAAGAAAAAACTCTGGTATAACATACACTCCTCCCTTCCAATTTGACAACATTCAAATCCAACTCAAAGACAACGTTAAAGATCTGGGTTTCTGGCTAGATAATGAGTTAAATCTTAAAAAACACATCGCAACAAAAACAAGAGAAGGCTTCTTCAAAATTCAAATACTCAAACACCTAAAACCGCTGCTTCACCCCAGGGATTTCAGAACCGTTCTTCAAACCCTCATCTTCTCCAGTATAGACTACTGTAACTCCCTTCTAATTGGCCTTCCCAATGCAACCTTAAGACCACTGCAGTTACTCCAAAATGCAGCTGCCAGAGTCCTGACTGGTAAAAGAAAATCCGACCATATATCCCCAGTACTCCACAACTTACATTGGCTACCTGTTAAAAAAAGAATAGAATACAAAGTCATCACAATTCTACACAAGACAATTCACAAAGCAGACTTCACTGCCCTGGACAATATTATACATCTGCATAAATCATCACGTACAACAAGATCGAGTACAACAAGATCTACATATAAAATTCAACTGGATGTCCCTTCATTACCACAAGCCAAACTTTCCTCCACCAGAAATAGAGCCATCTCTATAGTCGGTCCAAAATTATGGAACTCATTACCTCTACACCTCAATTCACAAGAAAATCTTAAATCTTTTAAAAAAGAACTTAAAGAATGGCTACTCTCACAGTCTTACAATGACTGTGCACCCATTGATAACAGAGCATAAATCCTTTTCATATCCACCTCTCGCTCCTTTTTATTCCAGCAATCCTTCTGACACTCGCCCCGACTTGCAGAAACCTTCCTTCTCATTAACGGCTTCAACCGTCAACCTCAAGCGTTGCATACGTTCTTATCTAATGTTCAATGTACTTATTAACTTTTATTAAGTTAATGTTCTGTTTCAATCTCTGTTTTAATGTTATGAATTCAAATGTAACTGGTTCGTTGTAATGTAAACCAGAGTGAAGGCATTGTCAGCTGTACCTCGGTATATAAACAAATGCTAAATAAAAAAATAAATAAAAAAATAATACCTTTGTAAAAATGCATGGTGTGACCACATCACGACTTTTGTGAGGAGTTCTAGTTACCCCATGATCTGACAGGTACTTGTGACTTGGACTGGCCACTGTCGGAGACAGGATGCTGGGCTCGATGGATCTTGGTCTGACCCAGCATGGCACTTCTTATATTCTTAAGTTGGGAGAGTAAAGTATGCCCTCAGAACGGCACTACGAAAACGTTAAACTTTGCAAGCTTAGAGTCTAAGCTTACAGGAAACAGAGAGTAGGATTAAATGGTCAATTTTCTCAGTGGAAAAGGGTAAACAGTGGAGTGCCTCAGGGATCTGTATTTGGACCGGTGCTTTTCAATCATACCTATAAGGGAGCCCGGAACGACGTGCCGCAAATGCGCAGTAGAGAGCAGCTCTACCGCGCATGCGCGCACATCGGCCAGAGCGCAGCGTGTCAGAAAAGAAAATAGCGCTGGCTCCTTAGGAGTGGCAACGAGCAGTAGCTCCGGCGACGCGCGCGAGGGAGGGACACGTCCCTGTCTGCCGGTTGTGAATGAGCTGTGAGGGGAGGGAGGTGAGAGAGAGGGAGGTGAGAGAGAGGGAGGGGGGAGAGAGGGAGGGGGGAGAGAGTGGGGTGGGGAGGTGAGAGGGAGGAGGGAGGTGGGGAGAGAGTGAGAGGGAGGTGGGGGAGAGAGTGAGGTGGGGGAGGTGAGAGGGAGGAGAGAGAGAGGGAGGTGGGGGGAGGGGAGAGGGAGGGAGGAGAGAGTGAAGGGAGGGGAGGAGAGAGTTAAGGGAGGGGAGGGAGACTAGAGAGGGGAGTGGAAAGGAAATGGACCAAAAAAATTTTTTTAAATGTAGCCCGTTGTTACGGGCTTAACGGCTAGTATATATATAAATGATCTGGAAAGGAATACGAGTGAGGTTATCAAATTTGCGGATGATACAAAATTATTCAGAGTAGTTAAATCACAATCGGATTGTGATAAATTGCAGGAGGACCTTGTGAGACTGGAAAATTGGGCATCCAAATGGCAGATGAAATTTAAATGTGGACAAGTGCAAGGTGTTGCATATAGGGAAAAATAACCCTTGCTGTAGGTACACGATGTTAGGTTCCATATTAGGAGCTACCACCCAGGAAAAAGATCTAGGCATCATAGTGGATAATACTTTAAAATTGTCGGCTCAGTGTGCTGAAGCAGTCAAAAAAGCAAATAGAATGTTAGGAATTATTAGGAAGGGAATGGTTAATAGAACAGAAAATGTCATAATGCCTCTGTATCGCTCCATGGTGAGACCGCAACTTGAATACTGTGTACAATTCTGGTCGCCGCATCTCAAAAAAGATATAGTTACGATGGAGAAGGTACAGAGAAGGGCTACCAAAATGATAAAGGGGATGGAACAGCTCCCCTATGAGGAAAGGTTGAAGAGGTTAGGGCTGTTCAGCTTGGAGAAGAGGCGGCTGAGGGGGGATATGATAGAGGTCTATAAGATCATGAGAGGTCTTGAACGAGTAGATGTGACTCGGTTATTTACACTTTCGAATAATAGAAGGACTAGGGGGCATTCCATGAAGTTAGCAAGTAACACATTTAAGACTAATCGGAGAAAATTCTTTTTCACTCAATGCACAATAAAGCTCTGGAATTTGTTGCCAGAGGAGGTGGTTAGTGCAGTTATTGTACCTGGGTTCAAAAAAGGTTTGGATAAGTTCTTGGAGGAGAAGTCCATTAATGGCTATTAATCAATTATACTTTGGGAATAGCCACTGCTATTAATTGCATCAGTAGTATGGGTTCTTCTTAGTGTTTGGGTAATTGCCAGGTTCTTGTGGCCTGGTTTTGGCCTCTGTTGGAAACAGGATGCTGAGCTTGATGGACCCTTGGTCTGACCCAGCATGGTAAGTTCTTATGTTCTTAATCCCAGGCTACTAAGTTGGTGGTTAAAAGGAATAGCTATCCCTTCAAGAGTTACTTGAGGTGAAGTGTGGATTGGATTTTTTTTTCCTACTGACAGTAATTCTGTTCTTTGTATGTTGAATTTTAGTTTTTTGACACAGAAGCAGCTGGAAATCTTTTCCAGGCATTCATTTAGGCTTCCTATTGCTCTGATGGGGTCTGAATTAAGTGGGAGCAGGAGCTGAATACCATCTGCATATGTATACTATGTGATCTGACATTCTCTGATGAGACATGTGAATATAAAACATATACATATATACACAACAGCAACAAGACGTTCCAGAGCATACATTTTTATTTACTCCTGTTCATTCTTTCTCTAAAGTAACCCATAATCCTCTGCTTGCAACCTCTTCCCTTTTAGAAATTATGAACACAGGATTCTGACCTTTGATAAATCAGAGGAATCTTATGATAAAGAAATATATCCAATTTTCATTCATCTTGTCTCACACAGAGCAAGAAAGATACATTAAAATATGTGAAACAGAAGCAGGATACTGTCTTGACATTCCTGTTTTCAAATGCTTCTCCCCAAATAAACCTGACTACCACTGTTCCCTTCATATTTATGGTTCATTTAACCAAGCAGAACTATAGACGGGTTTCAAAGACATGCTGACTTAGTCTCATCTGAAGTATTACTTACTGCAAATACTTATGAACCTAGAGATACCAAAATCCAAAGAGCCATTAGAAGGCACAGGTGACTGCTGTGGCTCAGGATTCAGCATGCACTTGCACTGCTATTGGACTCATACGGACAAGACACGGCTGCTCTCACACGAAGGGCCAGATTTAGTTTGCTTGCTCAGAGCATCTTCTGTAAGGAAAAGGAATTCACCGAAGTATAAAAACAAAATTCACACAATGGAACTTTTGCTGAGTTTAGCTCTTCTGGGTAGAGTCACTGACTGACTACATTATTTTGGGCCTCGATAAAGGACAGGCCTTCCTACTGATCTTATTGGATCTATCGGCAGCGTTCGATACTGTGAACCATGCCATATTACTAAATCAACTAGCGAACATCGGTATTGCAGGATCAGCACTAACATGGTTCAAAACATTCCTAGAAAACAGAGGTTTCAAAGTTAAAATTCACAACAAAGAATCCTCCAGATACCCATCATTACAAGGAGTTCCTCAGGGTTCCTCTCTCTCACCAACACTTTTCAACTTATACCTTCTCCCGCTTTGCCAACTGCTAAACAAATTGAACCTAAAACACTTCATATTTGCCGACGACGTCCAGATTGTGATCCCCATCAAAGAATCCATCACTAAAGCGCTAGAACTTTGGGAAAATTGCTTTCAAGAAATTAACGAGCTCTTATCCAGCTTAAATCTAATCCTAAACCAATCAAAAAGTGAATTCATTCTAATCTCTCCAGATAATTGCAAAATCACTACAAACCCGCCAGCCAACTCCCTAACCTCAAAAGTAAGAGATTTAGGAGTCTCCATAGACAACAGGCTAAATTTGAAATCGTTTATCAACCAAACAACCAAAGACTGCTTCCACAAACTGCACGTATTAAAAAGAATAAAACCCCTATTTCACTTCCATGATTATAGAACAGTGCTCCAAGCAATAATATTTGCGAAAATTGATTACTGCAACTCGATCCTACTAGGCATCCCATCATCACATACTAAACCGCTCCAAATGATACAGAACACCGCAGCAAGAATTCTAACAAACAAAAGAAGAAGAGATCACATTACACCAGTCCTTAAAGACCTACACTGGTTACCAATCCACTACAGAATAATTCATAAATCCCTCACCACAATCTACAAGAATATCCATGGACTGGCTCCACTCCATCTACAAATAGCTCTTAAAAAACACTCCTCCAACAGACCCATCAGAGAAGCATATAGAGAATATCTACAGGTACCACACAACAATACCACCCAACATATAACATTGAGAGATCGGGCCTTCTCCACAGCAGGTCCCCCACTGTGGAACTCCATCCCCCTAGAACTAAGACAGGAACCATGTCTTCCAACCTTCAGGAAAAGACTGAAAACATGGCTGTTCATGAAAGCATTTCCGGACCCTTAAAGATTCACTACCATCAAATGCAGCATTACTGAACATTTCCTATTAAACTGAAACAGTCTCTATCTACCAATCATTACAATGTTTTACTTCTCGTTAAACTTTTTATCTTTCCTCTAACTCTAATCCCAGTTAGAATGACCCCCGTTTTATTGTAACTTTTTTCTTCCATGCACTTGTTTTACTTTTTAATGTATACTCTTATGTTATTAGTTATTTACGTTATAATGTATTTCTCACCCCTTGTTTTATGTAAACCGACATGATACGAACTCCGTGAATGCCGGTATAGAAAAATACAAATAAATAAATAAAATAAATAAATAGAGTGATTTTTTGCTATGAATAATTCCTAGCATGGAGGGTATTAATACTTCTGCACCTCAGTCCAAAAATCTGGCTCATCTGAACGATGTTTAAGTCCACATTAAACACGTAACTTGTATAAGCCAGACTGTTGAACGCACGCTTCTTACGTGAGGACGAAAAGAGAGCAAAGGGTTGATCAGAACACCAAGGTTCCGAAAACATGAGTTAAGTGGGAATGTGATATTTTCAATAACAATTGTTGTATGTTGAATCTTGGAAAGGGGATGCTGGATCAAAACACACTGCATTTTGGCAAGATTCAAAGACAATTTATTAAAGAATAACCACTTCTTAATGTTAGAGAGACTTAAATTTACAAGCTCCATCATATCAGTCCAGGATGGTTGAACACATATGAAAAACTGGATGTCATCAGGGTCCAGTTTGAATCCATCTCATGGGCCGGCCAAGATCTTGCACAAAGGGGCTAAATAGAGGTTGAAAAGCATGGCAGACAGGGCTGAGCCTTGCGGCACACCCTTCTCAATCTCTGACCACTGTGAGTGGTTATCATACTCCACACGTTGGTACCATTGTGAGAGGAAAGCCCTGAACCACTGCATAACAGATCCAGAGATACCGCATTCCGGAGTCGGTATAGAAGGATGGAGTGATCTACTGTATCAAAGGCGGCTGAGATGTCTAAGAAGACTAGGATATAGCTGTTGCCACTGCCCAAGCCTCTCCTCAAAGTGTCCAAAAGTGATAGTAATAATAATTCAGTGTTGAGTGCTTTCCTGAATCCATACTGATGTGGATCCAGGACTTGCTTCTTTTCGATGAAATTGGTCAATTGGCTTGAGACAATACCTTCTATCAATTTTGCCATGAATGGAAATGAGGAAATAGGTCTGTAGCTGTTAAGATCAGAAGGGTCAAAGCTGGGGTTTTTTTTTGTTTTTTAGAAGAGGTCTTACAGAGACTTGGGAAATACATCTTGAGTCAGAGAAAGATTGACAAGTACAATTAGAAAAGGTGTTACTGCATCTTTGATTTCCTTCAAAATAGATATATTACAAGGATTTACGCACAGTATGAGGGATTCAGCTTAGAAATAACCTTTTCAATTTTCATTACTGAGGTAGCTTCAAACACACGACAGGGGGAATCCACTTCTTCTTCCAAAGGAGAAAGCCAGTTTGGTACGGCAGAAAAACTGTAAGAGAGTTTAGCGACTTTATTCTTAAAACGATCCAGGAAGTCATTGCAATGAAAGCTACTAGAAGGGTTAGAGGATATACCTGAGGGGATTGATGGTGTACTGGTAAGATTCTTGGCTATTCTAAAGAGTTGGGTTGTAGCCAATTTCATGAATGCGCTTTGAGAAATAGGAGTGCTTCGCATCACGGTTCAGGGAATAATATGAGCTTATCAGTGAACGGTAGAGAAATAAGGAATCACTAGTGCGGAGTTTCCGCCATTTGCGCTCATTTTGGTGTAAATGTTGTTTATGAGATCTTATGGTGGGAGTTAGCCAAGGACAAAGTTTCATCAGGGACTTTCGTTTGGGCAAGAGTGGAACAATATTGTCAAAAGCATTTAATACAATGGAATTCCAATTAGCAACCCCATCCTTGAAATCATTAGGAAGAAACGAGCTGAAATTAGCACTAATCGAGTCTGAAAGTTTCTGATTATCAATGTACTGTCTATGAAAGATAATTTCAAAGTGTTTACCCTCAGAAATTGTTGGAGTAGAAGGGATAGGTACTGTAAGGCTAATCAAAAAGTGATCAGACCATGGAACAGCGGTAATTGCTAAAGAGTCAAGGCATCTGTCTTTCAAAGATTTGTTAACAAAGACAAGATCTAGTGTATTACCATGTTTATGAGCAGCAGATGAAACAAACTATTCCCATCCAAGTGAAGAAAGTATATCAAGAAATGTGAAGTATTGTAAAGGAATCATGTGTGACAAACTATTTACTGGTCAATATCATTTACAGAACATTTTTTAGTAAGTGCATACAATCATAGCTATGTCATGAGGTTTTTGTATTTGATATATATTTACAAAACAATGGTACACATAAGGACCCCAACACAGCCGTGTTTCGCGTCGGGGACTGCGTCAGGGGGACCACAACTTCTAAGAGTCTATGAAAACAACAAAGATAGCAAATGTTGCTTACCTGATGTAACAGGTGTTCTCACAGGACAGCAGGATGTTAGTCCTCACAAATGGGTGACATCGAGGATGGAGCCCACCACGGAAAACTTCTGTCAAAGTTTAAACAGAACTTTGACTGGCCCCTACTGGGCATGCCCAGCAAGGCACTGACCCTGCAGCCAGCAGGGGTCTCCCTTCAGTCTGATTTTCAAAGCTACAGGCAGTGCCTAGAAAGTAAAAACAAAACAAACCCAACACCGCGGGGTGGCGGGCGGGTTTCGTGAGGACTAACATCCTGCTGTCCTGTGAGAACACCTGTTACATCAGGTAAGCAACATTTGCTTTCTCACAGGACAAGCAGGATGGTTGTCCTCACAAATGGGTGAGTACCGAGCTGAGGATGTCCTGACTTGCACCAAATGCACCCAACGACGTGCAACAGGCACTACAACTGGGGTGGAATTTGGTAAAGGGCATCCGCACCCTACCGGGAAGGTGGAAGGGTGTTGGTACATCACGTTGGAAAAAGGTTACGCAAGACAGATTGGCCGAAGATGGAGTCCTGTCTTCCAGCTTTGTCCAAACAATAGTGGGCTGCAAAGGTATGGAGAGAACTCCAGGTTGCAGCCCTGCAGATGTCAGGAAGCGGCACCGATCGAAGGTGTGCCACTGATGTCGCCATGGCCCTCACAGAGTGTGCTTTCACACGGTCTTGAAAGGGAATGCCAGCTTGCTGATAGCAAAAAGAAATACAGTCCGCCAACCAGGAGGAAAGAGCCTGCTTACCCACAGGATGTCCTAACTTGTTAGGATGAAAAGAGACAAATAATTGAGTGCTCTTCCTGTGAGCAACTGTACGGTCTAGATAAAAAGCTAGAGCTCGTTTGCAGTCTAGGGTATGCAGAGTCTGTTCCCCGGAGTTGGAGTGGGGCCTGGGAAAAAAGATAGGTAGTATGATGGATTGATTAATATGAAACTCAGAAACTACCTTAGGTAAAAATTTAGGGTGAGTGCGGAGTACCGCCCGGTCCTGCAGGAGCTTAGTGTAAGGCGGATAGGTAACTAGGGCCTGCAATTCACTAACCCTGCGAGCTGAAGTGATAGCCAAAAGGAATAACACTTTCCATGTGAGATACTTTAACTCACAGGAGTGCAGAGGTTCGAAAGGAGGTTTCATTAGACGACCAAGAACCAGGTTAAGGTCCCAAGATGGGGCCGGAGGACGTAAGGGTGGCTTCAGATGGAGCAAGCCTTTAAGAAAACGTGTTACTAGGGGTTGTACTGAAATAGGGACACCCTGTACACCTTTATGGAAGGCGGCTACCGCACTGACATGCATTCTGATAGAAGAGGTTTTAAGACCTGATTCAGAGAGATGCCATAAATAGTCCAAGAATTTGGAGATTGGACAGGAAAGGGGATCAAGGGACTGAGAAGTGCACCATGATGTGTACCTTTTCCATTTGTATGAGTAAGACTTTCTTGTGGAAGGCTTTCGTGAAGCTATCAGGACCCGAGAAACGGAATCTGAAAGGTTGAAAGGCTGAAGGACTAACCTTTCAACATCCATGCCGTCAGGGACAAGGCTTGGAGGTTGGGATGGAGGAGGCATCCGTCGTTTTGAGTGAGCAGATGCGGGTCCTTTCCCAGAGGAATGTGCCTGCGGATGGAGAGATCCTGGAGTATTGGAAACCATACTTGGCGTGGCCAGTAAGGTGCTATCAGGATCATGGTTCCCCCGTCCTGGCGTAGCTTCACGAGAGTCTTTGACACAAGAGGAAGTGGAGGGAATGCATAGAGCAGACCGGTTGTCCACTTGAGGGAGAATGCATCCCTCGGCCGAGAGTGCTGGCTCCGAATGAGAGAGCAGTAATCGTCCACTTTGTGGTTCTGAGGGGACGCAAAGAGGTCTATGCGGGGAGAACCCCACTTGTGAAACAGAGAGGTCGCTACCAGAGGATCGAGTGACCATTCGTGCGGTTGGAAGACACGGCTCAGCTGGTCTGCCAATACATTGTCTACTCCCGGCAGGTAAGTGGCCCTGAGGTACATGGCGTGGGAGAGGGCTTCCGCCCAGATCTGCGCAGCTTCCTGACACAGAAGGAAGGAGCCTGTGCCTCCCTGCTTGTTTATGTACCACATGGCCACTTGGTTGTCCGTCTGGATTAAGATTATCTGATGAAAGAGATGATCTTTGAAAGTGCGGAGCGCATAGCGGATTGCTCGAAGTTCCAGGAAATTGATCTGGTGTTCGGCTTCCTCGTTGGACCATAACCCTTGGGTTTGAAAGTCGTCCACATGGGCTCCCCAACCGATGTGAGAAGCGTCGGTGGTTAGGATTACTTGCGGATCCGGTGGAAGAAAGGGTAAGCCCTGAAGGAGGTTGACCTGAGTCGTCCACCAGGTTAAGGATAGGCGCAGCGCTTGTGTGACTGTGACTATGGAGGACAGAGGCTGAAAAGCTTGAATCCATTGGTGTCGTAGAGTCCATTGTGTTACTCTCATGGCTAGTCGGGTCATGGGAGTGACTTGAACCGAGGATGCCATGTGTCCTAGGAGAATGAGGAACTGGCGAGCCGTGGCAGTGTTCTGAGACTGGAGCTGGCGAGCCAGGGATATTAGGGTGTGGACCCTCTGAAGAGGAAGGTAAGCCTTTGCCTGCAAGGTGTCCAAGCCTGCTCCAATGAAGGATAAGGTTTGAGACGGGACTAAGCAAGATTTCTCGTAATTGACGAGAAACCCTAAGGAAAGGAGTGTTTGAATTGTCAATTTTAGGGAGGATTGAGCTATCTGTTGGGTGGAGGCCCTGATTAGCCAATCGTCCAGGTATGGGTAGACGTGGACACCTTCCTTCCTGAGGAATGCTGCTACCACTACGAGACATTTGGTAAAGACTCGTGGGGCAGAAGCTAGACCGAAAGGGAGGACACGGTATTGATAATGGTCGTGGCCAACTAGAAACCGCAGATATTTGCGATGGGATTGTGTGATCGCAATGTGGGTATAAGCGTCCTTGAGGTCGAGAGAGCACAGCCAATCCCCTCTTTGTAGCAGAGGGAGCAGCGCGCCTAGGGTTACCATTTTGAACTTCTCTTTTTGAAGGTATTTGTTGAGGGCTCGAAGGTCCAAAATGGGTCGTAGTCCCCCCGATTTCTTTGGTATTAGGAAGTATCTGGAATAGAATCCCTTGCCTCGTTGAGAGGGAGGAACGGGTTCTATAGCATTTGATTGCAGAAGAAGAGATACTTCCTGTTGTAATTGAGCCAAATGGGTGGATAGACTCCACGCTTGAAGAGGCGGGGAGTCTGCCGGAAGAGTTATGAAGTTGAGGTGGTAACCTTGTGCGATAATTGTTAGCACCCACTGATCTGAGGTGATCTGCAACCAAGGTTGTAGAAAATGGTACAGTCGACCTCCTACAGGGATGTCCGGAAGAGGGGTTTGGCATGTGTTCCCTACAGGGGAGTCAAAGGCCAGCCGCAGGCCCAGGAGGAGGGGCTACAGTAGGCCTTTGTTTCCTAGGCTGACGCGGCTGAGGCCTAGTAGAGGATCGAGCTGGACGAGGCCTGGCCGATGGAGGGTAATAACGGCGTGGTCGAAAGAATGACTTCTTAGAGTCTTTCTTTTGCGGTTGCTTGGAGGTCAGCTCAGGTGGGACAGATGAGAGTTGTTTCAACGTCTCATGGTGGTCTTTCAACTCCGCCACAATCTGCTGAATTTGCTCTCCAAACAAATTATCGCCTAAGCAGGGTAAATCAGCAAGACGATCCTGAACCTCTGGGCGAAGGTTGGATGATTTTAACCAAGCCCAACGTCTGGCTGAGATGGCTGTGGCTGAAACTTTTGTGGAAGCATCGAATATGTCGTAGGCAGTCCTAATCTCGTGCTTCCCTGCCTCAAATCCCTTGTGAAGAAGGGCTTGAAGCTGCGGTTGGTATTGGTCTGGTAACGTGTCAGCATAGTCTTGCATCTGCTTAAGGATGGCTCTGTTGTACTGAGTCATATAAAGTTGATATGAAGCTATGCGTGAAATCAACATAGCTCCATGATAGACTTTCCGTCCAACACTATCTAGGAACTTGTTGTCCCTGGTAGGTGGGGTAGAAGAGTGTGGCTTAAGACGCTTGGCCTTCTTCTGCGCGGACTCAACCACAACAGAGCGATGATCCAGTTGAGGTTTTTGGAAACCTGGTGCTGACTGGACAAGGTAGGTGGAGTCAGCTTTTTTGTTAACTGGGGACACTGATAAAGGAGATTCCCAGTTTTTCTTGAGCAGATCCAAAAACACCTGGTGTATAGGGATGGAAGCGATGATTTTTGGAGCATCCAGAAATTGAAGGAGTTCCATCATCTGGTGTCTGTCATCAGCTTCAGATTGTAGTTGAAAAGGTACAACTTCTGACATCTCTTTCACAAAATTAATGAAAGATAGATCCTCAGGAGGAGATCTTTTTCTACTCTCTATAGGAGATGGAGGCGAAGGCAAATCCGTGTCAGAAGATGTATAATCATCATCACCCCAGGTATCGTAGGGATCAAGTGGGGTTTGTAACCCTGATGGACCTGGCTGAGGCTCTAAAGGCATCGATGGAAACCGAGGTGGAATCGGTGCCGTAGGTGGAACCAGAAATGGCATCGATGGCTTCGGTGCTGTCGATGGAATCGGTGCCTGGCGTGGAATGGATGGAACCGAAGGATATATCGGTGGAGATATACCAGAAGGCACCGATGGAACCACCCCGGAAGGGGGAATCCGGAACGGTGTTTCTCCTGCCGATGAAAATCCAGTCGGAGACGGTGGTGTTGTCGATGGCACTGGAATCACCGATGGAAGGGCCGTCATGAGCGCCTCCATGCGGCTCAGTAGCGGTGCTAGCGCTTGTATCAACGGCTCGGTGGTCGGTTCCCTCCTCGGTGGCGAAGCCGGTGCCGGTGTCGGTGCCGGGGGCGGCACTGGAACCGGTGCCGGAGACGGTGCCGATGGAGGTTGCAATTTCTTCATCGCTTTCTCGATGGCCTCCTGGACCAGCCGGTCCAGTTCTGCCCGGAGACCAGGGGTAACCATACCCGGCTCGACGGGAGAGGGAGGCTGAGGCAGGGCCGGAGGGACCACCGTAACCGGTGGGATCACGGCCCCCGCACCCCGGGAGGGTGAGGGTTTCCTCGATGCCTGCGAACGAGACGTGGAGGGTGTCCGGTCTGTTCGCGGCTTCTTTGTCGGTGGCTCGGCTTGAGCAGAGGTCGATGGCTGTGGATCCTCGACAGGCCGAGATTTGTGCCGTCGATAGCGGTGCTTTTCCTTCCGATCCCCTCGCCCATCCGGGGAAGGGACGGGAGTCGACGGCCGAGAAGCGATCGATGGCGGACGGTCACCGGAGGGTTGACGATGATGGTACAACTTCGACGGTGCCGGTTCCGATGACGTCGATGCTATCGATGGCGTTGGGGTGGGTGCATGGAAGAGGAGCCCCATCTTCTCCATCCTGGCTTTGCGACCCTTGGGTGTCATTAAGGCACATTTGGTGCAAGTCAGGACATCATGCTCACTACCCAAACACATCACACAAACCCTGTGGGGGTCTGTGATGGACATAGTCCGGGTACAATCCGGACAACGGCGGAACCCCGTTGCCATGGCCTGAAGCCAAAATTTAGGCTGGGGATCGGTAAGTGCCAAGAGGCCTCAAGGGCCAAATTCGACGGTAGTCGATGGAAAAAGGCAAAAAACTTACCGGGTTCCGTAAGATGACTAAAAATTTGTCGAAGGGAGACCCCTGAGGGGCAAATTTTCTTAGGAAATTAACTTCCAAATTCCTGTCAGGAACGTGGTTAGAGAGCTCCTTTCACCGCGTGGCAACTGCTGCGCGGAAAAAAGAAGACTGAAGGGAGACCCCTGCTGGCTGCAGGGTCAGTGCCTTGCTGGGCATGCCCAGTAGGGGCCAGTCAAAGTTCTGTTTAAACTTTGACAGAAGTTTTCCGTGGTGGGCTCCATCCTCGATGTCACCCATTTGTGAGGACAACCATCCTGCTTGTCCTGTGAGAAAAAGTAAATACTGAACAGGTGCACTACAAAACAGATGAAGTGATGTGAAAGGATCGCTTCCAAAACAACAAAAGCAACAAATTGCAACTTTCTACTTTCCTGCTTGCTTTTATTCAGCTTTAGCGTGTATGCCTTCAAACTTAATATATACTTCTTGTGACAAATGTTCTGGCTGATGCCTCTAAGGTGAGCATGATCATGTTTCATTTTTTAGAATCGGCTTTTTTGTTTCGCTTCTTCTCAAGCTTTTCGTTCAGCTGACAATATATTGCAACCTCAGAGTCCATTGGGCCATTCACATGTTTAAATGTGCCAAGGGAATGGCATGAACTGTTGTGGCCATATGGCTCAACAGCCTCAACATGCGCCAAGCTGACACCTGCTGGCTCTGTTGAATCCCTACCATGATGGTCATCAGGTTGATGGCCCTTTGTCAAGACAGGAAGTTCTTGGTCTGAGCTATGTCTAGCAGGGCTCCAATAAAGTCTAATTGAGGTGACGAGATGAGATGGGATTTGGGGTAATTGATGACGAACTCTAGTGTCTCCAACACCCGGATGGTTGAGTGCATGGACTCGTTGGCCCCCACCCAAGAGGTGATTTTGACCAGCCAGTCATTCAGATACAGGAAAACGGGAACTCCCAGTCTGCAAAGGTGTGCTGACGTCGGGTTGACTCGAGCCCAAACAGCAACATGCGATACTGGAAGTGCTGTTTTCTCACCACAAATCAGAGATATTTCCAGTGACGTGGGAAGATCTTGATATGTGTGGAGTTGACTGAGTGCTAGCTGGGGCTTCGGGCATTTTGTTGCCTGAAACGGCCACAAGATCCCTGATGAAACTGACAGGAACAAGGGGACAGGGGACAGAGGACAGTACCTTCTCAGGTGGAAGAAAGACTTCTTTTGCTCTGACCTCACCGACCACCTGGATGAGGACCGCAGGTCCGGAGTGCTGGTGGAGAGCTGCTGAAGGGTTGCATGATGGCTCCGGATTTGGGACACTGAGTCCTTAACCTAATCTCTGAAGAGATTCTCTCCTGTGCATGGCATGTCAGTGAGTCGCTGCTGCACCTTTGGTCTGAGATTCCAAGGTCCGTAGCCATTCGAGCCTGTGGGCGCTGATTCCCACTGCAGAGACCATCGATGCCATCTCAAAAATATCATAGGTCGTGCGGACCTCATGTTTTCTGGACTCAAGGCCCTTATGCATCAGACACAACAATGTGTCGGCAACATTCTGCAATTGCTTCCAGATGTCCTGCATATACTGGCTCATGTAGAGCTGGTAGACAGCTATACAGGCAATAAGCATAGCTCCCTGGAACATCTTCCTCCCAAGAGGAAGGTGTTTGCTCAGTGATCCTTCCCAGGGGGCACTGAGGAATGGGTCCCAGAACGTTTGGCCTTCTTGAAAGTGAATTTGAAAATGACCGATTGGTGGCGTAGCTGATGCTTGTCGAATCCGAGAGCTTTTTGGATGAGCTATACCACGTCCACCTTCAGTTATAAAACAAACCATATTGGGAATAAAGTTAGATTAAATTTGACTTAGCCAAAGCAGGAAACAGTGCTGGAACCATGTGAGCTGTCCTATAATTTTATGTGTATCTGGCCTTTAGTATTGCTTGGCTTAATTACCCCTCACTGTGCAACTGATTATACCACACCCAAAAAGTCTAGAAGGTAGAGTCCTGTGTTCTTTTAAAAGCACACAGGGTTTCAAAAAAATGGCTAGCAAAATATTATAGTACCACAACACACCAGACAGAGTAAGAACCTGCAGAAATAAGATTACTATCTATTGGAGAATTTTTTGTGGGGGTTATATTATTCAGCCACACACAAGACAGAAGTAGAACAGGAGAATTAAGCAATGTCTATTACAAAACAATAATCCTGCCCACCATAAGAACAGATTCTAAACCACAGAGATAAAGCAAACAATATTGTGAATATACACAATAAAATTAGACTAAATTAGTCTTAGCCAAAGCAGGAAACCAGGAAGCAGTGATAGGACCAGATGAGCTGTCTTAGAATTTTATGTGCAACTGGACGTTAGTAGTGCTTGACTTAATTACTCCTCACTGTGCAAGTGAACATATTACACCCAGAAAGTGTAATAGGTAGAATTCTGTGTTCATCTTTTACAAACACATGTTTTAAAAAAAAAAAAAGACTAGCAAAATATTATAGTAGCACAACACACCAGAAGGAGTAAGAATCTGCAAAAATAAGATTACTATCAATTGGAGAATTTTTTTTTAATTCTATTATTCTACCACACACAAGACAGAAGTAGAGCAGGAGAATTAAGCAATGCCTATTACAAAACAATAATCCTGCCCACCACAAGAACAGATTCTCAACAGCAGAGATCAAGCAAACAATATTGTGAATATACAAAATAAAGTTAGATTAAATTTGACTTAGTCAAAGCAGGAAAGTAGGAAACCAGGAAGCAGTGCTGAAACTTGGAAGAGATGGATCTGAGGGGAGACCATCAAAAGCATCGTCAGAGATCACGGATGAGTCAACCCCAAGAGGTCAAAGGTGCCCTCATCCCGTGTCATCAACAAGGGACAGGACCCTAGGTGCTCAGCCTCCGCCTATTGGTGTAGGCACCAGTGGAACTGGATGTGAGGCCTCAGACGCCAGTGTCTTCTCTGGCCTTGAGGGAACTGGCAACCATGGTGCCCCACAGGACATCAATGCCGACTCCAAAACTGACACTGGCTGGGTCAGTAAGATGCCATTAAGTGCCTGTAGGGATTCCAGCAGCAGCTTGAGGAGCAATGGTGCCAGTGTTGGTATCATTGGTGCTGTGACACTGAAGCCATGCTTCACCTTCTTGACAGCAAGCTGCACATGCCTCTTCAATTCTGCCTTGAACATTACCAATGCCAAAACAGGTTGGGGTGCAGGAGGTGTAACCAGATACTCTTCGGAACCGAAAGGAGGATCGGTGACTGGCATCAGGACTGATGGAGGCCATGGCAAACCCTCGGCATTGATGAAAGACTGGCTTTGCTCACTGCAGGATCTCTTTGGATGCATCACAGCATAAGCTGGTGCAACCACGTGCCCGGCACCATATATCGATGGGGACTGATGCCGATGCTTGGAATGGTCCTTCCCTAGTGCTGAAGACGAGTCTAACAAATCTGACGCCCTTGATCTGGAGGAACCCGATGATGGGCAATTTCTGGCATCCCTTTTAGCCAATGACCTTGATGGAACTGACAGCCCCACCGATGTCAAAGGCTTGGTGTCCAGTGGTGCAGCTCCAGGGTCCCTTGAGGCTCTTGCTGATGGATGGGTCTTCGCCAGTTTGAAGAGGAGCTCCATCTTGTTGAGCCGGATCTTATGTCCTTCGAGGTCATCTTGGTGCACTTGCTACAAACACAGACATTGTGCAATGCCCCAAGGCAGAGGGCACATCTATCATGGGGGTCTGTGATAGACATGGTCCCTCATACACCTGTGAACCTCTTAAAACCTGAAGAGGACATGTCATTGTGAAATAATAGGAATGCAACATCAAAATTGATGGCAGCGCCTGTCGATGGCCAGCGGGCGCCGAGTTCACCACTACCCCGGGAGTATCGACAATGAAAGTAAACTTGCAGATAAATGCAGAAAAACTTATCTAGGATACTATTTTTATTTATTTATTTAACAGCTTTTTTATACAGACATTAGAATACACATCATATCGGTACTAATGGGAGAATCTAGGGGGCCCCATGTTGACTATGCAAGGCAGCAAAAAAGAATCATGAAAAAATTAGAAATTGAAAAAGTAGGCCAAAAAGTTGGCAAAGTGAGGCTCTCACCTGACCACGAGATGCCAGGCTCCATGGAAAAGAAGAGACTGAAGGGGACCCTACGTGGAAGCATGGTAAAATGCAAGACAAAGCATATTCAATGAGGTTCAGTCAAAATTCTAGGAACTTTGATATAAGTTTTCTGTGCCAGGCTCCATTGAATGATGTCACCTATGTGTGAAGACTACCATCCTGCTTCTACTCAGAGAAAGCATAGTGACTTTTATATACAATTTCAGCTCTTTCGAAATGTCTCAATTCACGAATTGGTGATAGCGATGGGTTATCTTCCCAGCTTAGGTCTTCTGCTTCCAGGGTTAGCTGTGGTTGGGGATGCTGTGGAGTCAGTGTTGACAGTTCCTGGGGTGGGAGGCAGATTTATGGTCATCGCACAAAGGCGACACCTAGTGGCTGGATCCAAGGCCCATGGCTGAAGGTTTCTGGAAAGAGCCCGGTGCATGGTCCTCAGTTCAGGACTGTTGGTTCCCACAATGACTGGGCTTAGTTATTTGAGAAGCGGTATAAAATAGGGGGAAAAAATGTCCGGGTCATTGGGGCGGATTTTCAGAGCCCTGCTCGCCGGGAAGCCTATTTTACATAGGCCTCCCGGCGCGCGCAGAGCCCCGGGACTCGTGTAAGTCCCGGGGTTCTCCGAGGGGGGCGTGTCGGGGGCATGTCGGGGGGCGGGCCCGGTCGTCGCGGCGTTTCGGGGGCGTGTCGGCAGCGTTTTGGGGGCGGGTACGGGGGCGTGGCTACGGCCCGGGGCGGTCCGGGGGCGTGGCCGCGCCCTCCGTACCCGCCCCCAGGTCGCGGCCCGGCGCGCAGGAGGCCCGCTCGCGCGCGGGGATTTACGCCTCCCTCTGGGAGGCGTAAATCCCCCGACAAAGGTAAGGGGGGGTTTTAGACAGGGCCGGGTGGGTGGGTTAGGTAGGGGAAGGGAGGGGAAGGTGAGGGGAGGGCAAAGGAAAGTTCCCTCCGAGGCCGCTCCGATTTCGGAGCGGCCTCGGAGGGAACGGGGGTAGGCTGCGCGGCTCGGCGCGCACCGGCTATACAACATCCATAGCCTTGCGCGCGCCGATCCAGGTTTTTAGCAGATATGCGCGGCTCCGCGCGTATCTACTAAAATCCAGCGTACTTTTGTTTGCGCCTGGAGCGCAAACAAAAGTAGGCTATTCGCGCGCCTTTTAAAATCCGCCCCGCTGTGAATGAAGCTTCAGGGTGCCAGATCCCAGCCCTGGCTCTGACTGAGCTGGAAGCTCAAAGGAGCAGGAAGGAAAAACTGCTGAACCAACTAAAAAAAGAAATTATGTCTGTATCTACATTTCAAGCCTATTCCGTTTTGAAGTCTCTTAGCTAAAGCCACTAAAGAAAAAGGACAATCTAAATTAAGGTAACACATAATGTTTCAGCTATAAGAAAAATGGGTCCATTAAGCTTAATAGAGGCCTAAATTATATGGATGTTCTACTTACTGTTTGCTTACTAACCAGTGTTCAATTAAACTTGCTGCTCTGCTATGAAATCCAGCAGTCATAAAACTGGTGATCCTAACTACCAATTCAGCTCGGAGAAAGGCCTCTCAGCCTTTGAACCGTCTCCTAACCAGGTCAGCGCTCAATATGGCTGATCGAAGATAAGTGCCATCAGCGGCACTAATGAACTGCTCCTCGTGCAGCATGAAATGGAAAATCTGTCTAGCTGAAGTCACTTGGAAAATAGCAAGGATAATTTGGCAAAGATAATAAAAGTTCAGGATAATTATGCTTCATGGCATACCAAAAAATAAGATTTAATCAATGTGCTTTAACAGGTGGGAAATAACGATAGAAAGAGCCTGCAGTGGTTTTGCTTGTAATTCCCTCCTTGAGAAAATATAAGCACACAGTCCATCTCCGATCTGACTTTTAATATCTGTATTCCATGCTTGATTAACAGTACAGTACATATATTGATTGTTCTTGGCTTTTGAACATTTTTCCCCTTGTTCCTGTAATTATAAAACAAATCTCTAAAAAGCTGCGTGGGCATACAAGGTCAGTGACTCGAGTTCTTGCACAGAGACAAGAAAGCATAAATAAAAAGCCCTTGTCATTAGTAAGTGCTACAAGCTTCTGTTTAACAAAGGTGTCCCGGATAGAGTATCACAGCGGTGCGCTTCCATTGTTAGTCCGCTGCGATATCTGAACAGGTCATTCAGCTCCTGCTTCTACCGCTCACACCACTAGAGCAGGTTACTTGTGCTCCTTAGCCCTACTTCTGGAAAATCCACAGAGAGCTCGCGGGGGAGGGGAGACATTGAGTACACCACCACTCCCTCAACTTCCTCACCCTACAAGCAGCCTAAGAAAGGTAATCCCTGTGCATGGTTGCTTCTTGATTTGAATACAGCCATGTGTAGTTTGGGTCAACGGGGTCTGGTGGCAGCCATTTAGATGATCTAGTAAATTTAGCTAATGGCCATTCCCACTGGTCTGCAAAATATCGTGCAGTCTTTAGATGGTGAAAGAATTTGAACAATCCAATTCTGGTAGAAAAAGCATCATATGTACAAGTAGGAATGAATGTCAAACTTTTATTTAATTCAATGCAAAAAAGGAAATGTCACAATAATTATCAGATCGCCGTTTCCCCAAGAAATATATATATTTGTTTTGTGTTTATTTGAAAGTGTATAGCCGCATCATCAAGCCTGTCAGCGTGTTCTCTGAAATTTGAACAAGAGAGCCGCCCGGACCTCTAATCATCTGCGGCAGTCTTTTTTATGTTTCTCCAATTTTTCTAATTTTTCAATTTTTTCATTTTCTAATTTTTCATTTTTTTGTACTTGTATTCAATCTTCAGTACAGTAGCACTTATTGTATTTATAATGTAGATTTAAACAGAGCTCCAATTTTATAACTATTACCCACTTTGAATATCTCAATAATACATTATAAATTACTTATCTGGGATCGGCGTGCAGTCAAACCTTCCAAATGGACAAACACCGTCTCACAACAAAAAGGACATAGTTTTGAAGAACTAAGGGTTTGTGTATTGGAACAGATATTGCCACACTGGCGTGGAGGTGACTTGAATCAAAAACTTTTGAAAGCAGATCAAAGATGGATACATCTTTTAGATACCCTCCACCCCAAGGGGCTGAATGCTGAACTAGAACTAAATGTGTTTCTGTGAACATAAACTTGATACTGACGTCACATTGAAGGATGACGTGTAAGCCCAGGATTGGACTACACTTGTTTTTAAGCCCGCATCTGACGTAAAGATGGTCTCTGTTCTTCTTGTTGAAAGATGTTGTGAGACGGTGTTTGTCCATTTGGAAGGTTTGACTGCACGCCGATCCCAGATAAGTAATTTATAATGTATTATTGAGATATTCAAAGTGGGTAATAGTTATAAAATTGGAGCTCTGTTTAAATCTACATTATAAATACAATAAGTGCTACTGTACTGAAGATTGAATACAAGTACAAAAAAATGAAAAATTAGAAAATGAAAAAATTGAAAAATTAGAAAAATTGGAGAAACATAAAAAAGACTGCCGCAGATGATTAGAGGTCCGGGCGGCTCTCTTGTTCAAATTTCAGAGAACACGCTGACAGGCTTGATGATGCGGCTATACACTTTCAAATAAACACAAAACAAATATATATATTTCTTGGGGAAACGGCGATCGGATAATTATTGTGACATTTCCTTTTTTGCATTGAATTTGATATTTATGGAAATTGTCTTAGTTCTTTTTTGATACGTGTCAAACTTTTATTTAACACATTCATTTCACATAATGTCAGAGCCCTAGAGGAAAGATTATAAACTCCCGATAAGGTTGTTTGCACATGCTTTTGAACTGCCCCGAAGTTTGTATTTGAGGGTGCTGTCCCCGTTTATATCCTCTTTGAGACTGTATCATACCTTGTGAAAGTACCTACACCATGTGCTAAAATGGTAGAAGTGATTTTAATTAATATCAATCAAAAATACTCAGCACTTTTAATGTAAAGCAAATTAAAAATTAAATGCAAGTAAACCTCTTGCTATCAGTGTGTTTAAAAACCCCCTCCATGCATACTAGCTTCCTTAGTATCCTACCTGAGTTCAGCATGTGTGCTCTTTATTCTTTTGTAAATTTAAGAAATTAATCCTATAAATCAAACTATGCAGAGTCTAAAACCAGAACGCCGTGACACATTAAAAAGAAATCTCAATCTCTAGAAATGACAGACTGGGAGAGGTGTGTTATTACCAGAAATAATTGCATTTACCAAGGCAAGAGATGCAAGTTATACAACAGAACGTCTAGAACCTTTGTTTAGAGGATTAGATGCCCTCAGCATGTTCCCCACAGACACAAAATGGGAACAAACCCTTTCGTACATCCGGCCCTTATTTTATTTTTTTTTATTACTACCACTACTTACATAAAAATAGGGAAAATCACAGCAGATAAAGATTGGAAGGCCCATCTTGTTTGCCTGGTTTTTTTGTTTTTTTTGCATCTCTGGCTTCTCCTTTGTTTACCAAGGATCCCTGGTGCCTATTGCAGGCTTTCTCGAGTTCTGCTAATGGTTTTGCCTCCACCACCTCCTCCTGGGAGGCCATTCCATGTATCCACCACCATTTCCATAAATATTTCCTTACCCTATTTCTCTTTCTAGCCTTATTCTGCATGTTTAAAGCATAAACAACAGATGTTTCTAGATTTTTTCCCCTGGTAATGAATATTTGATATTTACTAATTTAAGACTTCACCTAGAAGGGCAGGGGATCACCACTAATACTGCCCTTGAAAAAGAAATTACAGTATGAAAATCCCAAGAAAGTGTAATGCAGATCATTCCAGACTGCATGCTCATCTACCATTTATTATCCTAATAGAGGGAAACCTCATATCCTTCATAACCGCAAGCCTAAGAGTATCCAGACAGACACAGTGCAAGGAGAAAAATATAAATAATGCATTAAGAAGGAAGTTTGTTTTTTTGGTAAGAAAGGGATAGCTACTTAATAGAAATACACAGCTGGCATTTACAAGAATGAAAGTGAAAAGAAACAGCTGGGAGCTGACATCCCTTTTCATTATGACTATGATGTAACATAAATTACGTTGATTTCAATCAATCCAAAGTACTGCTGGTACAACATTAAAGGGAAAAGCTAGAGGAGAAACTCGACTTAAATTTTATAACATTATGGCGGTTCATGCCGGTAACTTTTTTCTCATACCAATAGTAGCAAAAGAGGTAGCAGGTGAAGTCAGTGAAAGAAGCAGCAGCACCCATGGAGGGTAGACAGAAGAGGACAACCAGTGCAGGGAAGGAAGAGGAAGAGGAGGAGAGCTGCAATGCTACTGCTACCTGGAGGGACCAAGACTATCAACCCCTTCCCCTCCTGCCTAGCCAACAGTCTCTCTCTCTCTCCCCTGGCTGGGCAGGAGGGGAAGGGGTTGACAGGGATGGAGCCAGTCATTGACTGCTAGGGGTGGGAGGAAGGCTGAAAGAGGTGGTAACACAGGGCAGGTGATGGTATCTGGAGCGCAATGGTGTACTTCTGCTCTGTGTTGAACTTGTACCATGGCAATAAGCCTGATCAAGTGCCTACATGTCTGTCCTCATTCCCCCGCCTCTGCTCACAGTTAGCACCAGTGCTTATCAGAAAAGCAGACCTCATTCTGTCCCAGCTTGCTATATTTTTAAAACCTTTTTTCTGCATCTGGCAAAAAAAACAACAAACAAACAAAAAATTAAAAGAAAAATTTTAAAAAGTAGCCCTCACCCCCACACTCCTTTGTCACATCTGAGAACCAGCACCTTTCTTTCTAGGGAAAAAAAGTCCTGGTTATGGCAGCACCAGCACATTTCTATGGACCCGAAACATAGCAAAATTCATGCAGACGGGGTTAGGAATGAAATTATAAGAAAAGAACTAAGAAACTGATATTCAAAAGCTATTTGGACAGTTAACTGAAAAGTTATCTGTCTAAATGGCTAACCGGCAATACTGAATGCCACACTCCGGGGGTGCGTGGGAGGCGTTTTGGGGAACAGCGGGGTTAACCCCATAACTTATGTGGATAACTAATATTCAGAATTTACCAAATAACTTATGCAGCTAACTCTGGTTGCGGCATTGGGCTGTCCTAAAGATAGCCAGATATACTCATCTGGCTACTTTTAAGATGGTAGGGTATATTCAGCAGTGCTATATGGATGGATGAGGTCCTGGCAAAAATACACAGCCAGGACAAGGCAAGAATTGCTCCAATCTCAATCAATCCTGCATCCACAATACAAAATATAGTCAGCGAGGGTATAAAGATATCTGTTTTCTCCAACTATAGTGCCGTATCGTCCGCTTATTCCCTCTCCTCCCCAAACCTGAATAAATGGTGTTAAAATGCTGCCACGCTTCGCTGGAGTTTATGACAGAAAAATGCAAAAAAGGACCCTTTTCACCAGGCCATTCAATGATTCAAGTATACTATGACGGGCTAGTTCCAGGGTGACAGGAACAAAGGTTTGTTTTATGTGCTCTTCTATTTTTCTCAGCTCTGAGGTGCTTTGGGTAATTTTTGGCTTTCTAGGTTTATTTCATGACAGCTCCGTTCCTCTGTCTCTTTTCTCACCTGCTCATACTATTCAGATGACATCTGCTGCCCGGGCTTCTTTTTAGATCTACTTTACCCAGGGAGATCGCCAGCCCCAGGAATTTCCCAATCTGCGGGAAGCCCCTTTTGGCTTGGCCCCCGCGGACTTGCTTGTGTTTCCTTCTTGACCAGGGCCTGGAGGGATTAAAACGCACCATAGAGGGGACACATTGAAGCCTTGAAGAAGGAAACACAACAATTACAGGGAGAAGGTCAGATTTCCCTCCAGTCCTTACACCCACCTCAAAAAAATCACTGCAATGAACTTGCGCACTTCTTTCAAAACAAAGTCACTTCTCTCACAGCACGCTTTTCGTCTAACCCAAACACTGCGACTCCGCCTTTCTTCAATCTCTCAGCTACCCTCTCCTCCTTTGACTCATCCTCGTCCCTTGAAATTGAAAACATCTTAAAAAAAATGAGACCCTCCTCCCATCCCTCTGAAACCATTCCTACCAAACTCATCATAGCTATCCCCAAAACTATCGCCAAACCTCTCTCATCTATCTGTAACTGTTCCTTAGAACAAGGCACAGTCCCCAATATTCTAAAACAGGCTGTGGTGAAACCCATCCTTAAAAAACCTAGCCTTGACCCTGCCATCTTAGCCAATTTCAGACCTATCTCTAACCTCCCGTTCCTATCTAAGATCTTGGAAAAACTAGTCAACTCTCGCCTTTCTGATTACCTAGAACAACACAACATCCTTCCATCCACACAATACGGCTTCCGTAAAAATCTGAGCACTGAAAAATTGCTTCTATCCCTGACTGACACCATTATCAGAGGATTTGACTCTGGGAACTCATTTCTTCTTGCCATGTTAGACATTTCTGCTGCATTTGATACCGTTAACCATATCATATTAATCAACATTCTCAGTAACATCGGAATCTCCGGCACCGCTCTCTCCTGATCAAATCATACTTACAAGATCGTCACTACACAGTTTCCACCGGCAATAATGAATCCGACCCAATTAGCCTTGACCGAGGTGTTCCCCAGGGCTCCTCTCTATCCTCCACTCTATTTAACATTTACATGCTCCCCCTCACCACCCTCCTTACCAATCTTGGCTTTAAACACTTTAAGTTGGTTAGGTTGGAGACCATTGTGAAGAGCGCCTTGGGATTGTATTGGAAACCATGTATCTTTTTGGCATAATATTCTCGTTTAGTCGAGATAGTGGCATTCCTATATTGGTGCATGAGCTGGTAGTAGGCAGTTTTGTTTGCTGGGGAGGAATGTTTGCGCCAGCGTCTTTCCGAGGTTCTACTATGAATGGCGTGCAAGTCGTAAAACAAAAAAGAAATAAACACATCAGGGGATTTTAATTGTCAAAGTAAACAGGGGAGAAGAAAAGTTATTCAAGTAGGAGGGTTTGGAAATCCTATTCCTTACCTGGGAAACTGGAAACAAACTGGTAAAACTGGTAATGGAGTCGGCTGACGTGCCTTTTATAATCCCCCCTACTTATGCGGTAGAAACAGCATTTGCGCGCATAGGTGCATGTCCACTTAAAATTGCGCGCACAAGTGCACACGCTCAGGCTATTTTATAAAATATGTGCATATACACGCGTATGCATGCCTGCGTCCCTGGGCGTGAGCTAACGAATGTGCGCACATGTGTGCCCTTGTGCCTATTTAAAAGTTACCATCTTAGCACCTCCAAGATTTTTTGTAGCTGTGGTGTGCACACCAGCCTGCACTTTCAAAGGGAAACACTCTGTAGAGTGTGCCTTTGAAACAGAGCTTGCAGGCCTGCAGGTATAATGCGAGCGCAGCCCTGCAAACCCCATCAGCGGTTAAAAATTACCTCGTCCTCCGCAGAGCACGTAAAATGATGATATATGAACTTAAGGAGGGTTTCCTGTGGATATGTTAAGGTGAGGGGGAGAGGAAAACAACACATGCACATTTTATTTTTAAATTCATATGCACTATTTGTATCTGCAAATAGCAGGCTGAAAGAACATGGGAACTTGTAAGTTTCATATTGAGGCTACACGGGTAGTTTGTCTTGGAAAATTTGCATAAAGTATACGCATTAAAAGCCCCTGCATGGTTTGCAACTAATATTTGAAAATTGCACCTTTCCATGATTGCTTTAGTAAAGATTCTTTCGAATAACAGTTACTGAATTCACAGAATAGAAAAAAAAATATTACATCTGCCTGTAGGCAGGCAGGAAGCAGTCAGATATTGGAATCAATATGGCTATTAATCAGTAACTAACACTGAATACTGTAAATATAACAAACAGCACACTCGCTGCCTCCCAGCCTCCAAGATGATCCACTGGATAATACATCATCTTTCAATAGATCTTATATAAGTTAAGGCTAATTCTGTAAACCGCATTGGGCACCCTTATTTAGGCCAGAACTGTGGTATAGAAAATTAAATGAATGAATGAATAAATAATTCATTAATAGTGGCCTTGGTACATAAAATCTGAAATATCTAAAAATAATAGATTTTCAAAAGCAAACAAGGCATGTACAAAATTCCTGCCTAGACTTTTATAGAAAAATTACACAATCCACTGATGCCAGGAAACAACCAATATAGACAATTAATAAACTATTCCTGAAGAGAATGTAGGGTGGGAAGCTCACCGAGACCTCATATATCGCATACCCTGTGTCAGGGTTTAATGAGAGCTTATAATGGTGCAAGCTTCTCTTAATATTATAATCATAGGTCTCAGTGAGCTGGATGTTATGGGACGCTGTGAGGAGAGCTGTCCCGATGCACTCAAACTGTGCTGTGAAGTTGTACTTAACTTGCAACTTGCGGCTTTAATATCCGGCGTAAGGTTGTAGAAAGCTGATGATGGAGAAGATCAAGTGGTCGAATCCGACTTTATTGCCGACACGACGTGTTTCGGAGGAAACCTCCTTCCTCAGGGGGTCGGATACCACTGATAACTGCTTTTATTTCTTGCCTTGGATACTCTGCTTTACTGCGGATAAAAAAGCAAGAGGGAATAAGTGCATATTAAGTCCCACCACTAGAATGCGATGGCAATGCCGGTTGGAGGAACACTCACTGTGTGTAAAACGTTGACTCAATTTGCTGAACCGGACGGCGTCTCTGTGAACACTCTATAAATAAAGTGACATGAAATAAAACTCCCCGTATTAACCTTAGAACGGTGCATACCTTGTATCGCTGTATACTACCTTGTCGAAGAGCTGTGGTCAATCGCTGTGCCGTGAATGAACTATCGGCAGCGCGAGATCAGGGAACGCTGACCTTTAATAGGCGAAAAAAAGCGCCAAATTTTGTGAGTGTATCCTTATATGGGCACCTACGTCACTGTGGAGGCCATTTTGGGGCTAAGGGCTGTCCATATTAGGGCAATGGCGTCAGCGGCGGCCATATTGAAACTGCTACGGTTTGGGCTAACCCCTAACAGACTGCACTCGAACGCTGTCCATAAAAGGGAAGTGACGTAATCGGCGGCCATTTTGAAAACGATTCGACTGAAGGAAAGCCCTTGTGAGGAGTCCATGTAAGGGAAATGACGTTTTGGGGGCCATTTTAGAAATGTTGAAGCAGGAACGGGGAATCCCAAACTATCCTGAAAAGGATGGTGACGTCGTTAACCTCTGCTAATTGGAGGAACGGGGAATCCCAAACTATCCTGAAAAGGATGGTGACGTCGTTAACCTCTGCTAATGCAGGAACGGGGAATCCCAAACTATCCTGAAAAGGATGGTGACGTCGTTAACCTCTGCTAATGCAGGAACGGGGAATCCCAAACTATCCTGAAAAGGATGGTGACGTCGTTAACCTCTGCAATTACCACACAGTGTGGTAATTGCAGTTTTTGCACCCAAGCCATCACAGGCACCGTTTGGCAGGATCCCAACACCCAGGTTCGCATTACACGGCGAAATGCAGTACACTGCAATTCTGATTTTGTGGTATACGGACTCATATGCCCATGTCATAAGATATATGTGGGCAGAACGACACGCAAGATCAAAGTCCGCTTAATTGAACATAGGAGCCGCATCAAGAACCTCGATGTAAAAGCCCCCATGGTACAACACTGCGTTACACATCAACACAAGTTTGAACAATTCCAGTGGCTCATCATTGAACAAGTCATACCATCATGGAGAGGGGGAGACAGACTTTCTACTTTAAACTTCAAGGAACATCAATGGATTTATCGCTTGCAATCAGTGGAACCACACGGTCTTAATGAGAAGATAGAGTGGTACACTCTCATTTAGATCGGCTCCTGTTCTTGCCCATTCAGTCTGGGGACTCCTTCCATCCGTTGACAGATTTCTTCTCTCATATTAGCAGAGGTTAACGACGTCACCATCCTTTTCAGGATAGTTTGGGATTCCCCGTTCCTGCTTCAACATTTCCAAAATGGCCCCCAAAACGTCATTTCCCTTACATGGACTCCTCACAAGGGCTTTCCTTCAGTCGAAGCGTTTTCAAAATGGCCGCCGATTACATCACTTCCCTTTTATGGACAGCGTTCGAGTGCAGTCTGTTAGGGGTTAGCCCAAACCGTAGCAGTTTCAATATGGCTGACGCTGACGCCATTGCCCTAATATGGACAGCCCTTAGCCCCAAAATGGCCTCCACAGTGACGTAGGTGCCCATATAAGGATACACTCACAAAATTTGGCGCTTTTTTTCGCCTATTAAAGGTCAGCGTTCCCTGATCTCGCGCTGCCGATAGTTCATTCACGGCACAGCGATTGACCACAGCTCTTCGACAAGGTAGTATACAGCGATACAAGGTATGCACCGTTCTAAGGTTAATACGGGGAGTTTTATTTCATGTCACTTTATTTATAGAGTGTTCACAGAGACGCCGTCCGGTTCAGCAAATTGAGTCAACGTTTTACACACAGTGAGTGTTCCTCCAACCGGCATTGCCATCGCATTCTAGTGGTGGGATTTAATATGCACTTATTCCCTCTTGCTTTTTTATCCGCAGAAAAGCAGAGTATCCAAGGCAAGAAATAAAAGCAGTTATCAGTGGTATCCGACCCCCTGAGGAAGGAGGTTTCCTCCGAAACACGTCGTGTCGGCAATAAAGTCGGATTCGACCACTTGATCTTCTCCATCATCAGCTTTCTACAACCTTACGCCGGATATTAAAGCCGCAAGTTGCAAGTTAAGTACAACTTCACAGCACAGTTTGAGTGCATCGGGACAGCTCTCCTCACAGCGTCCCATAACATCCAGCTCACTGAGACCTATGATTATAATATTAAGAGAAGCTTGCACCATTATAAGCTCTCATTAAACCCTGACACAGGGTATGCGATATATGAGGTCTCGGTGAGCTTCCCACCCTACATTCTCTTCAGGAATAGTTTATTAATTGTCTAGACTTTTATAGAAACATTAGTTGTAGTAGATGTTCCTGGATATTACATCATGTTGCTATTAAGAAGCAGGAATGGGAGGGCTAGAAAAGAGGGAGAAGCACTACAGAGACTCTGATTATGCTATGAATCCCAGAGTAATACAGCCCAATGTATGCAGTGAGGAGCCGATGCAATATAGCGCACTCAGCCTTGCGCACAGCTTGACGTGCGGTTGGACATGCATTTTGGACGTGCTAGAATAACTCCCATTGCAGGAATGGGATTAGCACGTCCAAAACACGCATCCAAACAAGCATGTAGCTAATAGTGCTCATCACATGTAAATGCCATGTAGATGAGGCTACCAGCTATTGCCCCCGAAGCAAAAAATTGCTGTGCGCCTGACAAGCATGTTTTAACATGGAAAATTTAACGCCAGCCCCGGAGCTGGCGTTAAGTCTTTCCATGCGTCAAGGGTTCAACTAGAAAAACCAAAAATAACTGCTTTTCTGTGGTTCCTTCTACTTAGTATCATCGCAATACTAAGTAGGAGGAACCACAGAAAGCAGCATCATGAAAAAATAAAAAGGCTTCACGGGAAAAAAAAAATTTTGGAGCACACAATATACACGCTCTAGGCCGTGTATATTGTGCATGTGTATTGTGCCAGTAAATTAGCTGCCAGGGGATAAAATGCACACAGCACACATCTCCTGGCTGCCTGATGCCAAGGATGTGCTAGGGATGCACAAAATATCTCTAGTCCAGTGGTTCTCAACCTTTTTTCTGTCGGGACACACCTGACAGATGGTTCTCACATGCATGACACACTGACCCATGATCGTCACGGGGCTAGACGTAAAAGTACAGTTTGCATCCACGGGAACCCCCCTGACCCACAATAATGGATGTAAAGCAGAATTATGACATTCCCCATACAACTCACCCTACAAAAAAGATATTCTGGTTCTGGTGTCATCTCAGTAACAGCAACTCAAACTCCTTCTACTTCCAGGCTCAATAGCCCTACTTATGAAAAGATAGCAGTTTACCACCAATGCATGTCCTCTTGAGAAAACACAACAAATAAGACTGATAAAACTCTTACATGCTAGTAAAATATCTCATCTCCGTAACAGACACAGAACCGACCTAACATACTCCCAGGATCTGTAGTAATGCACATAAACTAATCCGCACACAGTTACACCTGTATTAATATGGAATACACTCAAACAGGAGCAACCCTATCTATGAAAAGGCAACACTACAAATATTACATCAGACCCTAAACACCAATACACCTCTTATTAGGAAAACAGAACTAACAAGCAGCTATAGATCCCCAAACAGAAATAATTGTAAAACTATACTAATAAGCAGAATAAATGTTTCTAAACAGCTATGAACAGAATAACATCCAACAATTAAAAACTCATAAAAACTATTAAAAATTCTCCAAACACTAATAAAATATTTCAAAAAAAGCAGACACATCACATAATATTAAATAATTAAAATGGCAGTCAATCAAGAAAAATAAACTTAAAAAGCCACCTTTACTTACCCCCTCTAGCAGCTCTCCTACTCTTCTTCCATGCAGGCCGTAGCACACAGCAGAAGCAGCAGTAGAGGCTAAGCTCTATACTCATGGACCTCTTCCTTAGTGCCCATGTCTCTCACACACACACACCATACCAGTCATGCCCCCATGACCAGTTTCTATCTCTCACACACCAATCATCTCCCAAACAGTCTTTGAAACACCCACCAGTCACCTTCCTGAACAGTTTCTCTCATGCCATACACACACACAGGCTTCCCACTCCTGTGTTCTACTTACATATACGGGCTTCTCACTCTCATAATCACTTTCTCTGTCTCACACACACTCACCAGTCTCTCACTCCCATGCTTGTTCTCTCCACGTGCACAGGCTTCTCATTCCCATAATCACTTTCTTTCTCTCACACACACACACAAACACACACCAGTCACCTGATCTCTCTCATGCATACACACACACAGGCTTCCCACTCCCATGTTCTTTCAGATATACAGGCTTTTCACTCCCATGCTTTCTCACATACCCAGATTTCTCACTTCAATGCTTTTTCTCTCTCTCACACACACACATCAGTCACCTCCCTGACTAATGTCTCACACTTTCACATACACATCAGTCATCTCCACATCCCCACCAAACTACTTCTATCTATTCCAGACACAATAGCCACATCATTGACAAACATCATCAACTGCTCTCTAGCCCAAGGAACCTTCCCAGACGACCTCAAAATGGCCTCAATCTCACCGCTCCTAAAGAAACCTAACCTTGACCCGAAGGACCCCAACAACTTCCGTCCCATAGCCAACCTCCCTTTCATCACCAAGATCATGGAAAAACTAGTGAACTCTCAACTATCAGACTTCATCGAAGACAACAATCTTCTCTTCGCCCCACAACATGGCTTCCGAAAAAATCGAGGCACAGAATCCCTCCTTACCTCTTTGACAGACCATATCTTATTGGGCCTCGACAAAGGAAACTCATTCCTATTGATCTTGTTAGACCTATCCGCAGCGTTCGACACGGTCAACCACGCCATCCTCCTAAACCAGCTGTCGTCCATAGGAATCAGCGGCACCGTCCTATCCTGGTTCAAAACCTTTCTCAACAACAGAGGTTACAAAGTCAAACTCCAAAACAAGAAATCCTCAAAATTTGACTCTGCCATAGGAGTCCCACAAGGTTCTTCATTATCTCCGACTCTATTCAATATTTACCTTCTTCCTCTCTGCCAACTTCTCACCAACCTCAATCTAAAGTATTTCCTATACGCAGATGATATTCAAATCATCATACCCATCAAAGACACATACTCTAAAACTCTTGACTACTGGGAATCATGCCACCAAAAAATCAAACAACTACTCAACCGCCTACACCTCATCTTAAACTCCTCCAAGACAGAAATCCTACTCATCTCTCCTGAGAACAACATCTCTAACATTACTCTTCCTACCAATCTACCTACCACACAAGTTAGAGACTTAGGAGTGATAATAGACAACCGGCTAAACTTCAAGGCACACATCAACAAAACAACCAAAGACTGCTTCTATAAACTCCAGGTCCTGAAAAGGATAAGACTTCTTTTCCATGCTCAAGACTTCAGAACGATCATCCAAGCAGTCATTTTTTCGAAATTAGACTATTGCAATTCTCTATTGCTAGGTCTGCCTTCATCCTACTCCAAACCACTACAGATGGTTCAAAATTCAGCAGCCCGACTACTGACAGGCGCAAGGAAAAGAGACCACATATCTCCCATCCTGAAAGAGCTTCATTGGTTACCTGTACACTTCCGTATCATGTACAAAGCCATATCTGTCATTTACAAAACTATACATCAACTTACCACCCTCGATCTACAAATCCCTCTCCAAGTATACAACTCATAATAATAATAATGGAATGTAAACAATAATGTAATAATAATAATGTAATAATGTAATAATTTAATAATGTAATAATAATAATGGAATGTAAACAATAACAATAATGGAATGTAAACACGAATCAACCAACCTCAAACCCTCTCTCACTAATTCCTGCTGAATATTTATCATACTATTACCATTCACAACTGTCATATTTATTCATTTGATTACCTATGTACCGTTTCATTTTTCACTTGCTATTCTAATGTATCAATAGGCTGAAATGTAAATATTGTGCTGTTCAATTTCTCCCCTTCCATCCCAAGTTTATTTTCCTTGTTTTTTGTAACTTTCCCTCTCCCTTTTTCTGATTCACTGTATTTAAAGTTCAAGGTTCTTATTGAAAATATTGTTTTTTACGTTACGTTATGCTTTACACTCCTTGTTATTTGTAAACCGGGTTGATGTGATGCCTATCATGAAACTCGGTATAACAAAAACAATAAATAAATAAATAAATAAACAACTCGACAAGACCTACCAGAGATGTTTACAGAGGCTCCCTCCAAGTACCCCCCCGCGAAAACAACCAAACACATTACCCTAAGAGATCGTGCCACCTCCACAGCTGGCCCTCTCCTGTGGAACTCCATTCCTACAGATCTCAGACAGGAGCCCTGCCTCCTAACTTTTAGGAAAAGACTTAAGACTTGGTTATTCAAGCAAGCTTTCCCGGACACAATCTAATGACACAATCTAATTACTCCTCAAAACATTCAGCCCTTAACCATGCCTTTTCTATATAGCATTTAATTTGTATATTGTTCAACCATTTATTCTTTCCTCTCTCTTCCTCCTTTCTCCAAGTTCTGCTACCCTTGTTAAATGTAACTGTACCTTCGGTCACCACAGTTCTAGTTTGTTGTATATACTGCACTCCCGTTTTATGTAAACCAGCAAGATATGTTTTCATGATTGCCGGTATATAAAAACCTTAAATAAATAAATAAAATAAATAAATATCTCCTTGAGCAGTCACTTTCATTGTCTCTCACATATACACATACATCAGCTCTCTGACCAGTTTCTCTCACTCACACACATGCTCTCAGTCACACGCAGGCTGGCTGCTTCTCTCTCTCACTCACTTCCTCTTCCCCGCCCCTCCCCGAGCACAAATGGTAGCTGCCGCAGCCTCCTCCAGCCCCCGCAGGCCAAGAAAGAAGAATCCCATCGGCCGCGGGAGGCTCATGCTGCTGTCTCCTTTCCCGATTACCGGCTGCTTCAATTGCTTGGGGGCCGATGCTGCAGCGGCCGCTGCTACTTTATTTATTTATTTATTTGGAGATTTTTATATACCGCGGTACGTAAAGGTCTACATCACTTCGGTTTACAGAAAACAATAACATAGCACAATGCTTTACAAGTAACAAGTTATACAGTAAGAAAACAATAAATAGCAACAGGTTTTGCATACAACAGTTAATAGGAATGTGAACAATTAACTTCAACAGTAGTTGACAACTTTATACAGAAAAACTGATTTTCAATTAAAACTAATTTTCAAGTTAAACATTGAAAATAAATATCACGCGGCACGGCTCTTTCTCCTTCCCGCGCACCGCGTATCACTTCCTGTTCCGGGTCACAAGGGGGGGGGGGGGGCAGGCGCGGGAAGAAGAAAAGGCCAGCCGCGGATGCCACAGCTTTTTTTTTTTTTGCACCGCTGCCGTTCCGCTGGGCTTGAACGTGCTGATAGCCCGGCGGCAACGGCAGCAGGGAAGAAAGAGCAGCGGGAGAGACCGGAACACGCGACACCCCTGCCGGTGCTTGGCGACACACTAGTGTGTCGCGACACACCGGTTGAGAACCGCTGCTCTAGTCTATCCTTTTTAGTTCGCAGCTCATTTGAGTATTGAGAGGTGGATGTGCATGCGTTGAAAAAATGGGCGCCCAGTTTGGACGCTCATTTTTTTGTGCAGATATTGCATCGGCGCCTAGGTGACAAAAAAAAATATCTAGTTCCTTCCTCAGCAGAAATAAGGAGGAAGCATCCATACCTTCAAGAGCTTTTACAATTCAAGTACACTTATTCTAGAAGTTTTCAAAATGTACTTCCAGGCGCACCAGAGCACAATGGTAATAAAGCTGAGTAGGAGATATGGATGGTCAGACTGAATATACTATATAGGAAAATTGGTTCTTACCTGCTAATTTTCGTTCCTGTAATACCACGGATCAGTCCAGACTCCTGGGTTTTGCCTCCCCTCCAGCAGATGGAGACAGAGAAGTTTTAACGGACTCCGTCCTATACCCCTGAGGTGCCACCTAGAGTCTGTCAGTATTACACTGTACCCAAGCAGAACGAGTAAACCAGAACTTCCACATATACAACCTCCCTCCAAAGAGCAGAGAAAATGAAAAACTTGTAACTGGATGAACCAAAACATGCTCAAACTCTTTCCCTGAAAAGGGGGGCATTAGTTAACTTGCAGAAAGATTGCTAACTACCAGCCGAGCGGACTCTCCATTTTCCCATGGGCGGGACTCTGGACTGATCCATGGTACTATAGGAACAAAAATTAGCAGGTAAGAACCAATTTTCCTTTCCCTGTACGTACCCAGATCTGTCCAGACTCCTGGGATGTACCAAAGCTTCCCTAACCAGGGTGGGACTGAGAGAGTCCCACTCGGAGAACACTGGCCCCGAAAGATCCGGGCTCTGGAGCCTGGACATCAAGACGATAATGCCTCGCAAAGGTATGTGTAGATTTCCAGGTAGCCATCCTACAAATCTCTTGCGGCGACACCTGTTGACATTCTGCCCACGAGACCGCTTGCAAATGAGTAGAATGAGCCTTAAGACCAACCAGAATCGGACACCCCTGCACGAGGTATGCCGAGATAATAGCCTCCTTTAGCTAATGTGCTACAGTAGCCATTGAAGCTTTATGACCCCCTCCTGGGTCCACTCCACAGGATGAACAGATGGTCCAAGAGACAAAAACTGTTTGTAACCTCCAAGTAAAGCAACAACACCCTCTTTACATCCAACTTCCTTAAATCCCTAGACTCTGGAGTAGAAGAATCCAGGCCTGCGAAGGAAGGGAGCTCCACTGATTGATTCAAATGAAAAGAGGAGACCACTTTCGGGAGAAAGGAGGGAACCATTCTTAAGGAAACTCCTGAATCAGAGATCCGTAAGAAAGGCTACCTGCAAGATAAAGCCTGAATCTCGGAAACACGTTTTGCTGAGGAAGTAGCCACCAGAAAAACGACCTTTATCGCCAGATCCTTTGGGGTCGCCCGTTTCACTGGCTCAAAGGGAGCAGTGCAAAAGGGCGTGGAGAACCAAATTCAATTTCCACGAGGGACAGGGGTTTCGGCCTGGGGGACGCAAATGTTTAGTCCCTTTCAAAAAACGAGCCACGTCCGGATGAGAGGCCAGTGCAGCCCCCTGTACCTTACCCCTAAAACAGCCAAGTGCTGCCACCTGGATCCTTAAGGAATTAAATGCCAAACCCTTGGACAATCCTGCTTGTAAAAAATCCAGAATATCCGGAATTGAAGTCCTGGACAGCTGCACTTCATGGTCTAAACACCAGGACTCAAAACACTCCCCAAACTCTAATGTATGCCCTGGAGGTAGAAGTTTTACGGGAATGCAAGAGTGTGGCAACGATCGTATTAGAGTAACCCTTACTTCTCAACATCTGCCTTTCAAAAGCCATGCCACTAGACAGAAGTGATCTACCTCTCCGAAACAAACAGGACCCTGACCAAGAAGATTCGGAGATGGTCAGAATCTCAGCGAACCGTCTACTGCTAGATTCAGGAGATTTGCAAACTACGGATGCCTCGGCCACTCCAGAGCTACAAGAATCACCTTGCCCGGATGAACTTCGATTCAATGCAGCACTTTTCCGACCAACAGCCACAGAGGAAAGACATACAACAGGATGTCCTTTGGCCAGGGAAGGACCAGAGCATCTACTTCTTCCGCTCCTGGCTCTCGTCGCCGACTGAAGAATCGAGGAGCCTTGGCATTGTGATATGTCGCCATGAGATCCATGGAGGGCATGGTCCAGCGCTTGCACAGAAAATGAAAAGCTTCGGAGAGTTCCCACTCTCCCTGGTCCAATTGATGATGGCTTAGAAAATCGGCTTGTACATTGTCCACCCTGGCAATGTGAAAGGCCGCAATCTTGTAGAAGTGTTGCTCTGCCCAACTGATTAACAGCTGAGCTTCTGCTGCCACTGGACGACTCCTGGTTCCTCCCTGATGATTGATGTAAGCCATTGTCGTTGCATTGTCAGAGAGTATCCTCACTGACCGTCCCTCTACTAAGGGCAGAAGAGCTTGTAGCGCCAAATGAACCGACCTGGTCTCCAACCGATTGATTGACCAGGAGGATTCATCTGTGTCCATTGGCCTTGTACTGCTGATCCTTGACACACTGCTCCCCACCCGGGGAGGCTGGTATCTGTGGTCACCACTATCCAGGAGGGGATTTCCAAATCCACCCCCCCCCCCCCCGCCGCAAATTATCTGGACAAAGCCACCAAAGAAGACTGGAACGCGCTGAGTCCGTCAGTGGTAGGCGAAGATGGAACTGCTCGGAAAGCGGATTCCACCGGGAAAGCAAAGCAGACTGAAGAGGATGCATATGCACAAAGGCCCATGGGACCAGCTTGAGAGTGGAAGCCATTGAACCTAGAACTTGTAAATAATCCCAGACCCTGGGAAGAGGCATGGATCGCAAGGACTCCATCTAATTGAGAAGCTTGGACAGTCTCTCTTTGGTAAGAAAAACCTTTCCCAGGATCGTGTCGAACTGAGCCCCCAGAAACTCCAAGGACTGTGAAGGCACCAGATGACTCTTGTTGGGATTGACCACCCAACCTAAGGAGGTCACCCTCTGTAGCACCCTCTGAACCGCTTCTCTGCAAAGGGCTTCCGATTTCGCTCGAATCAGCCAATCGTCCAGGTAGGGATGCACCAATATCCCCTCCTTTCGCAGAGCCGCTGCCACAACCACCATCACCTTGGTGAACACCCTGGGTGCCATTGCCATACCAAAAGGCAGGGCGCAAAACTGAAAATGCTGGCCGAGGATTGCGAACCGCAGATACTTCTGATGATCCGGGCGAATGGGTATGTGCAAGTAAGCTTCTGTCAGGTCCAATGACTCCAGAAATTCTCCCTTGTGCACGGACGCTATTACTGAGCGCAGCGTTTCCATCTGAAAACGAGGCACCTTTAGAGTCTGATTGACCCTCTTTACGTCGAGGATGGAGCGAAAGGTGCCCTCCTTTTTGGGCACCACGAAGCAGATGGAGTAATGCCCTCACCTGAGTTCTCGTGTGGGAACCGGAACTATGGCGCCAGGGCCTGTAAACGCTGCAGACTACCTAGCATTGCCCGACATTTTTGGTGGTAAGAGCATGGGGAAACAATGTAGCGCTCGTGGACCGGACGAGCAAAATCTAAAGCGTAACCGGTTCTATTATATTTAGGACCCATTGATCTGATGTCAAGGTGGTCCACTCCTCTAGAAAAAGAGACAGCCTTCCCCCTATTCTTGGAACTGAGGATTGAACCAGTCTCGCTTCATCGTGTGGACTTGATTCCCCAATGAGTCTGAGGTGCTCGGTCTCTGGAAGGTCGCTGGCCTCGGAAGGACTGGTTCCACGAATTTTGACGGCCGGGCCCCTGCCGAAAGGACGATCTGGTGGAACATGAGGAGCGAAAATGGCGATTTCCCTGAAACCTTGGCCGCTGAGGAAAGGATCCTCTCGTATTGGGCCTATCTTCTGGTAGCTTATGGACTTTGTTCTCCCCCAGAGATTTTATCTTGTCCTCCAATTGTTGCCCGAAAAGCAGTCTCCCCTTAAAGGGCAAGGAACCCAGCTGAGCTTTGGACGAGACATCCACCGACCAGTTTTGAATCCATAGTAGCTGGCGAGCTGAGACCGCCGAGACCATAGTCCTGCCGGAAGTCCATAAGAGATCATAAAGGGTGTCCACACTGTAAGCCTCCAGCCAACCCGCTTGCTGTGCCTGAGTGTCCGAAAGGGATAAAGCTGCCTGTAAATCCTGTACCCAGCGGAGACTGGCCTGTAGCGCGAAACTGCTACACATGGCGGCCCATACTCCTAGAGCTGAAACTTCAAAAATCTTCTTAAGTTGCAACTCCAACTTGCGATCCTGCAAGTCCTTCAAGGCCATGGCCCCTGTTACCGGGATGGTGGTCTTCTTCGTCACTGCAGACATGGCAGCATCCACCTTGGGTACCTTGAGGAGGTCAAGAGCATCCTCTGGGAGAGGGTATAATTTGTCCATAGCTCAACTTACCTTCAGCCCCAGGTCAGGAGTGTCCCATTCCCTAAACAAGAGGTCAGTAATGGACATATGAAAAGGAAATGACCGAGCCGGACCTCGGAACCCCACCATCACCGGATCCATGGCTCCAAAGCGCGAATCCTCCTGAAGAACCTCTATCCCTAGCTCCTCCAGGATAGCCGGGATAAGTGGCCCTAATTTGTCCTTCTTGAACAACCGGACTACCTTGGGTCATCACCATCCGCTGGAGGCGTGCCTACGTGCTTGGCAGGCTGGAGCGATTATCTGCATCCACATCTGGCCCCTGATGAGAAGCCTGCAGAGGAGACTCCCCCTCATCTAACTGGTCCGAAGATAAGCTGTCCACCGGACAGGAAAAGGACCTAAGAGGGTATTTGTCCTTAGGGGCTCGGCCCGCTTTTGGGCCAAGGAGGACCCTTCCCCCGCCCTGGACGATGCAGTTGCCTTACGAGGTACCTTTGTACCCTGACCTGTCACAACAGCCTTGCAGGCCTTAAAGACCTTGTGCAGCAGCAACACAAAATCAGAGGTGAACGAAGAGGAAGACCCATCAGAGTCCTCTCTGGGGCCATCCTCTGAGGAATGATCCTCAGCCCCCTCACAATCGGCTCCCCAGGGGCACTAGGCCTCGGTGACAACGGTAGAGGAGAGATCCCTCCCCCCATGGCAACTCTCTCTTGTTCCCTGAATGTCAGCAAAATGGCCTCCATTCCCGTGCTGAGGAGGAATGGATCCGAGGGCTGGCACGGCAAAACAGGCCTCCCAGGCACCCAGCGAGATTGTGACCCACTGCTGCGTGATTTTTACGGTGCAGCCACTGCCGAGGACCCTTCTCGCCCCGACAAGCACCCCGTACAAACTCTAAATCTGAAGAGCTGCACGTGGAACAGGCTGTACCACGCAGCATGATCCCCGACCTAAAGTTTGAACAGGCTGCGGAGGAAAGCAGCAAGAGAAGAGAGAAAAAAAAATCAGAGCGATCGGGAGTTGTCCGTGGAATGACGGCGCATAGGCAGCGATAGGGAAAGAAACGCGAAGAGAAAGCTCAGCGGGCAAAGCAGGGAAATTTAAAGAAACAGTACCTTTTTTTTTTTATTTTAAACTTTATGAATGGTCCTACTGAGGGTGAGTGATCTGAGCTCCCCGATATCACCCTCAGCTATGGGCAGTTATAGGGTTCTCAACCCTCTGCTCCGGAGCCTCTACTACCAGGGTGGATGGTCCCACTAGGACCTGGCAACCCCCTGGGAGGCTGAAAAGGTACCTATCAAATTCAAAACTATTCCTTTCTTTCTTTTTTTTTTTTTTTTAAACTAGGAAATTTCAGAAAAATCCAAAACTAAGTCCTGACACTATCTACCAGACTAAAGGGTTGCACCTCCACTATCTGCTGGAGACAGAGAAATACTGACAGACTCTAGATGGCACATCAGGGGTATAGGACGGAGTCCGTTAAAACTTCTCTGTCTCCATCTGCTGGAGGAGAGGCAAAACCCAGGAGTCTGGACTGATCCGGGTACGTGCAGGGAAGATCTTTACCTGTTCTATGTTTCTATGTTACAGAGAGTGCTATATAGACATCAGGGAAGTAGCCTAAGCATGCAGAAAGTAAAATAAAAAAATGATTTGTTTCATGCCTTTTGTACACACTTGTTTGCCCTCACTGCCCTGGTTAACAGCATTTCATGTCAATCAGGAACATTCCCTTCACAAAAAGCATATATATCTATTCTTAATTCTGCACTCTACCCCCACAGGTTAGCTTCCAACCTTCTCAGTGCACATTACACAGTAAACTATCCAAAGGGAGAGGGATAAAGGTAGGCGAGACAGTGGCCTCTATCATAGATGCATGACCTCTTTCGCATGTATAGTACAGCCATACTGAATACACCAGGAAATCACAGAATCCACAATAGTGTGGACACAATAGTGTGGACACATCAGTATACAAAGAGGACAGATTAATGACATGCTTCATGTCATCCTCGCAGAGGAGATATAAAATGATATGTGATATGGAACCAAATTACCTTCTAATGCTATATATCATCACAAAGAGTAGTAAAACGTAAGAGTCAGCCACATGTGCTTATTTACCATCTTTGATAGGCCAAGTGGATAGGAAGGCAGCTAGCACCATTTACCACTTTGATCATGGAAAGCTTTTACTGAAATTCTTTTGTCATAACAGCTGTGCGACATGGACCCTTTAACTCTGCAGTGTCACATTTGTACTCATGTATGGCACATTCATACTGCACCACTCATGTTACTGTTGTCACTGCCTGACCAATCTATGGCCCAGATGGGAGCGAATGATTTATTTTATTTATTTATTTGAAAATTTTATATACCGACATTAGTAGGGGAACATCACATCGGTTTACATAAAACTAAAATATAGCAAACAGGCTTTACAGAGAACTAATAACTATATTAAGAACAGCTTAGAAATATGATCTGCATTATGAACAGCTATAATATAGCAACAGGTTAAATTAAGACAGAATAGAGGAACAGAGATGATGATCTGAAGGTCAAGCTGCTGGTGCTCCAAGGGGCATTATGTCAATCGTGAGGAGCACTATATTTAAACTAATGTAGAAAAGTTTATGAACGATCTAGGGACCTATGCACTAGAGACTACTGCGCACTCTAAAGATGTTTAGCATGCATGCAGAATAATATGCTATATAGTATGGCCCCCATGTGCACACTAATCAGATTCCTGAAGATGATAGCCTATGTGTGCACATATAAATGAAGGAATGTTGGATGCAAATTAGGCTTTAGCAAGCATGCAAATATGCTCTTTGTCATTTGCTGTTTAGCATGTGCTTATTAAGGCCTAAAATTTAACATGTTAACTTTTTAATTCACATGCTGTTTCAAAGGCTCGGCTAAATAGGATGCATTGTGGGATACTGATGGAGGAGACAGGGCTGTTAGAGCAGGAGATGTGGCAGGTGTGATGTAGAGGATAGAGAAGAAATGGAGGAGAGGGAGACTGCAAGATAGGAAGAGAAGACCAGAGAGGAGCGATACCAACATACAATGGAGCACTTCCAAAAACCTGAGAGTATGTTTTCAAACCAAAGATTCACTGAGGACAGCTGTTTTTCAAACATTATTCTTCACTGTACTTTGTATAAGACACAATGTTGTCACTATTACAAATTTGCAATAAAAGCCATCATACAACTTTCAGTCGAATGCACAATTGTGCAGAAATGTTGCATTGCATGAGTTCTGTGTCCTGCAAGGTGTCAGATGATATGAACACTTTGCAAGGCAGATACTGTAGGAGCCAAGGTTCCAAAAGTTGAACCATAAGTCCCCCACAGAAGGCAGCATTTCCTCACCTGGATCCTGTGGAAGTGGCTGGGAAACGAGGCACATGCTGGTATTGTCAGTCTCCTACTGTTGTACTGTGCATTCATTGTTCTCTGGCCAACTCCTGCACAGCAGAAATGAAAGATGCTTCCAGATACCAAGCTGATGCTAGACTGTAATTAAGAACTGCAAATTAGCAACTGAAAATTTGTTGCAGCCTCTTATTCTTTCTCTCTTTTTTATGTTGCTGGGTTTCTAGTAGTCTGCTTATTTAACAACTCAATCTCATGCACAATTAAACAATACCCACAGAGGTATACAAATGTCCAAACCAATCAGTTCCAGCTTATTAAATTCTTCTTTCATTGTTGTGTGCTGCATCCTGAACTCTGCCATTAAATCGTTCTTTGCATGCAGCAGCTCCTAACTACGGCTATACGCACCTCATGAACACAAATAGACATTTCAAAAGCATATTTAAGGGCTGGTTCACTGAGGCTTTTCTCTCACTCTGTGCGTATGGGTAAAGACCTTGATGAATCAGTCCCCTAAGTGTTTGCATAAGCCTGAAGATACTTTATAGGGCTCTGTTTTCAAATAGTGAGTCAAATAAATACTCAAGCAATGAACTGAGTTTTATACACTTATCTATTTGCATGTGCATTTCTTTTTTTTAAAAGTTTGCTAAGCGTACCATTTCTAAATTCAAATAGGCACATACACTAAAGGTAAGTATGCAGTTATGTCAAATAACTGAACAATTGTCGAGTATAATATTCTGCTACCACTTAGTTCTTTCTCTCAGTCTCTTGGTCTCTCTCCACCCTCCCCACCTCTTATTTTCTCTTATGCATCAGGACCTAAAGGTGCCTCATTGCTTCTCTTATCACTTTCCTACTCATGAGGATAAGGTACACGGGTTCCAGTTGACTGCTTGCAGAAGGTTCTCCTCTTGACCTGCACAGTGCTACAGTAAGGTGAGAATGTGTTTTATTCCTCTTTACTTCGGACACCACTAAGCACTGTTGCATTTCTCCAGGAATCAGTAGTGTGGCTGCCAATTCTAAGATAATGCATTAGAATATTTAGGGACAGTGGATCACAAGACACCTAGCTGTGATGCGTAGGGATAGTAGCTAGAGCCCTATGCAAAATGGACACTGTCAAGTGATATATATGAATCTGCTATGCTTAACAGAAAACAGTACAATTGCATATATGAGATAACATTGCTTTAAATATAGTGAAGAAAACGATAGCTAGCCATAAGAAAGCTTAGACACACAACAAAAGAAATATTACATATAAAAAACTGCCTTTGCCTAAATACACAGCAAAGTTTAAGCTAGTGAATTGCTTAAACATAATGACAGTTGCTGAATATTGCCTTGTTCTTAGAAACTGTTCAAGTTGTAGTATGTGAACCTAGATAAGCTAAAGAAAGATGAGGAAGGCCTTACTAGCAAGCAGCAATGAAGCAAATATCTTAAGTGCCTTCTTACAGGAAGCTAGTGGGCCCCTTTGCCTAGACCCTGTATCTTACAGATAAGGAAATGCCTTGAACTATCATAGCTACTAACAGAAAACTCTTTTTAACAGAAAGCTACTTTTAAATATTACTCTGAAACAGTTATGTAGAAAATACTTTCAACTTGTAAACTTTATAAATCAGAAAATGCAGAGTTATCCTTTGTAAATTAGACAATAAGAAACTACATTTTTGCTTTAGTAGAAGAAATAATTTTAGTACATAACTAACTGGGATGCTATATCTGTTAAATTGGGGTGTTGGCTGAGTGGTAACGGACAAAGAAAGGACTGCCCTTGTGCCAGTAAGATCCCTTTCATACAATATATAAGGAAGCTGAGAACACCACAAAGACAGAACAGATGAAATGAGACCTGAACCAATTTGTTCTCCAGCACTGTCTCCTCACAGAATCAGGAGAAAGAGCGAGAGAGAGACTGCGCTCCTCTTCTTAGCAGGACCTATAGCTACCATACCTGATTGAAGGGGGCTTGGGCTTGGCTCACCTTTCCTGAACTTACCTAAACTCACCTCACCTCACTACTCACCTGATTGCTTTCAGAGCAACCAATGTAGAAATATCCTTGAAAAATATTTTTTCCTCTCTCTCTCTTTTGGCCACTCTCATAAGTGGTCCTGTATAATCAACTCACTTACCAGAATATTGCTTTTGCTTATATTGCATTTATTATAACCACTGAGATCAATTTTCAAAGCGTCGCTCACACAAAAATGCCATGAAGTACACGTGTATACACCCGTGTGTGTGTCAAAAATAATAGGGCAGAAAAGGGGCAAGGCATGTACAGAGCATGGGCATTCTAGGACAGGGTCAACAGTTACGTGCATAACTCTGTGTTTTAAAACCAGAAGCCATGGCATGTGTCGGCTTGTTATCTGCATAACTTTACTGCTGCTTCAGATGAGGAGCAAGTCTGTAGATCTCGAGTTTTAGTACTTACAGGACAGTATGAGGGTCAATTGGGGTGTGTGTGGGATGAAGAACCAGAGGGGTCTTGAAGACCTTAATATTAACTGGGCAAACTGGTGGACTAACTGGAAAAACTGGGTTAACCCTCACGGAAGCATGTTTTAAAATCCACCTACATATGCACGTAAAAGCTGGCAAAGTCCTAGGAAAGATATGCAAAGTACATTTTCTTGCGCAATCTTTTCAATTTAGGTACTTACACACAGGAGGTGTATTTTAAAACATACATGCACAACATATATTTTAAAACATATATGCACATGATTTAAAAATGCAGCATATCTCTGCTCACGCACTCGTTTTAAAATTAGCCTAATTGCTTTTTATTTTAATCAATGCTTTCATCAAAATACATATATATATATATATTATATATACATATATTATACATATTATTATATGTGTGTCATATTTCCACTGAGCAACAAGCAGCACCAAAAGGGTAAAAAGGGTAAAGATAACAATATTTTATTACAGCCATTTTTTTTTTTTTCTTTCTCCCGTTTTGGTCTTTAATGGTCCCTACGTACTACTAAACTTTTTTTCCCATAGGCAAAAAAATGGGAAAAACCCTTTTGTACATCTGGCCTTTTGTTAGCTGTTAGCCCCCGGACAGCATTCTGATAATGCTTTCTAGTTTTTTTTCTTGTTTTTCTAAGAGCAATAGAGGCCTATTGCATATCTGCAAAGTTTTCCATTTATCCACAGAACATGAACAATGTGTGCTTCCCCCACACAACTCTACTGTTGCACTTCAGTCATTTTAATTCCCTCAATTCTGGAGAAAGCCAGTTCAATGGCTTAGTAGTAATGCTGTATGAAGTTCCACAGGCTGACCAAGGCTGGGCAATGCTAAGAAGCTCGTTTTCACAACACCTAAACCTTTTTAGCCATATTCAGGGTGCATGTATGCGGGCTCTTATCTGGCCAAGACTATCACTAGACAGCAAGGGATTACAATGAAGAAAACCTCTGGCAAATGCAAAAGAAGGCTTATGGCACTCTAGTCCCTGGCTGGCTCCAAGTGAGCTCGAGCCCTAAAGGAGCAGAAGGAAATTGCCAAGTCAGCAAAAACAATGAGAGGTCCATTCAGAAGAGCCTTCCACCTTGAATTTCACTGCTCAAGGATACAGTCTCTTCTCAGAGCAGAGGCTAACAGAGGTGTCCACCTGCAAAGCATGGAACTTTTTGCATTTTCACAGGGATACAGACTCCTTTAGCTTCAGGACTGGATTGCAGAGGAGTACAAGAAAGCTACCAAACTGGACCAGATGGCTTAGGAAAAACCCTTAGGGATACAGAAACTTTCTGTTTTGGGATTTCATTCCTCAAGGAGTTTACGCCTGGCTACAGAACATTTTCATCAATATTGCCAACTCAAATTTTCCTTCCAATTATAACATCTACTCTTACATTTTTTTTTTCACTGCAGAAGGCCTGCTATAAGGAAGGCCAGGTTATTTGCCTCATATGACATGGAGACTAATAAATGCTATAAAAGATTCACAGCTGTTGCTCTGAAAAAAACTGTTTAGTGGTGTAATTTCAATGTAAATCTTCAAGCACCCAGGAGTGCTGACCCACTATTAAATGCCATGGGGAAAATAAAAGTACTGACCAAAATAAGTCATTGCTACTCAGGTGTCTCTATAATTGTGCCAATTTCTTGAGCCCTGGGACACTAGGCTCTATAGCACGTTGCCAATCCACCATGCTGATCAGTTCAATATAGTCCCACCATACCAAAAGACAATACTGCCATTCCAGTCTACATAGAGAACAGGATAACTGCAAGTACCCTCCATCCCCCCATGCTCATATCCCAGAAACACTTCCCAAACAGCACGTACCTCATCTTGTACCTGTCCACAGAACCTTTAAAGATGGCAGTAACAACCCATGCCCATAACAGAAAGGGCAACACCAGGGACAGGCCAGATCCCAATCAGTACAGATCTTTAAGTCATACCGAGTGAAACTGTTATTAAACAACTCACGTTTCAGCTGCCTGCCAGCATTAATGCAGACCTATGGTGATAACCATGAATCTGCTCTGGCACATCTGGGCTATTCCAAAGCAGCATTTTAAAAGAACTTTTGTCTGACTACCTTTAAGTCCTTCACAATTCAGTAACTCTGGTGCCAGAGCTCCCGAGTTCTCTCCTTAGCAAAATCCTGACAACAGTGCATCCTCCGAGCCCCCCCAGGAATCCTTATTCTTGTCTCAGATCTTTTCTTTTTGATGGCTGTTATGTGATTCCTCTTTTCTTCCTTTCCTCCAATTACAAATTTCACTCAATATTTTTCACTGGAGAAAGCCAGCTGTAACTAAGGCCAAGTTAATTGCCGCACATGACATGGAGACTAATAAATGCTTTAAAAGATTTGCAACTGTTGCTCTTAAAAAACTGTTTAGTGGCATAATTTCAGTGTAAATCTCCAAGCACCTGGGAGTGCTGAGCCATTATTAAATGGCATGGAAAAAAGTTAGAGTGCATTTAATGGCACATAGGTCTCTGTAATTGTCACTGCATGGCCAGTTTTTATGTCACACCACTGAGTATGAAATTATAACCTTTGTAACCCCAGCAGCCAACATGCAGTGCAATCTCCTAGATGCGATAAACTAAAAGCACATGGCAATCTGGGGATCTGTGAGCAGCCGACTAGTTTTCCCACTCCACTGAAGCAACTGACTATTTTACTGTATATATACTGTATATAAGTGGTTCTCAACCCTCTCCTACTGGCATGCCCTCCATATATGCAAATATATCTCATGCATATTCATTAAGAGTAGGGTGAAAACCTAACTGGTTAGGTGTTCCTCCAGGACACAAATGCACTGCTGTCATTACCTCTATAAAGTGTCTTTCATCCAAACTGGATCCCAACAGCCTTCATAACTATACTGTTGCTCTTTAGAAATCATATAGTGCTCTCAAATACATCAAAGGAATGAACACTTCACATCTGGTCACAGTGTTTAACACCCACAAAGATAACTTAGTAGATGAGGACAGATCCAAATCAATTGGTCCATTCAGTTCATCCAATTATTCTTATTTTCTTTTAATTATTTATTTACAGCTCTTTCCGAGGATCAAGGCGGTTTACAATATTAAAGCATGCATAAAAACATACATAGTACATATCATAAACATGCCCAAAACTGCACAGACAGTGTTGAGAAAAGGTACAGCATGAAACTCATAACATATGCTGAAATCTAAACTTTAAATGCTTTTCTAAACAGCCATGTTTTAAGTTCTCCTTTAAATACTTTGATGTCAGTTGTGTTTCTCAGCTGTTCAGGCAAAGTGTTCCAAATTCTACAGCCGGCAACGGAGAAAGCTGTGGTCTCTTACTTCCCCTAAATGGGCTTGATGTAAAGTAGATAATGTTGAAAGGCCCTTATTTGCTGATCTTAGGATTTGTTGTGCATCATGTCGATGAAGTGTAGGTTATCTTCCATAATTATCTTGTGTAGAATTCCTAGGATTTTATAGTGTATCCTAAGCTGAATCGTTTAGCCAGTGTAGTGCAGAAAGCACTGGAGTAATAAGGTCATACCTTGTATGATCACTGTGGCAGAGTTTTGCAATAGTTGGAGTGCTCGAAGTGTGCTTCCATAGCTCTATCAGAAGTGAGTTGCAATAGCCTATACTTGTGAAAAAAAGCATCTGAAGAACTGTTCAAAAATATTCAAAGTCTAACAGGGGTTTTAGTCTCTTTAGCATCTGCAACTTGTAATAGCCATTTTTTATTACATTTTTAATATTTTCTTTCATTGTTCTTGTCCGTACATGCCAGCCATAGATCATAACTGTTTGTAGGATATCACCTCTTATTAAGTCCACTTTTTATTTTGTTCTTGTTTGGTTCTCTATCATCCTTGTTATATCAACTCCCAAATGTTCTCATATATACTACTTCATCCAAGCTTCCCTCCTGCCCACCATGTCATCCAAGCTTTGCAAATCTAGGGGCCTGTTTACTAAAGGTTTTCTCTCATTCTGTGTCTACAGGAAAAACGGTTAGTAAATGACACCCCCCTAGTGAGGTACAGTTAGGCCAGTCTCTTCTGTAGGGGAAGCTCGTTTCTGGAATGCTCTAGGTAAGTTAGAAACCGCACAGGATTCAATTCATAACATTTCACCTTCTACATCATCCCTGAATAAGATTGCTATAATTTGCAGTGGATGTAGCAATATTTAAGAGGATGATGTCTTTGATAGCTACAGAGGCGAATAACCACTTTAGGCAGGTCATCCCGGCTGAGCTGACATATCAGGGAGGGCTGATGCTGTCTAACTTAAACCCTAACTTTGTTTGATCACATTGCATTGAAATTTCCATATCTGAGACTTCAACAATAATTTCAGCAAACAGGGAATTTCTGGCAGTCAGTGTCGTTTATCAAGGAGCTGAGGGCTTTTAACTCTGACCGCGAATTGCAAATTGTTGGATTGTTCTCTCCAGAGTTGATTATTGCTAATATGAAATGAAATTAGTTAGAATTATTGCTTGTTTGTAATTGTAATATCTATATGTATATGAAATAAGGCTATTCAGATGGCGAGGATCAGCACTGCCATGCCAAGTTTCATTCTCCAACCTAGCCATTTTGGGGCCAGAAGAGCCTGGAAATACATGCAGAGGCAGCATTCAGAGTCCTGAAGGATCCCATCTATTGGCTGGTTCATGAGTTCATACACATTGGACTCTGCAAAGAATGGCCCACCATATCCCCCACAGCCAGAACTGTTGCCACAATGGATAAGCTAAGGGGGAAAGAATTTAAAAAATAGGCAAAAACCCCACATGTGTGTGATTATAGGCTCTTGGAGAAGGGGCAACTGTGCTGCAAGCCATCCAAGAGGAGGAATCTGTCAAACAAAATAATAATCATCATCTACGTAAAGTGGAAGAATCTGAGATGGGCAGACTAGTTGAACCAATTTGGTCTTTGACTATCGTCCTCTACTAGGTCAATATTAAGACACTAATTTTCCCATTGCTCTGACCACCTCCAACTGATCTGGCAAACTGATTACTTAGATAAAAGCTCACTGGCTAAGTCAGAAGCACTTTGGTGCAGAGTTAAATTAGCTGAATAAGTTTTCCACCTAAGTATGGTCATGCCATGCGGTGCCACAATTATCATGTGCATTATGGCATTAACCTCAATTTTTAAATCTGCCACTGCGGTGAATGACTCCGACTTATCTGGGAAAGTTTTTAGCCAGATAAAACTTACCTGATTAAGACAGGGGTCATTCCACAGGCCAAATTCAACTCTGATATTCAGTTATTCAGCTAAATCTGGTCATTGCAGGCAGACCTATTGTTATCTGGATAACTTTGATTTATCTGGGTATATTTAGTGGTGCGACTGTGTCATTATCTGGTCTAAGTTACCCAGACTGCCTGTGATTCAGTATTGACTTCTAAATACAGATGGACTTCTTGGCATGCCAAGAAATTGTGATTCTGTATTATATAACTGGACATCATGATGGGGGTTACAAATTTTATACTGGTTACACAAGCAGAGCAGAGGTTCTCATAGCAGCTGCATCTATTCCAACTAAAGATATTCAAGATATGTTCATAAGTCTGGCTCCCAAAAATTGTAAAGTTTCTGTTATTCATCTGAGTATTGAGTAGGATAACTCAGCCTCTGTTTCAGCATTCTCCAAATCATTGACAGGTAACCTAAGGAGTCTTACAGGCACAAATATACCCTCACTCCTGTGCAATGTGATTATATTATATTTACAAAGGGTGTGAAGGGTTCCTGGGGGTGTACAGGTTATAAAAGTGAACATTTTAGCACCACACCTACCTGCAATATTATTCTCATGTGCTGCCACATTTCTACATTAACAAGCAACTCAAAAAGAAGCAAAAACGTTTAACATACATTTTATTTGCATTTAAAAATGCAGAAATTATATTGCTTTGTAGAGGATTAGCCCATAATGCTATTTGTTGTTGAAATATTACAAAGACACTTTTGTTTATGATGCTACCTTGCTTTATATCAAGTTGATTGTTGCCTTATGGATAAACAATAGTTGCTTCACTCCTAAATGCTGAACCTTCCTACAGTAACCTAATATTAGCTTCTGCCCATCCCCCACCTTTAGTCCCTCTTCTGTGCCATCATCAAATGCCAGCAAGGCTAATCCTAAGGTAAAAGCCAATGTTTTAATGCTCTCAGATTTAAACGTGAAAATATCATAAAAAAGAAATGATGTGTGACAAATGAAATCAACTATGTAAGGCCTTAGACAGGGCAACTCCACTAAGAAAATTAAGTTGAGGTTCTTAAAGATAACAAAAGATTTATAAATTTCCAGGGAATTTTTATTTCTGAACGTTGTCAGTTAGCACTGTCACCAGACACCAAATCTGTACCTAGAGAACTGAAAGCACAGGAATCCATACTGACCCAACAAAGCAACGGAAGGGAACTCAGCTGCATTCCTTATGTTATTTCATTGACATGTGGACAGGAACGGGAGCAAAAAAAGTCGGTGAAGCTGACCAGTCATACTTTGCACACACAGCAAGTTTCAGAGTGAAAGATCACACATACTTTTACATTGAAAATGTGTGCAAATCCCACAGGTACAAACAGATGTGGTCTTTGTTCCAAGGTAGACAATTTGAAACTTGCCCCCTAGAAAGCTTCTGATAGCTCCCATTCCTGTCAACACGTCAAGGAATGCAGCTGAGTTCCCTTCCGTTGACCTTGAAGGAGGACTGGCTTCTGAAGCACTATATCATTCTGTGTTCATTCCGTGAGCTAGTTATGGAGAGGGCTAAGTCCCTCACACTTCATCACACATCACTGGACCGTAACAAACTCTGACAGGTACAGAATGCGTTTCTAAACATTATGACACCTTCTTAGTGACAGCTGGAAAAGAACGCTGGACAGAAGAGCGGCTCACAGATATACCGGATAAGACATGCTTCTGTCTGCAGCAGCAGCCACCTTACACCACCCAAATAACTTAAGTACAGATTAAAACCACTTGTTCTTTTTCTTGTTGTTAAATGTCTTAATTCTCATTGCTTTCATACAGAGAAAAAATGTCAGCTGTAATTGCTCTGGCTTCCAGTGTTTGGTAATTTGTCTTGGAGGTCTTGTATGTAGGGTTGTCATCGACACCTCTATTAAAAGAAAAAGCAGCAGTGCTCAATAACCTTGCCCCATTATGAAACAATTCATGACAAAGGTCGTTTGCAGTAGTAATAACATTTGCATAGTAATTGCAAATAGGGAATAAAGCTCCTATTACCACATTACCATTCAAAGAGTGTCTCATTGTCATGAACTGGCACTTGTACATGTCAGTGTTTTATATCTGCCATTCAAATGTGTCATTCTTTTTGAGGCTTTTTTAGGCATTCTTTTACAAAGTCTAAGCAGCACGTCTTAGGGAGAGATTGTGTCTGTCCATCTGTCTGTGACCTCCAATCCCAGGTAAAATGGGTAACATCAAGCTAGGTTGAGAGAACATTGTACAAATCTCATCGTTGTGTGAGTTTCCTAACTCTGAAGGTCATCAAATCTTCCCAAGAATGCACTGTTCTGTTCATTCGTCTCACTCTGCATATCAAAGTGGCCCCTAACCCCCTACACTAATACCTAAACCTCACCTCGAGTTACTAGGTGGGCCTCCTATAGTAGCATAAATAACTGCTTACTATGGTGCCACCCCCAGAGGCTCGCTCTCTCTCCTCTCCCCTTATCTCAGGCTCTTCCCCACTCTCCTCCCACATCACAAGCCCTTTCTCACTCTCCTCTCCTCTTATCTCAGGCCCTTCCACACTCTCCTCCCACATCTCAGGCCCTTCCTCACTCTCTTCTCCTCTTATCTCAGGCCCTTCCACACTTTCCTCCCACATCACATGCCCTTCCTCACTCTCCTCTCATCTCAGGCCCTTCCCCACTCTCCTCCCACATCACAAGCCCTTCCTTACTCTCCTCTCCTTTTATCTCAGGCCCTTCCACACTCTCCTCCCACATCACAAGCCCTTCCCCACTTTCCTCCCACATCTCAGGCCCTTCCCCACTCTCCTCCCACATCACAGGCCCTTCCTCACTCTCTCTCCTCTTATCTCAGGCCCTTCCCCACTCTCCTCCAACATCTCAGGCCCTTCCCCACTCTCCTCCCTCATCTCAGGCCCTTCCCCACTCTCCTCCCACATCACAGGCCCTTCCCCAGCCTAAAAATGCCAAAAACGGAATTTGTGAAAAAATTGCAAATTGCGTTATGGGCATAACCATGATATCACACACCTTAATGCTATTGAAAAAGGTGTAGTTATTTTCAGCGTTAAAACTGCGATATCGTGGTTTATGGCTTCACACTTTGTGAAGCCAGCCCACTTTTGCGGAAATCTCGCCCCAATTCCTCCCCTTTTAGAAATTTGCATCGCGCCATGCGTTATGGTGCTTATCGCATGCGTTGATGCCATAACGCATTTTGAAGAATGATGCGGATAAGTAGGTATTAGCACAGGGCTTCCAAAACTTGTTCTGATGACCTCACAGTCACTCAAGATTTCAGGATATTCAGAATGAATATACTAGAGACAAATTTACATAAACTCAGTTTCTGATATATACAAATATAGGCAAGGAGTAGCCACCTAATGGTTAGAGCATCAGGGTGAGAAGTCAGGGTTCAAATCCCACTGACAATTCTTGGGACCTTAGGCAAGTCACTTTGCCCTCTGTTGCCTCAGGTACAAACTTAGAGCCTGATTTATTAAGGCTTTTCTCCCATTCTGTCCTATGGGAAAAATTCTTAGTAAATGAAACCCTTAGACTGTAAGCCCTCTGAGGACAGGGAAATGCCTGAATTTAACTCACCATGAGCTACCAAAATAAATAAATTATTAAAATAAAAAGATTTGAATAATTGGCCACTTATCTGGATACATTTTATCTGGCAAAGTCTTTAATCGAATAAAATTTATCAGGATAAATGTTAGGTATTCCAGGGTGAAGATGACTTAGTGGAGTAACTTATTCAGCTAATTCCAATATTCAAAGTTAAATAAGTTGTTCATTTAAGTCTAGACATCCCTCAGCGCAGGGGTAAAGTTATCTTGGAACATGTTCCCCGATAACTGTACCTTAACCAGCTATATTCTAATGATACAGTGACTAAACTTGAGTGGGCCTCCTGCCCCAAACCCCTAATTTCAGTGAAACTCTTGTTGGGTCTGATTTGCCCTCTCCTGTTATAAAGATTAGGACCTCTTGGCTGAGGAGTAGGCCCAACCCCTACCCCATACCCACTTCTAGCTTCATCCTCTACTGAAAGGACGCTCCCATCCCAGGGGTCACTGAAATTTGGTGGGATAAAGGCTAATAGAATTGAACCCATTGCCTTGAAAGGACTCACTAAAGGCTTCACATGTGCAGACAAATAACAGAAACCACATGAACCACTGCAGCCATGTGACAGAGAAAGACTAGGACCAACCTTGTTGGTTGAATTCATTGAGCTGGATCTAGGTTTGACTAGGCAAATGACTAGAAAACCCAGTGACTGGAGGAGGTATATAGTCTTTTAAAGGGATTCTAGAACTCCTGACAGGAATGGACCCATCACAGCCAATTGTTCAGGTATGGGAACAGACAGACTCCCTGTCAACGAAGCTGTATCGCCACTACTACAAGACATTTTGTGAACATTCTCAGGGCCACAGAGAGCCAAAAAGAACATCTTGTACTGGTAGTATGAACCCTTCACCATGAACCTGGGGAAATTCAGATGGGTGAGGTGAATGGGAATGTGCATAAGTACCTTTCAGATCCAATCTAATCTCTCATTTGAATAAAAAGGATAATCATCTAGAGCAGAGCTTTCCAAACTGTGTGTCGGGACACGTTAGTGTGTCGCCTGCAGTGTGCAGGTGTGTCGCGCAAGCCCGGTCAACTCTGATGCGAGTTTGGGCTTTTTTTTTTCCTAGAGATTCACTTTTTTTTTTCAGTTTATGGGTTGCTTATTATTGGGTGATTTTTGCTGTCAATCGCGTTTTTTTGGGGGGCTTGGTGGGTGGAACGAGCCCAGCCATCCTTGCATTGGCTGCTGCTGCCGATGAGGCCTGGCCATGAAGAGTACTGACTGCAAGCAGCAGTGTCTGGTGATCATGGAAGGGAGTGAAGCACTTAACTGGCAACAATCAAAAAGACGAGGTACATGAGTGTGGGGGCCAGACATGTGCTGGGGGGAGAGAGATGAGTGAGTGGGGGGCAAACGTGCTGGGGGGACAGACATGTGCTTGAGGGGGAGAGATATGAGTGTGTGGGGGCCAGACATGTGCTGGGGGGAGGAGAGAGATGAGTGTGTGGGGGACAGACAATTTGTTTTATTATTGTTTCTCATAAATTATAACAATAACATGAATTTTGGAATATATATTTTTAATATAAATTTAAGGTTTTCATGAGATAGGTTGTGTCATGAAACATTTTATTTATGTATATATTTAAGGAAACATACATAAATTGTCGAAATATGTTTCGTTCGTTTAACCTCTAACCTCTGGTTTACTAGTAGACTGAATTACCGTGTCGTGAAATTATGTTTGTCTAAAAAGTGTGTCACCAACATGAAAAGTTTGGAAAGCTCTGATCTAGAGGGAGATCATCTTGTATCTCTCCCTCACGAACAACTTGTTTAGTCTCCATAAGTTCAATACAGGCCTTAATTCCCTCAACTTCTTGGAGATCGGAAAATACCAGGAATAGAATCCCTGGCCACACTCCTGAGGGGGAAGAGGGGGTTAACTGCCTGCTGCTAAAGGAGCAATGCCACTTCCAGTTGTAGTTGGGCGGATTGAGAAGGGCTGCAGCTGAAGACTGAAGTCCATTGGGTTAGAGGAGGATGACAGCAGCATAAGTGGTAGCCATATTCCACAATTTTCAGGACCCAATAGACCTTGGTGGTATGGAGTCATTCTGGTAGGTGGCGAATCTCAAAGTTGTCAAAAATTGTTTCTGGGTTCAGGCTGCATCTGCTGCTGAGCCTCTGGCTGACATCTTTCCTTCTGTCAACCTCGACAAGGCAGCTGCTGCTGTAGCTGAAGAGTGAGAAGAGCTCAATGATGCTGCAAAGAGTGGAAGGGGCGTCTTTGAAAGAAAGGATGCTTGTAGGGAAAATACTGAAGAAGCTTGTGAACTGGAATAGTACATGCATACTTTTGCAGTGTGGCCGCTTACACCTGCTCTTTCTGCAATTAGATTTTTGCTGGAAACGTATGCACAAGGATGTGAAAATGCAATCTACGGTTATACTTTTCCTCCCCCAAGCTAGACACATTCACAGAAACACTTCATCTCAGTGTAGCTAAAAGTATGTGCCTTGTGAAACAATTTTCAGAAGGCTAATTAACAGGGCAAAACTCTTTGAAAATTGTTTTCCCCATGTTACCCAAGGATGGTAATAACTGCTGTGATTTATTACCAAACTTGCACCTTGTCTACAAGGTCTTTTCTTGTACCGTTTTTGTCAAAGAACATTGTTAAGTTTTCTAGTAACAGCTCCAAAATTGTATTGTTCCCTGGCTGCATGAAGCACAATATGTATTGGTGTGGTCATAATTTATTTATTTATTAACATTTTTATACTGCCAATACCATAGGTCTGTGGCGGTGAACAAAAAACATACATAATAAAATCATATAAAACAGAACAAACCTTTAAGTACATAAATCACAAAACCAACCAACTGTGGTTCAACAGCCAGGTCTGATGGAACAAATACTTTTTAAACAGCCCTTTGAAAGATTTTGTACACCCTTCTATGAGTAACTCAAAAGGAAGAGAATTCCAAATCTCAGGGGCAGCTTCCGAGAAAACATGTATTCGTGTTTCAACGAGCCTGGCATGTCTCATTACTAGGGACTTCTAAGAGGCCTCTCTGGGAGGAGCATAGAGCCCGTGTCAGGTTATATATGCGTAACTTCACATTGACTCATGGACATGAATTAAGTGCTAACATTTTATACACCAGAGTAGCAATTTTATATGTAGCTCTTGACTGCACTGAAATTCAATGTAGCTCTTGAAAAACAGTGAAATATGCTCCTTCATTGATTTGCCAGAAATCATTCTGGCTGCATTTTGTAAAAGCTGCATTGCTTGAAACGTTGAGGCAAGAAGACCAACAAACAAGGAATTGCACTAGTCTAGTCTCCCTATCACGTCTTCCACCCAATTCCTCACTCACTCACTCCCCCCCCCCCCCCCCCCCCCACACACACACACAGAAACCTGATTCATTCTGGATCACTCCTTCCACAATCCCCAGGTCACTCATTCATTCCTCCACTTCCTCCCTCCATCCTCAGTCAGTTTGTTCTCTTTCCCTCACCCTATGATCTCCTGTTCAGTCTCTTTCTGCCCCTCCCTGGCTGCTAACAGGAGGAAGAGGATGGGAGCCTTGCAGTGTCTCTGGCGTGTCCTCCCTCTTCCCCTGCCGGGGCCTGAGCTTTGGGCTTTGAACCTCGTAGTTCAATGCATTCCATTCACCCTCTGGCAGGGGAGAAGGGAAGACCCAGCAGAGGCACTGCAAGCTCCTGTCCTCCTCCTCCTGTTTGGCTGATAGGAGCCGGTGAATAAGGGGGTGCAGGGAGGGTAGAGTCCATTCTCCACTGCCACCAACATGTCTCTTCTGGGGTGGGTGGGCAGGCGAAGGGAAGTCATACCAAGGAACGTTTGATTTCCGGTCATCCTGAGATTTTTGTGGATTAGTTTCTCTCACATTTTCAATATACATACTTGTTCTTCCACACAAACCCTTACATGCTCACTAACTCACATGCTTACAAACTCATTTCTATCCCTCTCTCACACCCACAAACACTCAATCATTCTTTCCCCTCAACAACAATAGCAACTACCTCCTCCCTCCAAAGCCACCAAGTATGGCTTCCTTCCCCCACAACTCATCAATTGCCGCCTCCTCCTACCCCCACGCCCTCCCTGATTTCCAACGGATTGCAACCTCCTTCCTTCCCCTCCCCCGCAAGGCCTTCTCTGTTGGGCCCTGCACCAACTAATTTCCTCCTCTTGCAGCCATTGAGGGCTGACACTGCCTCATGTGCTAGCACAAGTGTCACACTGCCTATTTCCTTCTCTGCCTTGCAGGCCTGGTACTCCTCCTCCTTCCTGTCTGCGTGGCCAGCTAGTTTATGTGAGAAATGAAGCTAATGTGTTGCTATTACATATCTATAGAGAAGAAATATAAGTTGCTTTACATGTTTAATATTCAGGCTACTTTATGCTGCTGCCTTCCGTGACCTAAATGTATATAATTATACATATATTGTATATTTGATTTGTACATTATTTACTGAAGTATATACCGCTGGTAAATATACATAGTTTCTCCCATAAGATTAGATGGGATTTAATTGTACCATACTGTACTATTACTGTATGTTACTGTAATAGTATTACTGTATGTTACTGTACTAAGTAACTGGACAACTATCTTTGAGTTCAAAAATTCACTTTATTTCTTATATATATTTAGCATTGTTAATATTTATTTCTACTTTAAACAGTTATACTGCTTATAGTAAATAATATAATTCTTTATTTATTACCAGTTAAACTATTATTTTTATTTATTTTTCACTATGTTTAATTGTCATCCATTTATACTGTTCCATATGTTCTACGGTTCCATGTAAAGCTCCACTCTCTGTTGAGCAGTTCTTTGTTTTATGTAAACCGGAGTGATTTGTAGTCCCTACAAGAATTTCGGTATATAAAAATTAAAAATAAATAAATAAAATAAATATGCTGATTCATTGCATTATTGAGTTATTTTCGCTTGTTCTCTCTTAATTAATTGTAAAGCCTGTTGCTAAATTATTGTTCATTGTAAACCAAGGTGATGTTTGTAACGTTCCGCGGTATATAAAAAAACCTTTAAATAAATAAATAAATAAATAATTGTCAAATGCTGCTAAAATAGAGTAGGAAACACTGACAGCTGAAAAGCACCCTTGCTGTTTTGCTAAGCACAGTAGAGAAAATTAAAGAATTGTTTTAAAGTGTTGCTCTCTCAAGAATCTGAGGGAGAAATTAAACATTGCTTTTAGAAATCATTCGACGCTTCTGACCCTAGGCAGCTGCTTAAAAAGGGAACTGACAAGTGAGCTGTGCAGCTTGATTGCAAAACCACAAGCTACAGTGTCTGCTAGAAACTAGGCCAACAGAGCATAGGCCTCAGTCTATTTATTTATTTATTTAACATTTCTTATATACCGATATCCGTTCGCACATCGTATCGGTTCACAGTGAACATAAAACTTTGGGCATTGCCCTTACATATAACAAAATAAACATGGTGAACTCAGTAACATATAGATAATCTTCGGGAGGAGCCCTTAGATGTAACAAGCATCAATGGGGAGATGCTGATTATAATAATTATAATAATTATAACTAGAACTATATACATGAAAGTGCAGTGGAAAAAGCATAAGGTTAGGGCACTTTCCCCTTACTCTTGCTCATATTTCAGTTCATAGTTCTAAGCGCTCATAAAGCTGTTCATAGTTCCCTGTAAAGCCTGTTTTGCTATATTCTGTTCATATTTCCCTGTAAAGCCTGTTTGCTATATTTTAGTTCTATGTAAACCAATGTGATGTTCCCCTATTAATGTCGGTATATAAAAATTTACAAATAAATAAATAAATAAATAGAATATATCTAGACGCTATAGGGGTCCCAAGGGGGGTTCCTGATGAATTTAAAGCAAGGAATCAGATAGCTGCAGGATTTGAGTCTATCCTTTGGTGGGTCACTATAAATAAAAATGTTGATTGGATTAACTATATATTCTACAATCAACAGCGGTTCATAAACTATATGCGCGAAGCTGTCAAAGGAATCGCTGAACAGTTGGATGCCACTAGCAGAATGACCTGGGAGAATAGGATGGTCCTGGACATGATGTCAGCAGATAAGGGTGGGGTATGTGTAATGTTGGGAGGAGAATGTTGTACATATATCCCTAACAACACAGCCCCAGATGGTTCAATTACCAGGGCCTTAAAGGGCCTAAGGACCCTCTCTGAAGAACTGGCAGCAAATGCAGGGGTGGATACTTCTGTAATGGCGTGGTTTGAGAGCATTTTTGGGAAATGGAAGGATTTTTCTATACAAATATTGATCACTCTAGAAATAGTAACAGGAATCTTAGTTGGCCTGTGTAAGATTAATAGAAACAGCAATTTCTAAGAAAATGCCCCTCAGGCCACCTTCCTATTTTGATGCTATGAAACTAATGGAGGAAGCAGAAAGGGAAGAACAAACAATGTACGAGGAGATGGCGAGAGGCCTGGAAACAGGCCCTGAAAGGTGTGCTTAAAATAGCAACAAAAGTATAAAAATAAAAAGGAGGGAATTGTGAGAAATGAAGCTAAAGTGTTGCTATTACATATTTATAAAGAAGAAATATAAGTTGCTTTACATATTTAATATTCAGGCTACTTTATGCTGCTAATTGTCAATCTTGCTAAAATAGAGTAGGGAACACTGACAGCTGGAAAGCACTCTTGTTTTTTACTAAGAACAGTAGAGAAAATTAAAGAATTGTTTTAAAGTGTTGCTCTCTCAAGAATCTGAGGGAGAAATTAAACTTTGCTTTTAGAAATCATTCGACGCTTCTGCCCCTAGGCAGCTGCTTAAAAAGGGAACTGACAAGTGAGCTGTGCAGCTTGATTGCAAAACCACAAGCTACAGTGTCTGCTAGAAACTAGGCCAACAGAGCATAGGCCTCAGTCTAGCAGAGAGGTAGTGGAAAAAGCATAAGGTTAGGGCACTTTCCCTCCCCCCCCTTAGAAACACAACAACGGCATAAAACTCACTATGTCATTAAGGTCAATATATTAGCCTGTGGAGTAAAATAATCACAGGCCTCTGCAAAGCAGAAGACAATGACAAGTGGCATAGAACCAAACCCCAATTCCTTTGGAGAGCACTTAAAGTACTACCCTTTTTCTGCAGAACCCATTAGACGTCAGAATTGCTAAATCCTAAGAAACATAGAAACATAGAAATGACAGCAGAAGAAGCCCAAACAGCCCATCCAGTCTGCCCAGCAAGTTTCGCACTTTTTTTTTCTCATACTTATCTGTTACTCTTGGCTCTTAGTAACCTTTTGGTTCTATTTCCCTTCCACCCCCACCATTAATGTAGAGAGCAGTGTTGGAGCTGCATTTAAGTGAAATATCTAGCTTAATTAGTTAGGGGTAGTAACCGCTGCAATAAGCAAGTTACACCCATGCTTATTTGTTTACCCAGACAATGTAATTCAGTCCTTGTTGGTTGTCTGTATATAGATCCACTTTTCTTCATTCCCCCTGCCATTGAAGCAGAGAGTGATGCTGGATATGCATTGAAAGTGAAGTATCAGTCTTTCTCCCCTGCTGTTGAAGCAGAGAGCTATGCTGGATATGCGTGAAGTATCAGACTTTCTCCCCTGCCGTTGAAGCAGAGAGCTATGCTGGATATGCGTGAAGTATCCACTCCACACATTGTTACCTGTACAATGTTTTTCGTGCCTGCTCTTTTGTATGCACCCAACTTGTTCTCTCTTGTTCTTGATAAGTATTAAGAAATAAAGAGCAGAACATTGAAAGAGGCAGCCCCCTCTATAAACCCCCCTTGCTTTGTGTAATCAGCAGGTGCAACTAGAAGTCAAACTGCCAAGTTAAGAAACCTCCCTATGTTCTTGCTGAATATGGAGAAGTAAAGAGTATAAAATGCAGAAAGGGCAAAGACCCTATACACCCCCCCCCCCCTCTCCGCTCTTGCACAAGCTTTTTGCAAAACAGCAAACTAGGACAACCTGCCACAGGTGGCAAGAAAGAGAACTAGGAAAGGGGATAGAGCTAAAACGCTAACTGCAGGGAGGAGAAATAAGGAACAAGAAAGGTATATAACCTGTTGCCTGTACAATGTTTTTCGTGCCTGCTCTTTGTATGCACCCAACTTGCAAGTGCGTGAACAATAAACTTCTTTCACTGATACTTTGGTTTTCACAGACTAATTGCTGCGCCTGTCAATCGCAGACGGCTGCGCCCTCTCTGTCTCACTTCTTTTCTTCCTCTTTCCTCTCCTCTGGGCAAGATGGCTGCCTCTGCCTCTCCTCGCTGACCTCTCCGGCGTCCCTGGACCAGCATGGGCGATTGCGTTCGCCATTCTTACACTGAGGTCACTTAGGGCATGCGCCCTCTCTTTTGAATACGTCATGGCAGGAACCTCGGGGGCGTCCCCAGTGCATGACGTCACTTTCTCTGGGTACTTAGCCCCCGATCTCCAATCCAGCTACGAGTTAGCAAGGATTCCGCTCCAGCTAATTTCAACTTCCTTCAGAGACGTCTCGCTCCTACAAACCCTCCGGGGTTATGCTGGCTACACCAGGGCGTTCTAGGTACCCGTTCCTTGGTGGCCTTATTCATTCCTACATACCCTTCGAGGATACGCTGTTCCAGCAAGGACGCTCAAGGCACCCGCTCCTCGGGGGTCTTGCTCCACTCCTGTCTACTCTCCAGGTTTCCCAGCTCTTCAGGATCCTAGGTACGTGCTCCCCGGGGCCTTGCACTCGCCTGCCTTCCTCCTGGGTTAACCTGCATCTACAGAGGATATCTTGGCTCCGGTGCTCCGGGCCTTGCATCATCTCTACCTCCAAGCTGCGGAGGTCATTTCTCCTACAGCTACCAGCCTTTGTGAGTACCTTCTCTCTTTAGTCTCTCTGCCTTGTCTCACCACAGAATAGATTCTCAGCGTACTCTGCTCCGCGGACCACTACCGGATCTACCATCGCTGACTACGTCATCTGTGACTGGGTTCTCGGCCTACCCTGCTTCACGGACCATTACTGGACGCTTCACTTCCAGCTTCTGGTGAGACCTTCTCTGCACTTGATACAACTCAGTGCCTGGACTGAACTTATTCATCAGAGACCTACTCCTCTGGCTGAGGAACACAGCCCGCTCCTTGGGCATTGCCTACTGCTGTATAATAAAGCTTCCATTCTCTCTGTGGTCTTTACGTAGAGGCAGCCTATTGCTGTATTTTCCCCATGGGGCTCCTCCCCGGGGGAGGAGTCATCAATACAGCAACCAAGGGTCCACAAACATGTCAAACCTACAACACTAATCTTTCCCAGAGGGGAATTTTGTTTGTTTCCCACATTTATGATTTCCTCTTCTGAGGCTGTTTCTAGCTTCTGCAACAGGCCCTGGAGTTGTTTTTTGTTAGCCTGAAGGCCAGGCAATCCTACTCCTCTCTTTTTTCTATATAATAAAGAAGAAAGTGGCCTTTTGCAAATAGAGCTCTGCCTCTCTCTGAAGAGTACAGGGAGGAAGGCGGAGCTCAAGTTGCATACTGGAGATGCAGGCACGGGACAACTTCCTTTTTATTATATATAGAAATTTTACCCATAGCAAATAGATACAGAAGTCTGTGGGTCCTTTGTAACTATGGCAGCTTTGAAAGGAAAAGCACATGGACACTTTCCCTTTGAAAATGAGGCACAAAGTCCATGGGTACAAAATACCTGTAGCCTTTTGCACCTAGTGGACAGTTAGAAAATTGCTCCAGATCTCCAAACTCGCAAGCTTCTTTGTATTTTCCTTTACATAATCTTCCTGGGTGACAATATCACTTTCCATTTTAGCTGTCGAAAATTGCATTAATTCCATTTACCAGCAGCCTGCAGAGCAGATGAGGTTCCCGCAGAGGAGTGAAGAGCAGTGGGGGCTTAATTTCACACTTTCCATCTGGCCAGGAGAGGCCGAACAATTGGCCCAAGTCCCAGATAGAGCAACGTCTCTCAAAAACTCATACTCTAAGGCAGCACACACAGTGGTTGCTGCTACGATTGCAGGAAGAAGACTGAAACAATAGCTGTAAGCAACTTCTTAGATTTTAAACTACTCCATCTAAGAATACTTGGATAGGGGGGAATCAAGAAGCAAAAGGAAGGGAGGAGAAACAGGGGATTCAAGACCAGGAGATGATCCAACTTGAATTTCCCACTGAAGTCACCATAACCTTGATTACCAGCTACTTGCCAAACTTTCTGCAGGAGGGAACTAGTCCAGGCCAGGGTCCAATTCTGGGGCTGAAACCTCATGCAGAGATGCACCAGGCTGAGGGGCAAGTTGAGGCTATTGTGACCTGTGCAGGGTTGGAGCAATGGAGGGAAGAGACTTTACCTTCTTTTTTTCTTTCTACTGTGATTTAAAAACTGGGAAAGGATTAGCCAAAGGGTTTAAAAAAGAAAAAGTGGGAGCTTTGACAGAGCTATTTCAGCTTGTCATGGCCTCCTTGGATTCCTCCCAGCTAGAGCTCTTCTAAACATGGATCTCTTCATCTATCATTTATTTCTGCTCTTAAAACATGACTCAGTCTCTACAGCAATGGTGGGGACAGATTGCTAATGGGACCTGTGTTCCTGAAAAATATCCTCAGGAAGGTTGCATTTGAGTGATTACAGAAGGGCAAGCTCAAGAGCAGAAAGATTAGCCACATCTATTTATATTTCATTAATACGTTGTTTTGGTTGTAATCATATGAATGAAATGCCTATCTTTAACGAGATGGATTTTCTCAATGTTTCACATGCAGGATGAATCTGTTCCAAGAGATTTTGAATCATAAATGCCAGTGTTGGAAACTCACTGACTAATCTGATTTTTCTTCTCCCAGCTTTGAGCTGTGCTGACAGATTAGCTCCTGATAGTTTATTCTGAAGAAATGGAAGTGGTCTATCCTTCTCTGTTATCAAACCATTCATTTCAAAGCGCCTTAAAATTTACTTTATGCATGTAAGTGGTGCTTTGAAAATCAATCAGAGGTCAGAGAGCGTGAAAGTACACGGGTAACCCGCTTTTGTGCATTGGGAGGGCACTCCGGGGGGTTAGAGTTACAAATTTTGAAAACTTATTTTACAAAGTATAAACATAAGTTATTCTGTACGCATTGAAACTTTGCTCGAGGTAATCTGTGCATCTACGCTGACAATTATCTGAGGATTTTTAAAGCAAACTTATGCATGCAAGTTTGTTTTGAAAATACTCTGTAAGGTCTGGGTGCACTAAGCGGGCTGTTATAAAATCCCCCTCAAAAAAGCATGCTGCAGAGCAGCTCCACAAGGAGCAAAGGTGTTGAAGCAGCTAGCCTTTACTGTCCCTCTTCTCACTCCTTATCATAAAAAACAAAATGGCTGAACATATAGAAAAGCATAGTTTAATGGAACAAAGCCAACATCGATTTAGCCAAGGGAAGTCTTGCCTCACCAATCTGCTACATTTTTCTAAGAGCGAAAACAAACATGTGGATAAAGGAAAGCCAATTGATATAACATATCTAGATTTCTAGAAAGTGTTTAACAAAGTCCCTGAGAGACTTCTTAAGAAATTATAAAGTCATGGGATAGGGGACAGTGTCCTCTTGTGGATTACAAACTGGTTAAAAGATAACAAACAGAGAATAGGGCTAATTGGTAAAATTTCCCAAGAGTGAAAGGTAAACAATGAAATGCCCCAGGGATCTGTTCTGGGACCGATGCTTTTTAATATATTTATAAATGACCTAGAAATCGGAACAATGTGAGATGATCAAATTTGCTGATGACACAAAATTATTCAGAGCTATTAAATTACAAGAGGATTGTGAAAAATTGCAAGAGGACCTTGCAAAACTGGGAGACTGGGTATGCAAATGGCTAATGAAATTTAATATGGACAAGTTGGAAATGGAGCAAAAGCTGCAGTCACAGCTATACAATCCTGCCCTAACATCAGCCTGTCAGTATTCTCTGGAAAAGCCAAACTGTGGACAAAACAGATTATATTTGAACAATATTAGCAACAGGAAACTATTCATGTTGCTTAACCAACAGGAACACTGAGCTCAGCCAAAAGAAGGAACATATCTAGCAAACTAAGGGCTAGAGAAGGCACTTACCAGTTGTCAACGAAGAGCAAGATTCGTACTCTGTATAGCTCATCCTATTAAAGGCTAATCACAAATTCAAACACCAGCAGCCAAGGGCGGATCTTGAATTGACCTACCCTTCACTTAAGGAAAGGAAATTATCAGGTAAGTAATTATTTCACCTTCCTTAGTGTTTGGGTAGGTCAATCCTAACTAGTGGGATGTATCAAAACTAATCTCGAAAAGGGCGAGAGGCTGCCAGCAGTCCAGTCAATACCGCCCGCACAAACGTGGCATCCTCCCTAGCCCTAACATACAAGTGGTAATGCTTGGAGAAGGTATGTAAAGATGACCATGTTGCTGCTTGGCAAATTTCAGCAGGCAACAACAAATTAAGTTCCGCCCACAATACTGCCTAAGCCCTCGTGGAATGCAATCTAATCTATTTTGCTAACGCAGCCTCAGCAGCCACAAAGACTGTCATAATGATTTGCTTAACCCAGCAGGCAATCGTTGCCCGCATTGCCACTGCTCACTGCTCTACCATGGAACACAAACAGGTGATCAGACTTCTAAATAGTCTTAGTCATGTCCAAGTACCGCAGCAAATGACACTTGACATGCAAGGAACGCAAAAGGCAGTAATCAGCTTCATCGCTGTCCCTGTCCAAGGCAGGCAGAGAAATAGACTGATTCAAATGAAAGTCCAAATCCACTTTGGGAAAATAGCAGGGCACAGTCCAACGTTGAAACACACTCAGAGTCATACGGGGAAAAGGCTCATGGCAGGAAAGAGCCTGCAGCTCAGAGACCTGACGTGCCAAGCAGATTGTTACCAGAAAAAAATGTCTTCAAGATAAGCAGTCACAAGGAAAGAGTATGAAGCAGTTGAAAGGTCGGACCTGCCAAAAACCCGAGAACCAAGTTAAGTTCCCAGAGAGGCACCTGAAGCCACAACAGGGGGCAAAGATGCTTAACTCCCTGCAGAAAATGGGACACATCCGGATGGGACGACAAAGGCCCTCTATTGACTCTTCCTCTATAACAAGCCAGGGCTCCAACTTGAACCTGCAAGGTGTTAAGGGCCAAATCCTTACACACACCTTCTTATAAAAATTCCAAAAATCGACGGAATATCCACCTTAAGCAGTTGAGTACCTCACTCAGAACACCAGGTCTCAAAGATCCTCCAAACTCTAGCATAGACTAGAAAAGTAGAAAATTTCCAGGCCTGAAGAAGAGTGGAAATTACTGCAGGTGAAAAACCCTGCTTCAGACATTGCAGGGCCAAGATGGCGGTGTGAGAGGCAGCAAAGGAACACTCTCACTGAATTATCTTAATATTTATCTCTAAAATACCGTCAAAACGGAATGGCAAGGTGCGCGTCTTCCCTCCAGACGATCCCTTGCCTCTGGGACTGCAATTGATAACTGCCTTTGCTGCCGGAGTGGCAGGACAAGGGGTTCCTCTCCCCACTGCGGCTAGCAGTGAGGAAGCACCACAGTCGACTGGGGAAACAATGCTGAGTCCCCCAGATCAGCACTTTCCGCTGGCTCCGGTGCCCAGCATCCCTCCGCTCGAGGCTGCAGCCCAGGATGATGACATCATCGGAGTGACTGTAGTTGGAGATCAGAGGGGAGGTTTGCTGCTGAGCTACCAGTCTCCTCCCGGCTTGCTGGAGACCTTTTCTCCAACTGGCTCCTCGGCATTACCTTTTTCCTCATCGCCTACCGAAGCGTCGGAGGAGTCAGGAGATAGAGCTGTTGCAGCGTCGCTGGGACCGTTGAGGGAGGCACTAGCCGGTACAGGGGGGTGAGTGCTTTTAGCTACCCTTAAAACCAGCTATAACAACACTGGAAGCAGTATGGGACCTTATTGTGAGCTTTGGAAGCTCAATGAAGGATTGTCAAAGCAAAATAGAAATATTAGACACTAAAGTAACCACCCAGAACCAGCTATTCGACAGCCAAATTCAAGAATTAAAGTTACAAATGGGGGGCTTCTCAACAGATGCTGGCAGACATAAGCATGTAATTTCAAGCTTGTTAAAGACACAGGGACCTCCTTGCAGAGATTGGAATTTTTGGAAAACCATAGTAGGCATTTGAACTTGCACTTTTTGAATTTCCCTAAAGTTCTGGCCGAAGGAATATATATTACTTTGAAGAAATACTTTCATGAAATTCTCGGATTTGACACAGATAAAATACCATCTATACATAAAGCCTTCTTTCTCTCTAATTCTAATAAAGGAATTTTTCCTAAAGGAGGGCAAATAGACGCTATTTCTAATTTAACACAGTTCCTTGAGGACTGGCGGGCAGATGTCGAGGTGGGTCTATATAACCGTGACGTCAGCTTTTACTCCGGCTCCATCTGCTGACAGCTGTTGGGATTGACCTACCCAAATGCTAAGGAATGCACATTAGGAGTCACCACTCAGGAAATGGATCTAAGTGTCATCATTGATAATACATTGAAATCTTCTACTCAGTGTGCAGCAACAGCCAAAAAAGCAAATAGAATACTAGGGATTATTAGGAAAGGAATGGAGACTACATAAGAGAATATCATACTGCCTCGGTATTGCTCCATGATGCAACCTCATCTTGAATATTGTGCGCAGTTCTGGTTATCACATCTCAAAAAAGTTATAGCAGAATTAGAAAAGATACAGAGAAAGGCAACCAAAATGATAAAAGGGATGGAATGATTCCCCTATTAGGAAAGATTAAAGAGGTTAGAACTGTTCATCTTAGAGAATAGACGGCTGAGGGGAGATATGATAGAGGTCTATAAAATAATGAATGGAGTGGAATGAGTAAATATGAATCAGTATGCTCTTTGGATCCATAAAGGCTAGAGGATGGGAATGAAAAGAAGAGCCATGGGGTGCCTTGCTGGAATGAAGGCTACTACCTGGTGATTACTATCCTTACTCAATAAGCCTTCACACGGTTAATGCAACTCCAACATTACTCTCTGCATCAATGGCAGGGGGTGGCAGGAAATTTGAATCAAACAGTTACCAACAAGGGCCCTGAACTTGGTGGTCAGTGAAACAGATAAGTACGGGAAAATAGGTGTGGGAGCTTGCTCGGCAGACTGGATGGGCCGTTTGGCCTTTTTCTGCCATCATTTCTATGTTTATATGTTTTTTTGAAGTCAAGAACCAGAAGAGCAAGCCAAGGGGACGAGGAGCCAGAACAGGGACAGGAGCGGGAGCAGGAACAGGAGCTGAAAAAGGAACACACAGAGCAGGAGCTGGAAAAGGAACACACAGAGCAGGAGCAACCAGCAGCTCTGTAACAGAGCGGGACCTGTTGCTGAGGCAGGGAATGAGTGATAAGGTTGGCCTTAAATAGGGTCCGTAGACCATGTCATCAGACGGGGACGCTGGCAGCCTCCCAGGTGCTGGCCTTTTAACCCTGGGGAAGAAGGCCCAGCAGGGAGGATGGCATTGGCAGCGTCAGGTGCAGTGGCGGTGGCTCTCTGCCGCAAAGGCAAGTCCTGGGGCCATCTGGGAGGAGGAGCCCGCGCTGGGTGAGTCCCGCGGCAGGGGATGGAACGGGGAACTGGCCGCAACAACTGGGTTTAGATGAGATTAATAGCTGATTAGAGACAGAAAAGCAAGATTCTGTTTCCTGCAAAAAGCACTTTGCTTTTAAGCATAGCATAAAAAAACTGGGATTACAGTGGACTTTGAACATACCCTTTCCCATGGGTCATCCACAGAAAAAACATTCAGAGTCATCTCTGGAACCAGAAGCATAAATTTGATTGGGATACCTGGTATTATGCAACTTAATCCCTTATGGGAAAACAGATTTAGGTGAAGGTACAGCTGGGCTTCTTGCAGGAGTCTGTTAGGCCCACCAGTTTTCCAGCACAGAGGCCAAACCTTTTATAATAATTAAATGAGACTTGGTCGTATTGTGTACTGGTGAGGCATTGACAAATACCTGAAAGGACAGACTTTAAAAACAAAACCAACTTATTCAGCTTTGAGGTCTCTGTGGTGTCCGACTGTCCCACACAACCTGCAGTTAGGGTAAATACATTGCAGCCTGTGATAACTCACTTACAGAGGGGTCAAACATGTCACCATGAATGGTGTGAATGCAGAGATCCTGAACTGTAGTAACAGGACTGTAGCACTTAGGAAACCCTCAGACAATCTGTACATTTTTACCACTTTGGAGTTTTCTCGCATGTTGTACAAAACATGGGAGAGGTCCTGGGAGCAGGACCCCTACACTAGAAGGCATGGAATAAGACAATAACTTTAGCTACATTTAGACCTGACTGGCTTTGAGTTTGTAATTAATGGCAACAGAAGACTAAATGGGAATGCGAGAAACATCATTGTTAAATTGAACTTGAGCCAGCGAAATGATTGCAAAGTGATGAATCAGCAATTACTCCCATAAACTAGTTAGTGGTCCATTACAAAGTTTTAACGTGCTCTTAATTTCTTAAAAATGCCTTTCTGGAAAATGGATTCATCACTTAGGAATTTACCATCTCACTAGAACATACAGTATTTCCCATCATATTGTGCTGCATTGAAAAAATATCAAATGTGACCTCTCCAAAAAACAAAACTACACTGAATTTAGTTCAAATTATGCTTGAGTGAATTGAGGAAGTTCCACCTTACAGTGGAAAAGTAAAATATCTGTTCTTATGCAGCTGGAAAGCCTAGATGTGGTATTGATCAAGCCTAAGCTACCAGCAGTGTACATAGAGACCTGTAAAATATTTTGGTCAACTGCCACTCAATTTGATTCAAAAATTGACTGATTTGAGTTATTATGTGGACCACTCAGTATCATCTACAGTTGATGGGCTAATCTGGAGGTTGGGTGGTTTAGTTGGCGAGCTTTTCCATGGGTAATATGTGGAGGGCATGACTTGTTTGTGGATGTTGGTGATAGAAGGTTGTGGTATGTGTTACGGTGTGGATGTTGGGAATGGAAGTTGTGGGATATTGGTATGAATATGGTAGTGTGTATTTATCATAGTTTGTATCAGTTTGGATGTGTTGGTCATGATTTCTATACATAATAAAAACTGCAAACGTGTAGCATTGCAAGCTGGTTGTAGCACTGTGACCTTATTTGTATGTTCTTAGGATTATGTATATTGTTTGCACAGCATCTGTTTGTTTTTGAAAGCATATTGTTGTTGTCCTTCTATTGTGTTGTGCATTTTTGCTGAATAAATGTATTTTCAAATTATATATCAAAAGAAGACTGTTAGCCTATCAAATTCATAGCCTGATATAGCTTAAATTTTTTACAGCTAGTCACATCAATTCATGTGTAATTCATACTGCCAAACGGTATCTCTGTCTGTATTACTTATTTTGAAGAAAATCAAGAATTTCAGACATAAGAATATTGCTACTGGATAAAGTTGATGAGGTAAAGCTGGATACAAAAAAAAATTGAGCGCTAAAATAAGATTCATTTATAGACATTTGACATTCCATCTTTTTCCACAAGTGGCCTCAAAACAGATTACAAAACAAGTTTTAACTAAGCTACAGTACACTGTGTTATGATCGGTGGTCTGCGGGTTGTCCCATGAACTGTCGTGCTTACCTCCAGCCTGGCCCGAGAATCAGCAGGACACTACCAGAACATGTAGCGGATGCTGCTGCCGAGTTCCTACCAGCTGTCTGCCATCTCCCAAAGTGGTGAGATGCCACTGTTGGTTCCTGAATGGCGTGTTTGCCCTAGGTGCGCTCATGTGGCTCTTCTCAGGCTTTTAAAGGAACTGCAGCGGGAAAAGCCCCGCGTACCCTGAAGATGATGTCTGACTCCATGACCAATAAAAGGCCTCTTGTGACTCTGCTCCAGTGCTTCAGCAACAGATCTCTTACAGCCTCTGTAGCGTGAGTTGCCTCAGTGTCCTCCCAGCATTCTCAAGTTCTTGTCTTCAGTTCCTGGTCTTCGTCTGGTCTTTAGTTCCAATGGCTTGTTCTTTGGTCATTGTGGTCCTTGTTTCATCAGTCAGTGCTTGTATTCATTCTTCAGTTCTTCATGCTTCAGTATGCCTTGCCTCCTGTGTTGCTCCTCATCCTCCAGCCCTGCCTATCTGTCCTGCTTTCCTTTGGATGGATCCTCGGTTCTGGACATTCCTTGATTGTTGCCTGCCACTGACCTCGGCCTGACTACTGGACATTCCCGATTGCTGCCTGCCCTGACCTAAGCTTGCCTCAGACATCTCCAGTTCACCTCGACCTCATCCATGGATCACCGTAGGCCCCCACCTAAGACCTGCTAGCCACAGCACCCGAGGACTCAACCTAAGGTGAATGTGGGCAGGTATAGGCAAAGCTCAAGTTGTGCCTTTGCCTCATCCCACTCCACCAGCTGATGGTGGGGATTGTAGAGCTCCTCCATGCAGTTTGAGCCAACTTCACCTCAGTCCAAGGGTCGACATCCACAACACACTGGTCAAATGTCATTTACAATTATAGCTGAATCAAATATACAGTGGAAAGCACTGAGAGATCAGGTTGTATAACTTATAGATGGTCAATTCAGGGACGGTTCTAATCATGAGGAAAGGTGAGGCAGCTATCTCAAATGACAAAATTTGGAGAGCATCAAAAAGTGCCCCCCCAAAACTCTCCTGCAGCGGCTGCTTCACCTTACCGCAGACTTTTTATCAAAGTGCACAGGGCCCAAAGAGTGGCAGGGTTGCAGTGGACCCCATCCTGCTGTGGACTGAAGAGCAGCCTAGCTGCAGTGGACTCCATCTTGCCATGGCCCAAAGACAGGCCAGCCGCAACGGACCCCATTCTTCCACGGCCCAAAGAGAGGCCCAGCTGCAGTGGACTCCATCCTATAGTGGCCTGATGTGCCGCATGTCTTGACAACATCCGACTTGTCAACATCTTGTCAACATCTTGTCAATATCTTGTCAACATCCGACTCACAGACTACCTTGACTCCCACAATATTCTCTACCCCTCTCAATTCGGATTCAGGAAACGCCTAAACACAGAATCCCTCCTTCTTTCTCTAACGGACAACATCCTGATGGGCCTTGACAAGGGACAATCTTACCTGCTAGCCCTTCTCGACATCTCTGCCGCGTTCGACACGGTAAACCACACTATCCTCTTAAACCGTTTAATGGAAATAGGCATATCCGGCTCTGCACTGCTCTGGTTCACATCCTTTCTGAACAACAGACACTACAAAGTCAAAATAAATGACAAAGAATCTCACTCCATTCCATCAAACCAAGGCGTACCTCAGGGTTCGTCACTTTCCCCTACCCTGTTCAATATATATCTACTCCCTTTATGCCAGCTACACAATAGTCTCAATCTCACCCACTTTATATACGCGGACGATGTTCAAATCATAATCCCCATCTCGGACCCCATCTCTACTCTAAATTTCTGGAACAACTGCTTACAAGCCATCAACCTTCTGCTCTCTAGTCTCAACCTGGTCCTAAATACTTCCAAAACGGAACTACTGGTTATCTCCCCTAGTGACAACAACCCCCTCGCAAATAATGCTAGCACCCCATTAGCAAACCAGGTCAGAGATCTTGGGGCCACCCTTGACTCTAGAATGAATTTCAAAAAATTCATTAACGTCACAACCAAAGAATGCTTCTTCAAGCTACAGGTCCTGAAGCAACTTAGACCGCTCTTACACTTCAAGGATTTCCGTTCGGTGCTTCAAGCCATACTGTTTTCAAAGATCGACTATTGTAACGCTCTATTACTTGGTCTCCCCGCTTCGTCCACCAAACCTCTTCAGATGCTGCAAAACGCAGCGGCTAGGATCCTTACAAACACTCGTCGCAAGGACCATATCACACCAATCCTAAAAATCCTACACTGGCTGCCCATCCAATATAGAATACTTTTCAAGGTTCTCACCATCATCCACAAATCCGTCTACCAGCAATCCACTCTCCAACTCACCTTCCCACTCGAATTACATACTTCCGCAAGACCGATCAGAACTGCCTACAAAGGTTCGCTCAAGGCCCCCCCCAACAAATCATCTGTCCACAACTCTATTCACAAGCGTGCTCTTTCAACAGCAGGTCCACTACATTGGAATTCACTTCCCCAAGACTTACGCCAAGAACAATGCCATTCAACATTCAGAAAGAAATTGAAAACCTGGCTGTTCGCAGAAGCCTACCGCTGAAGGATCTCCTCAACCATCACTGTCTCTCATTCTCCCACCCCTCCTTAATCCCTACCCCCCCCTCTTTTCCCTCTCCCCTTCCCCCCCACCCAACCTCACCCTTTCCTTCTCCCACTGGACATACCATGCTAATAACTGCCTAGGATAAATCTATGTTTACGTATCTTATAGTTTTTGTTGATTATATATTTATCTCTCTCTAATTGTTTCTTAGTTTAAATTCTGTACTGTCTTCCATTGCCCAGGTTTTACGCTCCCTGTTTAATGTAACTTTACTTTCTACCTTGATGTTAATTGGTTTCCCCTCAGTTACATTGTAAACCGGTACGATAAGACCTAGTCTTGAGCATCGGTATAGTAAAAGAAATTAAATAAATAAATAAATAAAATGTCCATAGTGGACGCCAACCCACCATATCCCAAACAGAGGCCCAGCAGAGACTAAAGAGCAGCGGGGCCACAGCCGACCCTATTTCGCTATGGCCTGAGGAAGAGAGGGGGAAGCCCTAAGTGTGTGTATGTAACACAGAGTGAGCGCCTGTGTTGTATGGATACGAGAGTAAGTGAAAGCCTGCATGCATCTTGTGTGCAAGAGAGTCTGTGTGTTTGTGTGTAAGAGAGAGAGGGGATGTGAGAGCCTATGTGCACGTGAGAGAGAAAAAGAGTGAGAATGATTGCTTGTGTATGTGGGAGAGAACTTATATGCATATGTGTGCATGACAGCCTGTGTGCATGTGTGTGAGAGGGTGGGAGTGAACCTGAGCACATGTGTGTGTGTGTGTGTGTGTGAGAGAGAGCCTGTATGCATGTGTGAGTGTGTATGTGAGAGAGAAAAAGGGTGTGCGTGAGAGCTTGTGTGCATGTATGTGAGGGAGAGAAAGCCTATGTATGTAAGATAGAGGGTATGTGTGTGAAAGCATGGGTGTGTGTATGAGAAAGGGAGCATGTAAGTGTGTATGTGAAAGAGAGGATAAAGTCTGTGCGACTCCCCTCCCCAATCTACGATAATTGGAAATAAAAAAAATCCTACATATGGAGAATGGTGAATTTTTTTATTCTTATTAGTTTTAATTCTTGGGTGTTACTTAAAGTGTTTGTCTTGAAACATTTTATTGGTTTTTGAAAATTTTTAAAAATTATTTGAGTTTAATAATTGAATGATTTCAGTTTGTCAGCTGTTTTAAATATTTATTCTATTAGTATAGTTTTATTATTATGATTGATGTGTTATATGTCTTAATTTTATTTTTGTTTTATGAGGAATGATGGTGTCTGCAGTGCAACAAAGAAAAGCAGATAGAGAGTCTGGCTTCTTGTGGTTTCTAGTTCAGTTTTTGTCTGCACATTTCTATTTGTACTTTATGGTATCTTTATTCTGTATTTAGTGAGCATCCATCTGTGTTCTGCACACTGTGACTGCTAGTGTGAACTTTCTGTGTAGGGATCTAGAGCAGCCTGGTTTGTTCTATTTTCCTAATAGGAAGTTGATGTTTTAGGGTCTGCTGTAATATTTGCAGAGTTGCCTTTTCATAGGAAGGATTGTTACTGTTTGAGTTCTGGCAGTTAATGCTGTTTTGGTAATTCAGCTTACTCAGGGGTTTCTAAGGGCCAAGCCCACATCAAACGCAAACTTTACAATAGGCTTAATACTATATGGGTTCCAAGTGTCTTTTATGCAGGGTTTTCTGGTTGGCACCACAGCAATGCATGTAAAAATAATATACATGCTGTTGTGTTATTTTTACCTCAGAAGACTATGAATGTTATTTTTCATGTAAAATCTGTTATTGTAAATGCAGACGTTTTAAATTGTGTGTGGTGAGGGAAAGGAAGGAGGGGATGAAAGGCTCTGAGGTTCATCTAGGGTGCACTGACTTGGAGAGAGAGTGTCACACACAGACCCCCATCATAGAAACATAGAAACATAGAAACATAGAAATGACGGCAGAAGAAGACCAAACGGCCCATCCAGTCTGCCCAGCAAGCTTCACATTTTTTTCTCATACTTATCTGTTTCTCTTAGCTCTTTGTTCTATTTCCCTTCCACCCCCACCATTAATGTAGAGAGCAGTGATGGAGCTGCAACCAAGTGAAATATCAAGCTTGATTAGTTATGGGTAGTAGGGGAAGTAGGGGAAGTAACCGCCGCAATAAGCAAGCTACACCCATGCTTATTTGTTTTACCCAGACTGTGTTATTCAGCCCTTATTGGTTGTTTTTCTTCTCCCCTGCCGTTGAAGCAGGGAGCTATGCTGGATATGCGTGTAGTATCAGTTTTTCTTCTCCCCTGCCGTTGAAGCAGAGAGCTATGCTGGATATGCGTGAAGTATCAGTTTTTCTTCTCCCCTGCGGTTGAAGCAGGATATGCATTGAAAGTGAAGTATCAGGCTTATTTGGTTTGGGGTAGTAACCGCCGTAACAAGCCAGCTACTCCCTGCTTTGTGAGTGCGAATCCTTTTTTCTTCTCCCCTGCTGTTGAAGCAGAGAGCTATGCTGGATATGCGTGAAGTATCAGTTTTTCTTCTCCCCTGCCGTTGAAGCAGAGAGCTATGCTGGATATGCGTGAAGTATCAGTTTTTCTTCTCCCCTGCCGTTGAAGCAGAGAGCTATGCGTGAAGTATCAGTTTTTCTTCTCCCCTGCCGTTGAAGCAGAGAGCTATGCGTGAAGTATCAGTTTTTCTTCTCCCCTGCCGTTGAAGCAGAGAGCTATGCGTGAAGTATCAGTTTTTCTTCTCCCCTGCTGTTGAAGCAGGGAGCTATGCTGGATATGCGTGAAGAATCAGTTTTTCTTCTCCCCTGCCGTTGAAGCAGAGAGCTATGCTGGATATGCATTGAAAGTGAAGTATCAGGCTTATTTGGTTTGGGGTAGTAACCGCCGTAACAAGCCAGCTACTCCCCACTTTGGGGTAGATTTTAAAAGAAGCGCGATCAGCCTACTTTTGCTTGCGCATCAGACTCAAGCAAAAGTACGCTGGATTTTAGTAGATACGCGCGGAGCCGCGCGTATCCACTAAAATCCTGGATCGGCGCGCGCAAGGCTATCGATTTTGTATAGCCTGCGCGCGCCGAGCCGCGCTGCCTCCCCCCGTTCCCTCCAAGGCCGCTCCGAAATCGGAGCGGCCTTGGAGGGAACTTTCCTTTGCCCTCCCCTCACCTTACCCTCCCTTCCCCTACCTAACCCACCCACCCGGCCCTGTCTACACCCCCCCCCTTACCTTTGTCGGGGGATTTACGCCTCCCGGAGGGAGACGTAAATCCCCGCGCGCCAGCGGGCCTGCTGCGCGCCGGGCCGCGACCTGGGGCGGGTACGGAGGGCGCGGCCACGCCCCCGGGCCGTAGCCACGCCCCCGTACCCGCCCCCAAAACGCTGCCGACACGCCCCCGGAACGCCGCGACGACCGGGCCCGCCCCCCGACACGCCCCCCTCCGAGAACCCCGGGACTTACGCGAGTCCCGGGCTCTGCGCGCGCCGGGAGGCCTATGTAAAATAGGCTTCCCGGCGCGCAGGGCCCTGCTCGCGTAAATCCGCCCGGTTTTGGGCGGATTTACGCGAGCAGGGCTCTGAAAATCCGCCCCATAGTGAGTGCGAATCCTTTATTCCACATTTCCTCTTGCTGTTGTAGCTTAGAGTGATGTTGGAGTCACAGTAACCATGTGTATGTTTATTGAATAAGGGTATTATCTCCAGGCAGTAGCCGTCATTCTGGCGAGCCACCCACTCTTTATTGACGGCCTCTTGATTTTATGGATCCACAGTGTTTATCCCACGCCCCTTTGAAGTCCTTCACAGTTCTGGTCTTCACCACTTCCTTCGGAAGGGCATTCCAGGCATCCACCACCCTCTCCGTGAAGAAATACTTCCTGACATTGGTTCTGAATCTTCCTCCCTGGAGCTTCAAATCGTGACCCCTGGTTCTGCTGATTTTTTTCCTATGGAAAAGGTTTGTCGTTGTCATTGGATCATTAAAACCTTTCAAGTATCTGAAAGACTGTATCATATCACCTCTGCTCCTCCTTTCCTCCAGGGTGTACATATTTAGATTCTTCAATCTCTCCTCATAAGTCATTTGATGAAGACCTTCCACCTTTTTGGTCACCCTTCTCTGGACCGCCTCCATCTTGTCTCTGTCTCTTCGGAGATACGGTCTCCAGAACTGAACACAATACTCCAGGTGAGGTCTCACCAAGGACCTGTACAAGGGGATAATCACTTCCCTTTTCTTACTCGATATTCCTCTCTCTATGCAGCCCAGCATTCTTCTGGCTTTAGCTATCGCCTTGTCACATTGTTTCGCCGACTTCAGATCATTAGACACCATCACCCCAAGGTCTCTCTCCTGCTCCGTGCACATCAGCCTTTCTCCCCCCATCGAATACAGTTCATTCGGATTTCCACTCCCCATATGCATGACTTTGCACTTCTTGGCATTGAATGTCAGCTGCCATGTCTTCGACCACTCTTCCATCTTCCTTAAATCCCGTCTCATTCTCTCCACTCCTTCCATCATTCTTCCATCATTCCATCATTCAATCCTTCCATCATTCACCCATCTTCCATTTCTACAGGTGGCAAATGCTGGGAAAATGTTGGAGGGAGTTTGAAGCATGTAAGAGAGTGGCAGGGCTGCTAAATCCCTAAATATTTTATCACTGACACAGTATCTGCCACTCTCTGGGAACTCTGATCTCTAATTTCCTCCTTCTGTATTTCAAATCACCAAAAGGGCCAGACTCCTCTCAATGATTTGACCTATGCTGTGCCTTGGGGGGAGAGGGTGCCATCTCATCCCTCACATCAGGCAGCAGATTGCCTCGAGTTGCTCCTGGGTCAATCACAAGGCCTGGCAGCTTTGCCAAGAGGACCTGAAGATGCTGGTTGTATTCCCTTCACCGTCATCCACTGTGTAACCCTAAGTACATCACTTACATACCCCTATGCTGATAGGAAAGAAACATTGATATACTGGGTAGGGTTGCCAACTGGCTCCATTAACTACTGACAGACCAATCGGATCCATTTCTGGTTTTACCCCATGGACATTTCTTTTTATGGGACTCAAACTATACCACCATGTACAAAATAGGGTAAAATTCAGGAATGGATGAGCCTGTTTGCGGAAAAAATGAAGCCAAGTGGAAAACCCTAGTTCTTGGGTGTATCCTGTGGAGGACCCTGGAGCATCCAGCTGTTGTTAGCAACCAAGAAGTCTATAAAAACTCTTTATCAAATGGTAAAAGAAAGTAAGGAATTGCAATTTAGCAGATGGCATCAAGTAATTAGACATCAAACTCCTTTAATGCACAGTCAGCATATCACAGGATACTGATGACGAAGTAGCCTTTAAAAATGTTAGAGCCTGAGCACACTGTTCTTAATTTAAGATTTCAACTAAACTGGCTGAACATGCAGGAAAAGAAAGACTTAAAATGAACATTTTTGTAAATAAAAAAAAAACCCTATAGTGTAGAGTTCTAGTAGCCATATTGTTCCTGGAGAAAACTGGAGTTTTTGTAGGTTTTGATACTTGTTAATGGAACAGCAAAACAGAAGCTGCAGTAGAGGAGATTTTGATTCCTTGAAGGTCTCTTTTTCAGACATAAGCTTTACAGCTTTCCTGTGTTGTAATCCAGCCTATAATTTACTTGTACATTCAGGCAGCATCACCATGCGCTCATTTTACACTGTCCTGAAAGGATCATAGCTCTCAGAAGTTAGGAAACAATGCATTAAGTCCAACAGATATCTTTGTAGGTTATGAAGAAAAGGTATTACCTATGGCTTCTTTTGAAACAATAAAAAACAATTTCAGCAAATTCCACTTATTCTACCTTAACACTACAGGCAGGGAAGACAATTTTAAAAAGCCATTTACCCAGGTAAATACCGGTAGATTTATATCTGAGCATATAGGCTGAAAACTGCCTGTCCTTTATATGTGATTTACTGATGGTTCCTACACTATTGCACATCAAACTCAAGGTAACTGCATTTGAATATGTAGGCCCAGTACTGTGCAGCACAGATCCAACTGATATCCGTAAGGATTCAAGTTATTTGAATTTTAGGAAGAGGGTAAAAGCCTGGTTGTTTGCTCAGTATTTTCATCAAGAACTATCAGAATGATGGAACCAGCAGGAAGAGGATCTCTGATAATGACATGGGACATGACATTTTTAGGTGGAATGGGAGTATTGAACTTAGTTTTAATTTTTTGGGGGGGAGGGAGGAGAGTGGTATTTTAGAATTGTGCATTATTATTCTGGAATCTGTATTGTATGTGTAATTTTGTATTTTATATATTGTAATCTGCTGTAGGCTTTAGAAAAAATAAACAGAACATCAAATGTGATTAAATAAATAAATGCCAAAAAATAGAAGCATGCATAGGGATCAACAATGTGTGTACTTTTACTCATGGGAAATGGAGGCGGGAGAAAAAGTGGAGTTAGGTCAGTGGAGGGGACCAATGTGCAATCTTTTCCAGGGAAAAAGTATCTGCAGCAAAATCAGGTGCAAATACCTGAGGCTATTTTTTCCATTGCAATTTTCAGAGGAAAAGTCCCTGAGAACTTTGCAACTACCTGCAGGTTTGAAAAGTGATTTGAACACGGGAGAAACCCTTTAGCACATCCCCTGGATTACCATGCGCAGAGTGTTGCTAGAAATCAGAAGGTGGCTGGATTTGAGGGAGCTCTCATCTTCTTTCAACCAAACCAACTGTGTGGCCATGCAGTTCCCTCACAGTTTAGCACGTTCCCACTTACGGAATAATTTCTGCTGAAAGAACAGACATTAGAAGTCTCAATGGGTTCCTTCCTGGGAAATCAATGCTTGTCATAAGATCCTTATTTTATAGTCCAAGCCTTTGTTATTTAGTTGTAAGGCCATTTTATTTCTAAAATCATTTTAAAGTTGGACTGTCCTCTTTTCCAAGGCAGTAATTTATATATAATGAAGATTTTTTTATAAGAATGTCCTTTCATGGTCTCACTGTGATCCTCTTATGGAAGTAATTTTTCTTACACAGTGGGTGTTGAAGAGAACATCATGTACAAATCTCAGGTTTTTAAATTCCTGTCTTCATGAAAATTCTGATGTACAGGCTACCGATGATCTAGAATGAGAAACCTCCAATCCCTTATGAAGAAAGCTAAAAGCTCAGGAGCCGATGAAATAGAATTAAAAACATGGAATCATTTGATGGTACATGTATGCCCAGAATGGTTAACACAGATTTCTATTCCCAGAGACACAAATGTTTGAATTAAATACTCTCTCATTCTCTCTCTTTCCAGTTAACACACTCAAACAGTAACTTTGATACAGGTGCGCGGGTGCAAATGCACGCACATCTGCTGGCTTGCAGCAAAGTTTGTAACATTTGCATGTATATGTGCACATGGTATAAAATGGGCTGAACATGTGTGTACAATTTTATATGGATGCGTGGGTGTGCATGCAAATGCTGCCTCTACATCATTACCAGTTTTCCCAGTTCCTTCTCAGTTCAGGCCCCCCCAGGGTTATTAGTCTCCTGTTCCCCTGTTAGTCCCAACCCTTAAAACCCCACTGATTAGTCTGTTCTTATTTTGTTTTCTTACTTCCACACCATCCTTAGCGGTGTTCAAGTTACACAGCAGGGGACCCTGGCGAGCACTTGTACACGTAAATATTTACGTGAACGTTTCATGTGAAAGTCCCGCCCAGATCACACCCTTCCCTTTTTGGGGGCTCTCTGTGTGTGTATATGGACGGCTTTTAAAGTCCGCTTGGTGTGTACCGGCCGGACAAACGCGCATAACTCCTAGTTTTGGCATGCACTGGGCTTTTAAAATTCACCTATCATAGTTTATGGCTGATCAGAACAACATTTTAGACATAAAACTAGAAATTCATTACAGGAATTCCACCCCTCCTCCCATACATTGAAAATTTAAAAAAATCAGAATAAAAAGAGAAGCTGGGGAAAATTTAAAATCGCACTACACTGAAAAACAGTAATCAAAGATGCTGAAATTTTAAACAGAGTGAAAAAAAGAGAGAAAACCCATCTTGTTAAAAAAAAAAGAGAGAAGCGCGTTGATTGAGCCCATGATAGCCATCCACTAACTCGCATGAGTCAAACTTGTTAAACAAAAGTGCACTTCATGTGCCTCAATAAGCTTGCTAATCTTGTTAGGATATGCATTCATGTAAAATTAGTCTCTGCATCTTTGTATGAAAGAAGCACTTAGGCCTTTTTAATTTTCATGGCCTGCGGCAGCAAACAATTATAACAGTTCAACAATCAGTCGCTTTACAAGTCAATTCTGCTCGCCAGGCCTTTGCAGTCAATACTTCTAGTTTTAACAAAAGGCACTTCTTTTGCCTGGCTGTGCTCTGCACTGTGCAGGTCGCGATGCTGGAAGAAGTTGCAGACAGAGACCAAAGAAGCAGGACTCGCCATGCCAGCTATCTCTGGGCCTCCCACAGCTGTGTTTGAGGAAGGAGGAGGGGGAATGCAATGACCAAAACTGCCTGTGTCTGTCAATTCTGACTCTGCCCTTAACGTTTGTACAATTTATTGGTAGTTCAAGACTGTATCTATCATATAGGATCAGTTTAATTTGTTTATGCTCAACAAGAGGCGTTAAGCTTCTGAGGAAATACCATTGAAGGCAGAGAAGCAAAGCTGAGTTATTCTGTGCTTCAGGATCCTCGGAAGGCAGCACTATGTAGTCATAAAATATAGGGATGGGAGGGACTTTATGAGGTCACCCAGGCAGGATCTGCTCTTAACTTTTGTCATCTCACTCGAATATTTTGTGGACATTCACATATTCAGTCTTGGAGGTTTTAGCACCTCCTTGAAACCTCTTGCTGTCCGCAAATACTATAAAGCAAATGGAAACTGTGAGTAAAATAGAAATTATCTAAACCACATATAGAGAATGAAGCACCAAGAAAACATACTTTTGAAGTTTTGGGGTTCTCTATCCTCTCTAATGGTAACCATCACCATCCCGAGTCCTTTATATTGGAGAGGAGGAGCAGCCTAGTGGTTAGAGCAGTGGGCTATGAACCAGGGAGACCAGGGTTGAAATCCCATTGCCGCTCTTTGGGACCATTGCCTCAGGTACAAACTTAGATTGTGAGCCCTCTGCATGCAAATCCTTTTTTTCCACATTTCCTCTTGCCGTTGAAGCTTAGAGCAATGTTGGAGTCACATTAACCGTGTGTATGTTTATTGAATAAGGGTATTATCTCCAGGCAGTAGCCGTCATTCCCACAAGCCACCCACTCTTCATTCACGTCCTCTAGACTTTATGGATCCACAGTGTTTATCCCATGCCCCTTTGAAGTCCTTCACAGTTCTGGTCTTCACCACTTCCTCCGGAAGGGCATTCCAGGCATCCACCACCCTCTCCATAAAGAAATACTTCCTGACATTGGTTCTGAGTCTTCTTCCCTGGAGCTTCAAATCGTGACCCCTGGTTCTGCTGATTTTTTTCTGACGGAAAAGGTTTGTCGTTGTCTTTGGATCATTAAAACCTTTCAAGTATCTGAAAGTCTGTATCATATCACCTCTGCTCCTCCTTTCCTCCAGGGTGTACATATTTAGATTCTTCAATCTCTCCTCATAAGTCGTTCGATAAAGACCTTCCACCATTTTGGTCGCCCTTCTCTGGACCGCCTCCAATCCTGTCTCTGTCTCTTTGGAGATACGATCTCCAGAACTGAAAACAGTACTCCAGGTGAGGCCTCACCAAGGACCTGTACAAGGGGTTCATCACTTCCCTTTTCTTACTCGATATTCCTCTCTATGCAGCCCAGCATTCTTCTGGCTTTAGCTATTGCCTTGTCACATTGTTTCGCAGACTTCAGATCATTAGACACTATCACCCCAAGGTCTCTCTCCTGCCCCGTGCACATCAGCCCTTCTCCCCCCATCGAATACAGTTCATTTGGATTTCCACACCCCATATGCATGACTCTGCACTTCTTGGCATTGAATCTCAGTTGCCATATCTTCGACCAGTCTTCCAGCTTCCTTAAATCCCATCTCATTCTCTCCACTCCTTCTGGCATATCCACTCTGTTGCAGATCTTAGTGTCATCCGCAAAAAGACAAACCTTACCTTCTATCCCTTCCGCAATGTCGCTCACAAAAATATTGAACAGGACCGGTCCCAACACCAACCCCTGCGGCACTCCGCTCTCTCTTCAGAGTAAGTTCCATTTACCATCACACATAGTCTTCTGTCCGTCAACCAGTTTGCAATCCAGGCCACCACCTCGGCACTCACTCCTAAGCTTCTTATTTTATTCACCAGTCTCCTGTGTGGGACCGTATCAAAAGCTTTGCTGAAGTCCAAGTAGATGACATTGAGTGATCTTCCTTGATCCAATTCCTTGGTTACCCAGTCAAAAAAGTCTATCAGATTTGTCTGACAGGATCTTCCCCTGGTGAATCCATGCTGCCTCTGGTCTAGCAATTCTTCCGACTGTAGATAGTTCACTATTCCTTCTTTTAACAGCAACTCCATTACTTTTCCCACCACCGAGGTGAGGCTAACTGGTCTGTAGTTTCCAGCCTCCTCTCTGTTTCCATTCTTGTGAAGCGGGATCACCACCGCTCTTCTCCAATCACTCGGCACCACTCCCATTTCTAGGGATCTATTGAACAGGTCACACAGCGGACCCGCCAGCACATCTCTGAGCTCCCTCAGTATCCTGGGATGAACCTCATCAGGCCCCATGGCTTTGTCCACTTTCAGTTTCCCCAGCTCTTCCCATACATTCTCTACTGTAAATGGAGTTACATCTACTCCATTCCCCTCTATTCTCTTGTTAACTAGCAACGGTCCTTCTCCAGGGTCTTCTTTAGTGAACACAGAACTGAAGTATTCGTTTAATAATTCTGCCATTTCTTCATCTGCCTCCATCCTTTTCACCTTTCAATTTCAGCATACCACTTTGGACTTTTCTCCTTTCACTGATGTATCTGAAAAATGTTTTGTCACCTTGCTTTACCTCTTTGGCAATCCTTTCTTCCACCTGAATTTTCACTTTCTTGATTGCTTTCTTTGTCTCACTCAGTTCCACTAGATATTCTTCCTTGTGTTTTTCTCTTTGGGATTCTTTATATTTCTTGAACACTGTTCTTTTAACTTTTATTTTGTCAGCCACCTCCTTTGAGAACCAAATAGGTCTCATTTTTCTCTTGCTTTTCTTTACTTTTCTAACATATAGATTAGTTGCCTTGGTAATTGCTCCTTTTAGTTTGGTCCACTGTTGATCCACATCTCTCTCGTTCTCCCAGCCTTCTAAGTTCTTCCTCCAGGTACTTCCCCATTTCATCAAAGTCCGTGTTTTTGAACTGCAAAATTCGAGTGTTCGTGCTACTTCTCCGTATCCTATTTCTGATATGAAACCATATTGTATGATGAACACTGGTGCTGAGGTGGGCACCCACCTGGACATTAGAGACGTTATCTCCATTAGTGAGAACTAAGTCGAGTATAGCTCCCTCCCTCGTGGGTTCCATTACCATTTGTTTGAACAGAGCCCCTTGCAGGGCATCCTCTATCTCTCTACTACTGTTAGATTCTGCAGAAGGGATTCTCCAGTCTACATCTGGCATATTAAAATCTCCAACAATCACCACTTCTCCCTTCTTTCCCATCTTTTGTATGTCTTCAACTAGAGCTTTGTCAAGCTCATCTATTTGATTTGAGGCCTGTAAATCACTCCAATAGAAACGGAAGCTCCATTATCTTTTTTAGGTCAGCCCATAGTGCTTCTTTGTCCCATCTTCCTTGCAGCTCAGATGCTTGAATATTGTTTCTGACATAATGAGCCACTCCTCCCCCTTTCCTGTCCTCTCTGTCCTTCCTTAATAAGTTATAGCCTGGTATTGCCATTTCCCAATCATGAGATTCCATGAACCACGTCTCCGTGACATGACGAGAGATTAACATTGAGCCATGGAAAACTCTACGCTCAAAAGCATCAAGGGATTTTTGTTCCTTTTCAGGAGGTGCCAAAGAATGAGGGCGAGGTCTCCTGGCCTTTTTCTGGGCAGACTCTACCACCACTGATGGTCCAATTGAGTTTTTTGGAAACCAGGCACCAACTGGACTAAATAGGTAGCATCAGTCTTACGGTTGATCGGAGGGACTGTACCTGGGTGCTCCCAATCGCGTTGCAGAAGATCAAGCAGGACATCATGAACCGGGATGGACATTATTTCTTTCGGTGCGTCGACGAACTGAAGGACTTCCAGCATTTTGTGCCTGGAATCTTCTTCAGTTTGAAGGGCAAAAGGTATAGTCTCCGACATTTTCTTAATAAAATTAATGAAGGAGACGTCCTCTGGTGGAGACCTGCGTCTTTCTTCAGGTGGAGAAGGCTCAGACGGGATATCACCAGTGGCTTGGGAATTGGAAGAGTCATCGGACCATGGTTGGTAAGGTCGATCCCCAGCACCCAATGGTGGCTCAGATGGTAGAAAAATACCTTCTCCGGCTGGAGGAGGTCGGGGCACCGAGGGCATCAGTGGTAGCATTGATGGCCTCGGGGCTAGCATCGGTGAAGGATGAAGGGGCTGGCATTGGTGAAGGATGAAGGGGCACCGAAGGCGTTGGTGGCCTCAGTGGATGCCTCGGTGGAAACGCTCCAGAAGGCTCTGGAACTAGGTCTGGCATCGATGGACCCTCCTTGTCTGAGGAGAGATGAATGGGCGTCGAATGATTGAGCGGTATCGGTGCTTTCCCTGGTGCTGATGGCATAGCACCGATAAGGACATCCAGCCTGTTGAGGAGCGGAGCAAGAATCGGTGGCATCAGTTCTGGAGTTGGTGCAGGAACCAGTATTGGCGTCGAAGGCTTCGGAAGGCCATGGAGGGCCTGCACCACTTCCTCTTGCACCATCTGGTGCAATTCCTCGTGGAACGCAGATACAGCTCCAGTTTATAAAAGGAAACTATGCAGGTAGTTTTACTTTTAGCATTAGGGATGTGCATTCCTTTAAAACAAACACAGGAATCTGAACCGAAAAAGCCTTTTTATGGTTTTGTCCGTTTTAAACCAAAATGATTTCCTGGTGGCACAAAATACACCACATTTTTTGGGTTATTCATTTCAGGACATGGCACACACTATTTTCGAACAGTATGTGCTCATTTCAAATCACACACATTATTTAGAAATAGTGTTCCCCCATTACCCAAAAGAAACCCCCGAAAAGGAAAAAAAAAAAAAATAAAACTCATCCCCAGTGAAATGAAACCTTCCTCTCCTGCCCCCCATGAAATGAACAGTCATTTTCATCTGTGCACACTCCTGCTTAGCATGATCAGATTTGGGATCTTTATACGCAGACTGAGTTCATACGAGAAAGTTGGCTAATTTCATTTGGATACCCTGTAACAATGGACATGTGACAATACAGCTTTGCTGTGGACACAATTAGATGCAGTCAGTGGGCTCCAGTCCAAGAGGAGATTGCATGAGACAGCTGTTACAAGCAGGTTTAGTCTCAGATGCTGCACATCAAACCCTGTACCCAGGTTTTCTGCATTGCTTTCAAAAACTGAAGTTTTCCTTTTTATTCAAAAGTGAACAATTATAGGCAGTGAGTGTTTTCTGTTGCTTTGAAACCTTCAAGTTCTTGTCTCTTTTTTCCCTTCATCTTGTTGTACTAACATAGCTTCAAAATAAAGAAATAAATGTTAACCCTTCAGTGAGTGCATACAACCTGTTTTGGTGGGAGGTGAAAATCTACGAACTCCAAAGGGTAAAAACTGATCATAAAACCTGTTTGGGGCAAAGACTTTTGATTTCTCAGTAGAGAACGTTTCTAAAACTACTATAGTATGGTGTCTGGCAAGCTTTTCTGTCTTGGTTTCCTTTCTTATGAGTCCAAGAGTTTGACTGGCACCTTCTGAAAGATATCAAAACAGTTTCTCGCATGTAGAAGCAAGAAATGAACACTTCTGGTCACGGCCCTCCCCTTCAATCCTGTGCAGGAAGTAGGGACACACTTGCTTTTTGTATGTATTGCCAGTTTCTATGAAATCCAAAATATAGATCCAAGCTGTTTTCACTGCAGGTGCTTCACTGTAGATAGTCTCTGGAATCAGACTACAGTTTCAGGCCACTAGCATTATGGGGGTGACCTGCACAGTGCAGTAGTTACTACTAGCCACTTGCTGGGCAGATTGGATGGACTTTTGGTTTTTATCTGCCTTCATTGCTATGTTATGTTATATTAGTTCTAGACATATATGCATTTTTAGATCTCCATCAACTATTGTTTGTGGGGCTCCTATACTTAATCACTGTCCTGTAATTGCAGCCTGTCTGTTCCCATATGAGGAAAGGCTAAAGAGGTTACGGCTGTTCAGCTTGGAGAAGAAATGGCTGAGGGGGGATATGATAAAGGTCTTCAAAATCATGAAAGGACATGAACAAGTACATGTAAATCAGTTATTTATTTTCTCAGACAGTAAGAGGTTTAGGGGGCAGTCCATGAAGTTTGCAAGTAGCTCATTTAAAACAAATCAGAGAAAATTCTTTTTCACTCAACGCATAATTAAACTCTGAAATTCATTGCCAGAGGATGTGGTAACAGCAGTTAGTGTAACTAGATTTTAAAAAGATTTGGATAAGTTCCTAGAGGAGAAATCCATAAACTGCCATTAATAAGGAATAGTAGTTTAGGATCTATTTAATGTTTGGGTACTTGCCATGTACTTGTGACTTGGATTGGCCATTGTTGGAAATAGGATGCTGGGCTGACCCAGTATGGCACGTCTTATGTTATGTTCAGTTTACTGAACGAATTCTGGCTCTTACTGCCACATAATGACAATGATTGTATAATGTGAGCTAGCAGAGCTGTCAGCTAAGCACCCAAAATCTGGAACAAGGTACCACTACCCCTTCACCTTGAACTATCTCACTACTCTTTCTGGATAAAAAACAAAGCAAACGCATGGCTGTTCAACCAGGTCTTCCCCTAGCTTGTTTGTTAGTAAAGAACCAACATCCACTATGTCTAGACATTGCTTCAATGATGACTGCACAACCCTACAACTAACGTTCTTGCTAATGTACCTGTTAGTCTACTCTAATTTGATTGTAATCCGTTTTGAAGTCATTGGCAGAATATCAAATGTTTGTAAAAAAGAATAATAAATAAGCTGCCAATTGCTAAAGGCCATCAAAATAAGCAAGGATCACTTGGTTTAAACACTGGGCATAGCAGGACTTAATCTGAAGACAAAAAGGAAATGGAACTGTGGGGTAAGAAGAGGGATCAGGGCCTGGTGTGACCTGTGTGAAGGGATAGAGCCAGGCCAGGTGTGAACTCTCTCCAAACACACACACACTCTTCACACACTTTCCTCCTCCTTACCCCAGTGTTTCTTAACCCTCAGCCACCCCTCACCCACCAGAACTTGTTTACACTATTGGCTCTGCTTTATTTCCTCGGGTGCCAGGCAAAAAGTGGACCACCACCCTTTTAGGTCATTCTGCCAAGGAATTAAACCCTGGGAGCAAACCCAAAAGGGGTTTAAAACTTGTGAGCAGTAGCATAATAGCCAGTGTTGAAGTCTCCATGATTGGCATAACGTCTCACAAATTTCAATCTTGTAATAATTCTACCAGAGTCACATCCGCCCACCCTGTTCAGGGAAGAATTAGGGAGTAGGGTGGCTGTTTTCCACTTAGAGTTGCCAACTGTCCGGATTTTCTCCGGACAGTACAAAATTAAAAGGCAGAGTCAGTAAGCCAGACGGAAGGCTAAAATGTCTGGAAATTGTCCTGTTTAACCCTCCAGTCTAGCGCAGCAACCTGTGCCTCCTAATCTAGCTTGAAGTTGCTCGCACATGCCCCCTTGCCCTGCTGCAACAAACAATAATCTCCCTACAGGCAGGGGACCTCGTTAGCTAGAGCCCGTGGGACCTGTGCCATGCATCTTCACTTCCCATCCAAACAGCAGGGCCAGCAGCATCTCCCCAAATCTCCTCCCACTTCCCCAAATAGCCTCTGCAACTTGGCCTCCAGCTTCTTCCATCCCACCGGAACAGTGAAAAGGCTGCAAGCATCTCCCCGAATGTCCTCTTGCTGCCCCAAGCAGCCTCAGCAAGAGGCCCAGCCTGACCCCCAGCTTCTTCCCTCCTACCGAAACAGTGAGAGGCTGCTGGCATCTCCCCAAATCTCTTCCCGCCACCCCAAGCAGCCTCAGCAAGAGGTTCAGCCTGGCCTCCAGCTTCTTCCCTCCCACCAAAAAAACAAGAAGCCCAGTGGAGCCAATGTGCGAAAGATGAACCACGGGAGAGAGAGAGCCTGGTTCACACAGTGAATGAGAGAGCCTCTGTATGTGTTTATGTGAGGGAGAGAGCTAGTATGTGAGTCTGTGTGAGGGAGAGAAAGAGAGACTGTGAATGTAAGACAGCGTGTGTGTGTGTGTGAGTGAGCCTATGTGTGTACATGTGCGTGGGAGAGACTGTAAGTGTGAGATAGTGAATGTTAGTCTGTGTGCGAGGAAGAGAAAGCCAGTGAGTGTGAGAGAGCCTGAATGCATGTTTGTGTGTGAGGAACAGAAAGTCTATGTGCGTACTTGTGTGTAAGGGAGAGGGAGCCAGTAAATGTATATGTACCTCAGCGGGATTTAAGATCTTCGAATAAGGGTCTCCTCTCGATCCCAAATATTAAATCAGCCCATCTGTGATAAGTGAGAGAACGGGCTATATCAATTGCGGGGCCGAAACTGTGGAACAAATTACCATGGGACTTGAGAGTACAACATGATAATAAACAATTTCGGAAGGATTTAAAAACCTGGTTATTTCGGCAAGCGTTTACAGATGAGTAGATTACAAATAAGAATCCCTAGGCAATAACTGGTGTAAATGGTTTTTATATTTCCTACTTTTAACTTTTACTTTCTTTTTAAATGATAATTTTTTTATTCTTAATTTTGGTTAATTTTATATTTCTTTATCATTATTTTTTAGATATTTTATAATATTTTATTATGTATTTTCATTCTTCCAATTATTTTTAGTTTGTATTATGTTTCAATTTTGTGAACCGTTGAGATGGATTGTTTCCATTCGACGGTATATAAAACTGTTTAAATAAATAAAATAAATAAATAAATGTGAGAGAACCTGTGTGCATGAGGAACAGAGATCTTGTGTGGGTCTCTGTATGAGGGAAAGAGATCTAATGAGTGTGAGAGGGCCTGTGTATGTATCTACGTGGGATAAAGAGAGAGAGACATTGAGTGTGAGAGAGCCTGCATGTGTCGACATGTGAGAAAACCTGTGTGTGTGTGGGTATGTGTAAGCGAGAAAGACAGCCATGGAGCATGAGAGCGCCTGTGTATGGGTATGTATAAGGGAGAGAGAACCAGTAAGTGTGAAGGACACTTTGTATTTATCTACATGTAAGGGAGAGAAAGCCAGTGAGTTTGATAGAGCCTATGTGTATGTGTTGATGTTTGTGAGAGAGAGAAACATTAAGCGTGACAGCACCTCTGTGTATGTTGATGTGTGAGCATGAGAGAGCCTGTGTTTGGGTATATGTGGGGGAGAGAGCAAGCCAAGTGCATTTGACAGAGACAATGTATGTTTGTATGTGAGAATGTATGTGTGAGAGAGGGAATGTCCATTTATATGAGACAGACAATAAACTTTCTGCACCCTCCCCCACTAATCCATGACAATGTCAGGATGACTGGAAATCAATAGTTCCTATGTATGAACATACCTGGGAACTCTCCGGATTTGGCCTGGAGACTCTGGAATTCTGAACAAATTGCCGTGTCTCCGGGCCAACAGCCGAAAACTCTGGGTCCCCTGCTGCATATAGCTGGAAGAAAAACCGGCTGGAGCAGCACAGGTCCAAAGGAGGAGGAGCACCAGCACCTGTGCTACAGGAGAAGCGAGACGAGCAGAAGCATTGCTCCCACTGTAACAGCAGATGCAGGAAGAGCAGCAGCATCAAGCCGTGCACAGGAAATGAAAGGAGGTTAGCAAGGGCCTGATGCTGCAGGAGGAAGTGGCAGATTTGTCTCTTGAGCCTGAGGAAAGAGGAGACTCCTGTGGCTAAATGGGGATCAAGGTGAGAAGAGAGAATGAGTATGCATGTATGTGTATAAGAGTACATGTATGTGTAGAAAAGGGAGGAAGTGAATGAGTGTGTGTGTGTGTGTGTGTGTATATGAGAGTGCATGTGTGTGTGTACAAGAGGGAAAGAAGTGAATGAGTGTGTGTGTGTGTGTATGTGGAAAAGGAAGAACAGTGAGTTTCATGTGTGTGTGAGAGTATGTTTTAGTGTGGAAGAGGGAGGGAAGTGAATGAGTGTGTATGGAAAAGGGAGAGAAGTGTGCATGAATGAGGGAGAGAAATGAATGAGTGTGCGTGTATGTGGAAAAGGGAGAAGAATGAGTGTGCATCTGTATGTATGAGGAAGAGAAGTGTGCATGTGAGAATAAGCAGATATGTGTGTGTGAGTGTGCTAGTGTGTGTGATAGAAAATGTGTGCACATGCTGCTAACCAGGCCCCCTCTCCCTCCCCCCCCCCCAATGATCTCAAAGTGACAGGAAATCCAAAGTTCCCAGGTATGAGTATGAAGAGTGGGGATTTTTTCTATTATTGCACAGAGGAAGGGCAGAGTAAACAGCACACACATATAGAGAAATAGCAGCAAAAGTTGGCATTCGCACACATCAGTTGTGCATAATACTGAACTCATAAATAAATTGTACTCTGTAATCGAAGTTTGATTCCACGGGCTGGAGCAGAACAACTCTGCTGATCTGCATTTTAAGTTCCAAAAGAAGTGGCCGAACTCTGCTTTAGGCCATTCTCCCACAACGTAAGCCCTGGAGCATAGAGCAGCCACTGGACATTACTCCTGCACTTACCCCACAAGTGCAATCACTGCTCTCATGTGAAAGCAAAAGAAGTTTTCAAACAACCCGCTATCTAAGATAGTACATCTATGCTACACACTTTATTTTTCACTTAGCTACCTTGAAATATCCATTCTGACCATTATAACAATGTAATTGAATTTGATTACATCTAAATTACATTTTTCACTTAAGGCTTACTCACTTGCAATTTCCTCCCATGCAATGCCCAAGGAAAAAAAAATCCTCAGTGAATACAGCTCTTAAAATGTAAAGTGTTTAAAACAGATTAAGCCCCCAGATAGGTCCATTTTTCACACTCCTTTCTGCAAGAAAAGAAAATGTGTTGCTCTAACAAATGATTCTTTTCTGGTGTTGTTTTCAATAAATCAGGCTTGTTTCTACCCAACTGTTTAGTGTAAAAGGCGTCTCTGAATCAGAATCAGGAAGAATGCTATCAGCCATAGGGGAGGTGTCAGAACACATCTTAAAAACATATCTTTTTCACAGAGATTATTTGCCACAGTCACAGAATGGGAGGAATCATTTACAACGTCCAATCAATTTAACTTCACTGAATAAATCCATGTTGACAACACTGCTAGCAGAACTCTTCCACAGAGAAAGCAAACAGCACAGGATGTTAACATCAACCTTCCTTACATTAACTTTCCAAGGTGCTTCAGTCTTGCTCTATCTAGGAGCTGGAGAGGCCTGGCCTACACAGGCAGGAATCTATGAGCTCTTGTGGGAGCCCACTGCTGGGATGGCCTAGGACTGTCTTCACTGAAGAATGTCAATAGCATTTCCATAACCACGAACATTATGAGTTAAATATGATGGATGACTGGAGACTGGAGAAAGGACTGAGACCTTTCAGAGGAGAATGACTTTTGGATGAGGCAGCACCTACTGGTCAGTCTCAGAGTGCATGTATACCCAATTCCAGAGCTACAATCTCATTGTGATGGCTGAGCTAGTCAGGAAGAATGGCTTAAAAAGGACATAAATCCAATGACATTATGAATAAAGATTTATGGGTGTTACTGCCATGGCAGAGGCCGTTTCTGATTATGGAAAAGGAGGTAGCTACTGGGTTAAAACCAATAAATAAAAAACTCTTGGTCTTAACCAACCTGTGATAGATTTGTGCAGTGCTGGAAAGCTGGTGGTGAGAATCCAATAAGCAATCTAATCCTAAAGTTAATACGGACCCTGTCTGTCATTCACCTTGTGAAAATCCCCCCTTCCCTGTAGACCTCTTGCGCAGTCAGGCAGTGCTGCAGCATCATGGTGGCCATCACCTGATCTCCTAACAGTAGGGCTGCCTCCAAAAAAGCAGTCCCTCCGGATTCCCTAGGAACTGCCTCCTGTAAGTCTCCAGCAGAGGCCAAGGTTGCTGCTGCCTAACAGCAATTTCAGTAAATAATTTTTCCCTGCAAATGGTTTGACAGCTTTTATTTTTATGTTCAACAATGTATTTATTTTTACATAATCCTAAAGATGAAAAGCTTTGTATCTGTGTGTCAATCAGGAATCATTCAATGCTCAACGTGAAAGGCATCTGTGTACTAATCCGATAAGCCATCCATCTTAGCGGTGAAAAACTCTATATCTGTACGCCAATCCATTCAGCAATCCAGCTATAGAAATGAAAACCTTTGTAGCCCTCTAACAAGTCCCTAAACCATTCAGGTTTCCTAACAGCTCTTACTTTGGTGAAACAAAATTGGAAACATTTCAAAGATTTATAAACGAGAGCTTCCAGTACCTGAAAGCTACACTGAGGAGGGTTTTTAAGGAAACTGAGAAGCACATCTTGATCTCACCATCACAAACCAGCCAGAAGAACAACTGTAAGAACTAACTTCATACGGACAGAGGATTTAAATCAGGGCTTCCCATACTTTTAGACAGTATGACCCCATTTTACTGCATGAAAATTCACTTGGAGACAACCAAGACAAATTAGCAGGGGTGCACCTTCCCTGCATGCCAACTGAACCCCTACATAAGAACATAAGAAATTGCCATGCTGGTTCAGACCAAGGGTCCATCAAGCCCTGCATCCTGTTTCCAACAGAGGCCAAACCAGGCCACAAGAACCTGGCAATTACCCAAACACTAAGAAGATCCCATGCTACTGATGCAATTAATAGCAGTGGCTATTCCCTAAGTAAACTTGATTAATAGCCATTAATGGACTTCTCCTCCAAGAACTTATCCAAACCTTTTTTGAACCCAGCTACACTAACTGCACTAACCACATCCTCTGGCAACAAATTCCAGAGCTTAACTGTGCATTGAGTGAAAAAGAATTTTCTCCAATTAGTCTTAAATGTGCTATTTGCTAACTTCAAACTCCCCCCCCCACCAGTCCATCCTTCTTCTAACCTTCACTCCTTCAGAGAACCCCCTCTCTTTCCTCTATCCCCTCCAGCTGATGCTCTCTTAACATTGCCCATCCCCTCTCTCTTGACCTCCCAGCCATTTTTATATCTTGCCAGCTAATTATTTCTCATCCCAAGCCTTTATGGTAACCCCAACTGACCCTCTGTCATCCCCCATCCCCTCTTCTCAACTTTCAGCATCACCACTTCCCTCACAACTCACCAGTAGATAGTCTTTCACCCTCCAGCTCTTCTTTTACATCCCCCCTTTCTCATCCTAAACAGCCCAAACCCTCACTATGTAATCCAACCCTCAAACTCTTCCCTTCAAGGCCCCTCCTCCAATCATTTCCATGGCCAGGGTCAGTGGTAAAACTTTCCAATGGGTCCCAGGCTAAAGGAGAATGACAAATGGTAGGAAGAAGGCAGACTTATGAAAGGGGCAATATTTTGCTCTAGGATAGAGTGAGTGATGGGTGAGGATAGAGGTACAGTGGCAATCTCCACTGACACATGTACACTCAGCGCTCCTCTTCCCAATGATCTGAAAGCAACAGAGCATTCGTAATGAAAGTTCAGGTGCTGCAGTGGCCACCATTCCTTCTCATGCAGGGTTTCCTGTTATCACAGAAACTCATGCAAGGGAAGTACCACTGGAGGGCCTGTGAGTATGTGCTGGCTCACAGCCCCATGTGGACTTCCACTACGAATCCTGCTGCTGTGGCTTACACCTGAAGAGCACGGCCATTTGAGGAACTTGTGACCCTTGCTGAAAGTTCTTTAGTTTGGGACGCCCTGGTTTAAATGCTCCTGGCACATTTTATCAAAGAGAAAAACTTTAAAATGTGGATCTCCAGTCCTTTAAGGCAGTCTGTGTCTTACTCCAGTCCTACTCCGAGAAAACAAACTCTTTATCCCGTTTCAGGGAATAACTGTAGTTCAAGACAAAGCAAAACTGTTATGTTATTCCTTCACCCTCCGTCACAGGGCTGGGAGCAGATCTCTTAATAGTCTTTATATAAAATTAAGAACATAAGAGCAAACCAAGTTTGCTATGTACAGGAAGCAACAAGAGTCTCTTCTGACTGCTTGACTCCAAGGCTTTTCAATTGTCTTGGTCTCAGTCATCCTGAGTGAAGTCGCCTCCAAGGCAGCAGGGTTTCTCCCAGTTGCCTTACCTTCTCTGCAGGTTTAGGTTTTAAGCTCCATTCACTCAGTCACACCCACATTGAAATTAGTGGGGGAACCACCTGGTTACAATCCAATGCAGTTTTGGCTTGGATGTTTGTTTTCTCTCTCTGGATGGACCCCATTTAGAATGACCCAAATTTGCCCAGCTTAGACCAGTTCATTTTCTTTAAGCAAGTCAATCTGTGTTTGGATACCAGTCAGCTCAGAGGGGGCCAATAGCAGCTTTCGGCAGTAGCACTACAGTTGGCAAACATCAAGGGTATATCCAAATGAGAGAGATTTCTAATCAATCATGCTTATAATTGGGAATCTGAAGAGAGTCAGAACTGTCTTAGATTTTGATGAATTGGTGACTCCGGTTTAGTCACACAGTTTTGCATCAATCATGAATCGCATCAGGTCAGTCTCACCTATGATTAATTTAATCTCAGTTTCTTTCCCCTGCATTTCAGAATAGGTACAAATTCAATCTGAATTCGCTTGCCCATCTATAGCAGACATATACCAGACAAAAGCGATTTTATTAAGCACAAAGCTGAAAATTATCTTTTGGTTTGTTTGTCTGTCTGTCTGGCAGGTTGTAAGCACAGTAATAACTACAAGTCCTAGCAAAAACACAGGTGCTCAGATAACTGGATTTGTCTGGCAGGCTATGTAGGGGCCAACTGCCATGTTAGCATTAGTAGCTATTTAGATTACTATAAAACCTTGTGATTAGATATGGAAAGGAGAGGAGGTGTGAGGTATGAACCAGTATGGGATCCTGTGTGGTTATGTGTCTGAGTTGATAGACTACAAAGTAGGAAGAGGACAAAAACTGTCCTGGATAAGGACAGATATCTTACATAAGTGGTAGTGTTTGTGGTTGGCAGATGGAATATATATCCTCAGTAGTGTGGACAGGAATAACTGGACAGACTGGATGACCTTTTTCTGCTGTCATCTACTATTTAATTATACAGAATTAGGGATAGTTGGCAGGTCTGAATATCTTCCATTCACTCTTTTCTAATAAAACAGTACAGGACTTTCTGCATGCAGGCAACTATGTATTACTGCTGTGTGAGCAGAAGTCCACATCAGAAGAATATTAAATAACTGAGTCATCTGAAATAAAAATAGCAGTCTTGTGTCAGGCAAATCTACATACTGCAGTCTCCTACACTTTTACCTCACTTCCAACATTAAGTATGAAATACATGTAAGTCTGGTAATAGCCATTTCTTCCTTACTATAATTATACAAAAACATGTTCATGTTTACTCAAAGCATAACAGAAATTACATTTTTTGCAGGAAGAGAAACATTTTCCTTCTGATATAACATAGTGGCCACCCAGTGTATCCTGCCTGTGCCACCAGCATTCTTCTGCCTGTCTGGACATAAGAACATAAGAAATTGCCATGATGGGTCAGACCAAAGGTCCATCAAGCCCAGCATCCTGTTTCCAACAGTGGCCAATCCAGGCCATAAGAACCTGGCAAGTACCCAAACACTAAGAAGATCCCATGCTACTGATGCAATTAATAGCAGTGGCTATTCCCTAAGTAAACTTGATTAATAGCAGTTAATGGACTTCTCATCCAAGAACTTATCCAAACCTTTTTTGAACCCAACTACACTAACTGCACTAACCACATCCTCTGGCAACAAATTCCAGAGCTTAATTGTGCGTTGAGTGAAAAAGAATTTTCTCCGATTAGTCTTACATGTGCTACTTGCTAACTTCATGGAGTGGCCCCTAGTCCTTCTATTATTCGAAAGTGTAAATAACCGATTCACATCTACTCGTTCAAGATCTCTCATGATCTTAAAGACCTCTATAATATCCACCCTCTTCTCCAAGCTGAACAGCCCTAATCTCTTCAGCCTTTCCTCATAGGGGAGCTGTTCCATTCCCTTTATCATTTTGGTTGCCCTTCTCTGTACCTTCTCCATCACAACTACATCTTTTTTTAGATGCAATGACCAGAATTGTACACAGTCTTCAAGGTGTGGTCTCACCATGGAGCGATACAGAGGCATTATGACATTTCCCGTTTTATTAACCATTCCCTTCCTATCAAGTCTTCAAAGATTGTGACTTTGCACAGTGCAAGGATACAGCTTCTTGTTGGGTGGGGAGGAGGTGGTGTATGCACTTCTGCTGGGTAGTCTGTCTAGCGCTGGCAAAGTCAGGATCCTGCAAGCAACGACCCTGACAGCATACCTGAAAAGACAAGCTCTCCTAGTCATGCTTATATCTCACTGAACTGCCAGCCCTGATGCAGCTCCGGAGAGATATGGTGGTCTTTTGGGCTATGTAGTAAATTATGCAAGTCCAAGATGCTGTTGACAGGCCCAGTTAGAACACTTCCCAGAGCCGTAAATAACTTTAAGCCAGAAACTAGCAGCATTAAATACCTGGGTATCTGGATATCAAGGGAGTCCAGGGGGTTATATAAAGATAATTACAAGTCTATACTGTGGAAGATCAGGTGTGATCTCAGTCAATGGTTGTCCCTTCATCTCTCCTTGATAGGTAGGGTGAATCTGATAAAAATGTCTATCCTGCTTCGATTGTTGTACCCATTTGCACGTCTTCCTTGTGACATTCCTGGGGGAAGTTTTTCAAACTCTTAGAGGATATGTTACCAGTTTTCTGTGTGTGTGTGTGGGGGGGGGGGGGGTCACCCTCCCTGACTGAATTATATGGCCCTACCTAAACATAAAACCACGGGAGGGGTGGGATTGCCAGATTTTCAGCTTTATTATTGGATGTGCTATTTGGCATATTTAAGGGTGTGGCTTAGGGTGGATCCTCCTGAGCCTTACCTTGCACTGGAGGAGGGAGGAGCTGAGGGATACAGCTTAGCTTCATTGTTGCAATTACCCTTCATGTCTATAGTGAGCCGGTGTGCCCAGAGAGGGAGTCCGTTCATAGCACACACTTTTGGGGTTTGGAGAGCTACACAGAAGGTGATTTCACTTATATGACGTCAATTGTTAAACTCCTGGCCTGTCTCCTTGCACTTTCTCTCTGGTTATAGATATCTGGCAAGCCTCAGGATTACGTTTTTTAGGTCAGTTTTTGGAGGATGGCGGGTTAAGTCATTTACACAGCTTAGGACTGAATTTCAGATTCCCGGTTATACCAAATACCTGTATTTACAGAGGTGACAGGCTATTTTACGATTGCCTATAATTCAGCCTAGCTGGGAGGAGTATAAGGGGATTGAGACAGCTCTATTCTGTGATGGGGGCAGGAAACAATGTTTGATTTCTGTGTTATATTTTATTATCCCAGGTTAAAGCACCATTAAGCTTTAACCCGTACGCCCTATGGCATCACTTCATATTTATTTCCTGCCTTATCTTCTTTCCAGCTTGTTGCAAGCTTCCAAGTTCTCTTCCCTGTTGATTGTAACTTTGACTCATTCCTACCTACTGTTTATCTTTCGTTTACTTGAATAGTTACCCCAGTTTTTTATTCTTGTTAATTGTAAACCGATCCGATATGGTTATTTACTATGAAGGTCGGTATATAAAACGGTTAAATAAATAAATAAATAAATGATCAGAGTAGATATTTTGACAACTTCCACAAATGGAGAGCTAATTGCTCAGTGGAATGAAGACCTAAATTTGGTTCTGGATGCTAAAGTTTGGAAGACCATATGGAATACCTAAAGATGTATTTCAAGATGTTTGAAAAGCTATGAACTCATTAAATTGTTACTTCATTTATATCGAACTTCTGTATTTTTGGCTAAGTTCAGTGCTGCTAGTATTTTATGTTGGAGAGGGTGTGGGCACAGGGGGATATATTAACACATGTAGTGGAAACGGGAGCACAGTCATTCCTTTTGGGGTGAAGTAAAAGATAATATCTTGGCTATGTATGGTCATGGTCCCCCTCTGCATCTGGCCTAACAGATCTTGTATGCAGGGATATAGGAAGCTGTCGAGCTGTCTACTGCACGAAGCACGTCTAACAATTGCACAGATGTGGAAACAGGCACTTTCTCTTTCGTGTTGAGAGCAGAAGATGGCAGAGATCGCCAATATTGAAAGAATCACAATGGCTCTTCAGGAACAAATGGACAGGTATAACTGACATTTGGTCTCCCTATTGGAGGTGGCGAGCTGAGATCTCATCCTCCTCAAGCTGATGGGGCTAAAGTTTGTATTTGGATTCGGTCGATCTTCATCACTGCATAAGGGATTATTTCATTTGCAATGTGATGGCTATGGGATGTGATTCTGTTGATTGTTAAATAAACAGTTAATACTGTGGTGATACCTCATGGCAGCAGCAAGCTCCATAACAAGCCCATTGCCGAATATGGCAGTGAATCATCCCCGAAGCACCATGGACAAAAGCACCCGTGGCACCAGAAGTCAGAAACTGTTCTTGTTTGTGCTGTACCAACAAGAAGGATGCTGCCTGTTTGTTCCTCCCTCCCTCTGTGTCACCACTAGCCCTGCTAATACAGACTTCCTTTTGTTTGTTTTTGATGGTCACTTGGCTACGATTAATTGGCCAGTCTAAAAGCTTAAAAAGGATTAATCAATTGGAATGGATATAGTAAAAGGATGAGGATTCTAGCAGGATTGATTCTTGCTTTTTTTTTTTTTTTTTTTGTCATTTCAAAAAATTGTGATTCTCTTTTAGCCTTCTTCTCCCCCTCCTTTCCTCTGGACAAGCACATTCACCTTCAGACATTTACATTTTGCAAGGAAACTCCTTGAAAGTTTGCAGCCTGAATGCTGCTCAGTGAGTAAATGGGCGATACACTCTCATATATATTTTTAAGATGAATGAATTACGAATGTTTATAAAAGACATGCAAATGGTCAGTAGCCAGGACAGGAACCTTGACAATTGGTGCTACTGCTCACAAGTTTCAGACTTGTGCTAATTCACTACTTTTCTGTTTCATTTTTTTTGTTTCTTTGCATCATCCTAAGAATACATCAGCTCAGAGCTTTGCTAAATCTAGCTCTTTGACTTGTGAACTGCACAAGCATGACATGGAAGGTGAGTAGTCATTTCTACAGTCCTATGGCCTTCTTTTCAGAATGACTTATATCACACCAGATGGCTGCTTTAAAATGTCGGTGTTGCTCATACCTAGAGGAGAACAGTCAGTTCCAGTGTGTGGGACAGTCAGAAATGCCATGCCTCTGCAGCAGAGATGAAACATGTCTTGCTTTGCCAAACTCAGGGCTGGGTATCATGTGAATAAACATGATCTCAAGCTCTTTAGCTATTTTCTCCTACACTATTCCAGTACCACTTTTAATAAAGGGTGCTTGCAATTCCTTGTTAGGAACATCCAATCAGTTTCTGCTTAAAATGCCTTCAAGCCAAGAGCACCTGAAATACACGGAGTCTTGAAACATGACAGCTTGGTTTAAATCCCAACGCCACCAGTCACTGTGTGACCCTCAGCAAGTCGGGACAGCCTTCTTTAGGCAAGAAGCATGCCCACCATAAATGTCAAGGGTTCAAGGCCTTGGCGACCGGAGATACTCCAGGTTCTGGTGATCAGAAAGGACATCCATGCCTCCATTTATCGAAGCCAGGAGTTCTCGGTCTCGGGTGGCATAGTTATACTCTGTGGGCGACTGCTTGCAGGAGAGAAATGCACATGGTCCTGGCAGAGACCTTGCTGCTGTGATAAGATTGCTCCGAATGCCACGACAGATGGATTTGTTTCCACTACAAATGGTAAAGTGGGGTCAGAGTGAACCAGAAGAAGAGCAAACATAAAGGTGTTCTTTAACTGATCAAAAGACGTGTTGCACTCTGGGAAGCCAATGGAATTTGACTTGTTTCTTGAGCAATTATGTCAATGGCACCATGATCTTTAGAGAAATTCTGGATGAATGTATGGTAGAAATGAGCATTCAGTACTAATACTCTGCAGGGTTTCCAAGTGGCATACTACTTTCACCTTTTGGGAGTCTATCTCCGCTCCCCAGGAGGACAGTACATAGCCTGGAAAGTCTACAGACATCTGGTCAAATGAGCACTTCTCATCTTTAGCACACAATCCATGTTCTCAGAGGCACAGTAGCACTAGAGATATGAGTTGTTCATGGAGTGTGGGGTTTTCCGAATAGATGAAGATATAGTCAAGGTAATATTATCATGAACAGGTCTAAAACTTCCCCAAAGATATCATTGACCAGCATTTGGAATGTAACAGGGGCATTTGTAAGTCCAAAGGGCATGACCAGGTACTCAAAATGCCTCTTTTCCAGTCATCTCCTGCTCTAATGTTTCTGAGGCTGCAGGCTCCCCCACACAACCAGTTTTGAAAAGATGTGGGTTCCTCAAATCCAGTTCAAATGTTCTTGGCCCAAGGACTACTGGTTCTGGACGGTGATCCTGTTCAGGGCTCAACAGTCCACACAGAGGTACAGTATATGGTCCCATCTTTTTTCCTGAATGGACAGGTGCTCCTGCTGGAGAGGCAGACCTCCAGGATAAAGCCTTTTTCTAGATTCTCCTGGTGGTACGCCCATAGGGCATGCTACAGATTCACCCATAAAGCACTTTGGCATTGGGTAACAGGCCAATAGCACCTGTTGAGGTGAACACAATCAGCATTTCATTTTCTTAGATATCCCAGTATTCTCAATATTTTAGTGTTATAAGGGACTGAAACTTTGAGCACAGTTCAGTTGCAAGACTAATACCTTTTCTGGGTTTATTCTGAGGACTTGGAAAACACTGCATGACCCAGAATTCTGAAGGAAATGTTATTTTCACACTGGGCCAGGCCCTTTGAGGATTATGCTTTCTCAGCCAGAAGATTCTTAGGATGATTAGCAAGTGGGGAGAATAAACTCTTAGTGGGTCCCAATACACATCTTCAAAAGCACCACTTCTTGAGCCACTGGGCTGTCTCCACTAAGTCTAGGACTGATATAGGCCAGCGGGGAAGCTGAAGTATATCTGCCAGCCCCATCAAATCATCCAACACTACAAACAGCCATGCCTGACAAGTTAAGATTGCTGGTTCTTGCTTACTTGGATTAGTGCTGCCTGTTATCTGCTGGTGGAGCATGGCGTTCAATGAATTTAAAGGGACACCGTCAGAATTCGTCACTTTGGAATGGCTGACATTTGTCAGCAACCAGTGGTGCAGCAAGAGTCTCAGGCTGGGCTAAGCCTGTGGCTTTAATCTGCATTTCTCTGCTGCTATACCACAAAGGAAAAATAACATCTATAAAGGAGACTCAAGCAAAGGCATGAAAAGAATTAAATGTTTTCCTCACGTGTACAGAAATTGAAATTCCTTTAGTTATATATTTATCTATAAAGAGAAACAAAGTTTTAAGACAGTCAATGAAGTTCAACAGAGACGTCACACAGCTCTGACCAAACTTACGCCTCTGCCTCAAGCCCACTGAACGAGGAAAGATGGCAATGCTGAGCAGAGCTCAGGGAAGATGCCTCCAGGAAAGCCCAGTGCACAGAGCTCAGAGGATGGGTGAGGCTGTATAAATGGAGGACGGATGTAATCCATGGTGACAAAACCCTCCATTGTACAGGGAGCCAATGGAGGGAAATCCGGCCAGGAATAGTATGATCTTTTACATATGAACCGTTAACATGCCAGCAGCAAATAATTTTACTGATTTCAAGTGCTCTGAGGGAATTGGAAAGGAGACCAATGTAATACCAGTCAGTAAGAAGGCTTGAAAGCTTTACTTTTTTTGAGGGGTGGGGATTAACTTTTGCCTTTCTCCATAGTACAGCACCTTAAAGTCTTTCAAATAGAAGCAACAGAACTGGTCCCACCCTCTTGAACATTCCTGAGGCTCCAAAACTGAACACATTGTATTGTGACTTATCAAGCCTCTGGCACTTTCTCATTAATATTATTATTCCTATGCCTCATTAATATTATTCTCATTAATTATTATTCTCATTAATTATTATTATTATTCTCATTAATATTATTATTCCTATGCCTCTCTACTTTATATTATTGCATTATCTAATTTATTCAGCTATGCTTCCTATTTCTCTGGCTATCCTAGCCCTCCATGTTAAAACCTCCTGTTATATGTAACTTTCGCCTCTTGTTAAATGGTTGTTTATGTTTTTACCCCTTGTTACATGTAAACCGATCTGATATGAATTTTTTTCATGAAGGTTGGTATATAAAAATGTTAAATAAATAAATATGAAAATAATCACAAAAAAACATCAAGCAGAAAGCTAAAAAATAATTAACGGCATCATTAAAATGCTATAAACACAAAAATGTCTCTCACATGGGGTAGTTTTGCAGACTGGTAACAAGAAGTGGGAAATATATAACTGATCACTTTTCTCTAAATATGTCACAAGTATCATATAAAGTGCTAATACTATGCTATTAGGCAACAGCATTTATATGCACTAACGCATGAACTTTAAAAGCCCTATGCGTGTCAAAGTCGGGAGATATGCGTGTGTATTGGCCCGGAGCGTGCCGCGCAGATTTTAAGAGGCGCCCGGGTATGTGCGTATCCGTCTGAAACTTGAGTCAAAATGTTTTCATGGAAGGGGGCAGGGTGTGGGTGTGGTCAGAGTGGGACATGGGCGTTCTACGAAATATGAATGAAACCAGCACGTAAGCATTTACGCACACCAGGGTCCCTATCCACGTAACTTTACTTATGCTATGGACAGTGTGTAAGTCATGAAACAAAAAAAACTCAGCTGGTCAGCGGGGTTTTAAGTGTTGGGGCTAACAGGGTAAAAGGGAGGCAAGTTAACTAGGGGGTTTAGGAAGTCCTCTCTCCTTTACTGGGGTGAATTGAGAATGAACTGGAGAACCAGGTAATTACGTCAGTGTGCGTATCTACTAAAATCCCCCCTTACGCAATCGAGGAGGCATTTGCACGCACATCAACACTTCAATGTAAAATCGTGCGCACACATATGTGCGTATAGCCGAATTTATAACAGGTGCACATATATGCGCATATGTTATTAAATCGCCGACAAATTCGTGCACATGTGCTCCCATGCGCAGGTCTTAAAATTCACCTTAAAAAATATAACCATCCAGTTTAAAATGTCTTGCAATTAAAAATAAGTTTCAAAGATTATAACTGTTCATAACATTGTTCATTTTTGGTGCAATTAGTTAATCCAAGCCATAATAACTTCTGTGAACATACAACGAAAGTTAATCAATAAACTGACCCAAAGAAGAGGAAGTCAATGGCATCATCTAGGTAGCCAGTGAAATTTAAACTCCAGATGAAACTTAGTGCAAAGACATTAGGGCTGCAAGTTAAATAAAGTATGAGATTTTATATGCTCATCTTCCCAGGGTGGGAGAGAATCAGAGAGGAAGAAAAGAAAAACTGACTTGGACAAGGAGTGATATCTTACAAGAGACCAGCTGGGACATAGCCTTGCAACTGAACAGTAATAAATGGGCAGATTGTTTGGCTTAGTTAATTTGTTCTACCACCCTGTATTATGTTACTATGCAAAATGTTTTGGGTTTTTTTTTAGTTAGAAATGTGATTCAAATAAAGCTGTACCCATCTTCAAGCACCACTGTGCTCTAAGGAAGTAAATATTGTGCAATTGCATGATTTTCACTCTCATTTATGATCGCTTTTGGATAGTGGCACTTGTTTTTGTTCTGTTTCTCTGTTTATTGAATGACTCACTAAAAAATGTGTATTCATTGCTTTCTGTTTTTATCATATGCCTACAGTAACCCTTCCTGAAGCTTGATTAATTTGTCTGTTTTCTTATTTCCATCTGTGACATATTTGCATATATTAGATATAAAAACCAGTTTGATGTATGCAAATACCTTTCAAGCATATTTATTTGTAGATATCTTGGAGCAGATTAGCTAAAGAGGCTGGAAGACTGAGCTAAGAACCAATCCTGTTTTCCATCCGTTAGAGTGCAGGGTAACAGTGTTGTGCACTGCCGTGTGCAGGATCCCTGAGTCAGGTCTGCTGGGCTCAACTGTGGGAGGGAAAGAGTCTCAGGCACTGTACACCAGCGACACCCACTGGATGGATGTAGAATGCAAGTACACTATGTTTCTGAGGGAGCCACCATTTATTTATCTAACTTTGGTTCTGCAATTCAATGTTAATCTCTGGCTCCCGGTCCAGGACTGTTACTGTAATGGATGGGCTGGGTGGGGGGAGTTATGACATAGGAGGGAACCCCCTACCCCATGGATAGTTGCAAGTATTGGCTCGTGATACTGTAGCTGATTGAGCTAAAAGTTCAAGGATGCAGTAGGAAACTACGGAGCAAAAAAACATAAAAATAAACATTTTTTATTTATACAGAGCTGGGTAGTAAACACATGAAACTGATGTATCTTAACTTTCCTGGGAATTTATAGGTTAAATACCCCCCCCCACCAAAAAACAACAAACTATAAACATTTTTGACTCCCCTCAACAGATTATTCATGCAGGGCAGGCTTTATGTACTGCAATTCTGCAAAGAACTGGAGTGAAATGGTTTCTACTAAAAACCTGTCCGATCCAAACAGATGGGCAGCTGGTGATATAACGCCTTGTTAATTTTGTAGCCAGGGCATCAAATATTTCCCCTATCCTCCTCCCTCCCTCCAAATCACCATTTAAAAAATCAGAGCTGTTTAGGAGTCCGTGCATTAAGCCTTTCCAGATCTGACCAGCTTTATTTGATTTATTAGATGTAAACCACGTCATCAGCAATGCACTTTGGGACTCTTTTGAGAAGGAGGCAATATGTAAGCATTAATGCAATGCAATGCAATATAATGGTGGATTGTCACTTTTGATAACTCTTCTCATGGCGCTAGGAAGTTTATGAGGCAGCACTAGGAGGTGCATCATTTAATTTGGCTCCTTCCTTGCATCCACTACAACCCCACTGTATTGAGTATTACAGGCAAAGCCTAACAATGTTCCCAATGGTGGGGAAGGAAAGGCCAGATTGACTGGCACGCCTTGAAGGGCTTGAAGAAGCTGGGAACTGGAGGAGAGGGCAGCGGTAGGGAAATGGGATGTCAGTACGGCCCATAGGAGCTGAATCCTGATATGTGAGCATAAGGGATGCTTGCAATTCATCTATTGGGCAGCACGGATATCAGAGTAAGAGTTAGTGAAGATCACTCTGCAGATCTGTGTTATAGGTGTTATCTAAACAAAAGGTTTGATATTTGATTGTAGGAAGTAATTACTCCTTTCAAGGTTGCTCTGGCTAACATTATTACAACCCATGCTTTACTCTTCATCCCTGTTGGGCTCTCGCTTGTGGCCCACACGATGTGGTGCTGCTCCCAGTGTGTGTATAGACTTTACGTGCTCCTAATGAATGGACAAGATCAGGCTCTGGTGTAAAATAAAAGTTTACCAATTGACAATCATAAATTAAAGTCCATTGTTCAGACGTGTGAATGTACATCTAACTGATGGTGCATGACTGATTTTCCTTTGTAGATACGTGTTCTTTATTTAGACCTCTGGGTAGAGTCCCAGGGTGATTTTAATCGTACAAAGTTCACCCAGCGGCTGTCTGGGAATCCTAGTGGAGGGGTCCTTCAATTTCATAGTGAAAATCCTATCTTAGATCATCTTCTCCTTGAACACCCAGCCCGTCCTGACCTCCTAACTATGGAGATCTGCTTGGGGTCTCTCGATCTTGTTCTTCCATCCTTGATTAACTGATATTGCTGTGAGACTTCTGACTGGGAAAAGTCAGTAGGATCAGGCACTGCAATCCCAGTGAGGAGGCAGGGATCCAAAAGCCTCCCCCACTCTACTCAAGTCCCAAAAATATTTCAAAAGTAAACTGGATCCATCTGCCCTCACTGCCTCTCGCAGGAGGACCCATCACTGGTGCTTGCCCACCTAAGGTTTAGAGCAGGCTCACAAGTCTTTGGTCCCCTGTAGAGAGCCCTTTTGCCCCAAAAGGGTATCAGGCGTAAAAATCTCTCTCTCCATAAATTAGTAGAAGTACCACCCTCTGGCACGGTGAGGTGTCACTTCTAACTCAAACTCCAGTGAGGGAAAGCTGGGAGGCCCTACCAGAGTGTAAAATCAGACAGCCTTACTCTTCAACTGCTTCCTCAAACTGATTCCACAGTGTCTTAAAATGGCTGAGCGGGCTCAATAGTGTTGAGGTATCCAATCCAGACCCTCCTGGTGGAAGGGAATGAAGGGGATGGATGCAGGGCTGGTGCAAAGTATTGGGCGCCCCAGGCAACCCTTGCGCTGCCGCCCCCTCCCTGGTCACAAGCCCCTATCTGTTTTGGCGCCAACTGTGTGCTTCTCAGGGCGCCGAGCCGTAGGGGGTGCCGAAGAGCAGCCCCATGGTGCCGCGTAAGTCCCGGGGTTTTTCGAGGGGGGCGTGTCAGGGGCGTGTCGGATCGGCACGGCGTTTTGGGGGCGGGACGCGGCGTTTCGGGGGCAGGCCCGGGGGCGTGGTTTCGGCCCGGGGGCGTGGTTTCGGCTCGGGGCGGTCCGGGGGCGTGGCCGCGCCCTCCAGAACCGCCCCCAGGTTGCTTCTCGGTGCACTAGCGGCCCGCTGGCGCGCGGGGATTTACTTCTCCCTTCGGGAGGCGTAAATCCCCCGACAAAGGTAGGGGGGGGGTCTAGATAGGGCCGGGGGGGTGGGTTAGATAGAGGAAGGGAGGGGAAGGTGAGGGGAGGGCGAAAGCAAGTTCCCTCCGATTTCGGAGCGGCCTTGGAGGGGACATCGGCAGCCTTGCGCGCGCCGATCCTGGATTTTAGCTGATACGCGCGGCTACGCGTGTATCTACTAAAATCAAGCGTACTTTTGTTTGCGCCTGGTGCGCCAACAAAAGTACGCAAAGGCGCACTTTCTTAAAATCTACCCCTGTGTACCCACATGTCGGCCAGTTTTAAAAGATCTTGGTGCCTAAGAATTAGGCGCCCAGATCTGGAAAATTGAATTTATACCCTGAGTGTTTGCTACCAGGGCATATACTACTACTGTCGGGGACTGTGTCACCACTCGTCTCTCACCAAACATTACTGTGAACAAATTCTATTTCATACTTAGATAACACCTTTTCTCCAAAAAGGGAAACCAAAGCAATTTCTATCACCTAACAATAAAATACATCGGTACCACAGCTAAAGCAATTTCAATAATAAAAAAATCCCTGATACAGACCTTTCCCATCTGGTATAACAATGTCCCTTAATAGACAGAGAAAATCTGAGCTAGATACTGTTATGATTAGCCACCGTGTCCATAATAAACAGTACCTGAATTACACAAACTTTGCTTCACTTTTATCAACTCCTTTGTACAGCAAATGAATAACTATGAGTGCTGTGTCCCCAAACCCTGAATGGCAGGGGACATCAAATGAAGCCTTGCCTCTGGAAAGTGGATTTTGGTGTCTGGGCAACAGAGAGAGAGAGAGGCAGGTCTCTTCACTCCCTGATTTCAGTGGCATTATGCCGATTTTTACTATCCTAGAAACAAATTCAATCTGTTTGCAGATGGCAGCTAAGCCTCATGGCTTTATAGCCAAATCAACATCTGCAAATTGCCTTTCTGAAGGAAACACGATGTTAAGCAGATGTGAACCATATCATACATCACAGGACCGCTGTAGCTGATAACAGGGCACTTGTTCAAAGTCAGTGAAATACCAAAATATGATGATATAAGCTAATGTGCTATGTATGCATACCCTGGCTCCTGAAGTCATCTGGATAAACTGTGCTCAATCTTTAACTTCTCACCATTCTTTCAATTTACATATAACAGGGCTTTGTGTACTGTTCGATCTTTGAAAAGTCAGATCCAATCCTCATGTCAACTAAAAATGTTGCTATTATATCATCACTTTCATACTGTTTATGCATCTCCCTAAGAGCTGTCCCATAAGCCCATGGATTATCTAGTAACATGGTAAATGACAAAAGAGAGCAGATGGCCCATCCAGTCTGCCAAGTTATTTTCCCCTCTGGTTTTCTATGATTTTCTGTAGATGATCATATAGATTCTCAATACTTAAACTAGTACCAGCTCTCCTTCTCCACCCCAATGTCTTTTATCAGGCCTCTTAACCTGGTTCAGCCCACTACCCTCTATGACTGGCCAAGTCTTGCTCATTCCATCATGGGCACTCAATGCAGGTTATGCCAGACTTTTTGGAAGTCATACCACTATTCTCTGTCCACTAATGGAAGACAGACTGAATAGACCAAATTGATCCTTTTTAAGCCATCATTTACTATGTCATTATGTATGTTGCTATGCATTGCCATTTATGAACCTTCAGAGGGATAGCAGAGTTAGTCTGCTGTAGTAGAAAAGACAGGAATCCAGTGGCTTTTGAGGGCGAAGTGGACTGTGTCCTGGAAGGCTCATGCTTTAATAAATTAGTTAGTCTATAAGGTGTCACTTGACTACTGTTTTTTTTTTTTCATTTATGAATGTGCTGGTTTTAGTTGTCCTGTTTAATCTTTTCTCTGTGCTTGTGTCTTTCTTGGTCCACATCCTTCCTCAAACAGAGTTCGAGAACAGGTTTAAGTACTACTCCCTCAGGTATCTTGTCATCTTTTGCAATCACATAATGGCATGCTACTCCTCAGCATGGGGACGAGGACCTTCAGCCTACCCAGTAGCAGTGAGGCTGGAGAGAGTCTTAGATAGAGACCACCACCACCACTCTCTCTTCAATCCTGCAAAAGAGGCTATGTAATACCTTATACTGCCTTCCTTAAACTAAAGCTGAACCTAAAGGTAATCAAATATACAACAATAAAATAAACTATAAAGAATCCAAATGCAATAAAAAGTGTAACTCCCTTTCCTTACGCTCACGAAAGGAATCAAAGGATAGGAAGGGTTCATGAAGCTGAAAAGCCTATGATGGCTTAAATCCAACACAGGAGGCTTGGCGAGCCTCAAGCCCAGTTTGTCAGAGTTCATGGAAATTCCTCATCGTCTGAGCCTTACAATGATGGGAAGCATTGAGACACCCACGCTTCAAATCCTTCAAACACTCATTTTATTCTTTGCTTAGACTTTGAGTGGATTTCTGTAAATGCAGCTTCTCTCTGTGCTTGATTTGCACTGTGTAGCAATAGGACTTTTTTTTGTTATGCTAAGCATGACACAAGTTCTTTGTACGGAACTGCAGGTGCTGGTTGTGTGTATAGTGGAGTGAAATACATGTGCAGTACTTTGTGTTCTAAAGAAATGACTATATGTAGTTGTGTTGTTGTAAGCCAGTGTGAGTGATTCATGCTTGCTAATGTAACATTGCTACCTGGCAACAGCTTCTGTGTCTTCTGATATCCCGTGGGATCCATGAGCCACTCAGGAGTGAATTTTCAAAGGAATTTCAAATATAAAAATAGCATATGAATGCACAAGTAGCATGTTAGCGCATATATGTTCTTTTATAGATGATAGGAGTATGTGTGTATACTGGAGAAAAAAGGAGCAGTCAAGGAATGTTCCGGCATGAGGTTCAGAAGGATGCGGAGAAGTTACTATTTTGTAGGAGAAATACGTGTACATATTACCGAACTTATTCATACAATTTCACAGCTGTTAATTGATAAGCACAAGTGAAATCAGATTTGTTTGTGGTGTGCACTTTTTTGGTGGGAGGTCTGGGTGAATTGGTGGAAGCTCAGGATGCCATGCTAAAGGATCTAGGTGAATTGGGGAAAGAATGGGTGACTGGTGGAGGTATCAGCAAACTGATGATTCCCAGTACAAGTGCAAGTATTTTCAAAACGATATACGGTCATATTTTATAAAATGCCTGCCTCCGCATTAAATTCTGGTTCTTATTCGCGCAGCGTCACAATTCTTTCACATGTAAAATATAAAAGTGTATGTTTAGAAAATGGGTAGAAAAAGTATTGGAAATATTCATGCATACTGAAACATATGTGTGTGTGTGTTCTCAGCTGAAATACGCAAGTTAGGCTCCCTGTGTTTGAAAAGCTGACAAGTTTGAACATAAAAAAATATTTGCATGCATGTAGAAAATATGTGGGGTGCAAGTATAACTGAAAGTAGGTATGGGTGTGAGAGAAAGAGAAAAGGTGGGGAAGTAAACGAAAATGAACTTGGCTTGTGATAACAGATTGTTTGAATGCAGGAAAAGCAGTGCTTGCCCTTTAAAAGTGGATTTAGAGGGAGATTTTCAGCACTGGGTACTAACTGGATTGGGTGGAAGAGCAGGGGTTCATGGCTGCAGTATAAGGGGCGTTCCTCTTTTTCTACTTCCATAAATTCTTTCAAAAGTGATCCCAGAGGAAGTAATAAGTCATTCTGGGACAGGATTACATTTATTAGCGTCTAAAGACTGTGAAAGATGAATAAAATGTGTTGGCTATGTCTGTTGGTGGAATGTCCATTGTTAACGGAGCATTTATGGTGGATTTTTCCTTAATTTGCCCTCTAGCAATCAAATCAAATTTGGGTACATAAAAGACACAGAAGGTAATTTTCAAAAGGTTTTACATGCATAAATGGGCTTTTGAAAATTGCTAGGATATCTGCTACTTTTGAAAATTCCCTCCATAATCTTTCCTTTTGGTTATTACATTGTTCCTTTTCTTCTCTGCCTGTCTACACATTGCAACTGTTTCAGTGCATTCTGAAGGGTAGCAACTTTCTTTTTCCTTATACCTAACGTGATCAGAGTCCTCCATGACCTCAGAAACAGCTTGAGTAAATCCTAATTTTACCCCATTGCATCTGTGGGATTCTAATTCCAGTGAGACTACTGGATTTTATATGCAATGAGATAAAACCAGGGCTATAAGAACATAAGAGGTGCCATGCTGAGTCAGAGCAATGGTCCATTGAATCCAGCAACCTGTCTCTGAATGTGGCACATTTAGGTCACCTGGAAGAACCAAGTAGATCATAATAAAGGTCTACATCTATGCGGGTGATGTCCAGCTCGTGCTATTAATGGACCCAGACCCATTATCAGCTATAAATAAGCTAAGCACATAGCTGACATCCGTTTAAGAATGGACAAAAAAACAGACACTATGGCTACAAAAGAGACAGAGAAATCCCTAACCAGAAAATCCCATTTGGAGCCTATGAGCTCCCGCTAAACACACAGGTAAAAAGTCTCAGAGTCTTAATAGACTCTGAACTTACCATGCTCCCCAAAATTCAGGCAACTATAATTAGCTGCCACATTCAATTAAGGAGCTTACATAGACTGCACCTGTTCAGCATGAAGTGAAAACTACTCACAGTTGTTCATGCTACAAGTATCCACATGACTGGATGACTGCAATGTGCTTAACAAAGGTCTAACAGGCAAGGCTTTACACAAACTCCTGTTAATACAGAACTCTCTGGACAACTGATATAAGGCTACAAACTGCATGACCACATCACTCCCCTCGTAATCAAGCTACACCGAATGTCAATACCCTCCAGAACGTTATTCAAAATTCTGACACTGATATTCAAGGCTTTAGAAGGAGATGGACCTATCTGCTTGAGTGAAAGGCTATCCACATACATCCAGATCACTAAGATCCTCACGCGGAGCTTTCATAACTACTCTGTCAACAAAAGAAATCAAGAGAGCAGATATCCACAAGAGATCATTCATGGGAACAGCACCTGCTCTATGGAATTCCTTACTGAAGAGATCCAACAAATACAAGCAACCCGGGCATCTTCTCGGGTTACCAGTAAGTCCTGGGTGCTTAGTATCAGAGCAGGACGGATAATGGGAGGATACATTCAAAGTAAGACCCTCCTCCTGTGGAGTCTGGGATAGCCGTCCCACAGGAAGGCAGTCCTTTCTGGTTAGTACAAAGTTCAGTGGTATAGAGGAGCCAAGCAAGCCCTGATTGCTGGTCCTGGCCAGGGCCGGGAGGGTTTCTGCCCAGCCAGTACACATCCAGTCCGTGGGAGATTCTATCCAAGTGCACTTTTTGGACTTGACCATTTTAAGTAACGGGGGCCTCACACCACCTGGGCTCAGGAATTGGGGAGCCCGGGATTTGGGGCTGTGCAGGTTAGGGAAGACCTGCCCCCCCCTGTATCCTCAGTGATGTCTGAGTGTCAGTGATCTGGCGTAAGGAAAACCCAGTCTTATTATGGTTTTGTTTTTTTTTAAGAAGATTAAGCTCATCATTCAGGGGGAGGTTTTGATTGCCCTTCCTACCTGACTGGAGCCCAGAATGTCCTGCTCCAGGGGACCCCTCTCATCAGGCATCTGAATAAAAGAACAAAGGACTGCATAAGAACAAAGAAGGTTTGACTCAGTAAAGGCAAGGCCTACCATTCAAAAGGAGACCCATCCGGTGATTCTTCAGACCCTGGGGAGACGGAAAGCTTTACAGCTCTGTGACGTTATATCCTTGCCAGTTGGAAAGGGTGTGTCTGCCCTGTCCACCTGGGGACCCTATTTTTCCATGCCCTGCAGGATAGGATTTCCCCAGTCTGGCGTTCCTGCACAGATTGAGGAAGGAATTGGAACCAGACATTATACTGTGCTGCTGTGGATCAAGAGTGGTGCCACTTTCTTCAATGTCTACAGTAAAGAATTCTTTTTGGATACGAGCACAGTGACTCCAGTCTTTATTTGGCATCCCAGCACACACTGTTACCTTAATTACTGCATCACCAAATATAAAGTTATTCGTTATATGTAATTGCTCCCAAGCAAACCTTTTAATAGTTCTCTGTAAACCGATTTGATTTGCATATAATGTAAGAAGACCGGTATATAAAAAAACATAAATAAATAAATAAATAAATAAATAAATAAGTCAGTCAGAGAGAGAGAATTTGCCACCCTGCACTGGGAACCGAGAGGATTACTTTCATCCCCAAGTCCTGGGAAGGAAGGAAAGTAGTACAGCTAGCCTGGGCTCCTGCCCCGAAGAGTACAAATAAGGTTATGGCCTCACCCATGCTAGGGGTAGAGTTACATACATGACTACTCCCACTTCAGGAAGCAAATAAAAGCCTTTGTATTCTATCAGGCATTTAAATGCTAAACCTGAAAACTGACTATGGAAACACTTAGCATTTCACCTTGAAGCATTAAACATGTTACTACAATTCAGAGGTATGCTATGCTACTATTTATTTTTTAGTAAGTCACTAAGTTACATACACAGACTCTATAAACCAAGTAGACATATGCAAATTTATCTCATGCATATTCATTATGGATATCATGCTGGGTGAGTGTGGCAAAGGACCAGATTAAGAATCACTCATACATCCCCACTGAAGTTAATTTCCTAACAGCTCGCAGAGATTAGCAGGCTGTTAGGTGCTGAACTTACACCACTTTTCAAAGTGAACTTGTGCATGGAAGTTTTCTTTGAAAATTATCCTGGCAAACATCCATGCTAAAGTTACATCTTCTAATTGGTGCTGGAAGGTTTTCTGAGAAAATTTCCACTCATACTTTTCAAAATGGAAAATTATGCATAGTACCCCATCCCCTGGTGTATGTTAGATACGGATGGGGCCACAATAGTTTTCAAGTCTCTTTGGGGTTGAAACCAGTCCTGACCAGCTCTGTCACTGTCCTCTTTCCCCAATGCTGGATAATTTGGAGATGGGAGGAAAGGAAAAAAAACTCTTTCAAGGCCCAGATGTGACAGTGGTGATTTTACTTTGAGTTCTCTGGTAGAACTAAAAGTAACGTAATGCCAATTTTTAAAAAGAGCTCAAGGGTTGATCCAGGAAACTACAGACCAGTGAGTCTGACATCTGTGCCAGGCAAAATGGTAGAATCTATCATAAAGAACAAAATTGCTGAACATATAGATAGGCTTAGTTTAATGGGACAAAGCCTTGCCTCACCAGTCTGCTGCATTTTTTTGAGGGAGTAAATAAAGATGAGGATAAAGATGGGCCAGTTGATATAGTGCAGCTGGATTTCCAGAAAGGCATTTGACAAAGTCCCTCATGAGAGTGTAGCTTAGAAAGTTATAGGATAGGAGGCAGTTACTATTGTGGATTGTGGGACCACTGCTTTTTAATATATTAATAAACGATCTGACAATGAGCATGGGGATCAACTTTGCTGATGACACCAAATTATTCAAAGTTGTTAAATCACAAGAGGATTGTGAGAAATTACAAGAGGACCTTGCAAAACTGGGAGACTGGGCATGCAAATGGCAATTGAAATTTAATGTAACAAGTGCAAAGTGATGCACTTAGGGAAGAGAAACCCAAATTATAGCTACCTTAATGCAAGATTCCACATTAAGCGTCACCATTCAGAAAAGAATCTAGATATCATTGCTGATAATACATTGAAATCTTCTGCTCAGTGTGCAGCAGCAGCAGCCAAGAAAGCAAACAGAATGCTAGGAATTATTAGGAAAGGAATGGAGAATACAACAGAGAATATCCTAATGCCTCTGTATTGCTCCATGGTGCAACCTCATCTTGATTACTGTGTGCAGTTCTGGTCATCACATCTCAAAAATAATGAAGCAGAATTACATAGTAACATAATAATGATGGAAGAAAAGGACAAAATAGTCCATCTAGACTTCCCAGCAACCTTCTTAAGGTAGCATCTGCCACGCCATGCAGGTTACCCTCACGTTTCTTTTAAGAGCAGCAACTGCCACTCAGTGCAGTTATTCCAAGACTTATGATAACCCTTAAAATATTTACTGCTAGCAACATTTTTACCAGGTGATGAGCCATCTTGACAATTCAGACATTGTTGTTGTGTTTTGCTTATGAAATTGGCCTTAGAAGCAGTCCTGTGCCTTTTCACTTATGACTGTGTATCAGTACCACAGACCATAAAAGTCAGGGCCCATGTTGGTTGACGTGTGAATCAAATTACTCTTCCACCCCGTCACCCCCCTCCCACCACACACACACACACTGCCATCAAAGCAGAGAGTTATGTTGTAGTTTAATCAAACACATAGCACCCACAAACACACAAAGGAGTATTCCAGTAGCCTTATTTGTATCCAACAAATCAAAAGCTATGGTTAAACTAACATATCAATTAGCCATCAAGTTTTGTAGGCCCCTTACTCTTAGAGTCAGTGTTCCACAGGTATAGGGTCACGTTGCTTTATTTAATTATCTTTTGTTCATTTTTTTGCATATTTTTCATATTGATAAAATCTCCAGAATGTGCTGACGAACTCCAGGCTATAATGCACCCTTGGCAACTGACATACTATGTTCTGAAGCTATATAATAAGTCACAAATGGCTTTTCTCTTATCCATTTCTTTCCCACGGTCTACATTCAGACTCGCTCAATGATAACATGGCGACACACCGGAACTTCCTTTAAACCCCTATACCGGAAATTGCGACAACACCCTCAGTCTCAAACCAGGTCGTCTTCAAACCCTTATTTCATCACAAGAAAGTCTTCAACTACGTCCAACTCAGAAACAGAACCAAGAACGAGAAACACGCCCCCTCTGTCTTCCAACAGGTCGTCTCAAAATGAGCTCAGTTCCCGAGAAAGTTTTCTATCATGTCTAACATTTGAAAACCCCCCCACTTTTTCTACCTAATAACAACAGATGATAATAATACTCTCATTCTTCTAGAATATGTGATCTAAAGTAATGATGAATCGTATCTTTAATCCATTCCAAAAAAGGTGGTCAGAGAACAAAAGAATATACTCAGGGCGTCCATCATATGTCCTCTAAGATATTATTAGATACAACTTACACAACGCAAAAAATATATATATCCTTGATGCCACTTTAAAAATGATAAAACTAGCAGAGAAAGGAAAAATGAAAAAGAAAATATTCCAGTCTACCATGCTGTGTGGCGGCGTTATGTCTACCTCACAGTGTCTGGACCACACACTGGGGATGACACCACTTTTAAATTAAGGAGTACCAATTGATCTTCTCATTGAGTCTGAAACGATCCATAGAATTCAAAGTGAAAATCCAATGATGTTCACGCTTATTTAGACGGGACTGCATATCCCCACCTCTGGGGCTAGGTTGCACTTGCTCCAAAATTGACCAACGTAAATCAGTAAATGTGTGATGTTGCTGAATACAGTGTTGTACCAACGGGGCTGTAAGCTTGGAGGTTTTAATACAACTTCTGTGTTCTATCAATCTCGTGCGGATCCTCCTCTTGGTCCGTCCTACATAGACCATTCTACATGGACACTGTATAACATAGATAACACCTTCCGAGTCACATGTAGTGAATGTGCTCAAGTTGACAACAACATCAGAATAAGGAGACTGCCATTGGTTGCCCGTTAAAGATAAAGCACACGTCACAATTACCACAGATATGATGTCCCCCAATTTTGGGTTTCCTCCGTGTAGAGACAAAAGTGGACTTAACTACCAAATCCCGGATGTTCTGTCCTCTAAAGAACGCAAATCTGGGTCCTGATTGAAATACAGAATGGAGGGCCAAGACTTGCCAATGTGAACGTACAATGTTCACTACCGCATTAATCTGTGTAGAGTATTTCAAAGTACATTAAGATGCTGTGAAAAGGGGCATTGTTGATATTGGAGCAATAGAGATCTATTCGCAAATAATGCCCTCTTAAAAGCCTTCTTTATTATGGATTTAGGATAACCTCTCTGAACAAATCTCATAAATAAGGCAGATGCCAGTAAGTGGAATTCATCTGTAGTAGAACAAATCCTCCTTAATCTCATGAATTGAGAAATCGGTAATCCATTTTTGAGTCTTATAGGATAATGACTGGAATATCGTAAATAGTGATTACGGTCCGTATCTTTCCTATACAGTATGGTCTTAATAGTGCCCCCTTCTCGCATCATTAAAATATCCAAAAAAGCTATAGATCCCTGGTCATATTGTGCTGTAAACTGTAAATGCACATTCAGAGTGTTGAGCCATTGTAAGAACTGCTTAAAGACTTTCTAGAGATGCTGTCCAGATGAAAAATATATCATCATCTGTACAATAGTATATTGCAAAACCAACTAGAAGAAAACAAATGTTGATCCTCAAAATGGGCGACATATAGATTTGCAATATCTGGGGCAACCATGGCCCCCATTGCCACACCCTGTGTTTGAAGATAAAATTTATCATCAAACTTGAAATTTTTTTTAAATAATACCAACTCCAGAAGTTCAAGAAGAAAACCCGTAGGAACTTTATGTGGACATGGGCGTGCTTGTAGGATCTTTTGCATCAAAACAAATGCTTCCTCTTGGGGGACATTAGTATACAGAGATGAAACATCTAAAGTAACTAACCATCAGTCCTCTGGTAAGTCCGATATATCCTGTAACAACCGCAACATATGAGATGTATCCTGTAAAAATGATGGAGCTTCTATAACAAATGGTTTTAGAAAGAAATCCAAGAAATCTGACAATGGCTCCAAAACTGAGCCTTTCCCCGCCACAACTGGACGACCAGGAGGCATGGAAACACTTTTATGGATTTTAGGTAGGGTGTACAATACAGGGTGCACAGGGTATTTTACTTTCAAAGCTCGAGCTTCCCTAGATGTTATAAACCGTTATGTACCCCTCTTTCTAACAATTTTTCAATCTTATCTTGTAGATCTCGAGTAGGGTCTTCCATCAAGACCTGATAAAATTCTGGGTCATTTAACTGGCGATGAACTTCTGCCACATAGACCTTAGTGTTTTGGATAACAATAGTCCCACCCTTATCAGCTGATTTTACTATCACCTCCTGATTCTCTGATAACTGTTTTATAGCACAAAATTGAACCTATGACCAATTGGAATGGATTAAAGATATGATTCATCATTACTTTAGAGCACATATTCTAGAAGAATGAGAGTATTATCATCTGTTGTTGTTAGGTAGAAAAAGCGGGGGGTTTTTCAAATGTTGGCCGTGATAGAAAACTTTCTCTGGGAACTGAGCTCATCTTGAGATGACCTGTTGGAAGACAGAGGGGGCGTGTTTCTCGTTCTTGGTTCTGTTTCTGAGTTGGACGTAGTTGAAGACTTTCTTGTGATGAAATAAGGGTTTGAAGACGACCTGGTTTGAGACTGAGGGTGTTTTCGCAATTTCCGGTATAGGGGTTTAAAGAAAGTTCCGGTGTGTCGCCATGTTATCATTGAGCGAGTCTGAATGTAGACCGTGGGAAAGAAATGGATAAGAGAAAAGCCATTTGTGAAATACGCTGATGGAACGATGATGGACTTTGTCGGATGTCACAGATAAGCAGTTTGGAAGGAATCATTCCCCTGAGGCAGGACCTTTGTTTTGGTCTGAAACATGATCATGTCTGGACTGGGATGCAAAATGCGACGAGTATCATTGTTGGAGTCTGTTTGTGACTATGCCTTGTTATTACAGCTTCAGAACATAGTATGTCAGTTGCCAAGGGTGCATTATAGCCTGGAGTTCGTCAGCACATTCTGGAGATTGATTTTATCAATATGAAAAATATGCCAAAAAATGAACAAAAGATAATTAAATAAAGCAACGTGACCCTATACCTGTGGAACACTGAATCTAAGAGTAAGGGGCCTACAAAACCTGATGGCTAATTGATATGTTAGTAAATAGATAACAGTTTAACCATAGCTTTTGATTTGTAGTTTAATCAAAAGCATCATGGCTTATTTGTTAACGGCAGTAATTTCTGCTCCGAGCAGGTTACCTCCATGCTTATCAGTTCCCCAGACCCTAAAAGTCAGGGCCCTCATTGGTTGCTGTCTGAATCCAACTCCCCTTTTCCACTGTCGATGAAGCGGAAAGCAATGTCGCAGTTGCATCAAAAGTATCAATGCTTATTTGTTAAAGATAGTAACCGCCACACCAGCAAGTTACCACATGGACCCTTTTCTTTATTTCCATCTTCTAGTCTTTAGGGATCCACAATGTTTATCCCATACCACTTTGAAATCTTTGATTGTCTTTATCTTCACCATCGCCTCCGGAAGGGCATTCTAGGGTTTCCACAACCCTTTCCGTAAAGAAATATTTTATGGTGTTGGTTCTGGAGTTTCATTTCATGACCTCTAGTTCTACTAATTTCTTTCCAATGCAAAAGGTTTGAAGTTTGTTCATCACTAAACTTTTAAAGTATCTGAAGGTGTGCATCATATCCTCCCTGTACCCTCCTCTCTATCAGGGTATACATATATAGATCCTTCAGTCTCTCCTCTTAAGTCTTCCAATACTGACCTCACACCATTTTGGTCACTCTTCTCTGGACCACCTCCATCCTGTCTCTATTCTTTTTGAGATACAAGGTCCAGAACTGAACACAGTACTCCAGGTGAGGCCTCCCCAAGGACCTGTACAAGGACATTATCACCTCCTTTTTTTTTTAAATTGGTTATTCCACCCTGTGCAGCCCAGCATTCTTCTAGCTTTAGTTATCACCTTATCACATTGCCTCACCGCCTTCAGATTGCCAGTCACTATCATGTCAAGATCCCTCTCTTGGTCCATAAATATCAGTCTTTCACCCCCCCTCCCCCCTCCATCATGTACAGCTTTTTGGATTACCACATCACAGATGCATGATTCTGCACTTCTTGGCATTGAATCCCAGTTGCTAAATCTTTGACCACTTTTCAAACTTTCTTAAATCACTTTTCATTCTCTCTACTCCTTCAGTTTTGTCTACCCTGTTACAGATCTTAGTATCATCTGCAAATAGACAAACTTTACCTTCTATCCCTTCTGCAATGTTGCTCACAAAGATATTGAATGTAGCCGGACCCAATACCAATCCTTGTGACAATTCATTTAACACTACTCTCTCTTCAGAGTAGGTTCCATTTACCATTACACGCTGTCTCCTGTTAGTCAACCAGTTTGTAATCCACTCCACCACTTTGGCAACAACTCCCAAGCTTCTCATTTTATTCACAAACCTCCTATGAGGGATCATATAAAACATTTTGCTGAAATCCAAGTAAATCACATCAAGCGCTCTTCCTTAATCCAATTTTCCCTATGAGGGATCATATAAAACATTTTGCTGAAATCCAAGTAAATCACATCAAGCGCTCTTCCTTAATCCAGATTTGACTGGCAGGACCTTCCCCTGGTGAATCCATGATGCCTTGGATCCAGCAACATACTGGACTGTAGATAGTTCACTATCCTTTCTTTCAGCAGAGTCTCCATTAATTTTCCCACCATCGAGGTGAGGCTAACCGGCCTGTAGTTTCCACCCTCCTCTCTGCTACCACTCTTGTGAAGTGGGACCACAATCACTCTTCTCCAATTTCACGGCACTACTCCATTTCCCAGACCCACCACACATCTCTGAGCTCCCGTAGTATACTGGGATGTACCTTATCTGGCGCCTCATGGCCTTGTCCACTTTCATTTTTCCTAGCTTTTCCCATACATTATCTTCTGTAAAAGGAGCTGTGTCTATCCATTCCTATTTACAGTCTTGTCACCCAACAACAGTCCTTCTCTAGGGTTTTCTTTAGTGAACACTGAACTGAAGTATTTGTTTAATATTTCTGCCATTTCTTGTCTGTCTCTACACCTTGTTCCTTGTCACCTTACAATATCACTTTACCACTTTGGGCCTTCCTTCTTTCGCTGATATATCTGAAAAATGTTTTGCCACCTCTCTTTACCTCTTTGGCAAGCCTTTCCTCCACTTGACCTTTTGCTTTTCTGATTTTTTTTTTTTTTGTTTCTCTTAGTTTCACCAAATATCTTCCCTATTTTCCTCATTTTGGGATCTTTATACTTCCTGAATGTTGTTCTTTTTGCCTTTATTTTTTCAGCCATCTCCTTTGAGAACCAAATCAGTTTCTTTTTCTTCTTACTTTTGTTTATTTTTCTAACTTATAATTTTGTGCCTTTGTAATAGCTCCTTTTAATTTGGCCCACCTCACCCATTTTCTCCCAGTCTTCTAGTTCTTACTTCAGGTACATTCCCATTTTGTCAAAGTCAGTATTTCTGAAATTCCAAACTTGGGTCTTTATGTGATTTCTCTGCATCTTATCTGCAATATCAAACCACGCCGTCTGAGGATCACAGTTGCTCAGGTGGGCACCTATCTGGATATTACAAATATTATTCCCATTAGTGAACACTAGGTCGAGTATCACACCTTTCCTCATGGGTTCCATTACCATTTGTTTGAGCAGAGCCCCTTGAAGGGCATCCACTATCTCCCTACTTCTTGCAGATTTTGCAGAAGGGATACTCCAATTCACATTTGGCAGATTAAAATCTCCAACAATAAACACTTCTGCCATCTTTCCCACCTTTTGAAGGTCTTTCATCAGATCTTGATGCAGGTCTTTAGTTTGGGTTGGAGGCCTATAGCCCATGTCAGTGCAAACAGAAGAACCTTCTGGTTTTAGGACAGCCCATAATGCTTCCACCCTACCCCCTTGCATTTTGGTTCCATTGATATTGCTTTTGACGTACAGTGCCTTTTCCGGTCCTCTCTGTAATTAACAAGTTATAGCCCTAGATGGCCGTATCCCAGTCATGAGACTCCATGAACCATGTTTCTGTAATGGCAATAATATCCTAGTCCACCTTCACTATTAGGGCCTGCAGATCTGGGATTTTTTTGCCCAGCTTATGATCATTTGTGGTCATAACATTCCAGGTTTCCTCCCTTGGTTTGCTTATCTTCATAGTCACCTTTTCTGCTCCTTTGCTTCAGCTTGGAATGTAAAGCTGATTGATTTTGTTATTATCTATTTTCGCTTCCTGTATTGTTTGGGGATGGCATTCCAATTTCATTGGCCACCTTCTACCACCCCCATCCTATAGTTTAAATGCCTGATGATGTAGGATCTGAATTTCTCACTTAGGATCTTCTCTCCTACTACGTCAAATGTAGGCCATCCTTATTGTATAGTCTTTTACTGCTCCATTCATGAATCCAACCTCCAGTATATCCAAATATACTTTCTTACACCATGTCTTGAGCCATGTATTAGATTTTCTATCTGGCTTATTCTTTTCTTTCCCTTTCCATGATTGGGTAATATTTCAGAAAAGGCAATAGTCTTTACCACGGGTTTAATCTCTTTCCCCAGATACTGGAAATTTTTCTGAACTTCTTGGATATTGTTTTTAGCAAGGTCATTGGTCCCTAGATGGATAACAACACTGATATTTTTCCATAATTGCACAGCTTAACTGGTTTGCATTTCTATCAGCTGAAGATCCTGGAAAGCATTTAATTTGTGTCTCACCATTGACCCCTTCATATGTGTATCTATATCATTGCACCTGCATATATGTGCTTACACATCCTTATATATAATCATATATAATTATATTTATGATTATATAACATTGATCTTCATATATGTGCATATATCATTGCACCAATCTTGTTGCAAAATTTCTCTGGTTAATATAAAGTCTTTTGAATATAATCATAGGTCCATTATTCAGTGAAAGTTAAGTGCTGGCATCTGCTATTTTATTTGCAAGAATAAAAATATAAATATGAATAATGGAACTACTGACAGACTCAGCGCTGAAGTACCAGGAGCGGATATGGTCATACCCTGCTCCTGGCATAGACTTTGATGATTTGGTGAGGGGGGGGGGGGGGGGAGGGAGGAAGATTTATGATTTTTTAAATAGCTAACAAGGCTGATGGCCTGGGGCATTTAAATATATGTTATTGGGTTTTTTGGGGGTGCAGATGGAAGGCCAACAGAGCCTCATTTGTACTTTCACCACGGAATCAAAAGAAACAGGCCACAGGCCCCTTTACATATATATATATTTTTTTTCCTTTCACAGAGCTCAACTTAATCAAATTTCTTTGAACATATCCTCTCCCTGGAACGCCCCCAAAATGCCCCTTTTTTTATCTGTCTAAATTATAGCTAGATAAGTAGTTATCCAGCTATAATTTAGATGGATAAGTGGCTGAATATTCCACATTTGCCATTTGTGAGTTATCCGTCTAAATGGCTTTTGAATATTGACCTCTATATATACAATATCAGGTGATTCCTTTTTATTGGACTAATTTAATGCGTTCCTTGAATAGCGTTTGAGAGCTAATACTTTCTCTTCCTCAGGTCAGAATTTGACTAACACAGCAGCTAAACTACTTTATCCATAACTACTATGTAATTGTTTTACAAATGATCAGGAAAAACAATATTTCAACTGAATCAAATGCTCCTTTCACAATATGTGAAAAGCAACACCAGAAACAGGTGTGTCTCTTTCATGAGAAAACAAATTTATTATTCAATGTTAAAAAACAGGGAACTAATTTTAGATGGATAGAGGAAAAGAGCAGAATAATTAAGTTATTTTGAGAATTAAACTCACTTCATTGAGTTACTGGGAACACAAAATTACACTTCCTTCCGGAGTTCAAAGGCAGCAGTGTTAGTTTGGGGAAGATGAGAAACTACCTGAAGTACAGCACAAGATATGTGTGGGATACGGGCTATGTAGCTTCTACTGACTCTCTGAAAGAAGTGTAACGTGAAAACTGGGTTAGCAATGTCTTAGTGCATTAAAAAAAAGATACACATGCTATCTGAGATGGGAAGAAAATACAACCACGTTTTATTTTATTTTATTTAAAATGCATATATGCAGATAATTTTTACACTATTCACTGCTGGCTATTTTTTTTTCCCATCAGGCTCGTACCAGGGATAATTATACCCACAGTGTTGAAGCTGTAACTAGTTTAATTTTTGCTTAAGTACTAGTTATTTTTCTGGGCTTCTCTCCCCTGTTTTATCCCTAGTTCTTGCCCTGGAAATAAGAACTTTTGCTTAGATTTAGGCAATGGGCTGGAAGTGACATCTTTTCAAAAGATGAACCTTTCATCGGTGCAGAGGTCGCCCTTCGAGGGCAATCATCCTTCCTTTTTCTGAGTCTCCAGCAGACTTATCCATGGATTTTCTGTGCCATGGCAAGTGATGGTTTGGCTGGAACTGATATGCTGCATTGCATCTATATTTACTAACTCATATTTTGTTCAATAAAAACAAAGCCTGAAGAAATAAGTAACTTGTTGAAACAGAAGACCAGATATTTGATTTCCAATTGCACAGGGTCATGAGTGCTCCTTAAGCAGTTCTCCTAGGCCCAGGTAGTCAGAGGAACAAAAGCTTGATGCAGAAATCACACCTAAGTCTCCTGCCCTGCAGCACAGAGCAGAGCACTGAGCAGTGAGATGGCCAATGGAAAAATCTGCGTACAACCACATTTGCACCTTTTTAAAAAATAACCTGTTCCCATTCTGTGCCTGCTACAGAAAAGAAAATCTCTATTGCCTAAGGTTCAGTGGCTACACTGCCACTTTAAATTCACCTTTTATTGTTTTAAGTAACAGCTTGTGCAGACTGATAGCAAGAGGTTTCAGGAAATACATAAAACATTGGAAAAGCACAAGTCAATATGTCTGTGGCTGTTTCGCTTTCGTAACATGTGCTTAAATGGATTGGTAAAATAGTCCAAGATAATTTGTTGGAGTAATAACTCAGCCTGCTGTCATGCTACATGCAATCCTGGAAATCTAAACCAAAATATCATCATTTTATATAAATGCTGCGTGCATTAACTCAACTGCATGCAGGAAAATAATGGCCTGCTCAGCTATTCATCCCTATTCCCTACAGTATCTTTCAACTGTACAAGTCTCTGAGAATAACAGTGCATAAATTTGAATTAGATTTTACATTTCAAAGCATTCCTCCATATACAGCCCTCATGCTGTGCAACGCGTGTCAGTATGTCAAGATTAAAAAAAAAAGCAAAAGGTTATATGTAAATTATTAATTATCTAAGGCAAAGAATTATTACCTATGCTTCATTTGCGTTATCTCATGTCTTAAGTCAAACAACTCTGGGCTAGGTCTGTGAGCAGTAAGACCCCTGCTGAAGATAAACAAAGTCATGTGACTTGTGACATAAGAAAAATCCACCGTCCAAGGGCTCCCGTTTTTGCTTTTGATATGGAATTTTTAGGTCCTGGCAAGAGCCACATTGAAACATGGTAAGCCTCTGCCTTATAGAAAACGGACTTAAAACAGCAAGTATTAAAATGCTGCAGGGAGTGATTAACGGGCTATGGGCTAGATTTGTATAAGAGATTGAACATTTCCACGTTATAGGCTGGATTTTCAAAGGGTTACGTGCGCCGGGCCAACGCACGTAAAGCCCCGGGACACGTGTAAGTCCCGGGGCTTTACTAAAGGGGCAGGAACGGGGTGGGGCCAGAGGCTCCCTGCATAGTGGCCGACTGCCAGCGGCGCAACTTACTTCAGCCCCAGAGCTGAAGTAAGTTTTAAAACAAGAAACAAAAAAAGAAAAAGGTAGGGGGAAAAGGGCGGGGGAGGTAGGGGAAGGGAAGGGAACGAGGGGTGGGGGGTAGGGAACGGGAGAAGGCAGCGTGGCTCGGCGCACGCAAGATGCACAACTGTGCACCCCCTTGCGCGCGCCGACCCCCGATTTTATAACTTGCACGCGCAAGTTATAAAATTGGGTGTACATGTGTGCGCGCCGGGTAGCGCGCGCACATTTTAAAATCTACCCCTGTGTGTGGTATTGCCTGTGCAAAAGATGCAACATTCCATCCAGACTGTGAAAAGGTTAGAGCTCGGCGAGCATGCCTGAGGGCAGTTACATATACAACCACTGGGTCACCTGGGGGTGCTCACACAGTGCTACAATGAGTCCATGATCACTGGAGCTTTTTCATCAAGCTTTACCAAAGTTCATTAGGCTGAAAGGACATACCAGTGAATCGTAGGAAGGCAACCCCCCCCCCCCCCCCCAGCACTGTACAACATCCAATTACAAGCCCTTGTACCTATGGCAGAGATTCTATTTACTGCCAGTAACAAAGCAGAACACGTTCTGGAAGTACCACTAGAAAGCACATATTAGTCTGAGCTCTGGCCTTCCTCTGGGGCAACCAGCGGCTCCATAGGCTACAAATCTAAACAAGGCCTATAAGGATCACTTTGTAAATTAGGCTTTTGCTTCCCAGTGGCTTGTTAATATATTTAAAACATTCTCCAAATGCATCAAACTGCACAGTTTTCGCCCCAGACTCACGCTCTCCATTCTACAGGTTCTCAATAAATTCACTAGCTTAACCTTAATGAAATACAATAGATCACTTTATATTCAAAGTTCCTATTATCCAAAAAAAATAAATACATCAATAAATCAGGGGCCGCAGATGGTGTTCTATTATCCAGACAATCTTCTCTTATCCTAAAATTGATAGGCTTTGTGTCTTTCGTTGCATGGAAAAAACTTTCATTATCTGGAACAAGACTGGTCCCAGCCATTCTGGAGAAAAGGTGCTCTATTGCAATCCTAATTTGGGATTTCAACTATCAGAAGTGAATAGGGCATGTCAACACTCTTCACCCAAACATCAAAAAATAGTTAGGTGCTGTTTCACTAAGGCTTTCTCTCATTCTGTGCCTCTGAGAACAGACCTTGATGAAATAGGCCCTTAGTCTTGGTGGTTGAATTACAGTCTAGCACAGCAGCACTAGGTCGTTTCTGGTTCCCTAAGCAGTGAAACTTGTACCAGTTTAAATGACGCCTTTGTCTGATGCCCTAGTGCTTCTGCAGAGTTTGCAGATGTGTTCCTGACCACAAGCTACAGCAAATGGCTTAATAAGAACATAAGAAGTGCCGTATTGAGTCAAACCAAAGGTCCATCAAGCTCAGCATACTCTCTCTTGTCAGTGGCCAATCCAGGGCACAAGTAGCAAGCAGGATCCCAAAGAACAGGTCCAATCCTTCTTACTCATAACCAGAGATAAGCAGTGGCTTTCTCAAGTCTACATGGTTAGTAGTGGTTTATGGACTTTTCCTCCAGGAAACCCAGCTTTCAACACATCCTTTGGCAACAAATTCCACAGTTTAATTGGCACTGAGTGAACATATACTTTCTTCTATTTGTTTTAAAAGTGCTACCTATTAGCTTCATTGAATATCCCCTAGCCCTATTGGAAAGGGTAACTAGACATTCCTTATTTGCCCATTCCACCTCTCTCATAATTTTGCAGACCTCTATTTATATCTCCTCTCACTCTTCTCTTCTCCAGGTTGGAGCTCTAACCTGTTAATTTCCTCATAGGGGTAGCTATTCCATCCTTTATCATTTTGGTCTCCCTTCTCTATACCATTTCAAGTTCTGCTATACTCAAGGGGAGCTCATGCCAGGGATAGATACAAAGGTATTAGGATATCTTCCTTTTTATTTCCTATTCCTTTCCTTATATTACAGAATGTTCTATTTGTCTTTTTGACCTCTATTGTATACTGAACTTAGGATTTCAAAGTATTGCCCAGAGTGACTTCAAGATCCTTTCCCAGAATGATGATGCCTGGTACGGTATTGTGTAACTATAGTTTGGATTATTCTTCACTTTGCACTTGTCCACATTAAATTTCATTTGCTATTTAGATGCCCAATCCCCCGGTCTCGCAAGGTCCTCTTGCAATTCCTCACAATCAACTTGTGATTTAACTATTTTGAAGAATTTTGTGTCATATGATAAACTCATTCGACACTAGCTTTTTTAGATCATTTATAAATATATTAAAAAACATCAGTCGTAGCACAGACCCCTAGGACACTCCAATATTTACCTTTTTCCACTGAGAGAAATGAGTACATAGTTCTATGCTATTTCCTATCTTTTAGACAGTTATCAATCCACAAAAGCACATTGCCTTCTATCCTATGTCTCTTTAATATACTGATACACCTTTCATGAGAAACTTTGTCAAACACCTTTTGAAAATTCAGATACACTATATCAAACTACTTACTCTTTTGACCAGATTTATTAACTCCTTCACAAAAATCTAACAGATTTGTAAGACAAGATCTTTGTATGTTAAACCCATGTTGGCTCTGCTTCATTAATCTATGTCTATCTAGACAGCCAGTAATTATGTTCTTCAGAATAGCATCACCATTTTGCCTGCTACCAACATCAAGCTCAGAAGTTTGTAGTTTTCTGGATCACCCCAGAACCCTTTTAAAAAGTGAGGTTACACTGGCCACCCTGCAGTCCTCAGGTACTGAAGCTGATTGGAATGAGAAGTTAGAGAATATTAGTAATGAATCTGTAATTTCATTTAAGAACGTAAGAAAATGCCATACTGGGTCAGACCAAGGGTCCATCAAGCCCAGCATCCTGTTTCCAACAGTGGCCAATCCAGGCCATAAGAACCTGGCAAGTACCCAAAAACTAAGTCTATTCCATGTAACCACTGCTAATGGCAGTGGCTATTCTCTAAGTGAACTTAATAGCAGGTAATGGACTTCTCCTCCAAGAACTTATCCAATCCTTTTTTAAACACAGATATACTAACTGCACTAACCACATTCTCTGGCAACAAATTCCAGAGTTTAATTGTGCGTTGAGTAAAAAAGAACTTTCTCCGATTAGTTTTAAATGTGCCCCATGCTAACTTCATGGAGTGCCCCCTAGTCTTTCTACTATCCGAAAGAGTAAATAACCGATTCACATCTACCCGTTCTAGACCTCTCATGATTTTAAACACCTCTATCATAGGTCTCTTCTCCAAGCTGAAAAGTCCTAACCTCTTTAGTCTTTCCTCATAGGGGAGTTGTTCCATTCCCCTTATCATTTTGGTAGCCCTTCTCTGTACCTTCTCCATCGCAGTTATATCTTTTTTGAGATGCGGCGACCAGAATTGTACACAGTATTCAAGGTGCGGTCTCACCATGGAGCGATACAGAGGCATTATGATATTTTCCGTTTTATTCACCATTCCTTTTCTAATAATTCCCAACATTCTGTTTGCTTTTTGGACTGCCGCAGCACACTGCACCGACGATTTCAGTGTGTTATCCACTATGACACCTAGTTCTCTTTCTTGGGTTGTAGCACCTAATATGGAACCCAACATTGTGTAATTATAGCATGGGTTATTTTTCCCTATATGCATCACCTTGCACTTATCCACATTAAATTTCATCTGCCATTTGGATGCCCAATTTTCCAGTCTCACAAGGTCTTCCTGCAATTTATCACAATCTGCTTGTGATTTAACTACTCTGAACAATTTTGTGTCATTTGCAAATTTGATTATCTCACTCGTCGTATTTCTTTCCAGATCATTTATAAATATATTGAACAGTAAGGGTCCCAATACAGATCCCTGAGGCACTCCACTGTCCACTCCCTTCCACTGAGAAAATTGCCCATTTAATCCTACTCTCTGTTTCCTGTCTTTTAGCCAGTTTGCAATCCACGAAAGGACATCGCCACCTATCCCATGACTTTTTACTTTTCCTAGAAGCCTCTCATGAGGAACTTTGTCAAACGCCTTCTGAAAATCCAAGTATACTATATCTACCGGTTCACCTTTATCCACATGTTTATTAACTCCTTCAAAAAAGTGAAGCAGATTTTTGAGGCAAGACTTGCCCTGGGTAAAGCCATGCTGACTTTGTTCCATTAAACCATGTCTTTCTATATGTTCTGTGATTTTGATGTTTAGAACACTTTCCACTATTTTTCCTTTGCTATCCTCCAGCCTTCATGTACAATGGATGATTTTTTTTTTTTTTTTTGAAATATATTTTTATTAATTTTTGAAACATAGAGATACTTACAAAAGTGAAAAAAAAGAACATAGCAGTCATATACAACCAGTACAATGAATGCAAAATGAAAAGCAAACAATTACAAATACCATATATAGCAATCACTGGTACCAAAAATGGAAATGCTAAATTGGAGAACCTCCTAAGTGCTTATACTAAATGGATGGCATACAGAGATGGATATAGGCAGAACCGCATGCAATGGTTATGGAGTGAACTAAGACCATAACTATTACCAATAGATCAATAGTTCAATTGATCAATTCCCTCCCCCACCCCTTCCCCTCCCTTAATCCCCTAGACCCCCACCACCTCCCTACCACCCTCCCCCCCTCCGTGCCTGCTGAGGAGACAGCCCATGCGCGTCAGAGAGCAGTCAGTGTGATCCCCCAATCTTAAAAGGTAGGTAGTTTACAGAAAAGTATTCCGTTTGGGCGTAGAATTTGTGATATGTCTGGGCATATAAGTTTCAATGGATGATTTTAATGATAAGTTACAAATTTTTACTAATAGGTCTGAAATTTCATTTTTTAGTTCCTTCAGAACTCTAGGGTGTATACCATCCGGTCCAGGTGATTTACTACTCTTCAGTTTGTCAATCAGGCTTACCACATCTTCTAGGTTCACCGTGATTTGATTCAGTTCATCTGAATCATTACCCATGAAAACCTTCTCCATTACGGGTACCTCCCCAACATCCTCTTCAGTAAACACCGAAGCAAAAAAATCATTTAATCTTTCCGCGATGGCCTTATCTTCTCTAAGTGCCCCTTTAACCCCTCGATCATCTAACTGTCCAACTGACTCCCTCACAAGCTTTCTGCTTCGGATATATTTAAAAAAGTTTTTACTGTGAGTTTTTGCCTCTACAGCCAACTTCTTTTCAAATTCTCTCTTAGCCTGTCTTATCAATGTCTTACATTTAACTTGCCAATGTTTATGCTTTATCCTATTTTCTTCTGTTGGATCCTTCTTCCAATTTTTGAATGAAGATCTTTTGGCTAAAATAGCTTCTTTCACCTCCCCTTTTAACCATGCCGGTAATTGTTTTGCCTTCTTTCCGCCTTTCTTAATGTGTGGAATACATCTGGACTGTGCTTCTAGAACGGTATTTTTTAACAATGACCACGCCTCTTGGACATTTTCTACTTTTGTAGCTGCTCCTTTCAGTTTTTTTCTAACAATTTTTCTCATTTTATCAAAGTTTCCCTTTTGAAAGTTTAGCACGAGAGCCTTGGATTTGCACACTGTTCCTTTTCCAGTCATTAAATCAAATTTGATCATATTATGATCACTATTGCCAAGCGGCCCCACCACCGTTACCTCTCTCACCAAGTCCTGTGCTCCACTGAGAATTAGATCTAAAATTGCTCCCTCTCTTGTCGGTTCCTGAACCAATTGCTCCATAAAGCTATCATTTATTCCATCCAGGAACGTTATCTCTCTAGCGTGACCCGATGATACATTTACCCAGTCTATATTGGGGTAATTGAAGTCTCCCATTATTACTGCACTACCAATTTGGTTAGCTTCCCTAATTTCTCTTAGCATTTCACTGTCCATCTCATCATCTTGACCAGGTGGACAGTAGTATACCCCTATCACTGTAGTCTTCTCTGACACACAAGGGATTTCTACACATAAAGATTCAATTTTGTATTTAGTCTCATGCAGGATGTTTATCCTGTTGGACTCTATGCTATCCCGGACATAAAGCGCCACACCTCCTCCCGAGTGCTCCTCTCTGTCATTGCGATATAATTTGTACCCCGGTTAGCACTGTCCCATTGGTTATCCTCTTTCCACCATGTCTCTGAGATGCCAATTAAGTCTATGTCATCATTTACTGCTATACATTCTAATTCTTCCATCTTACTTCTTAGACTTCTGGCATTAGCATACAAACATTTCAAAGTTTGTTTTTTGTTTGTATTTTTATTCTGATTTTTAATTGATAGGGATAAGTTAGAATTTTTTAGCTCAGGTGAGTTTTTAGTTACAGGCACTTGGACTACTTTTCTTTCAGAACTATGGGGTGTATACCAACCAGTCCAGGTGATTTGTTCCTCTTTAGTTTGTCAGTTTGCTCTATTACATCTTAACAGTTTATTGTGATCTGCTTCAGTTACTCTGAATCATAACCCTCAAAGATAATGTCCAGTGTAGGCGACTCTCTGATACCCTCCTCATGAAAGACTAAAGCAAAGAATTAATTTAGTTTTTCTGCTATGGCCTTGTCTTCTTTGAGTGCCCCTTTTATCCCTCGATCATCTAGCAGTCCAGTCAACTCTATCACAGGCTTCTTGTGTTGAATATACTTGAAAAAGGTTTTTGCCTCTCTAATAATCTTCTTTTCAAATTCTCTTTTGGCCTGCCTTATTAATGCTTTACAACTAACTTGCCAGTGCTTATGCTCTTTCCTGTTTTCTTCATTTAGATCCAGTTTTTGAAAGATGTTCTTTTGGCTTTAATATCCTCTTTCATCTCACTATTTAATTATGGTGTCAGTCGTTTGGTTTTCTTTCTCCCTTTTTTAATGCATGGAATGCATTTTGTCTGGGCTTCCAAGATGGTGTTTATACCTCATACAAACTTTTAAACTGTACCTTTCAGTTTTTTCTGATTTCCTCAGTCTCCTTGTTTAAAGCTATATGCTACTGCAGTAATTTTCCTTAAGGTCCTCACTTCAGTCAAGGCTGGCTCTAGGGTAAATGACACCCTAGGCAAAAATTGTTAAAGGAGTCCCCCCATACATTTTCCCCTCTCCCTCTGTAGACATTCTCTCTCTATTCTCTCTTCTTCAAGACACTCACTCCACCTTCCCATACCTTCTCTCCCTCCCCTCCAGGCACATTCTCCTTCTCTTCCCCCACCTTTCCTCCCTCAAGGCATTTTTTCTCCCTTCTTCACCCCAACCCCAGGCATTATCTCAATGAACATAATTCATGGAGTCACCTCAATAATAGCAATACAAATTCTCCACTATCAGGCACTTTGGTTATAGCATAAAATTCAATTTAAGAAAGGCACATTCTAAACCTAAGAACATGCCATACTGGGTCAGACCAAGGGTCCATCAAGCCCAGCAACCTGTTTCTAACAGTGGCCAATCCAGGCCACAAGAACCTGGCAAAATCGGCAGCATGCGCGTGTCAAGCCGTGCAGCCTGCCTCCGTTCCCTCCGAGGCCACTCCAAAATCGGAGCGGCCTCGGAGGGAGCTTTCTTTCCGGCGCTCCCCACCTTACCTTTCCTTCCCCTAACTAACCCGCCTCCCGGCCCTAACTAATTCCCCCCCACCTTTATTTCAAAAGTTACGCGTGCCTGCACGCCATGTTCTGGTCCGGGGGCCGCGTCCACACCCCCAGAATGCCCCTGGGCCAGAACCATGCTTAGATCAAACTCCCAAGGAGAAACCATTTTGAAGCAAGGAGGGTTCTCTGATGAGTTGGAGTTCCTGGTAAGCCTCTCGGCTCACCAACTGATGAGTTTTTGTGGATAGACTGGGATTCTTTGATGATTTGAGACCAGTTCCCCACAATATGGCTAATACACCCTTGTAGAAGGGCTGCAATCTCCTATTACCTCGCTTTTGCAACCCATTAACAGTGGGAACTTAGACTACTGACTTGGAAAAGGTTTTTCTATTCAGTTTTGAAGTAGAGTTTTCCCATTTTTTGCCTCCTGCTTATGACTATGAGAGAGATATTACCTCCTCCCTTCAAGGGGAGGGCATATTGGACATTGAATCAGATCAGAGGTACAGAAATAAGACGAGGAGCACTATGAACAAAGAAACTGTAACCCTTGGAATTATTTTGCTTTTTATGTTAATTATTTTCTCCATTTTGGCCTGGATTCTGTTTTTTAAGCTGAAGTAAATCTGTTTTTGTTGAACACCACCATTAGACAGCTGGCTGTGTTTCTTCAAGTAATTCAACTCATTGAAACCAGTGCCTAACTGTGCTAAGTGTGACAAGTCCGGGACACTGAGACTGACCCTAGCGAATGTATAGCCCCTATATTCGACCTTTAAACCAAAAGAGGGATACACATGCATTGAGATTCTGGAGCTCTGCCTACCTCTGGGATCCTGTGTGTGGAATGGGGAGCATTTCTGAAAATGCTACCCTGGAGTTTCTGGATTTCAGCTTTCTACCTAAAATCCTAAATTTGACTCCCAGAACCTCTCTCCCACACCTTCCTACATGCACCATGACAGCTGGCTCTTTCCCAGCACTGCGTGAGATTTACCACATGAAAACTGGGGTTAGCCAGGGCCACCAAGCTCTGGCATTAGGGTGTTTTTCCAGGTTGGAGAGCTCTTTCTAGATTGGAAAGAGGTTAATAATTTGACATAATCTCCTCTCTTCCTTGTAATTATAATAACAGTTTGCTACCTGTGGGCTATTGCTTATCAAATAAACACTGCAAATGCAAAAAAGAAAGAACTCCCCTTTTGCCAACAACAAAAATACCCAGATGGTCATGCAAAATAAGAGCAAAAAAGAAAATCTTTATGAACTTAATAAAAAACAAAACAAAAAAAACAAAACAGAACAGGGATTATTTGAGAAAGGCTCTGTTAGTGCAAGGGTGCTATGGGGATTTTATTGGCATAATTACAGCAAAGTCATGTTTGTTATAAAAGGATCAGCTGCCTCAGATTCGGTCTCATAGCACCAATGCTGTTGGATTCAGTGGGTCTGGCCATGGGGACTGTGTCTCTAGGGTAATTTTTAAATTGCAAGCAGATGAGATTAAGCAGGGGCTAAGATAACAGCAACTGCCCTTGGCATTTTAAGCAGATGAACACTAAGAATAGGTAAATCAGATTTTATAATTTATTCCACACCACTTATTTAGTACTACCGCTGACAGAATCAAATATGAAGTAAGGAGGAGGTAGGTTCTGTAAGCACTGTTTAAAGTTCTGAGTTTTCACCTATGAGTTTGCAGGCAGCAGTACTTCCTTGCAGGCACAGCAGCAGTTCAAGGCTTAGAAAACACTGATTTCTAATTGTAATATTCAGATCTTTGGGTGAAAGACTGTGCAGTGAAGTGCCATGCACAGGGCAATAGTGGGTTGATAGGACAGGCTTCCAATGTTAAGATTTCAGGCTACTGGTAAAGCGGCTACCAACCATCAAGGACAAGTTTTATTTTCACCACTGTTTTAGATTTATACCAAGTTAAGATAAAAACATGGAGGCCAATATCCAGTAGGCCGTTTAGTGGACAGGTTATTTGGCTAAAGTTAGCTGATAACTTGTCCCATATTTTCAGTGGGTTAAACGTCCCACTGAATATACTTACTTAAAGTTATCCAGCTAGCTTTAAAACCTAACCAGGTATGTTTGGATATAGCCAGTTAGGTTTTAAAGTTAGCCAGTTCTGAAGCAGTCCTAAAGTTATCCAGCTAATCTAGCCAGATATACCCAATGTTTGGCTTTGTTAGCTGGATAACTCAAACCCTCCCCAGAACGACCCTTTTTAAGTGGCTGTATATGCCAGATTTTCCATTTAGACAGATAAGTTTTGAGTTATCCATCTAAATGACTTTTGAATATAGATCTCTTAGAATATGATTGTACGTAATGTCTGTAAGGCTTATCTAGACCTAGATGTGCCCCAGTTCAAAGATAGTGAAGTGATTGGTGACGTGTAAACTGTGGGGATTTTGGGCCTATTCCAGGCTATGCAGGAGAACTGGGTTCAATTCCCGGAATCACTTCTGGCTCCCTAGGCCAGCTAAGGATGCTGGGGAGGCAACGTTCACGGCTCTCTGAGAGGGAGGGACTCCCAGCCATCTCACAGCAGTTATATCTAATTGCTGGACAGGGTACAGATCAATGTTCCCTCCAGGAATGACTAGGAGTGTGCACATTTTTTTGTGTGTAAGCAACAATCTTTTTAAACCAACAATTTTTCTGTGCAAGTAATAGCATTGCACAAAGAAAAATTTGAGCGATGCTCTGAAATGTATGAACGATGGCTCATGCACTCAGCAAAGAGGGAGCAATGGTGCATATGTACTGGGTTCTTAAGCGAGCTGTGGTCTGTGGCTCACTGGTCATAGGATTGCAGTGTTAAAGTGACAGGAAGGGGGATATTAAATGGGGGCAAGGTGGAAAATCCAGAATAAAACACATTCCTAAAGTATGGGAAATTTTCATGGAGACTAATGGAGTGCCTGAATGAAGAAATAAATCTCCAGGCAGGATAGCAGCAATAGTAGTGTGAGGGTGTTCTTATACAGTGAGAACTGGGTTATAATGTGCCAAATATACAGTTAAATCAACAGACAGCCAAGTCTTCCAGATTTTCCAAGAGAGACTCAGGCTGTCTCCCTCCTGCCTCACAGATCCAGGTCTCCTGGCCAAAGGACACTTGGGCCATGAGCAGCTGGACGAGCACTGAACCAAGCAGAGCTGGGCTCCTTCCCGTATCCCAGCAGAGTGCTTTCTGTGCTTTAGCCCTACAGTGTTCCTAGGAATAGCTCCTGCGTCAATAAAATAGGTTTTTAAAATTAAAACTGCAGTTTTGAATGCCTAAATCTCTGAGGTAGACTTTGCACAGGCAAAGACCATTCTGACTGCCAGCTCAACAAATGCATCCATCTGATGGAGAGGCTCAATCTGCAAGTGACCTTTTGGTAACTTTGTTTTCTTGGAAGAAAAGCAAGAAGCATGCAAACCATGAAAAGGCTGCAGATTCCCAGAGGCAAACTCTGAGACAATCTGAAACTGATATAAAGCTCCCCCACGGATTGTCCACAGATTTTTACCAGAGTCTTCTGCTCCTTTAAGGTTTGCAATCTAGAGTCACCTAGCTTCTATGCACATGCGCTGGATTACTAATTAGTCAACTGTGAAAGCCGAAGCAAGCCATTATGCCTTAAATACAAGTAGCATGCTACCTTTTAATTTGAAGTTTACGAACATACACCATAGGCATACAAAAGAGTAAAGATACTCAATCTACATTTTTAAATACCAGAGTCAGCATTATGCTGAATTGGCTGTATGAAACCTTCTGTAAGTCATCAAGATTTATTTAATAAAAAAGTACTCACAAACAATGAATTTGTCTTAAGAACATAGATCTGCTTTTAACTGAAATGCAACATATTGCCTAATTAGCCAAGTAACATAAGAGGCTATTCACATAGGGGTAGATTTTCAAAGGGTTATGCATGCAACCCCCGAAAACCTACCCCTGCGCGCGCCGAGCCTATTTTGCATAGGCTCGGCAGGGCGCGCAAGCCCCGGGACGCGTGTATGTCCTGGGGCTTTAAAAAATGGGCGGGACTGGGGCGTGACGGCGGGCTAGAATCCTCCTGCACAGCGGCCTGTGCCGGGGAATGGCGAGCCGGCGCGTGCAAGTTACGCCTCAACGAAATAAGGTGGGGGGGATTTAGGTAGGGCAGGGGGGTGGGTTAGATAGGGGAAGGGAGGGAAAGGTGGAGGGGGCCAAAAAAAAAGTTCCCTCCAAGGCCGCTCCGATTTCGGAGCGGCCTTGAAGGGAACGGGGAAAGCCATCGGGCCTCCCCTAGGGCTCGGCGCGCACAAGGTGCACAAGTGTGCACCCCCTTACGCGCGCCGACCCTGGATTTTACAACATGCGTGCGTTATAAAATCAGCGTAGATTTGTTCACTCCCGCGCATACTTTTTAAGATTTGGCCCATACTGAACAGAGTTCCCACAGAAAAGAGCTACCAGCCATTGTGGCAGGGTCGCTGTTATTATTCGGAAGGTTGTATTTTTTTGCATCTTTTGCAGACTTTGACAAGATGCTGGCGATAGTAAACCAGTCACAGAGGCCACTGATATTAAATTTGGGTTGTTTACATTAAATGAACAGGAGCTCATAGTAAAAATAAGAGATGCAAGAAGCTATCTTCAGCCTGCGCATGCTAAGAATACACTTACTATGTCTGACAGCTTCATTCACACACACACACAATCTATTAGCAGAACTGCTTAGCGGTGATGCCAGGGTGTGAGATGTGCAAAATGATACAGCGGCTTTTACAACATTTTTAATCTGCTCTGCTTTTGCTGGAGCCCCTCAGTGATAACGAGACTTAGCAGGTATCAACTGGCTTGCACTACATAAGGTTTCCATAGGTCTCAGACTCTTTTCAGACAGGATCACCAGAAGAAGTCCTACTGTGGTTTATTTTATTTATCTAATTTATATACCGTCTGTCTGATGAGCAGTCGTAAAAAATTTCAATCTAATTAAGCCAGTTTAAAATCTACCATATTAAAATAAACTATAATAAAAGACATTGCAAAAATTAAAACGACCTTAAAATACGAGAATTTAAAAGAATCAAAATCTAATATTAACTTTAAAAATAACAAGTAATTGCACAAATTAATATCAGTATAATATAAACATAAAAACATAAAATACTGTAACATAACCTTTGTAGACACATATTAATCAAATATAATATGCTTGTATAGCAGCACTGTTAAGCTCTATTCTTAGTCTAATTGTGGGAGGTAATTTAACTTAACTGTCATTTAAATGATTGATAGTTGGGTATTAGATAAGTCATAGGCCTGTTTGAACAATAGTGTTTTTAAACTTTTCTTAAACATTTTTATGTCTTTCTGTATTCTAAGTTCGACGGGTAAGGTGTTCCATATCTTTGCACCTGCTATGGAAATTGTGCGTTCTTTTACTTCAGAAAGATGGGCAGATCACCCAACAAGTAGAAAAGCAGCCTACTGGTTAGAGCAGCAGGCTGAGAATCAGGGAAGCCTGACCTTGAACAAGCCACTTCACCAATATTCAAACAAAAAACTGCACGCTTTTCACTTTCCCAAAGTGCCCGCAGACATTTGTGCCTGCTTTTTTGCTGCAGGTAGGTTTTCTTCGAAAAATAACGTGTGTAGCCTTGAAAATACAATCTACTCATGTTCTTTTTCCAGTTGCATCCAAATCATACCTTCAGCAAGAACTCCTCCAACTATGGTTAAAAGTACATTCATTGTGAAACAGCATGCACTCTGTTACATTTATTGAAGGAGGGCAATTTTTAGACAGCCATGTGCGAGGGAGTCTACCAGAAACTCCGTCAACTACCTTAAGGGACCGGCTACAGAGATTTAGCCAGGTCTTCCTTAAGGATCAGCCCCACAAGGGATTCTGGGCCCAAGGAGGAGCCCTTCAGCTTAACATAAATTGGCAAGGCCCAGAAGGGATAGAGAGGCCCCAGGGAGCATGCAGGAACCAGAAATATGCTGTGACCTGTTATATGTGATACCTGAACTTCTAAGTGAGCTGCCTAATTTGTTTGTTTTGCTTTCATAGTGCTTGTTTTCATAGTGCAGCTTTGATTTCACTGTAAATAAAGTGCACTTAAGGAACAGTCAGTCTGCCTTCTTTTTCTTCTGGCTGTTTCCAAGCCGCTATCACTCGAATTACCACTATTCAGTTTAAGCACTTCACCATCTACCCACATAAATGGCTTTGAATATTGGCCTTAATATGACTAGTAAGATGCACAATTATTTGCACTGAGAGTATCATGCAATAGTGTTAAATTCTATTTGTAATGTAATGCAAATCTTCAGCCTCTTTGTTTTCCAAGGAAGGTAGAGGATGAAGTAGGATTTCTAGGAGCAAGTGGATGTTTGGGCCATGAAGTTGGGAGAGAGAAAAGTGATGATGTTTTTATATTTGTAAGGCTGATTAGGTTTCACTATAGGTCACAATGAGGATTTAGAGTTGTTTTTGAGTGATATCTACAATTCAGCTCCTACAGGGTGGGTCATTTGTCCAAAATCTATAAAGATGACTCCATGAGTCATTGGGAGGATTGGTCAACCAAAGGAGCAAGGGCTGTGGTTCTCCAGGCTCCTGGAGAAGGAATGGAAGTTTGCATTTTTCTCCTTAAGAGGAGATCCAGGAGCTGATTTGGAGGTCTAGTTTCCCAGGATGAATGGTCTACAAATCTCTTTTTATCAACCAGGTACTTGATCATGTTTTCAAAGTGGAAGATGACTTTTCTCAAGTTTAAAAAGCAACAGGAAGTCCAAGCTTCCTAGCACTCTGCTTATGCAGCTTAAAGAATTGTTTATTCTGTTGCTTTTGGTCTGTCTGTTGCATTATGGAGAATTGCTTTCCTGTACATTTGTACATTTTTGGACTTTAGTATATGTTTGTTTTGAAACTACAATATAAGGAGACTTTTAGTAAGACTGTGATTGATCACCCTTGGATTCTGTAACTTTTGCTGCCCACACCCTCCCCGACTGGAGGATACTGATCCCAGAGTTGAAGCCAGTTCTTTCCTACTCTGCAGCATCTGAAGGTGGCCTCTTGCTTAATATTTAGTTATTTTATTAATAAAAGTGATTACCCGCACTTATAAGTATCCCTTGAGGTGGCTCACAATGTTTAAACATACATAATGTTAAAAAATAAGAAAATAAATACAGCGAATACCCTTGTGAAAGTGGGTTCCATAATTCATTGCTGGTCTTGTTTTGGACCATAGTTTGAAAGGGGATCATGAATTGAACCTTTAGAGGACTACTGAACTAGAGTATTGCAACAGAAAAATATCCACCTCACAATAAACTGCAATTCTAATTATCCATAATTCCTGTATAAGCGATTCTCTCTTCAGTACTCTCATTCCGAACTGTTGGTTTCCTTTCAAAGCAAAGACGTGTTCAGCCAGACTACTGTAGCAGAGTGCTGCTTCTTTATCAATACAATGATGCATTCCAAGTACTATCTTCCGATTCTGTACTCCTCTCTTGACATCTATATTTTCTTCCCCTTTATAGTGCAGCATGTTGGCAGAATGCTTTCCTATTTCAGGTATGCAGGCTTCCTAATAAAGGCATTCCCTTAGTTTGTGCACAGTCTATATTCCCTATGATTCAAGGCTCAGTGCACTAAGCCTGCGAATGATTGAAGCCTTAACAGATTGGGGCTATGGCTCCTACAATAGACCATAAAGCTCTGACACACAAGATCTTGCCCAGCACCAACTAGAATTGATAGAAGATGGCTCCTGATTACGCAACACAGTTAATAAGGGTGGTTACGGGAAACACAAATATATTTTAGAGTTAAGAACATTCTATATTATACGGTATCTATAGATATATACACATATACATACACTCACACCTACGTGTAATCAAGTTTAGAATATATAAAATCAATTTTCAAACCGGCGCACAGACGCACATGTGCGCGTGTTTCTCAGCTTATTCCCATGGATGCAGCAATTTTATAATGTGTGCACGTATTTGCGCACATGCTATCAAAAAGCCTGGCCGCACAGCCTTGTGCGCCAAATTTTAAGTGGGTGCAAGCAAGTGCGCACAATTGCCGCTGCTACTGCATAAATCGGGGGATTTTAAAAGGGGCACGTGCTGATGCCATTTACAGTTTTACCAGTTCATCTCCAGTTTGCCCAGTTAAGAAATAGGTCTTTTAAACCCCCTGGTTTAATAGCCTTCATTTCCTCCAGTTATCCCCAACTCTTAAAACCCCGCAGATCTGCCTATTTATCTTTATTTTCTACCTTACGTGGCATCCATAACAGAAGGAAAGGGGGCCACAGTGTGCGCTGGATGGCATATGTATTTGTGCCCACATCTCAGCTTCATGCCCTGCCCAGATCACACCCATACTCTTTTTTAGAAACTTCCAAGCATTTACGTACGAATCCAGGCGGCTTTTAAAATCTGCTTGGCAGGGGGGCGCTGCTGAGCGCGCGCTGGAGATGGACGTGTGAGGTCTGAGCTCCCACCCGAGGGGTCTCTAAACCCTGAATATATGCGCGCACGCTTGCTCCTAAGACTTTGATGCACTGATAATTCAGCGGAGAACTACACGTTATGGCAGCGAAACGAAAACCTGCGGACTTAAAACAATTTAGCTATCAAAAACTGTCGCCGGACTTACAAGCTGAAGGGGAGCCGCTGACGCCTGGTTCCCAAGATGGCGATGGTGACGGGGACATGCCGGTAACTTCGGGCCCTGCTCTGCAGATCGCTGACGTTATTAGCCGAGATGAGCTGAGAGGGTGGTTTATGGACATTCGCAAAGATATGAAGCAGCACAAAGCTGAGCTCCTCGCCACGATGTCTGAGATACGAGAGGATATGGCGGCACTCGGTCATAGAGTGGACGAGTTAGAGCTCAGAGTCGAGGGTCATGCTGACAAGATGGCGTCACACAATACGCATTACTTAAACCTGCAACATGAAACCCAAGCCATACAAGATAAGCTCGAGGATCTCGAGAACCGCTCGAGACGCAATAACTTGAGAATACGCGGAGTTCCCGAGACTGCGGACTACAAAGATGTTCCGGACGTGGCTCGTAAGATTTGTGCATTTTTTCTCTCGGGCTGTACTACGCCACAATTGATGACACCCGCTTCGAATGTGCCTGTAATCACGATCGACAGGGCGCACAGGGCGCTTGGTCTTCGCGCGGATAATCAGGCGAGGGACATAATTCTATGTATCCAGGACTTTACACAGAAGACGCAAATCTACGAAGCTGCTCGGGCGCAAAATGTTTGGCAATGGGAAGGCCACAATATTACCATTTATCAAGATCTGGCCCCCACTACGTTACGTAAGCGCTTTGAACTACGGGAGGCCACCAGTGTCCTGAGGGGGGCCCAGATTCGATACCGATGGACCTTTCCGTTTGGCCTGTTCTTTACGCACCAGGGAACGTCGTACCGTGTGAAGTCTCTTTCGGAGGCGGCTGACGCCTTGAAGTCTGCAGGTCTAACAGTAAATTTCTCAGTTCCCAAGGCTCAGCCTGGTACTTCTACCCGGGAGAATTATCCCCGCTGGCAAAGAGCTCCTAACGGGCGCCGACGTCTTCGCAGACAGCCTACGGCTTCCGACCATGCCATGGATGATCAGGGATGACACAGGTTATCTAAGGACTGCTGATTATACATTTTATAATGTCTGTTTCCCATTGGGGCGTTTATCAATATATGCTGCTTGTCTGTTGCCTATGTTTGCAGCCTTTAATAGTTTTGCTACTGATAACCATACATATTCGCTTCGCAGTATGATCTGAATGTTTTTTGCTGTTTTACTTAAAGCATTATTGTTATATGTTCAGTTTGCAGGGGATGGGGATCCCAGGGGGACCGGGGCTTTCATATGTCGGTCTTCGGGCGCACTGAGGCCCCCAAGGGGAGGGTAATCTGCCAGACTGGTTTGGCAGAAGGTGAACCAGAATTGGGGGAATTGGGGGAATGCTACCGTGACCAATCTAGAGAATATTGGCAGACAGTAGTCCCAGTGGATGCTGGGAAGGTAGACGGTACTGGGAATATTTGTGGGTTCGCTATCTCGGAGACTCATTTCAGGTATCATGATTAGAATGCTCACTTTGAATGTCAAGGGTTTGCAGACTCATAGGAAGAGACAGCTGCTGTTCCAGGAACTGCACAATCTCCGCATAGACCTGGCGCTGCTCCAGGAGACGCACCTGAGACCAAGACACGTGAAATGCTTAAGGCATAAAAACTTTCCAACACAGATACATGCAGCCAGTTCCCTGGGTTCTAAATATGCAGGGGTTGCTATATTAATCTCTGCGAATGTCATTCATGAAGTTCTACATTCTTATACGGATCCTGCAGGTCGCATTGCAATTGTCACCCTGCGGATGGGTAGGGTAGTCATAACGATTGCCAATGTTTATGCCCCCAACACGGCACAACTGCAATTTTTCAAATGCCTTGAGGATTGCCTTACTCTTCAACCAGATCATCAGTTGATTGTGGGAGGCGACTTCAATCTGAACCTAAAGCCTCATCTAGATGCCTCCAACGTGCCACATGCTCCCCCGGGACCGATTAGAGGCCGCCTACTCTATCTTCTGGAGACATGGAATGTAGTGGATATGTGGAGACAGAGGAACCCTAGATCACGACAATATACTTTTTATTCTCAGGCCCATGCCTCTTACACACGTATTGACTATCTTTTTGTTGATAAACGATTACAAAACAAGGTGTGTCGAGTGGAGATTGAGCCGATCACCTGGAGCGACCATGCCCCGGTGTGGTTGGATCTAAATATTCTGGAGACATTTAGGGGCAACCAATACTGGCGCCTCAACGAGAGTTTATTGGAGGATGACCAGTATACTAAGAAGGCGGAGGGGTTGCTTCAAGACTTCTTTCATCGCCAATGTCTTGCTGACTCCTCACCTGCGATAATTTGGGAAAGCTCCAAAGCCTTTATCCGGGGTGAGCTCATCTCTCGAGCTTCCTACTGTAAACGATCCAGGGAGGAGAAACGGGTTCAGTTATCCCGTGATATCAAGGATCTCTCTCAGCAACACATGCAGCGACCTACAGCTTCACTTTATAAAAAGTTGACAGAGGCCAGACAAGCCTTACATTTGCTAGATTCAGCACGGATTGCTCATGCCCTGAACATCACGAAGCAAATGTACTTTGAAGGAGGCAACAAGGCAGGCCGCTTGCTGGCCCGGCGGCTTAAAGGGGTCTTGCTGCATAACAGTATTGCCAAAATTAAGAACGCTCAAGGTCTCTTGATGACAGATACAGTGGACATCCAGCGAAGCTTCACCAATTTTTATGCTGCGCTTTATAGGTCCCGACGGGATATCAGCTTGCAGGACATCGACGGCTATTTGGAAACGGCGACCCTACCTGCCTTAACGATATCACAGCGAGACCTTTTGGATAAGCCGATTACTCTGTTGGAGGTTCACCAAGCGATTAAACTCTTAAAACCTGGCAAGGCTCCGGGGCTGGATGGACTAACCAGCAAGTACTATAAAACCTTCTCGGACACTCTTGCGACGCCTCTGGCAGAAATGTTTAATAGCCTGCGGAGAGGAGAGCGTTTAGGTCCACAGTCTAATGTCGCTGGAATTTCGGTTATTGCTAAGCCCGGAAAAGACCCATCTCTTTGTGGGTCGTACCGACCCATCTCACTCATTAATTTGGACTTAAAACTTCTGGCCCGGATTCTAGCGATACGGCTGAATTCTATTCTTCCGTCCTTAGTACACCCAGACCAGGCGGGTTTTATCCCTGGTCGCTCCGCCTCAGACAACGTACGCCGGGCAATAGATCTCATCTGGTGGACACGTAAAGAACGAATACCGAGTCTGCTCTTGGCTGTCGACGCTGAAAAAGCGTTCGACATGGTCCATTGGCCTTTCTTATTCCGCACTCTTGTTAAAATGGGGTTTGGTGAGCAATTTTTACAGTGGATACATCAACTATACCATGAACCTAGGGCTCAAGTGAAGGTCAATGGTGGTTATGGGGAGAGCTTCCCTATCGAGCGCGGCACGAGGCAGGGATGCCCGCTGTCGCCCCTGCTTTTTGCGATTTTTTTAGAGCCTTTTACTGCTATCATTCGGGCGAACACCGATATTACTGGAGTACAACTGGGCCCTAATCATTACAAGCTGACACTCTTTGCTGATGATATCCTTTTCACTTTAACTTACCCTCAATCCTCCCTGCCTGCAGTGCTGACAGCTATCCAGCAATTTAGTGCGGTCTCGGGATTTAAAGTCAACCTCGAGAAGTCGGAAATATTAAATCTCACCTTGCCAGCATCTACTGCTCAAGATCTTCGAGACCGGTTGCCTTTTCGTTGGGCTGATAAACCTTTAAAGTATCTGGGAATCTACCTAGGGGCGGATATTCACCAGCTATACCACATTAATTACTCCCCGTTGCTCAAGGCTGTTGAGAGTGACTTACTCCGCTGGTACCAGGATCCTCATTCTTGGCTTGGGCGCATAGCAATCATCAAAATGAACGTTGTTCCTAGATTACTCTATCTGTTCAACACGCTTCCCATCTACTTGACTGATAGTATTCTTCGCACCCTACAGAGGAAGATATTTGATTTCATTTGGCGGAAGAGGCCGCCCCGGGTCGCCCGGGCGGTACTATATCGCTCTAAGGCAACTGGAGGTCTGGGAGTGCCAAACTTAGCGTGGTATTTCGCGGCTGCGCAGCTGAGGACGGTAATTCAACTACAGCTCGGGTCTCCTGGCTCCACTCCATGGCAGGGTATTGAACAGCATATAGTGGGTGCCATGAACTTAAGTGCGTTATTTTGGCAGCCTCGCCATACGTGGAGGTTGATGATGACTGTTCCTCCCACTCTCGCCACTACACTAAAGGTGTGGCAACGTTGGAAAGCGAAGCTAGTGGGCCCACGATCGTATTATTACTCAACAGCCCTATTTCACAATACTCAGTTTTCAGTTGGCCTGCCCACCAACGCATTCGCAGTTTGGAAATCCCTGAACTTATTCCACATTGGAGATTTGCTACGGGAAGGCAAATTAATACCATACTCGACTCTGCAGGCTAAATACCCGGCGGTGACCTTGCCTTTCTTGGAATATGCGCAACTGAGTCATTTCATTAGCTATCTCACTCGAACTGAACAGATGACCACGACGAAGACCATGTTTGAATCCTACTGTTCCTCTGCCTATGGTCTTAAAAAATCTATTTCAAAAATATATATCTTGTTGCAAGGAGCGCAATCGACGAAACTCGGAAGCTCTCTAGCCTGGGAAGAGGAACTTCATTTGACCTGGTCGGTGGAAGACTGGGAGGACCGTTTCCTGAGCGCACGCAGATGCTCCATATCAGCTCACCTGCAGGAGCATTGCTTTAAGATGTTGTATCGGTGGCACTATGTCCCTTCGAGGCTGTTTAAGATGTTTCCCACCTCTTCTGCCGAATGCTGGCGTGGGTGTGGACAGATTGGGTCGTACCTGCATGTATGGTGGAGCTGTCCTATTATTATCCCATTTTGGCAGGAGATCACTAATTGGATTTCGAAGCTGGTGGGACGAGAGGTGTCATTGGACCCGACCTGCGCACTTCTTGGTTCCCCAGTAGATGGCCTTCCATCACCCTTGCAGAGACTATGCCAGCAGATATATATAGTATCGCGCCTTGCCCTGGCCCGTAATTGGCGGAGCCCTAATGTTCCAGTTATGCAAATTATTGTAAATCATTTACATAAAATACAAATTCTGGAACATATCACAGCCATTAGACGGCATCGCATTCCATCCTATCAGGCAGTATGGAATTCTTTTATACAGTGGTATGCTACCTATGACCCACGATAATCCTTGAGTTCTGCAGACACCTTGGCATTATTATTACTTTTTATTACTTTTTGTTCTCACTTGGCTATGGCTTGTGAGTTCTTTGTTTTACTAGCAGCTATCTGTTTCTGTATGTATATTCCCAAATACCGATAGGAGCACACTGCATTCCTTGTATATATATGCTATATTGATGCCTGTAGCTCACTGAATGCCATTTAATTGTATTTCACTGTATGTATGGTAGTAGGGGGGGAGGGAGGGGAATAGCATAATTGTGTACTAGTTTGCCACTAGGGGTTGTGCGCATTCATAAAGGGTGTACACTGTATGCTTGTTCTTTTCTAAGTTTGCCAATAAACGCTTTAATATAAAAAAAAAAAAATCTGCTTGGCATGTGCGAGCCCGACATATTCACTCATCCCTTAGTTAATGTGTGTGTCAGGCTTTTAAAATTCAGCTTTATGTATACTAAATTTACAATAAAGTGCAATTCCAAATCCTTATATTTCCTGCATATACAAAGGGATACGGGGCCCACGGAATGAACAAGTAAGAAGAATAAAAGAGCCTTGGTGACAGCGTGCTCCCTCCATTGTTCAGTCCCTTTCACAGATGCTAGCAGGATCACATACGGAGCCTGCAAACCTTACCAAAGCCTTCTGTGATCTAGGATGCTTCGGTTTCAGCACTTACAATTTCTGATCTCTCTTAGACTTTTAGGGTTTTCTCTGAGCCCCTGAGTCATACAAGCAGATATGCCATTGGAAAGCTACAAATCTCAGGCTTCCTTCCAATGAAAGAATGTTTGTGAAACAACATTTCCTGAGACGCCATGATTTAAAGATGGATTAGAACAGAATAAAAACAGCTCAAAGTGAAAATGTAAATGTTGAGGGAATTCAGCGACTTGTAGCTGCTCCTCAGATACACAAACCTTTCATGAAGAGAAAATGTTGTGAATGTTCCCTCTCCCACTCGGAAAAGAAAGAGATTATTTTATTTTCTGGACAGTTTATGGCAGAGCATTTGTCTCTTTGACATACTCTTACTTTGACCAATACGACTCTTCCATTTCTGGACACAGACCTGCACAGTGATGAAGGTACACTAAGTAGCCAGGTAACTGAGTTCACATATGTAATTATAAAACTGAGGAGAGGAGTACCCTAGTGGTTAGAGCAGCGGGCTCCAAATCAGGGAAACCAGGGCACTTTATTCTCCATTGCCTTATGTACAAACACACTGGGTCATTCATCAAGCAATATTTTGTATCTCTCTGCCCAGATACCTTCCCCTATTACAATGATCTTCTTTGCATGCAATTTGCATGCATGAATAATGCAAATGCATGCAAAGAGGGTTTTAATAAGCAATTTGATGCTAATATTGTATTGCAGCTGACTAAGAAGGTGATCAGCCATGATAAAATAACACCACCTCCAAGGGAAGTAATTAGATGTACAACGGGAGGCCCAGGACCCGAATTCAGGTCCTGAGGTTCCCAATGCACACTTCAAGGGGCCATGAAAAAAAACCAAAAAACAACAACAGGCAAATGGAGAGGTTGAGCGGGGGTCAGTGCTACCCTCGTTTCAACCTGGGGTCGCCGGTCGAGGCAATCTCAACTCCCCCAAAATTAAAAAAAAATTTCAATAATGCTGGTGGCAGCGGTAGCCCCCCAACTCTCAGTTCCTCACAACCCCCTCCTCCCGTTGTGTAAAAACCCCCTATCCCTGTGCCTCCTCGATTCTCAAACACACCTATCCCCCAGGCCCCCTGAAGTGTAAACTCCCGGCTCCCCCCAGAGACCACATTACCTTAACCTGGATCCCATGTCGAGGATAGGTGCACCCTTGCACCCATCCTGGTCGGCCCCATTTTCCAAAATGGCGCTGACATGACCTTGCCCCAGCCATGTGACTGGGGTAAGGTCCGGGGATCAGACAGGAGGTGAGGAGTTTGAGCATCACGGGGGGATGGGGGTCTATGGAGCTTAATCTTGGGGAGTGCCGCCGCCGCTGCCACCACTACATGCATTACTGAAAAGTTTTTTTTATTTTGGGGGGGTCTGGACCGCCTCAACCAGCAGCCACAGGTTGAAATGGGGGTCAGCACTGAACCCCTTCTCAACCTCTCCATTTGGCTGTGTTTTTTGGGGGGAGAGCAGCAGCCCTTTAAGACAATGGTGGTCCCATGAGGTTGGGGCCACCATCACGTTAAGGGCCGCTCACTGCCTTCTTTTGTGTCATACAGCCGCGATGTGTTTTTGGGGGAGAGGCACTATTATTGTGGCAACACCCCCCTTCGATAGTGGGTCCCCCCTCCTGCAAAAACACATTGCAGCTTGATGAATCTGTGTGTTAGTGTGTGAGCCCTCCAGGGACAGGGAAATCTCTACTGTACCTGAAGGCAATCAGCTTTAAAGTGCTGAAAAGTGGAATATATAGCAACCAATAAATAAAAATATAATAGAGTAGTGGTGCATATCCAGGGGAAGCATTTCAGCATCGCCAATTGTTGCAAGAGAGTATCGGTTGAAGCTAATCCAATTACAGAGGAAAATAGCAATTACAGCACTACAAGAGTTCACACTGTAGTTTCGACTTATTTGGATAGAATTAAGAGATACAAGATCCAACAGAATACTAATGAGCTGAAGAAGCAATTCAAGACAGCTTGTTTTATTTATTTTTACATTACTGCCTTGAACTGAACCTTCCCTGAGTTTCGTCTGCTGACTCTCTTACACCTGTTCTGTCACAGCCCCAGCTTAAAGGAAATTGTTTCCATGTTCATGGGAAGCAGTTTTCTCCATCACTCCTGAGTTTTACCCTGCTGGAAACAGGAAAGAGAGGATGTGGTGGGAAGCTGGACCATCTACAAATGCGCAGTTTCATACACACTTAAGAACATAAAACCTGTCATACTGGCTCAGAGCCAGTGGCCAATGGAGCCCAACAGCTGCCAGGTCATCTGGAAGTACCCGGTCAATTTCTGAAACAGAAAAAGTCTGTTTCATGTTGCTCTCCCCAAGAATTACGAGGTTAAAAACCAAATCTATCCTCCAGAAACTTGTCCAAATCTTTTTAAAACTCAATTAATATAGTAACATACATAGTAACATAGTAATAATGGCAGAAAAAGACCAGTTGGTCCTTCCAGTCTGCCCAGCAAATTTCTTATGGTTGTAACTTCCAGTCCGTGCAGGTTACCCCCATATTTCTCTGTTAAAGGCAGTAACTTCCGCTCCGTGCAGGTTACTCCGATGTTTCTGTTAAGGGTAGTAACTTCCGCTCCGTGCAGGTTACCCCCATATTTCTCTGTTAAAGGCAGTAACTTCCGCTCCGTGCAGGTTACTCCGATGTTTCTGTTAAAGGCAGTAACTTCCGCTCCGTGCAGGTTACTCCGATGTTTCTGTTAAAGGCAGTAACTTCCGCTCCGTGCAGGTTACTCCGATGTTTCTGTTAAGGGTAGTAACTTCCGCTCCGGGCAGGTTACTCTGATGTTTCTGTTAAGGGTAGTAACTTCCGCTCCGTGCAGGTTACTCTGATGTTTCTGTTAAGGGTAGTAACTTCCGCTCCGTGCAGGTTACCCCCATATTTCTCTGTTAAAGGCAGTAACTTCCGCTCCGTGCAGGTTACTCCGATGTTTCTGTTAAAGGCAGTAACTTCCGCTCCGTGCAGGTTACTCCGATGTTTCTGTTAAGGGTAGTAACTGCCGCTCCGTGCAGGTTACTCCGATGTTTCTGTTAAAGGCAGTAACTTCCGCTCCGTGCAGGTTACTCCGATGTTTCTGTTAAGGGTAGTAACTTCCGCTCCGTGCAGGTTACCCATATATTTCGCTGTTAAAGGTAGTAACTTCCGCTCCGTGCAGGTTACCCTCATGCCTTATATTAAGGGTAGTAAGATTCAGAATCAAAACCAAGCAACTGTCAAACCATTAACAAAATTACTGCTAGCAACATTTTTATGGGATGAGCAGCCTTCCTGATAATTCAGGCAGTGCTGCTGCCGCTTGAACCTGCTTTACTCTTGGACCTGTGCTTTTTCCCTAATGTCTGTGTATCAGTATCCCAGACTGTAAACGTTGGGGCCCAGCGTTGGCTGTCATCTGAATCCAATTCCCCTTCCCCCCCACTCCTCCCCACTGTCAAAGCAGAGAGCGATGTTGCCTTCTGTTGTAGTAGCAACTGCCGCTCCATGCAGGCCACCCTCAAGCCTATATGTAAACTATGGGGTAGATTTTAAAAAATAGCGCGATCGCGTACTTTTGTTCGCGCACCAGGCGCAAACAAAAGTACGCTGGATTTTATAAGATACGCGCATAGCTGCGCGTATCTTATAAAATCCGGGATCGGCGCGCGCAAGGCTGCCGATTTTGGGCAGCCTTGCGCGCGCCGAGCCGCGCAGCCTACCTCCATTCCCTCCGAGGCCGCTCCTATGCAAAATAGGCGCGCGAGGGCCCTGCTTGCGTATATCCGGGCGGATTTACGCGAGCAGGGCATTTAAAATCCGCCCGTATATGTGTAGCAGAAAAGTTACCTTAACTCCTCATTTCCATTCTCAAGCCAGCAGGAATCCTCTGTGTTTGTCCCACGCCCTTTTAAATTCTATTTTCATTCTTTTCTTGTGAAAAAATATTTCCTGACATTGATCCTGAGTCTTCCACTTTGGAGTTTCACGTCGTGACCTCTGATTTTACAGCTTCCTTTCCATTGGAAGAGATTTGGTTTTTGTGCATCATTAACTCCTTTCAGGTATTTGAAGATCTTCCCTGTCTCTCCTCTCTTCCACGGCATATATATTACATAAGAACATAAGAAATTGCCATACTGGGTCAGATCAAGGGTCCATCAAGCCCAGCATCCTGTTTCCAACAGTGGTCAAACCAGCCTACAAGAACCTGGTGAGTACCCAAACACTAAGCAGATCCCATGCCACTGATGCCAGTAATAACAGAAACCAGTCCCTAAGTCAACTTGATTAATAGCAGTTAATGGACTTCTCCACCAAGAACTTATCCAAACCTTTTTTAAACCCAGCTACACTAACTGCACTAACCACATCCTCTGGCAACAAATTCCAGAGTTTAATTGTGCACTGAGTGAAAAAGAATTTTCTCTGATTAGTTTTAAGTTTGCTACTTGCTAACTTCATGGAGTGCCCCCTAGTCCTTCTATTATCTGAAAGTGCAAATAACCAATTTACATCTACCTGTTCTAGACCTCTCATGATTTTAAAGACCTCTATCATATCCCCTCTCAGCCGTCTCTTCTCCAAGCTGAACAGCCCTAACCTCTTTAGCCTTTCCTCATAGGGGAGCTGTCCCATCCTCTTTATCATTTTGGTTGCCCTTCTCTGTACCTTCTCCACTGCAACTATATCTTTTTTGAGATGCGGCGACCAGAATAGTACACAGTACTCAAGGTGCGGTCTTACCATGGAGCGATTATGACATTTTCTGTTTTGTTCACCATTCCCTTCCTAATAATTCCTAACATTGTGTTTGCTTTTTTGACTGCTACATCACACTGAGCTGCCGATTTCAATGTATTATCCACTATGATGCCTAGATCTTTTTCCTGGTTGTTGGCTCCTAATATGGACCTAACATCATGTAACTTCTGCATGGGTTATTGTTCACTATATGCATCACCTTGCATTTATCCACATAAAATTTCTTCTGCCATTTAGATGCCCAATCTTCCAGTCTTACAAGGTCCGCCTGTAATTTATCATAATCTGCTTGTGATTTAACTACTCTGAATAATGTTGTATCATCTGCAAATTTGATAACCTCATTCATCGTATTCCTTTCCAGATCATTTATAAATATATTAAAAAGCACCGGTCCAAGTACAGATCCCTGAGGCATTACACAGTTTACCCTTTTCTACTGAGAAAATTGACCATTTAATCCTACTCTGTTTCCTGTCTTTTAATCAGTTTGTAATCCATGAAAGGACATTGCCTCCTATCCCATGACTTTTTAGTTTTCTTAGAAGCCTCTCATGAGGGACTTTGTCAAATGCCTTCTTAAAATCCAAATACACTACATCTACCGGTTCACCTTTATCCACATGTTTATTAACCCCTTTCAAAATAATGAAGCAGATTTGTTAGGCAAGACTTCCCTTGGGTAAATCCATGTTGACTGTGTTCCATTAAACCATGTATGTCTATATGCTTTGTGATTATGATCTTTAGAATAGTTTCCACTATTTTTCCTGGCACTGAAGTCAGACTCACTGGTCTATAGTTTTGCTGATACCAACTTTGAAATATCACGTACCAAATTGTCTTTCAGGTCAAAAATGCCTTTCTCAAGCTCCACCACCATATTGCAGTCTAAAGATGTCGTGTTTTCTTTTTCCTTCGTCAATCTTGCAGATTTCACCAACATGCCAACAGACACAATACCACTGGAACAGACAAGTAATAGTTCACTCAAAATTAAAGAACACAAAGTCTTAAGAGGCCCTTGTAGAGCTCTGCCAGATGCAACTTCTTCTTATGTTACACCATGGTGCAATGCCCTGCTGCATATGTACTGTCCGACATGCCAGTTGCGATCATCACAAAGGGGACTCTTGGATGTACCATCTTTGCACCTCACCAGACTGAGCAGTATTAGAGACTGTGCCTTCTCTGTTGCGGCACCTATTCTCTGGAACTCCTTTCCAGAGGCAATAAGATCCTTCAGTCTCATCTCAGTTTATACTACTGGCCTTAATCACATTTTCAGGTAACAAGTTTCACTGCTTGTGTGCAGACTAAAAAAAATACTTCTTAAATTATTTTAAATCTGCTACCTATTCATTTCAGAGAGTGTCCCCTATTCCTAGTCCTACTGTAAATAACTATTCTCTATTCACCTGCTCCATACCACACAGTCTTAAAAACCTTTATCATAATCTTCTGTCATCTCTTGTCCAAGCTGAGGAGCCCTAACCTGTTTGGCCTTTTTTCTTCATAAGGAAGCCGGTGCAGCCTGTACAGTTTCCAGTTCTGTTATATCTTTTTTGAGTTGTGGCAACCAGAAATGTACACAATAAATCTAGGACTGATAGAGAGGTATTATAATATTCTCAGTTTTATTCTCTATTTCTTTCTAAGTCCTAGAAATCTATTTGCTTTCTTGGCTGCCACAGCACACTACTCTCAAGATTTCAATGTGTTGTCCACAATGATCCCAAGGTCCTTTTCTTGGCTGGTAATTCCTAATATAGAACCCAGCATTGTGTATACATAGTTAGAATTATTTTTCCCTGTGTGCATTATTTTACACTTGTCCACATCAAATTTCAACCACCATTTAGATGCTCAGTTCCCCAGCCTCACAATGTCATGCTGCAATTCCTCACCATTAGCTTGTGTTTTAACTACTTTGAAAAATGTTGTGTCATTTACAAATTTGATCACCTCACTCACTGTTCCTTTTTCTAGACTTTTATGAATATATCAACTACTGATCCCAGTACACATCCCTAGGGCATTCCACTATTCACTTCTCTCCAATAGGTAAACTGACTATTTAGACTTCTATTCTGTTTCCTAGCTTTTAACCAGTTACCAATCCTCTTATAGAACATTTCCTCTTATTCCATGATTTTGCTATTTGAGAAGTCTCTCATATAGGACTTTATCAAATCTGAAAATCCAGGTATAGTGCCTTGTAAAATTCTTCACAACCTTATATATTTTTCACATTCTGCCGTTTAAAAAATACAATTCAAAATGCACTAAAGTACTCTGCTCTTTCATGGGATAAATACAGGAAGTTATGGAAATTATAAAGCTAAATTAATTGGGTGGACGGGCAAACTAGATGGGTCATACATTTTTTTTTCTGCCGTCATGTTTCTATCATGAAAGAAAAATGACAGTAATATTCAAAATATTATTGCAAATATAAAAATACAAAATGTCTTGATTGCATAAGTCTTCAAACCCTTTGTCATAGCAAACCCAAATTAACCCAGGTTTTACAAGTACTGCCTTAACAATGCCCATAAAAAGATAAATGGAGCCCAGTCTTGTCCAATCACAACAGCTGAACTATTCAAATATATCTGGATGAAGAATCAAGCAGTTTCTATTGTATGAACTGAGTTTGAAGCAAAAGCCAAAACATGCTGAACAAGAAGCCTAGGATAATGTCATTTAAAGGCGAAGGTTATAAGAAAACTTTAATGTGTTTTGAATATCTCTTGCAGCATTGTCAGGTCCATCATTGTAAAGTGGCAACAGTTTGGCACCACCAAGACACTGCCGCAATCAGGCCAGCCCTCTAAAGTCAATAGAAATGAGGCCTAAGATTATTTATAAGAACTATAGAGATCTCAGGCTGAGACTAGGGAAAATGTTGACTGTTCATTTTCAAAATTACTTCATAAACATGGTCTGTATGGCAAGAAGGAAGGTACTACTGAAGAAATGCCATATCATGTGCTGCATTGAATTGCACCCCTTGCAACAGGTCCCGCAACCCACTGAGAACTAAGTCTAAAATAGCTCCCCCTCTTGTCGGTATCAGGACTAGCTTTTTTTTTTTTTTTAATGAACATTTACATTCCATCTATAGTGAAAATCGAGCTAACTGGTCTACAATCTAAAAACAACAAATTACGTTAAAACATCTTAAAACATACAAAGTTTAAAATGCAAAATAAAACTAACAAACTTATAGCTATACAATTAAAGATTAATTTTAAAAGCCCAGCATGCACACAAGTCGGGCTTGTGCATACTAAGCAGATTTTATAAGCTGCCAGGATACATGCGTGCATGCTGCTGAGTGCACAAATAAAAAGTTTCCAAAAAGGGGCGGGATGCGGGTATGGACATCATGGGCATTTCAGGGTTTTAGCATACAATTTCCACGTACATACTTACACGCACACCGGGGTCCCCTGTTACATTTCTTTACTTCTGCTATGGATGATGTGTAAAAAATAAAACAAAAAATGCTAGATAGATCAGCGGGATTTTAAGGGTTGTGGCTAAAATGGGGGAAGGGAAGCTATTAAACTAGAGGGGTTTGAAAGTCATATTCCTTAACTCGACGAATTGGGAATGAACTCAGAAAACTAACAATGGCGTTGGCTTGCATACCTTTTAAAATTCCCCCACTTATGTGCTAGAAGCGGGATTTGCTCGCACATATACGTGTCCACTTAAAACTGAGCACACAGGTACATGCGGCAAGGCTATTTTATAATGTGCATGCATATATGTGCATATATAACTGCATCCATGGGTGTGAGCCAACGAATGCACGCACATATGCGCCCGCGCACCTGTTTAAAAGTTACTATCCCTCTGATTCAGGCTGTTAAGAACTGTCGAAGAGTGTTTGAAATTAAAAAAGCCTTCAAGTGCTTCCAAAAAATAGTGATATCATCTATACTCCGCAGGAAGTTCAGAAGGGCATTCCATATTAAGCTGTTCCATTAAGTCATTTATGGCATCTAAACATTTTAACGCCCTTGCATTCTCTAATGAGATTTCACTCAGTCAGTATTAGGATAATAGAAATTCTCTATTATTATTGTGTTGTTAAAATTATTAACCGTTTAATCTCTTAGAATTTCAGAGTCTGTTTCATGATCCTAGTATACCGCTACTGTTATACTCTTCCCCATCTCACATGAAATTTCTAACTCCAGAGCAGTGGTTCTCAACCCAGTCCTTGGAGAACACCTAGCCAGTCAGGTTTTCAGGGTATCTACAATGATATGGATAAGATAGATCTGCATGCATTGCCCCTTTGTATGCAAATCTCTCACATGTATATTCATTGTGGATATCCTGAGAACCTTACTGACTAGGTGTGCCCTGAGGACTGGGTTGAGAACCACTGCTAAAGAGATTTCAGAGTACAATCTGTTTCCTGTTTAACTTTTATGCTACTTTACTCTATGCCATCTTTAATATACAGGGCTACCCCAGTTGAATCTGCCCTGTCATTTCATTATATTTTGTACACTGATATCACAGTGTCCATTCTTTATCCTCTTTCCACCAGGTCCTTAAAATGCTATTTCCTCTAAGCACTTGATGCTTGCCGCTGTCATTCTGACATATTTTATGCCCTGGTATGATAGTGTCCAATTGCTTATCCTTTTTCCTCTAAACTCATGATGCTTGCCACTGTTGGAGACAGGCTGCTGGGCTCAATGAACCTTTTGGTCAGATCCAATATGGCAAGCCTTACATTTCTAACCTACTGCACATAACACTTAGCTGCAAGTCAAGGCCCCTGGGACTCAGGCTCAGACCTGACTCTCCCAAGTTACTCACTTGGTTTATCTAATTATACTTGGACACTAACAATCAGATTATTAGAAATATAATATGACAGCAGACAAAAACTGCCAGCCCATCTATTCTGCACACTATCCCATCCTGCTGCAATACTATAGAGCCCACCCGATCATCATTATCTTCATTTTCTCTCAACTAAGGACTCTCTGTGCTCATCCCATACTGTATTGAATTGCTACTGCTTTTGCCTCGACGCTCTCTACTGGGAAGTCATGCCATGTATCTTCCACTCTAAGCACTTTTTGTGAAGAAATACTTCTCAATGTTACTCCTGAACCTACTCCTCTGGGAGATTCATCTCGTGACCCCTTAATCTAGAATTTGCTTTCCACTGAAAAATGTGTGTTCTTTCTGCATTTTGTTTAACTTTGAGATATATGAATGTCATTATCATAATCCTCCTGTTACTACTCTGCCTTTCGTTTTGCTACTCAGTCAACATCTGCTCCTTTTGTTACCTGGAGCACCATCCCTGATCTGTTGCTGCAGTCCCCCAAAAACCTGCACTCATCAGCCTAGACCAGTTTGACTCATCCCTTTGTGATGTCTTCAGTCACACGGTCTTTTTAGGCAGAGTGAGACACTGGAGAGACAATTCTTTTGGGAACACAGTTACCATCTGCTCCTTTTGTTACCTGGACTACCATCTCTGAGTTCCTGCTGTGGTTCCCTGGAACACCTGCATTTGTCAGCCCAGTCTGGCTTGACTTGCCTCCTTATGATGTCATCAGTCAGCATGGTCTTTTTAGGCTAAGTAAGACGCCAGAGTGGCATGTGCCTTTAAGAACATAAGAAGTTGCCATACTGGGTCAGACCAGCATCCTGTTTTCAACAGTGGCCAAGCCAGGCTACAAGTACCTGGCAAGTATCCAAACACTACGTAGATCCTTTTGTCGTGCACACACAGGAAAACAATAAAAGAGCTTGGTCCACTAAGAGTAGTGGAAGAACTACCTACTTTATTTCTACGAGTCAGTCATGACCCCTCTTGTTTGTTGCACAGAACCTGCTCAGGTTATACCAACTATCTGAGGTATAGAAAATATGGTCCTTTAGGCAAGTAGAAGCAAAGCTATCACCCCTCAAGTTGACATTAGCTAACCAGCTTGCAAAGAGGTCCTGCTGTTTCTAGCGCTGGTAATGAATTATGCCCAATTTTTGAAGTAAATGTTCAAGTAAGTTCAAAGGGCAGGAAGCCATTTTCAACCTTCTAAAAGACAGGCACCATGATTCCCTTTGCACAACAGAACTGTGCTTAAGTAACATGAATTCAGTTGTTCTTAACCAATTATATCCAGCTGAGCATGCAGTGTTGAGGTCCTATTGGCTTCTTCACCCATGTCAACTATCTGTTTATTTTATTGTCCTCCAGGTTCATCTGCAGTGACTGAATTTCTTTCTAATCTAGAGACTGATCTTGCAACTACAACTGTACTAGATGCCTTTAATTTACACCTTAATTTGAGCCCTTTGCTACCTGCTGCAGAAGTTTTCATGCATGTGATGTCTACTTTGGGATGGGCCTTTCATGTTGAGGGCCGTATCCATAAATAAGGACATATATTAGGCCTTATTTTTGAAAATCCCATGCTTCCAGTGTCCTAGTGCATAATGTTATTCAGAAAATTCCTTGGTCCGATTATTTTTTTAGATCAGGTCAACTACTACTCGGTTGTCGAGTCTCCAAAAACTGAAACACTGCGTATGGTACGCAGCTGATTTGATTTGGAATGTTTCCATGAAAAGATTATTGATTTCAAACCAAGAGATGTTGATTCAGCTTTAATGGGTTACATCAAAAGACATCTAAAACAAATGAGAAAGTAGCCCCTAAGAAACATGTTTGGGTCAGGCATAGCATAGTACCCTATCGTTTATTCCTATGTTGAGTGAGTTTAAATGGGTTTTACACTGCTTAAAGGTGAATTTTAAAAGCCCAGTCAGCACATTAATTAGGGGATGTGCGAATAAATTGGGCACATGCAAGCTAAGCAAATTTTAAAAGCCGCCCAGATACGCGTCTACCTCCTGCAGTCCACATACGGTAGCTCCAAAGTTTCCAAAAAGGGGAAAGGTGTGGTCTGGTTGGGGCATGGGAGTTTTGGAGCATGAACCAAAGATGTACACGTAAATATTTTCGAACACCCAGATCCCCTGCCGCTTAAGTTAATTCTGCTATGTAGGAGGTGTAAGTTATAAAATAAAGAAAAATAAGCAGATCTGTGGGGTTTTACGAGTTGGGCCTAATTGGGGGGAGTGAAGGCTATTAAATTAGGGGGGTTTAGAGGACTTCTCCCTTAAATGGGCGAATTACTGATGAACTGCTTTAACTAGCAATGGCGGTGGCATGCGCTACTTTTAAAATCCCCAGACTTATGTGGCAGAGGCAGGATTTGCACGCTTATGCATGTGCCCATGTAAAATTTGGTGCATGTGTGTGCGGCCAGATTACTTTAGAACACCAACATATGTTATAAAATGGCTGTGTACCTGGGCACAGGTCGACACACATGTAAAAATGTGCATCTGCGCCAGTTTGAAAGTTACCATCCCTGAGCACAGATGGTGAAAAAGTAGTTCTCAAGAAACCTTAGTTAAGCTTCGAGCCTGCACTGACCAGATATAGGTTTATGACAGATAGGACATCAATCTAAAGTTTTGCTTTCATACACACGCACACACACACACATACAGATGTATTTCACATGCAAAGCTCCAAGTCTAATTACACTACATTTCAGATTTCTCAAAAGCTAGCTAGATATGTACTGAGTTAGTCCAATAAAGTATATCTGCATCTTGTTTGTTGATCCTTACTAACACAGCAATCATAATACTTTGCTCAAGATTTCACCCAAATATAGGGGGGAAAAAGCCCAAAAAAGGATGGAATAATGGATTTTGATGCAAATTCTACTTCTACCACTAACACGCATTGTCTCCTTGGGTAAGTCATTTACATAGCCTATTCATAAAGGGGTGTTACACGTTAACACGCATTGTCTCCTTGGGTAAGTCATTTACACAGCCTATTCATAAAGGGGTGTTACACGTTAACACGCATTGTCTCCTTGGGTAAGTCATTTACACAGCCTATTCATAAAGGGGTGTTACACATTAACACGCATTGTCTCCCTGGGTAAGTCATTTACATAGCCTATTCATAAAGGGGTGTTACACGTTAACAGGCATTGTCTCCCTGGGTAAGTCATTTACATAGCCTATTCATAAAGGGGTGTTACACGTTAACACGCATTGTCTCCTTGGGTAAGTCATTTACACAGCCTATTCATAAAGGGGTGTTTCACGTTAACACGCATTGTCTCCTTGGGTAAGTCATTTACACAGCCTATTCATAAAGGGGTGTTACACATTAACACGCATTGTCTCCCTGGGTAAGTCATTTACATAGCCTATTCATAAAGGGGTGTTACACGTTAACACGCATTGTCTCCTTGGGTAAGTCATTTACATAGCCTATTCATAAAGGGGTGTTACACGTTAACAGGCATTGTCTCCCTGGGTAAGTCATTTACATAGCCTATTCATAAAGGGGTGTTACACGTTAACAGGCATTGTCTCCCTGGGTAAGTCATTTACATAGCCTATTCATAAAGGGGTGTTACACGTTAACATGCATTGTCTCCTTGGGTAAGTCATTTACATAGTCTATTCAGTACAGAGCCACCCAATGTGGTATATAAATTAAACATAACAATTACATCTCCTTTGTACACTACCAAATGCTGCTCCTGCCAGGCACTTGTACATATGTCTGCACTCAATGAAATAAGAAATAAAAGTTCTAGTAGATCTGTTCCACGCAAAAAACAATCCCTCCTGAGACCAGTCTTAAAGATGATAACAAACAATTTCACATTTCTTTTACCATCTTTGCTTGGGATTCTCCTGGCTCCAGACCTAATTATTTCCTTCTAGTTATAGTATGTTTTGGCCACTTGGCTATCAAGTGGCTTCATTTGTCCATCTTCTTTTGTCATACTAAGTGATATGCTACTGCCGGACATAGCTCGATAGTGCAAAGCTAACTTAGATGATCAGAGAAAAACAAAACAGCAGCGGTTGTGAACTGTGGCCAGTGGTGCATGAAGGAGAAGGGACTAGGTTTATTCTGTAGTTATTAAGCTTGGCAACAGTGCAATCAATGATAATTAAATGAAGATGATGGCGGAAATACTTTTGGTATACAGAATCTGCTGCTGCTGCTGATGCATAGTACTTTATTTTACTAGCAGGCAATTTTAAAAGAAAACAACAGAGTACCAGATTTAAAATGTTATTCCTGGACAATTGCTACTAGTTGGTATTATCTCATATAGCACGTTTGCTTGCCTGTAAATACTGCTCTCCAGAGACAGCAGGATGCTGTCATTATGCATAGGTGACACCATCTGATGGCAAATTTATTTATTTATTATTTATTTATTTGTTTTTTGTATACCGACATTCAGCCATAGCCATCACATCGGTTCACATACAACAATAATGATAAACAGTTACAATGTGAAGGATAGAAATAATGGTGTTATCTAAAATAATGGAGAGAATTAAAGTGGAAAGAAAAAATGAAAAAGAATAAAAGTAGAGTAAAAATTAATATATAATTAAATTAATCATGTTGGAAAAGCTTTTAGAAATAGTAAAGTTTTTAAATTCTTCTTAAAAATCTGAACTGAAGTTTCCAGTCAAATCAAAAGGAAGGGAGTTCCATAATGTCGGACCAGCAATTGAAATACATGGACCCAGCTCTCAGAGTTCAGTATTTACTAAGCATGCACCTATGCATCCTGCCTCACGAGCCCCTCCATCTCTTCCTGAGCTTGTTTTAGCATATAGTCAGCTCTCCATGGCGGCAAGTGGGAATTAAGAATGGCTAATTCATCCTGCTGTCTATGGCCTTACACTGAGAATTGGGGCTGTTCCCTGTCAGTGCCTTCTTCACGGACTCCAACTTCCAGGTGTGGTGGTGCTGCTATACCATAGGTCACATCCAAGCACAGATGTAGCAAACATGGTCCGGGCCCAAACAGCAATAGTGGTCAGAGGGAAAATCCATGATAAAAATCTGGCACCCACAGATGCACACCTTAAAGCTACTTATCACAGGCTTCTTGGCCTTGGACTTCACCATTCCTTTTGACATCTTACGTCTTAAATTTTCAATCTTCTGTTTTTTATAAGAACTTAAAAGTTCTGTTTGAGGGGCTGCTGAGGCGGTGGCAGAAAACGTTTAAAACAATAAGGCAGACAGATGCACTGGACCCCAAAAGTAGAAAACTTCAGAGAGCAAGAAAGACTAAGAAACATTTGTTCAGTAGCATACACAAAACGTATGAGGGACCCATGAGGCAGTGTGCATGCATGGGAACTCCTGTGCATGCTCAGTAAAGTCTTTATTGAGCTCTGAGAGTTGGGTCCGTGTTGGCACTATCAGATGATGTCACTCACACATAACACCTGATTCGTGCCTGGGTTTGTTGAAGGAAAATTATTCTTTAAAGAGGAAATTGTCAGGGTTGGTAAAACAGGAATGCGAAAATCTAAAAAACAAAAATTCTCTTGTCCCACTATTATTTCTTTGGTGCTGCAATTAATTGTGTGTCATGACTCTTATAGTATTAATTGCTCATTATACTATTTTTGATGAACATGTGAGCATATAACACTGCAGCAACAGAGGCTTGTGTGTAACCACACTGACTTGCAAGCTGAGGGCACAAAGAGTCATCTGCTTTTCGACAGGAGTGGGTTTTCACCAGGACTGCACAATTATCTGAGATGTGAAACTCACCTGTCTGCAGCAATGCCACAATACAAAACATCAGCAATTTCCAACCTCTTACTGTAAGTTAGTATAGCTGAAGGCCAGCATATATTTCCTTTTTATATAGACATTAGTAGTTAATAATTCTTTTATAGTTAGATCATTTAATCTTTTTTCCCATTCCTTTCTTTGAATTCTGCTGATTTCTAGCAGAAGTCCTGGTTTCCTCTGTCCAGATGATCTTTCACATTTAGGGGCAGATTTTCAAAGGGGTACGCGCGTAAGATACACGCGTACCCCCTGAAAACCTGCCCCAAGCTTCCCCTGCGCACGCCGAGCCTATGTTGAAAAGGCTCGGCAACGTGCGCAAGCCCCAGGACGCGCGTAAGGCTCGGGGCTTTCCTGGGGGGGGGGGGGCATGTCGCGGTGGTGCGTCATCTGGGGGCGGGGCTGAGGCCTCCAAAACTGCTCCTAGGCCGGAGAATTGTATGTTGGCAGCTGGCCGGCAGGCGTAACTTTTATAATAAAGGTAGGGGTGGAAGGAAAGTTCCCTCCAAGGCCGCTCCGATTTTGGAGCGGCCTCGGAGTGAACGGGCAGCGCGCGCAGGGCTTGGCGTGCGCAAGGTGCACAAATGTTCACCCCCTTACTTGCGCCGACCCCGGATTTTAAAAGATACGTGTGGCTATGCGCGTATCTATTAAAATCCGGTGTACTCTTGTTTTGCGCTCGCGTATTTTTTTGAAATCTGCCCCTTATTGTCTATTATCTTAAGTTTCATGCTATTTTTCTGCTCTGTGCAATAAGGAAGGAGGGAAAGATCAGTTTTGTTAAGGCAGATGATGGGTTAGATAGCAATCACAAGCTGAACTATTAATTAGCCAACGCTGTGAAACTGTCAGAAATATACATCAGTAGTCATCAACTCATCAAAATTGGACACATGAAATTGCAAAGACTGTAAAAAATGCACTGTTGCTCTTACAAAGTGCTGAATGTGTGACATTAGTAAGTGAACTGTGTTAAATCCTGGACATCGGAAGCACCAGCTATCAGATGGCAAGTAAACTCAGCTGAATTGGAAACGTTTCAGTATCTTGTATGAACAGTGCCAGTATGATGTCACAGCAAGATTTCTGTTAATTGAACTGAGAAAGGTATAAGCAACTAAGAGATAGTTTCTGAAGAACCTTTTACTTACTAACCAATTTACTTATACACAGCTGTGCATAAATGCAGTAACAAGTTACTATAATTCCAGTGCAATAACATCCAACCGTAAGACAGATTCATAGCACTAGTGACAAGACTAACAGCAATGGACACACACAACTGCTGCAGCATCATCATCATCATCATCATCATCATCGGAAGCAAAGAGAGAGACCCACATGAGAGAACCTGAGGACATCTGAGAACAGACAGCTGCTGGCAATTCCCAGTTCCAGCTTGTGGGTGAGACATTTCCATGAAGGCTGGGATTTGTATATGTTTTCCTACTTTAAAACAGATCTGATCACAAATTTAAAGGGACATCACAAGGAGTTTAGGGTAACAGGCTACTAAAAACTACCTTTTTGTTTCAGGAATAGGTTTAATTCAGACTGGGGTCACTGAAAATGTTATAAAAATGTGTGATGATATATCTTGTCTGCTATTATGAAATATATTTTGTTTATTATTAGGAAGCTTTGTTAATAAATTTGAGTGACTTATTTTTTTTCTTCCTAACCAGTGTGGTATATTTTTTTCTATTTGGTATAGGATGTGGCCTTCATATAAACAAGGAGAAGTTTATCAGGTAGTTTTATACCAAACTAGTTGGGAGAAATTTTGGGTGTGAATTTAGGAAAATTCATGAGGGTTTCTTCCCTAGAAGTTTACATTACCAAACCTTATAGTGCTGTTTTAAGCAATTCTCTGCGGTTTTTTTTTTTTGGTTTTTTTTGCATATCCTCCCATCCAGCCCCACAGGAGATGCCATTTCATGGAAACATCGCATGTTTCTTCAGCTTCCTACTTACATCCATCTTTCACTGCAAATTGGTGACTTCATTACCAAGATGGCTGCTTCTATGGTTGCAAGTACAGGTACTTTCAGAACAACCAGTTGAAAGGAGATTTCTCTGTTTCATGCACAGTGAGTATTTCACTTGTCAAATGTGCTTCCAAAGCACTGTGCAGTAAACAAGGCCAGAGGTTTCTTTATAATAATGCAGCAGGCAAAGAACTCTTTGTGATGCGTTGGCACAATGATTGGCATAAAAAAAAGAGGATGCCCATGAAGTCAATACAGCCTGGGCATTCACTTTCAGAGCAATAAAAGCAGCGTTGGCACAGTACCTCTCTCCGACGAGATGCCCAACAGGTTTGCTTGATTTTCCAGACAACAGCAGCCACCAGCAAGAGTGACAGAAAGCAACTGCAAAAAAAATACAAGGAAGAAAGGTCAAGCTGCATTACATGAGGGCCAGAAAACAATTATGCATGCTGTAGAGGTGCAGGCAAGTGGAGGGAGAGCAATGCTGACAACAGGAAGCACACACAGAATGCAGATGTGTATGGTTATTGCAAAATACAGATATGTTTTCTTTGCACAGCATTGTGCACTGAGAAACAAAAGCTTTAGTTCCTTTTCAAGGAACAAAGACACAGAAGAGACAAGTATTGATAGACAGGATGACAAATTGTTGATGCCAACATTTAGAATTAAGGCATTACTAGCAAAAATAATTTGAATTAGAGAAAGGAGGTTCTGAAAGTCAAACATTTTGCCTTGACTAGGAGATTTGGTTTCTTTGAATCAAAACCAGAAGTTGTCACCTGTATCTCCAGAAGCTATGTATACAGGCTCTGCACCCATGCCTCATATTGCCTCCTTACCTCTAAGACAGCCAAACAGACTGATCTAGTCCTTGCATGCATGGATATTAAGTTCTGATTTTCTTAGTGAAATTGCAAAATCAAAACTACAAACCCATGCATTCAATGGAGGCAAAACCAGTACTGAATCAGACTGTCCTAGTTGATTTGGCACTATTCAGTATCTCTATCCA